>NC_088886.1:110610097-111210597 GCF_037157495.1 Lathamus discolor
TGGACAGAAAACACCAAGCTTCCTACAGCACATCCTCTGCTGAATTACAGAGTTTCAAAGACTTGAAAAAATCTTAATGGTATGATTTATACCGAAAAATACATCTTTAAGTAGTTTCTTTGTCTTCACCTCTTAACTGAGGTGACTAAAATTAGAATTTTATTTTATCACTAATCAGGTAACTTCATTACTACTACACCTTAAATTCAGAATCCCACGTTCACCTTCTGTGGAATCTTTTCTTCCTTCATTCACTATCTCCTGAAAAATCTTTAACTTGCTATTTGTAAGCTACTTAACCAGAGTGCTTTGAAATCAGTACATTAATATATTCTCTTTTCATTACTCCCACTCCAGATGCTAGACAGGTAATTTATACTAAGTCATCTTCTACGAGGTATAGTTTGTTGAAAGTCAAAGAAACAGCAGAGAATGTTTCCAACAGAAACAGCAACCTACACTCTGCTTTTAAAAATGTATGTCACTAAACTAAATCATAGAGCAGGGAGGTTATACCTCATGTACTCAAATGTACCTAGAATGCGGTTAAGTTTTCCCAACAGTAACAAAACTGAGAGTTAGATCCTGAGCTCTTAAATCTTTGGCAAAATCCCATTTCCTTCCCCATTATAAGGACTTCAACCTACCTTTTAAAATTGCTTAGGATGACAGTCAGTTGCAGTAAGAGAGAAATAACAAAATATCATTCAGTGGCTCAAAATTTTTACATGAACTGTCAAAACCAACCCCAAATCACTGGCGTGAAGTGAGATTATTATTTTTAAACTTTGAAAGGAAAAAAAAATATTGACAGGCAACTTAAACCAAAAATACTTGTTACAAATTGTATTTACTATCCTGTGGCAATCCTTTGAGCACCATTTTTCTTTAATTTTATGTCAAATGGGTCATTAACCAAGACTTTCTCAATGCTGACAAAAACCAACATTCAACACTTTTTGTTCCTAGAGCTTATAAACTTTACAACAAAGAACCCAAAACTGTCGAGTGTCTCCACAAGTAACAGAATATGGACAATTTCACCTGACACTCAAGCTCTGACCTGGATGAACCCAAGTGATGCTAGCGTGTCGGAATGATATATATGTGCACAATGCTGATAAAAGGGAACCAGATGGAGCACCTTATTTAGCAAGGCTCACACGAAGTATGCAGTCATTACTAAGGACCCAACCACTGAAAATTAACAAGTTTCTTGTCACAACTTCAGCAGCAACTTACCTATTAATACATTTATGTTTGCAGATATGAATCAAATAAATGTACTGTATAAGCCATAAACAACACTCTTATAGTCACTAATATATGCATAAACAAAGGTTTTTGCAGTTGTCTTCTACCTAATTTCTGTACTAATTGTAAGTAACCAGTTTTAAACATATTCATACATTTCAATACAGGTATTCATGATACCAGTTAGAATAATTCTTTGCCATATGAAATAATATATTCTATTTGATCACCAAATCCCTGGGAGCATGCAAAAAGCATTCACTGCTCTTGGTCTTATTGCAAAAGACTAACATGATTTTACCATGTTACTTATGTATAAATTGTACCAAAACCTGAGTTTAAGTGCCATGAAGGTGTTGTTAATTGCTCATCAGCTTCATTTTACCTGGAGATTTTTTGTTTGATCTTGACTGCATCAAATAGGACTGGCGTGGCAGCAGAGGTGAAGATGGCAGTGACATTGAGACTCCTTTAGCTAAGTTCATTCTATAAGTGTCCTCGGAGACTGGCTGATTGCCAATGGGAAAATCTGCATTGTGGCCAGATGTTGCTATAACCTGCAAGGCATTCTCTGGGCTGGAGTCACCTGCTAAAAATAAATTTTTGTCATCCATTATGTGATATACCAAAATAAAAAACAGACAGTTGCATTGAAATACAAGTATTTAACACGGGAAAACATATTTGCAAGGCAGCAAGCTGGAAGTAAAACCTCACTTTCAACAGAGTAAGTACTTTTCAGATTTCATCCTTAGAGGTAAAACCAGTTTCCTAATAAAAGTATTTCGACATCTGAAAATTTATTTTAGGATCACTGTGATATCTGAAAGTTACAACCATCTGAAAATAATTTAATTTGTTAAAGGAGCAATTTAGCTCACACAATTAAAAGGTAGATCACTAAAAGGCACACTCAGGTATGGCCAGCCTAAGTTTTATTTTTCTGTGGGTTTGTTGGTTTTCTTTTTCTCAACTGAGGATCCAGTTATGTGCAATTTGACAGCAACATTAATTTTTTTTTTTATCTAAGGAGAAAACAAGCTATTGGTTCATAACGTACTAAGTGGTACATCAAAACAGGGAAATAACACTCAGAACAGAAATTTCTTGCTGGTGCAGAAAATGCAATTTCAGTCAAATCAAGAATATGTTTTCAAAAAACACAGAAATATATTGCTCACAGTAATGGTTCAAAGACAGCAGAAATACAAGTTGAAAGTGCCAGGTTTTTCCTAGTCAGATGACAGAAACAGAGCTCAAATACAAAGGTTAACAATTAAATACAGCCTGGTTTAATACCTAAATTAGGATATTGCTCAATTATTTACATGAATTACTGTTGAACCAGTATGACCAAAGGTAAAACACAGCAAAACAAGATTGATGCAAAAAGGAAAGAGAATGCCAAGAACAATTTTTAGACAAGTCCATGTGCAACAACTAGCATGGTTACGCACTGGAACACGAAGTACAACTAGAAGGACAGACAAACAAAGGAGAAGCGCTATCTTTTCAGATATGAATCCCTCACACCAGGTTCATTTTCTTACACTAAAGAAACACTTCAGATAAATGTGGTTCTACAAGACATATCTCATGTTCATTTTATTGTTGTTCAATTGTTGGCTTCAATTTTTAACAGCTGCTCTCCCACCAGTTACGAGTACTGGGAGCACTAACTGCATACAGTGAACTTCCACAGTGTGTCAGAAGGAAAAAAAAACCCTGAAACCTAACCTCTAGAGAAGAGTAAAAATATTTTTGTCTATTTAACTACAGCTCTCTTTCTTTTAGAGGTATGCATGGAAGGTAAGAAAACCAAGCATGCCTGAATGATAAGTCTACTTCTCTCTTTCCAAAGGTCCATGTATTTAAGATTACTTGGGTTTTTTCTTAGCCATACTTGTTTCCTCAAAAGAACCACATGGGAGGGCTACATATGACAAATGGCCTTGAAGAACGCTATGCTAAATTCAAACTTCTCTTTAACATTTTGTAACCATAAAACCTACTTTCTTATTCCACTAAAACAAACTAAACCACCACCTTCCAAAAGTCCTCCTCTCCTCTCCTCTTTGTTCAAACAAAATTCAGAGTAACAGGTAATGATTTTACGGAAGCAACTCTAGTTTCATGAAGTTAAGATGGAAATCAGAAACTAAGTAACTAGAACTTTATCTTCTTTTCTTTGTTTTACCATTGCAATTATTATAGGAGTGTAACTATTGGTTTAAAAAAAAAAAAAAAATCAGTCCTTTAGCAAGTTAGCTGTAACACACCATTCTTAAATAAAAGTACAGTCTAAGTATGTATTTAGAAGAAAAAGACTAATTATTTTAAACACTATAATCACATAGATGAGATTTTTTTGAAACACCAAGATATCTAAATTACTGAGTTCCCATTCACTTTCAGTGGAAATGCAGAGGCTAAGAATTTTCTTCCTCGGTTCTTTTAGAAATCAAACTTTCACAGTAGCTGTTCTCAAACACAGGTTTAACATTCAGTGTATTATTATTTACTATTCAACACAGTACATGTGAGCTTGCTTCGTAAACTGTTCAAAATCACACACACACTCCATTTTTTCCTTTGAATGTAAGCATAAAGCCAGGAAGCAGCACAGTAAGGCAGCAAACTACAATTAGAAAACACTAGCATTCTTATTAAGAGTTTCTTACTAGATACATTGCCAAGGTTGGAATTTGGAAACTGTGTAAGTATTCCAGCTGGAATGTTAGTGAGGGGGTGCAAGAGACAAGAGAACAACAAACAAAAATCACCTCCTCCACCTTCAGGATTAGTAACTCCACCTACAATTCCCTCATTTCTATTTTTCCTTTTACTAGGACACAAACAAGCAATGTTTAATTCATTGTCTTCTTAGTAGGCTTTTGAATTCTGGATTGATTTTAATTTATCCTTCTCTATTGCATATGAACACGTTTAAACAGTCATGTGTTCTACTGAAGCAGAAAAAGCTTGTTACACATGAAAAATGGTGAGAACACTATGGAATAGCAGACAGCTGTTAGACACAAATCATTCCAAGAAAGCAGAAACTGCACAGCTGAGTTTCTAAAAAGCTGTTAAATAAATGCGACACTAGCTAACAGACCAACCCCGCATTTGTGACCTCAGAAAACAGGAGCAGCAGGAGTAGAAGGGAAACAACACCACAACCCTCCAATACTGTCCCAGCCATAGGCACAAACCAGATCTTCTCCAAGGAAAGCAACTCCCCAGGACCTCCATGACCCAAGAAGGACTCATTAAGTAACAAAGTAACAAATGGCAAATGGAAGCCTATGGCACTGCCATGCCAAACTTTACATGGCAAAAGGCTGTTCACAGAGAATAAAACTGCTGCTGCTAACTAAAAGCTGCTCCCAGCGGAGGAAGTCTCCAGGTCCATGGAGAGTAGCTGGTGACATGGTCAGCAGGACAGCTGTTTGCTTTCTTTCCTCTCTTCCCTACAGAGCTACTCGGGGCTATTCTTCCCCCTGGGTTTCTCCCTTACAGAAGTACCAAAAAATGGAGGAAGACGTAAAGAAGACGTGAGGGGAGGCCACCAAGAAATAAGTATGTAGGAAGGCAGAACTGGGAAGAAGATTTGGAAATACACCCTGTTTCTAGCTGATGCTAGGATGAGGTTCACCTTTATTCACTGCGTAGGATGGGAGTCACAGCTACAGGAACGGCTGTTTCATGCCAACTTAAGACTGCCAGGTGCCACATTCCCACAGAGACAAACCAGTTCAACTGAATATTAAAGCACTTGCCTCAGACATAAGCAATTTCATAATATGCTTAGGAGTCCATACCACAGTGAGAGTGACAGTGACTATTTTAGTGTGAGGTGTCCCTGTTGGCAGGGGGGTTGGAACTAGATGATCTTGAGGTCCTTTCCAACCCTAACTATTCTATGATTCTATGATTCTATGACAGGACAAAACCTAACAGAGGCAGATGACCTCTATCTCTTTGTCCTATGGGCTCTCTAAATGGACCTACAAAATGTATCATTCTTGCACTATAGCACGAAGGGAAGTTCTATATCCACACAAATGATGTTATTTATGGCTGGCTATAGTTAAATTACACATGTGGTAATGTAGGATGGCAAGCTTCATTTTTATATGCTTAAACTATTCTTTCCTAAGTCTCTGAGTCTGTCCTGTATATCTAATTTTACATTTAATCCCACATTTTCTATTTTGTATAATTGGGCTGATGAGCAAATCCATGTACTTTATTCAATTTACGGGAATTTTCCTGTAAGATACTTGTATCTACATGTATGATAAGACAGACACAAAAATAACAAGCTTGTGGGATCCACAAGGTACATTATGCTTTCCACTTGATATTAGGGAAACAATACTAGGAAAATGCATGAGTAATAGCTGTCAAAATGCAACTTGTTACAATGACTGACTATAGCCAGATGCCACACACTGGTGCACACAGAGAACCAAAATTATTTGTTACTAACTTAAAGCTTAGTAATTTCTAATATTTTAGATACCAGAAAAATACTTTAAATTTATATGACATTTCTTAGTGTCTATCCCAACATAAACCAGACAAACACCAGCTCTGGAAGAGGAGGAAGGTGACCTCTCACAAGTTTTTTAATAACATCAAACAAAAACATAAGGACAGGTCCTGTGAAATCCCACTTTCTTATTTTTAAAACCTCCAAGCTGTACATTTCCAGTGCCAAGCAGCCTCTGGACAAAACTCTTCATAAGCATCAATCAACACCAGAGTTCTTATCCAGTGGTCAAAGTAACCATGGAAACAACTTAATAGCTTCAAAAAACACACACAAAAAGTTTCAAGAATGGAAATCAAATCCCAGTTTAGTTGTGCCTAGGGATGTAACTGAAAGGCATAATCTGATTAACAAACTACTTTTTTTTTTTCCTCCTTTAGGAGACAAAAAGATACAAGGATGGCTGACTAAAGTAATGATTTTGTACAGCCTAATATCCTAAAAGAGAACTTGAAGTGTAAGATTAAGCTAATCCTTCTACTGAATAGAGAGGATAACTAAAATGAAAACCTTTACAGCGGATATGTCAGTATTAAACATAATAAACCACATCTAATTCTTCATTCAGTATACATTACTTAGAAATCAGAAGAATGCTAACTACCAAAATACATGCAAACTGGAGCTTGGTGCAGATTAGGAATATGGATTATTTGAATATGAAGGAATAGGACCGCAATCTTCCAAACAAAGGTTTAGCGAAAACTAGACCAATGAAAACGCAGACTCCTTCAGTCTGAACAGTGACAGTGACTACAGAACAGACAGCATTCCACAGACTTCTCTCAGTATGGATTTCTGGGATATCTGATTGCGTCTTTTTCTCCTTAAGCTCTCTACTAAGGTGAAACAAAAGCCTCTCAAGACACTTAAAAAAATGTATCTGACATAAAACTGTGCTACAGCAGAGGAAATCTGAAAATTCTGCAGTTCTGCTTAAGATGTTTAAAGAAAAGAAAAAAAAGGAAAAAAAAAGGTTAATGTTAACACTACAGGATTCTATTGCTGAAAAAGCCTCCTTGCAAGCACCCTGGGGTGAAGTTTACTGACACCACCTCCCAAACTAATGTGAACTTGACTGTAACAGCTCAGCTCTGACCAGATTACTCTGGCATGAGCTTTAAAGCAAAGCAACCATAAACAAACTTTGCCATGTAACAGCTGCAAACTTTGCACTTGTGTAACACTGCTATACATACTGCCATAGCCACTGCTCATTCTCCTTGGGAAGAGAATGCTAATGGGACTGGTCTACGGCTGTGTGTCGACCAAGGCCACTGCTGGCTTTTGTTGACACTCCTCAGAGATCAATACACAGTGAAGACAAGAAATAAATCAGTATTCCCCACAGAGAACACAACCAGCATTAAACCTGCCGGCTGGCTCAGTCTCCATCTACACGCCCATATTCTGTCTGCAAACTGCCCTGACACTTCTGTCAGAATGGAGAATGACTATGTTTGTTAGCCTTTGTGTATTTGTATATTTGGTGTGCTGCTAAAACTTGCAAGAGCAGCAAAGCAGTGGAAAAGGTTGTCCAAGGAGGCTGTACAGCCCCCATCTCTGGAGACTCTCAGAAGCTGAGCAGACACAGTCCTGGGTCATCACAGTGCTGCAGTTCTAAGATAACTTCTGCATACGCAGCTACCACAAACTCCCATAACGCACTGTGGAGAATCTCTGCCATCGAATGCTGAAAAGGTGAGTTTAAGAGGTGTAATTCCTCTGCTCTTTTAGAGCAGACATTATGGCGTAAATTGAGATGGAATTAAATAACATTGACATGCGGAGTGTGCAAAAGACTAACAACAGTACCTACTGCTGATAATTTTGTTAACAGCATTACACGAAGCATCTGTTTTCTTTACACCAAGCACCCCACGGTACCTCTGCATAAACTGCTGAGTTGCAAAGAACAGCCTAAGGAGCAAACTGTTCCCATCTACAGACAGAAGCCTGCATCTGCAAACAGAAACATCCAACATGCAAATGCGCCCACGTGTTACTACTGACAGTCTTTATTCGAAGCATAATAAAGGTAAGACTTTACAAACAAGTTCAGAAGGAAATCATCAGTGGAGAAACAGAAGTTATTTATATGGCATGAGGAAAGTCATAAAGCACTTTCCAGCATGAGGCATCATTATGTCTACATAGTAAGAAACTGTAGAAGGATTACAAAACACAGTAGTTTCAATATTTTAAAAATTGTTTTTTTGTAAGTTCCATCCTATTTTTCAACAGCCTTTAGAGGCAACTGCAGACAGAACTCTGCAACATGGTTCAGTGACTGTGTATAAGGCGCTTTATTTTAACTGCAAAACACTGATAATTGCTCATTAAAGGATTTATGTCCTTCAAAAGTAAAATGCTTATGTGTTTGTGTACTTGTACATGCACAACCAGTTCAATTTAGTGAGTCAGTCTAGGAGGACAGAAGGAGCCAAGTGACCCAGGCTTTCCAGTTCAGACAAGGTAATAACTCACACTACTACCAACATAGATCAGGAGCTGAAGAAAAATTCATGGTAAGTGAAGGAGTTCATCAGCTAGCCTTCTGGGATGAGAAAATAGGCTTCTGTCATGCAAAGTACATGCATCAGCAAAGATCCACATTTCATTCTTTGGCTCTTGAGACTCTGGAGAGACCAGAGAAGGGGAGAAGCTGGCACGGAATGGGAAGAAAACTCATTATAGCCTGAGTACCAGAAGCAGTGAAGCACACTGAGTGTGAAACAAACCAAGTAAAGATTAGAATAAAAGGTCCACATGGACAGTCTTCGCCAACTATGCTCGTACTTGACATTATTTGCCCACTTTCTGGCATTTATTTCTGAACTCTGGATTACTTTTTCAGTGCACAAAATACTGAAGTTCTCTTGTAGTGCTTACATACAAAAACCCAACCAATTTTTAAAGATAAATAGAGGTTATTAGAAATACTGAAGTAATTTCTTTTTATATATTTCAAGGGCAGGATTTTCCCCCCTTTCCCCCTCTCCCTATTTATATACATGGGATCTATCACTGGAATTAGCTTCTGGGAAAAGACATTTACCACATTAAATACTCACTGCTCAGCAAAAAAAGGACTTTAAATTCTTAAATAACTGTCAACAGCCACAGAAAGTGGGCAAAGCAACACAGGGTAATCAAAACCAGCTCCATATTTTACGCATGAAACAATGCTTCTTCTGTTGCAAGATATTTTTAGAGTAACAACAAAAAGTCAGACTGAAGTTGAAAGTATTCCAGTACAAGTTCAATGTTCCAGCTAGATGATGTGTATTTTATGCACCAGAAAGTCCCTTTGCACTGAAAATTCAAAGCCTAGGACATAGAGATTTTGGACAAAAAAGCCAACTGAATTTGCATATTTAGTTTTTAAATGCAAACTTACTTTATTCAATCATTTCAAGCCTTTCAGTCTCCCAGAAGCAAATCTGAGTATCTTGATGCTATCAGCTTGGATATAAGTATATTAGCCAGACAGAAATCCTTAATAAAACATAAAGCAAGAAAGGTGGGTTCAAATATGCATTTAACTTAACAAATTCAGCTGAGAGGCAAACCTTTACTGCTACAGGGAAATAACTCCAAAAACACTTGAGCAAGTAGCAGGTCTTAATAAAAGATTGCATAGAAACTTCACTTGTACTTTAATGTAGCAATTTAGTTGCCACTAGCAAAAAAAAGTGAATTTGAGCACATTTGTGTCAGGCTGGTAACAGAAGCCTATGCTAACAGGAAAAAAAGGAAACACAGAATGGCAGAACATTCTGCAAGCGATCCAAGTTCATGCCTTTGAGCCATTTTATTTTTCAAAAAGAATATTAGCATAATTTCAGTTTCTTAACCATATCTGATCATACGTAAAAAAAAAAAAAAGAAGACATTTCAAATTCACATATTGCATCCAACTTCTTCAGTATATAATGTTGTTAAAGAGCAAGGCACACAAACAGAATACCTAAGTATGCTAATCTGCAACAGAACATAATGCAGTAATAAAAGCATCCATTCTATCCTAATGTTCAAAAACTTTGTACACTCATATTTAGGTCAAAGCTACTTACATAAAGACACCAGAATATAAGACAATGAAAAGGCAAAGGAAACTAAGTCTCAAAAGAGCATTATAAAAAAATTAAGTCTGATCTACAGGAGAATCAAACAAGATCCAGTAAAGATCTGCTAATACGGAACTTTGTTGTAGCCCAAATTAAAAAAAATCTGAATACGAAGTCAGTCACTGAAAGTCTGATGCATATGAATATATAAGCACTTCAATACCTTTTATTTCAGCATCTAGAAAGTGAACCCACTGATCTCATTTCTCCAGATTACCCGCCTTTAAAGGACTATAGTATTGCATTCTAAACATGATCTTTTTGTTGACGTTATAGTTTGTCCCTTGTTAATTGAGTACCATGTGAATGGATAACAAGCCTTTAAGCTGGAAAACCTGAAAGTCCGAATTACTTACCACATTAATTTCTACTGAAACCAGTAAAGTTTCCATGCATACCATGTACTCCATTTGATGTTAAATTTCTGATGGGATTTAGTGCATGGAGAATACAGCAAACTAAGCACAATACTTCCATTATTTGTGTTCCTTCAGGCCTGATACTGGGTCAACAGAATGACAATGCTCATGCTACTAAAAAGCCATCTGAAATAATTAGGCATGTTCTGCAGGAATTTAATATAAGGGATTTTCTTTCCTTTTTAAGTTGGAATACAAGTATTTTATATTGAATGGGCTTTTGCTTAGTAAGTAAAAAAAGGCTAGTTGCTGAGTTTAGGACAGTTAAAGAAAACAAACATAATTACAGACTGCAAAGGAGCTGGCAGCATATAAAACCAACAGGAAATACTAATACAAACCTATCTATCTCTAGCATTTTAAAGCACTTAAGAACAAGTAGCTGAGTAGAACTTCAACTAAGAGAATCACAATTAAAAACTATTGTTTGTGTATATTCTGAAACTTATGTATATTCTTTATACTGTTACCTCATCACAGACAAGGCCTGCAGGTAGCCCTGCAGGACTTGAGGTCTAACAGTCTTCTGGCCATGATTTCTGGAATTGTGACACTAAGATATGAAGTTTCTGTGCTATACTAAAAGAAAAAAGGTCAGCTCCTTCCAAGAGACGTCAGAGGCAGAGAATCTCCCAGTGGCTACAAAGGTGAATTTTCAAACATCAAGGAAATAAACAGGAAAACATGACCCACTTTCAACTATGAAAACACCACAAAAGACAGCAGAAAGAAATTTCCAACATAGTTAGAAAGAAACATAGGGTAGAAATAAAGAGATGAGATTATCTTAAATCTAACAAATTAAGTCCATTAAACAAAGACAGACAAAGGGCAATGAAGAAGGTGTGCCCTAAGCAGAAATGACAAGGACTACTGAGAGTCACTCTGGCAGGCTCCTGATAAAAAAATACTAGTTCTGCCACTTCTTAATAGAAACACACCTTTGAAGGAATCTCTAAAGGACTTGATAACTCTTTCGGAGTTTAAAGATATAATATTTATTTGATGTTTACAACCTGACAAAGAGGACAAAATACCAAATTTTTACTTTGTTTTTGAGACTGAATTAAAACCTTGACAAACAAAGACAAATGGAGAGAATAACTGCTGTGTATTTCCAGCTCAGTGTACATGAGGTATTATAAAAACAGAGATTACTTTCCCAGACAGAAAAGTTAATGTTCCTGTCTGCCCTCTTCCTGGTTGGTTCCAAACATTCACAAAATAGTTACTTCCAACTACTTTGATCTGACAGGTGCAGGTTGTACAGTTTCCCCCCTTGAGTTCTGTCCTTTACTAAGTATGTACACATCACTTCAACAGAAGGAAGGGGGACAAGACAAAACAAAAATCAATCTACAGATACTTATTTCCATAGAATAGAAGTAACTATGTCTGAAGGGGTGTAAAGACAGGTTGCTTCATACTGCAGAAAACCTGAAAAAAGCTGCATGTAAAAGCTAGATGCCCGAGTCAAAAATCTGCTTTCTCTGAAATTCTGTTCCTTTGGCACATCAGCTTACCCAAGTACAGTATCAACTACCTTCTCTTCAAATCCATATTTAGAAGTAAGTTTAGAAAGTTTTGTTTTAAAAAGTTGTTCTATGCATCCACAACATACTGTCACCACTGCCTTCTTTTCATCTACGCTCATCTATGTTTGCAGATACACACAAATTTTGCCTCATTCGGGTTTTACCTAATCCTACAACAGCCGCCTACCTAGTAAGGCCTCCCAGCAACACCTAAATCAACACACTTCAAGAAAAGAATTATTCATAAAAAACCTGCACGATATGAGCCCAACTATGTGTTGCTAGCACACTGCTACTGGAGCAGCCTATGGTGCCATTTTTCTATCCAAAAGTGAGATTTCCACGTGACAGTCTTCCACCTGATTTGGGCAGAAGTTGTTTAAAAAAACCACCAGTCCTTAGCCTAGCACTTCAGTCTCCATCAAAAAGCATCAACCCTAAGTCTTGCAACCCCTTTCTTCCAAGATAACCCTGAATTAAAAAAAGTTATTACAAACTGTAATTAACATACTCAGCAGCTAGATTTCAAAAATGATATGCACACTTCAGCTCTTAAGCCCTTACATCCTGGCAAATGAGGAAATTCCAATAGCAAAATCCATACAAGCTCTTTAAAAAAAAAAAAAACACCAATCCTCATTTCTTTTTGTTCTTTAACCTTTTTAAAGACTTCAATACTACAGTTGTGCCTTCAATCCAGGAAAAAAAATGCCACTCCTATTTGCATTGGTTTCACAAGGCTAACACATGTAAAACCAATAAGATACAGTTAATGCACAAACAGGAAGCTCTATTCAGTAAAACAGGAATCATCCCACACAGATTTGAATTACACAGACTTCCAGGCATTCCTTTTATGCACAAGTAAACCCATGGGACAACAGGGCTTACTTCAGTTTAAGAACAAGCTATTGCAGTTTAACTTAAACGTCTTCCAATTCAACTTCAGTCACAGTGAAACAATCCCAGTGGTCCAGTCAGAGACTTCACGAGTTACTGCTCTTCAACACCTCAGCACCTCTCATCTGTCTAGTAGGATACAAAGTATGAGAGATTTACCAAAAACACCTTAGCGGAACTTTGCAAGCACATTCACACAGTCAATTCTGGAACAGCTGTGGCAGCTTAAAATATTACTACCTTCCAGCTGTTCAGCATTATTCCTAAACTGGATACATAGTGAAAACAGATCACAGGAGTCCTCCTGATAGGGTTTAGTCTGGCACTGCTGAGCTGCGTTCACTCATCTACTTCCTACTATATTCTGAAAACCCCGAAAACTTCTTCAAAACTTCATAAGCAAAAAAAAAAAAAAAATCAAATCTATCTGTCCACAAAGTTGAGAGAAGCATGTAAACTTACTACTGCATTACTCTCTTAAATGGTGGCTAGAAGGGTGGATGTTTCCACATTAACTGTCTCTCAGGCCAGCTTCCATCATTAGCATGCATTTGCACTATCTTCATAGTTCTTTAGAGTAGTAAATTTTAAGAGCAGCTGCTGTTAATAAAGACCTGAAGGGCCATGAAATGCGACAACTCTACAATTAAAAAAATTCCCATTTCTCATTGTTGAGTTTAACGACCAGGGAGACAAGCAAGCAAAAAACAAGTTCTGCAAAGCCTAATGGCTCCTTCGCTTGCTTCACATCTTTTCTGAAAGCTGAGAAATGTCTTACAGCTGAAAGAGTTGGAAGGTCCTTTGGAACAAAAGAGAAAACTATTAAACTGAATACAACTTTACAGGAAGTCCTGGATGTAACATAGAATGGAATGCACACATTTCTCCTCAAACTTTTCACAACATCTTCAAATGCAAAATAAGCCAAAATCTCTGTGATATACTGTATAAATTATTTCCTTTTAAAAAGTGAGTCCTGCACTCCTTCTTATTCTAGGTTTCACCAGCCAGGCATTATTATTCCCAATACTTAGGTTTCCTTAACATTCAATTCATACATGAAACTCTAAAGCTTTGCTTAAAATGCAAAACAAAAAACTCACACAAAAATGAAACCAAAGAGTCCCACACTCTAACACTCCCCTTAGTGTTCAGAAATACAGCATCACTGTGTTTCTAAAAACAAAGGGAGAAAATCCTTTCTTTGCTCACATTAATCCAGACAGATGTGATGAGATCCTAAAATAAAAAAAAAAAAAATATTTGCTTTCTGACCTACAGGAAAAAGCCTTTTCAAGCTTCAGGTTTTAATCAAAGCCTGGTTGAAGCTGTTCCAAACAGCCTGATTTTCCTTTTGAGCTTAAACCAATTTCCATCTAGCATTTTAAAGAAAAATGTACCAATGAAAGCTTCACCACAGGAATCTTTAGCCCACAACGTTTAAACAACTCCAGCTGGTAACTTCAAGTCAGCAGTACACACAAAATTAACAGAATGCCTTTCGTCTTGCTCTGTGATCACTTCTGTGCATCTTTGATCTAGTGTCAATGGTTTTTCTTTTCAGGATAGCTCTCATCCTTCAGTCACTCAGAAAGAAACCCTGGTTGAGTGTAAACTTCAGAAGACCACAAGAATTTCCTGAAGAACACATTACCTGCCAGATGAACACAACTGCTTATTGCAAAAGAGCACTTAAAATGCCCTCCCCTTGTAGGACTCAGAATAACTCAGTATAGTTTTAAAAGCTGCAATGCAAGCTACATATATAACTTGTTTGTCAAATAAAATACGACTGCATTGTTTTAAAGGTCTTGAAAAACATGAATGGGTTAGTCTATATTCTATACTTACAATATTAAACAAATATCTGGTTTTACTTTTTTTTTAATTCTGGGAGTAATAAATTTGTATTGCCAGACAGCATAAAGCCACTCTTACAGATAACTTAGGCTATAACTCATCAGAAAATTAGATGGATTAGCCAACATTAATAGTCTGAAGTTAAAAATTTAACTGTGAAGAAGACATAACTGTCCCTCAGGTCCGTCAGCCTTCTAGCTACTGCAGCAAAGATTTCAGCATGGCCTGCACAGAGCCTGCAGTTTTAATTCTCAACTGCCAGCACCTGCACTTCTGTAACTATTGTTCCTTTTCAAAGGACATTGCTGCTCCTTCTCTGCCCTCAAAAATGGCAATTAAAGAGCTCAGTTACCCTTTTTCCTGAAAGGCAATACAGGTTTAATCGTGGATTTCTAAATTTATGATTAATGGTAAAGTAAGCTTTAAAGTAAAATTTATTAATGATTTAACCTTCAAAAATCTCTGTAGTTAAATCAAAGACAAGAATATGACAGAAGTTTGATAATTAACTTAAAATGTTTTCACTAAATTCATTGTCAATAATTTTTTGTCTAAATTAATGAATAATAAAAATTCTATCCCACATAATACATATGGGCTTTTTTCTATGATATAATTGAGTAAGTAGTTTAAAATATATTTCTACAGTTCAGGGTTCTGAACCTCTGGCTTTGGGCCATATTTAAGCTGGCAGGGCAATACACACAGTCCTCAGTACTTCTTTGGTAAGAACCGAGAGCAATCTGCTCCCATCTGCCCTTCTGGGCAGCGATTTTGGAAGGACTGCACTGCATACACCTTCCAGGAGGCTTCAGATCTGCTCCTAAGCTTTGCATGTGAGCAGTGCAGGCAAAACTGAGCAGAGGGCCAAGGGCTGACAGACTTCCTTGCCACTGGCATCAGCACAGGAGTCTCCCACAGCCCTCGAGATAGGGCATCATTGCTGGGACAGAATACATTTAATTGCTGGACTTTTAACACACAACTCATCTACATCATAAAATATGTCATTAATATTCATACCTGAGTCTTTCTTGTTCCCTTTTCCACCCTCTCGGCTCTTTTTTAAAACTGCCTTTAACATTTTAAATGTTGCTCCTAAAGGATAACAAAAAGAAACAAAAATAAATGTAACATTAATAACATCCATTCACACAAAACCAAACAAAGTAAAGATAGGGTCAATGCAAACAAAACAGTGAGACAATCAGAAGAAACTTTTCGATAGTTACATTTATTTTTTACAACGTAGCTTGATTAAGCAAACTCCTGATGCACAAGGAATGTTTTAATATTTGAACTAAGCAATTAGAGTTCACTGTCTTCTCATACAGAAAAATAATACAGCATTCTCCACATTCCACATATAATTAAGGTTATGAGTCTAAACATGGTGTAAGATAGGGAAAGACACTGGCAAAAATGAAGCAGAATAAAGGGCTAACTCCTGACGCAGTTCATCAGCATCACTGGGGGAGCAAGCAGCATGTTGGAAACCTGCTACCAGCTGGAGACTCCAAACTGCAGGTGTGCAGAACAGATGGGTGACATGGAACATGGTATCACCACACAACTGCTCCGTACCTATATGCAACACACTGCTGACCAACACACAAACAGCTGAACAAATTCCCTAAATCACTGCCCTGCTATGTACATGCCCCTGTGCCCATCTATCCATGCCTGAGAGCACACACACATTTCTGCCTCCCATATCTCAAAAGTAACAATCAACTTAAAGTCAGCAGCAGCTGCAAACTTCAGAGGATTAGTAATTTTAAGAAAAAATATATCCGGGATGTAAACCTGGAAGACAGTTAAGCCACCTCAGGTAACTATCTCCAGTCACAAAGCAAGGAAAATTATATAAAAGGAATTATGAAGACCACTTTTTTCCCAGAAAGCTTCCTGGTGCATCTATAAATTCTAATTTCATTTGTTTCCTCTATCAAAAAAAAAAAAAAAGAAAAAAGAAAAAAACCATCCAAAAAACCTGCAGTACAGGAAATGCAACAGGAAGGTAAAAAAAAAAAAAAAAAAAAAAAAATATTCCGACTATGCTGGTTTACACAATGGACTGCCATAAACCCCACAGGGAATCAACAGGAAATGCAAGAGTCTTCCATTCAAAAAATATGGGTTCTTCAGAAAGTTCACTTCTTTATATGAAATAAAGCAGAAAGAAAAATCAGTACAACATGGTTCTTAAGGTTCTATGAACAACCTGAAGTACATACAACACATACTCATTAGAAAGCTGTGAGGTTTCTCAAGCCTGCATTATATTTAATGCCCAGATCCCTGGGTCAGTTCCATGCACACAGGTTGTTTTTTGTGTGGCAGAGCAGCACCTCAAGCAAGGTGTAATGATGAGTTACACTCCTTAGGATCACACATCACAACACTAGTAACATGGTTTAGTGGTGGACTTGGCAGTCCTGGGGTATGGGGGTCGGACTTGATGATCTTAAAGGTCTTTTCAACCTAGTTGATTCTATGTTCACAGGGCAAGCTTGCAGCAAACATGCTACCTTCTGTGCTGTGTCTTGGGCAAAGATTACACACAGAAAGCAAAAGGAAAATTTAACTGCAGCTCTGGTCACTTCCTTTGAAATACCATATACTTCATGTTCCCCAATAGCTAATTACTGGGGGATGAGAAAGACAGCTAAGTACTGTATCTCCACTCTCACTCACCACGTGTTCCCCACTTGCTTCCCCTTTCCCAGTACTCAATGCCTTCTAGTTTTGCAAAGGCAAAAAGAAGCACTCCTCCCTTATACAACAGCTCTCACAAAAAGCAGTAACAAGGAAAAACAAGTCATGGCCTCAGGTACACCATTTAAAAATAAATAAAAATATTTTCTGAGAGACTCAGACATGGTCAGATGGAAACAGTTTATCTTTTGATACAAGAAAATCAACCACCTTCCTAAGTTGTATGAAGACCAGCATTGCCCCTAAAACAAAGAAAGTCATTATTCCACTCTGTGTCATACTAAGGAGGCCTCTGGAGGAGCCTCTGTCCCATTATGTGCTTCAGAATTCAGGTCTGGAGCAGGTGGAGGGAATGGAGAAGATAATGTCAAAGATCATCAGTCTAGACACTGCAATTGTATTTTTAAGAGCAGAAGACTTGAGGAGAGACCTAACCTCATTAGCCTGTTATATATTTTAAGACTGTTACACAGAAGGGAACAATCTATCCTATATATCAACTCTTGACAGACCAAGTAATACAGAAGTTAGGAAATTAGAAATTTAAAGGCTGGACCATACAATCAAAATCTGTGCTTCTTTTATGCATAAACTGTGCTAGAATCTTCCATTCTGTAGGCACGTCCTGTCTGCTCCCCTGGTATGAAGGACAGCCAGATGCAAACTAAGACTTTGTTTAACCTAGGAATGCCCTTGCACACTGCCAGGGCCCAGGAATGCTACACTTCGTTTCTAGCCCCACCGCAGGGCGAGTATCACACAGAGGCAAACGACCACTCAAACACCTTAAACATACTTTTATTAAAATCCAAATGGTTCACTTCCCAAGTTTATCAAGTATTCTTTCAGAATAGCTTCCTCCTTGTGCATATCATGTGGTCAGCAGTGGCTGTAAAAACAGGCACATCCAGTGTGCACTGCATGTACTTCAGCTGTACAACGTATTACTACAAGTGCTGCAGTGAACGCTCCTTGCTCAAAGACCAGGCTTCTCTGATGCTTCCCAAATCACAGAACTGTGTAAAGTACTGCTGAGTACAGCACTGCTACCAGACAGCTGTAATAGCCATTTCCTACCTATCAGCCAAACTCAGCACCAGCATTCTCTTTCCTACTTTCCTGATCACCATTTTTAAAAGGGTCTTTCTAATTTTAGTACAAAACTCTTAAAAGACAGAAAAAATGTCACAAGAGGTTTAGGACAATAGGCAACAGCTTCAAGCTGTGCCAGGGGAGGCTTGGACTGGATATTGGGAAAAATTTCTTCAGAGACAGGATAATCAGGTATTGGAATAGGATGCCCAGAGCAGTAGTGAAATCACTGTCCCTGTAAGTGTTCAAAAACAGTGTAGATGAAGCCCTTAGTGACATGGTTTAGTGATGGTCTTGGCAGTCCCGGGGTAAAGGTTGGACCGATGATCTTAAAGGTCTTTTCCAGCCTAACTGATTCTGTGATTCTATTAAAAACCATGAAGAAACAAACAAACAAAAACCCAACAAAAAACAAACCACCAAACAAAACCACCTCACAACAACTGAAAGCAACTGCTGTGATTCACCACAAATCCTTCCAACCACTTCACACCATTAAGATACTGGTTCTTGCATGAATTTGGAATGATCACAGACTTTGTGCTTCATATTTAAACACTGGTCATTTGTCCAAAAACTTAGATATATAAATTTCACCTTAATATTACAACTTGAAGGTCTTGCTTACTTTGGAACCCATCTTCACATGTAATTGGACAGTTCCTTTAAATTAAAATCTTCTCAGGTCATTTCAATACATTGTAATTCAGGTAATTGTACTCAAGGGTATTGTAGCTTTTAATGTTACTAGTAAGCATTCTTGGGTTGTTAGAGCATTTAGTGAAGAAAATGGTGTTCAATCATATAATGCAAGGCTGAAACATAAAGTGTATGTAGAAGAATGGGAAGTCAAATGAGAGCTGCAGAGACATTCTTAATTTGGCATTTCCCAACTTCTGCCTGGCTTTGAAATGTTAATGTTTCCTCTAAAATTATTCAGTGTACATTGTACCAACATACTCAAATGCTGTATGGTAAATTTTACTTACAAACATTTTAAAATCTTTAAAGTCTTGCTGAACAGTAGTGGCTTTATTAAAATTCAACTGGTATCACCACACTAAAAAGGAAGAAACAGTACCTGAAGTGCTGTTGAACTTCACAGAGCATGTCTCATCTAGCTCTGCCCTACAGAGACCACTGCATGTTTTTTTTTCCTTTCTTTCCAAAAGCGATACAGCTTAGTGGTGTAACGCAACTGGAACCAAATACAAGAAGGTAATTATTAAAGAGCTTGGCTTCACAGAGCTGATTGTCATGGGGGAAGCCTACTGCAAGTGAAGACAATAACACTGATGCAAGAGAACTGGATCTTTCTTAAGAAAAATATGGTAATCATAAACCACATTTAGAGGATCTTGAACAGGTGCAGTGCTATAGAAACCTTCCTTAGCAGCGCAAAGAGAAATATGAGCTTAAAAATAGTCAGTGGAAAAAATAATGGGTGTGAAGAGTAATTCAATAAACAAAGAGGCAATGAGCACAAACTGAAACACAGGAGGTTCCCTCTGGACATCAGGAATACCTTCTTGCTGTAAAGGTGACTAAGCACTCGCACAGGTTGCCCAGGCAGGTTGTGGGGCCTCCCGTCCTCCTTGGAAGTATTCAAGGACCATCTGGATGTGGTCCTGGACAAGTGGCTTTAGGTGATCCTTCCTGAGCAGGGAAGTTGGACAAGGTGATTTCCCACAGTCCCTTCCAACCTCAGCCCTTCTGCGATTAACGATGTTGAGCGGGATTAGAGTCAACAGTGACCCACAGGGTACACCACTAGTTACTGGCCTCTAATTTGCCTTTGTACCCCTAGCCACATGTTGCATGCATTTCACACTGTACCATTTACAATGCACTATTCCCTCTGAGCCTATACATCCTGCAGGCCATTATACTGCATGTACTGCTTTTAAAGGATAACCCCCACTCACACTCCAAAAAAGACAACTGCCTTGAAATGTATCTAACATACTGAGGGAGGGGGATGGGAATAGCAGGAAATACAACAGTAAATCCCTTAGGTTGGTTCAAATATGTTCCCTTTGTCCAACAAAACTCACCTCAGATCAAACTCCTAGCAGAGGCAGCATACAAACCAGCTCAGGGGCTACAGATAGGACACCTTCTGCCTCTGAGGAGAACGGCATGGAGTAGAACAAAACCATTACAGAAGCTGTAATGTAGTAAAAAGTACATTCTGCCTCCCTCACTCTTACTTTAAATGGCATATGCCTCCCAGTACTACAAGATCAAAAAATTCTAATTATTAGATTCCAAAAGGAAAGAAAAATAACTCTAAGCATCTAAATACACAAACACCCTCTCCCAGATTACCTCCTAAGATAAGACATCAAAGAAAATGAAAGTCCAAATGTATTTATTGCACTCTGCTTTTTAAATGAAAATATTTTTCTTTTGCATATTTTAACCATGTGCCATGTTAGAAAGTCTGCATTATGCAATGGTAGATCTGCAGCTGTTAATGAATTTCAGAATCTGAGTATAATATTCTACATAGGTAGATCAGAGTGGCAAATAAAAACAACAAAGAAAAAAAGACAGAACACCTATACAAACACATTATATTTAACTTTCTTATTTTGCAAACATGGCAAGTATAAATTTCCTATTAGGCAGAACAGAGAGGCTTGATACAGAACTGAAATTTTACAGTATATCTGACTCCTATTCTTAGGATACAGGTTAGGGGTAATAAGAGATCAAACAAAAGGAATCAAGGACAATTCCTTCCTAGATTTTCTCTTTCTGGAATTGAGGTCAACTTCCCTGCTGTGCAGACAGTTGGTTCTCCAAGGATCTGTTCCACTACAGAACAGAAATGGCACGTGAGACAGCTGCTTATTCAAGATACATACTGTGTCAATACAAAAGCTGCCCATTACCTGGAAGCAAAGTACGTTTCCTGACTTCTCCCCTATAAAATGCTGCAAAAATGAAACATAAACACTTCCAAAGAAGTTCACCTTTTGGTATGTCAATTACACTCAAGGAGAGACAAAGCACTACGGGCTCTGAGCAGGCAGGAAAATACAACAAATTAAACTGTCCTTAGGCCAGCACCTTAGGTTTTTCTACATTCATTCACATTCCACAAAGGTGTGTACTTGAACCATTTAGGAAATGAACCAAATATTACAGTTTCAAAATCCTGATTACAAATAAACTATGTGTTTTTTTTAATAACCAAACCAAACCAAAAAGCCCAACACCAAACTTAGTTACACAAATTGTAAAGCTTTAGGACAGGTATCCAAAAGCATTTCAGCTTCAGATAAAATATTTCTTCATACCCATCTTTCACACTTCAAGAATGACTGAACTGAACAACAATACTGTATATTTATACTTCCTTTTCCCTTGAAACAGACATGGGATCCTGGATCTTGTTTTGGTTTAAAGATACTTGTATTAGTATTTTCCAGTAACACTGGCATTTTGTCTTTTCTGAGCACATCATATTTCTGCTTTCCCCACAACTAAGCTTAAAGAAAATCATTCACTAAGATTTCAGAAGTTTTCAGCTACTGTAATTGTTTGCTTTGGTAAACAATTCAATTTTACGTTTTCTTGGTTCCAGTTTTTAACTTCTGCCCCTGAAACCACTTGCTTGTTGTTCGGTTAGGTTTTTTCTTTCCTTCAAGATTTCAAGGCATTTTAAAAACTTTAACTGTCATTTCCATTTTTCAAACAGGTATGAGATGTGGACTTGTTATCCAAGGGTCAATATTAATAATTTTGCATAAGAAGGAAAATACCTCAACATGCTTTTGCTTATGCAATCAAAGATCATGGTAGCTGCTTACAAAACCAGATCCCCCACCCTAGCTCCTGTCAAATACATTTTAAAGTGGGTGCTGCCCTCCCACCAGTTCAACTGTCATCTTCAGATACACATGACATTTCATACAACTGCCTTATATTCAGAGCATGAGGGGAAGGGGCAGAAAGTCCTTCAATTTAAGACTTCATTATGATCAGCTTTTTTATAAGTGAGGGACTCCAGAACAGGACTAGGTTTATAAAATACAAATGGTAGGTTATGCAAATTGCTCTGAGCACAGACACATACAAAAGTTTACTTCATTCCTAATCTTTCACAAATTAAGTATTTCACTACCTACAAAATCCCTTTTGAAAAGCAGAAAGACAGAAGAAAACATATCTCCATGTTTTCACTCTGCCTGTGAGTCTCCCTTAAAACTCAGCAACTTCCTTGCATAAGAATATTTTCCATGTATGGCAACTACCAACAGATACTAACATCAGTAACAAGATGATTCATAGCTTTTGTTCCTATTGTGAACTTTTGGTCCACCTTCCCTAAAGGTTTGCAGCATGCATGTTTTAGGCACATTACTATCACAGTGGGTTATTTTCAGAGATGTAGCCACAAGAGTCAATTGCTTCTGGAGAGGTCAAATAAACTAATCCTTCCAGCGGGCTGTATTGAGCCAAATTTAAACAAATTCACCAAAGTTAACCAGCTATTACTGAAATTATTTTACAGTTATGGTCTTTACCCGTTTCTTTTGTAGGGAGGTCAATGCGGATACAGAATTGACAAGATATACGGCGTTTGTTCCTTACTCAATAACCTAATCATTATTAATCTTACCTAAGAGATATTCCCCCCATTCTTATCTGACACTCCTGAAAGCTACACATCCATTTAACAGGAGACTGTAAAAGAACACCAAGGTTTCCAATTTGCTGTTCATTTCTAAATAGTGGAATTCTGCCCTGAAGCACTATTAAAATACAATGAAAGAGGTGAAAGATGAGGAAGCGTGAGAAAGATCTCATTATCACGTAAGCTATTAGAATGTGCTTTTGCGGTAGCTTTTTTCCCACCAGTCTGGTTCTAGATTTGACTTCCCAGATGACACCGAAGTACCTATTCTATCCTGCAACCACCCAGTCTTCAGCTATGCTACTCTTTAATCCTACTGCTGATTATTGGCCAGTGTCTCCAAGGACTGCCAATGCAGGGGAAAAGATGGTTGGTGTCTTCACTTGACTGCTGTCTAAATGTTCTTGGTCAGGTGCCAGATACTGGAGAAATGACTATCAGTTTTAAAGATTACTATTCTTCAGCTACTTGTTACTACCCTGAAGCACTGAAGAAATTGATCTTGCACTGAAGCAGATGAAGAGCACTCTCAAGCCAGAAATATTAACTCCAAAGGTCATAAGCACCTGTTTGAACTAACCTGAATGATTCAGCAATGATATGGATGAAGAATCATCAGCTGAGTCATTTCCCTGTCCATGCTGGGGAAAAACAGCAGCAGCTGTCAACAGAGGAGCCATAAAATCTTAAAAGACTTGCAGCTGTTTCTCATATGAAAAATATCTGACTATAGATGAAGTTTACACAAATTTATCTGTCCCTTTCTCCTCCCATTCAGCCAAGCCCCTTCAGAGAAATGCCAAGACCATACCTTCCTACCATTTTCTACAGAACTTCCCTTCTTTTCAGTTATGAGTTACAAAAAAAGAAAAACAGAAAGAAAAAAAAAATCCCAAATCAAACTAACAAAAACCAGGAAAAAACCCTGCTTCTCAGCTCTAGTGAATTATTTATCCTCGCTATTTAAGCTTCTCTCTAAACCTCACCCCTCTCACTCTTGTCATTTACAAGATACCGTCAAATTCTTCAAGGGATCAAAAGATCCACTGTGCTCTTCCAGTCTCATCTCATTTAGCCTAAACTCCACTTTCACCAGGACTGTTTTCTCCCTTCAGTTTTATCTTTAGCTATCACAGAAGTAAATTACATTTTATCATTCCACTGCCTTTTATTCCTAAATCCAATGAATTATCTCTCCTCCAACTTTACAAGAAAGGGATCAGTGTGCATAGACTTCAGCAAAACAAGTTTTTACTTCGGGGCCAAAAGGAGGTCAGTGGGTGTGGCAAGAGCAGAATGATGACAGGTGGGAAGAGGAAGGCTGCTTGTCTTCAGCAACAATCCTCACCTGCATAAAAAGGTTACAAAACAGAAAATATAAAAAGTTGCCTCCTCTTTAAGTGGCAGGTCACTAGGCAGAGGCATTCTGGAATGAAATAATGTCACCAGGGTTTAAAAAAAGTCCTGAGGAAACACGGTCATGAGCATCCCAGCCAGCAATCCCCCAGAACCAGTGGGCATCACAGACAGTTTGCACTGAGGCAGGAGGAAGCAAAGGAAAACGACATATGAATGAAAATGAAATGAATGAATGAAAATGAAATAGGTACATTTTTCCTTGCCTTTGTCATAATGGCCACTTTTATCCCATCTCTCTCCATCTCCTCATATTAAAACAGGAAAAGCAACAAACCCTCTAATTCAAAATTGATTAGTAAAGGGTCAAAACCGTAGGCAAGAAAACTCGCCACTTTCCAGCTGGCAGAAGTGACACCCTGCACACACCATGTCAGCAGAAAATCAAGAGCCTATAACTGGATGAAAACTAGGTCAGGAACTGCTATTTCAGCTTTACTTGCACACAGAAAACGAAAGGAAGACCAAAAAACCCCACAAAAACAACAAAAAACTCACACTAACCAAAATCCTAACCCTATTACTCATAGTAATCACATCTTCTGTTACCCAGTAGTTGTATGTTACAGGTATGACAGCACCGTCCTCTCCAGAAAGCACAGAAGATGAAGTGCACTGAAATAAAATGCATCTCTCGTTTCTCAACTGTCCTAATTTCCAGGTGAATGTCAGCAAGCTGTTTGTAAAACATGATTCACTCCAAGCAGGCAAAAGTAAATGTAATGCAGAATGCATCCATCTCACATTATACAGGCTGCAGCTCATGCAACTCAGCAGGCAAAACCATTTTCCTTCATCCCACCACTCTTCATCAGTTTAAACCTGCTTCCTCCATACTGCTGAAATTCTAGACATTGTTTCATGACCCAGAAAACTGAAGACAAGATGATCCAGCAAAGTGAAAATCGGGAAAGACAGCACATAGGTATCTGCAATAACTGACCCAACATTTTAACACTGTGGTCTCTGGACTAGACAGGCATTATGGAGTTTCCAGTAGAGCCATTAGAACAGTTGTAGGTTTCCCATTTCTTTAAAAAAGGCTCAACAGGCAGCCTATATGGGTTAATCTTTGCAATATGTATTTAAGCAAGCTTCTGCTCCTGTGAAACCACATGTACTATTAAGAAATCACTATGGCCTAGAAAGTCAAGTGAGGGAAGAAGCAGAAGAAATCAATTTAGATGTAACTAATATTTTTAGTGTTAAAAGTCAAGCAATATCAGAAGTAATACCTACTTCGCAAAAAAAATTTATTACTACAGGATAGCTTACAAACTTCATATAATAGTACCAAACTGATGGAAAACACATCAAATCTGTAATAATTTTGGACAGAATTTTCAGAGGGCTACATAACACGTACTTCTGATCAGGGATCCTCTCTTCTTTGTGCTACAGCAAAGGGAAGAATACAATTTATCCTACAGCATCAGGAGCGATATCTTCACCACATGAAAATTCTGAGCCCAGTGACGGTTCATTTCTTGTGCATGGCAACACAATCCTACCAGCTGATTAAGAAACCCTACCTGGCATATTGGATTTGTTACACTTTAAAACTCACTGTCTCCTACAGCTGTACATACAATTTCTATACTCTCCTGCACAGGGAAAAGCACTTAATTTCATTTAGCAGACAGCAAAATGACATCATGACAGTTCCAATTATTATCAACTTTCAGTACATGACTTTTTTTTTAAGATGGTCAGTGTTTTCCCATCAGTCAGCATACACAGAATTTGTCTATTCCAGGAGAGAACTGGCTTAACCAAAACTAAGTTTTCTTTAAGTCATACCATCAGACTACCCTCAAAGGATGGACAAGTTCTCCCATCACACAGTAGGCAAGTAGGTGAATACTGCATTTCCTTCATACATCAGTGCTGGGAAGATTATAGAGTCCACCTAGTGAGGGTGAATACCGATGACTTAATTTTCATAGACTTACTAAATGTCACTAAAATTCACAAGCTTAGCAAATGAACTACTACAGCTGAGATAGGTAAACCACCATCTGCTTGTTTGTTGTGGCTTTTAGACTATTGCTGACATAGAGAAACAAATAAATTACTATTTCTTTCAACCACCTTAAGGCTTTAAGGAAGTTATCTCATATAAAGGGGTTTAATTTCATAAAATACTTCATTAGAAGAAATTATTAGGCTACACCAATAACACTTTCAACTTGCTTAATGCTTTCAACTTACCAAAAGCTGTAGATGAGAAATCATATCCTACGTAAACCCACCCAGGTGCCTGTACGTAGTCTTATTTTCAGATTTAAGATGTGTACTTGAAGTCAGAGCTTGCAAAGCTGCTACTTTTATTCCTTTTCAGTTCAAAGAACACCAACCAAGATCTTCTCAGCCTCAGTAGTAAAAGAAAAACCCACGAAAGTTAGGCCTGACCAAAGCAATGTCTTGAGAATTTCAGTGGAGTACACTGGTAAGATGAGGCGGCTCTCAAAACAGTATAGGCAATACCCAAAAAAACCCATGACTTCAAAGTGATCTGACGCTACAGGTCTCTTCCGGACCTACTAAACTAGCATGTGGTCCAACAAACACACTGATTTCCGTATTTATTTCTTTTGTCTACGAAGCTACACATAACAAACCAGCAAACCAAAACAAGAACAAAGGAAAAAAACATGAGGCAGCTGCACATTTGAAGAAACTTTGCTCTGCTTCAAAATGAGATGATTCTACCACCAAACTATTTATAAACACACAGCATGACAGTCTTCAGGCACACTTTTAGAGAGGGAATGTTTTTGTATACCTCAAGTGCCACCTGCTGCTTCTACTGTAGCTAGTCTGGCAGAGGTGCCACTTTGTATGTGCAAAATAAAATTAAATAAAAAAATCACGGAGTTCCAATGACTTTAACAGACTGATGATCCTTCCAGAAAAGAAAAACAAATTCCCTCCAAATGGTAAATGTAATCATTTGCTACGAAGCCAAAGCAGGCACTACTGAAACCTGGCAGTATTTGACTAATAGGTGCATACAACTCAAGGAAAATATTGTAGGACGTAAAATGAAAATATGTTTGTCTAGAAGTGAAGACTTCTTCCACAGTCTTTCATCTACTGAAAAGCCAGTTCACAGTAAGCATGGGCAGTTTTCCTCACAGAATTACTCTATACAACAATAGGAAAGGGGACCAGTCAAAATGCTGCTGAATTTACAGAGTACTGATACATACTGGCACCATACACTGCCGGACAAAAGCCAGTGCCACACAGTCTTCAGGTAGCTCAGCAGGGCAGATCACCACAGATAAGAAGGTCTCTCAGAAGAGGAAAATTTTTTTGCTAGTTGACAGTTGGTCCACTCAGGAGTTTGAAAACAAGACTGAAACAAGTCTACAAGCAAAGGAAGCAGCAATACAGCTCCCTTCAGTTTATCCACGCTGGTACATCATCTTTTCACTCATATGCTGGCTGTGTAACTTTCATTCCTATATTTAAACCAAAGCTAAGCTTATTCCTGGATACTTTACCAATACATTAAGGAAACTATACAGCAAAGCCATCAACAGCATTAATTATCATCACTCCCATCCAAGTGATGCAAAGTGGCAAGGAAGCAGTTTTGTTTGTGTAATTGGACATTGTGGGCCCTTACACACCTTCAGGATTTACTTCTCTGCTTTTTCATAAAATTTTCCTCTCTTTCAAAAAAGCTGTTGTTTTACTACTAATCTTCTCATAACTCTGCAGGCCTCCATTTCAGACACCGATGCCCAATACAGGTGCATGTTCTGGACTTTTTTTTTTTTTTTTTTTTTGTACATGTCAGCTATCCTTAGAAATTCTGGGACAGTATGTTTTCTATAATCCCTAATCATAAAACACCTTATCTTGAAATGGCTGGGAATCACAGCCACTCGCTTTTGCCAAAAATCAAATGCAGAGCTCTATCCAAACTTGGTATGCAAAGGACACATTAAATACTTCCTGCTTCACAGGCCTAAAAATAGAGACAAACGTATCTATTATTAAGTAAGCATTTCTGGACGTTTCAGTGTGACTTTTAAGATATACTAATCTGGTGCAAAAATGATGTTGCTACTTTCTTCATTAGGGTATGTATCTTCTAGCCTCAGTTACTAGACTCAGTTACTAGACTAGCATGTGTGCAACAACAGCTTGAAATATCCATGGTGACAAAAAGTAACCACAGTCATTAAGACCTCTTTGGTTATGGTAGCGGAACAGAACGCCAGAGGTTGGAAGGGACCTCTGGAGGTCATCTTGTCCACTGCCCCTGCTCAAGTAGGGCAAGTCATACAAGATGATCTTGGAAACCTGTATCAAAAATGCAACGCAGACAGAGTTCTTTCCTTCAGAAAATGCGACTGCCTAAACTTATTGGTTATCAAACAGATATTCGCCCCCCTCCCAGCAAAAAAAAACAAACCAAAAAACGTGGAGCCAGATGTAACTCCTACATGACCCTAAAAGGCAGAAATAAGTAGGACACAAAGCTCATACATACCAGGAGTGTTATCATTGTCCAGAACACATTAGCACAATTGAACACATACACACATACACGCACACAAAAAGCATAAAGCAGTAATCGAAGTGGACAAAATAAACTAGTGAACTTGAGAATTTAACATTAACATTCTTGAGGCTGCCTAGAGACTAAACATTTAAGTTACATGATCTAGAACGCAGGTGACTCAGAAAGTACCCTAGGCATCTGTATATACTGCCTCTTCTCCCCCAGAGCATCTTAAAACATATTTCAGTTCATAACAGCCTGCAGGGAGGGTAGTACTCCTATGTCCATTTAATTTAAGAGGAACAAAAAGCAGTTTACTCAAAGTCATACTGGACAAGTCATTACAAGATGGCCAAAGGGGTCAGCTGCATATTTCTGCTACATCGTGCCAGTGCTGCTACAGTTTTCTGTGTTTTCTGAAGTGCACTGCAGAGTCAGATGAGCAACAGAGACAACACAGGAAAAAGAGCAGGATCTCATGGCTGGTACAGAAGGAAGGAAAACCACTCCTCTGAATCACAACAAACTGTTAGATTGGCTCGGCTGTCTCACCCATAGGAATGCGGCAAAGCAGAAATACTACCCTCCTCACTTCTCATCTCAAGACCTTTTTTATGTCTGCTGTGAAATGTAAACCTTCCGTTTTTAATTATTTGATTATGCTGTTTTATGGACAAGACTCAGGCATTCTTCTACAGTGTAAACTACAAGGAAACACTCTAACAGCCATATTTTTCCAATTCCTTTTCCCTGAAAGCACTTTTCATTTTAATGTACAATACAGTAGTGTCAAGAGACCTTGCCACAGTGTTAAAATTAGCTCTGTTTGAACATTTACGACAGGCAGTATCTACCACAATGGGCTTACAAACAAGCCCTCCAGTCCTGCCACAACCCAACATGTGGTGTACTCTCTTTACAAAAGCAGACTACTGAAATCAATTAGATTATTCACATAAACTAGATACAGGTTTTAGCTGCTACAGACTTAGCCATAAGTCCACTACAGACCTCAAACTAGGGAGAACAACATACATGGAACATCCCAGAGTCTGCTCTTGACGAAAAATTAAAGGCTTGTCTATGCAAGGGGAAAAGTGCTCCACATTCACACCCTGCCTCATTCTGCAGTAACTCCCTGGTGTAGACAAGATCTTACATGCTCTTACCAAAAATATGAAATACCTGGCAAGCCCATATTTATTAAAATTTTACAGTTGTCCTATTGCTTTCAGTAATTAAGCAGCCAAGCACCACTAAATCCTCTAATTCAGATGCCAGAATGCATACCCTCCACAGGCAAGTGTCCAAAACAACCCACATTTAAATCCTCACAACCAGAAATTAACTAGTGGTGGAATACAAACTTGCATCCTTCAAAAAATTAACTATTCATGAAAATCTCGGGTCTGTGTACAGCTTTACAAGTTTGTCAAGATTGCCTCACCTTAACCTGTTAATGGGGTGCTTGCAAATCCCATATAAATCAGACGAGCCGAGTTCACTGATTTATGAAAAAAAAAAAAACCCCACAGATCTAACATCAACAAGAACTCACCTCAAAATCCCACAAACTGAAGAAAAAAAATGCAGATAAACAGAATTCAATTTTTCTTATGGGGAAAACTGAGAATTGTAAAAAGAAGGCGCAAGCAAGGCTTGCTAAGGAGAAAAACATTTGGTTTTCCTATTAACAGACATGATAAAAATAGGAAGAACCTTGTTTTTACCAGATTGGAGGGACAATGTTAGATTTCTCAGATGCCAGCTAGGCAGAGCCTTGGAACACTTCATTACGAAAATGAGCTCTCTCAAGAAACCCATTTGCCCAGTGTGATCCAAGATGCAACTCTGCCGCAGAGGATGCAAGAGCTTTGGAAGAATCTTCTGTGCAGGCACAGGGGTGAGGGGAAAGAAGAAGAAAAAAGTCCTAACAAACCATTTAGTATAGTCCTCTGGGCAGAGCTTTGAGTTCCAGCAGAACAAAATAATGTCACTTTTGTCCTTCTTCCCCTATTGTCTTAAAAAAAACCCCAAAAACCAGCATTTCTGGTCAAGCAAAAATAAACCCAACATTATTTAGATCTTTTTTTCCCAAAACTTTCATAATATATCTAGTACCTCTAAATGAGTGTAAATAAAGTGCTGCCATCACTCATTGATTAACCTACTTCAGCCTTACAGAAAATACATCTGTAACGTACCACAGTGGCCCAAAAAATAGCTTAGACATAGAATAAACAAAAACTCTACACACCAGTTTTGCATTTACAGAGTTTAAAATACATCAATGGATTCTGAAACTGTACATTAGTTTGGTATATCATGCTGGAAGACACAATGTTCTTGTATTCCATTCTACCTTTGCCAAATTTAGTTTATCTGAGGATAAAGCAAAGTTTTCCCCTCAATGTCTTTCCATTGTCTCCTGCATTTTTCAAAGCAATTCTTGCTTGAACACAAAGATTCTGCACCAGTAGCTGGGAAGTGCTGAAAATTTTACTTTGCCATAGCAAAACCATTTCTACACTTTGTGGCAATAATATTCCTCCCTCTCTGCTTCAAACTTCCAGTTTCTGGAATATATTGTAGAAGAATCCAGGAACTCAGGCCTTACTAGCACAAAAAAAAAACCTTTGTGACCTCAGTGGGAATTTAGCCCAATGTAAAACAGACCTTGAGGCATATTAACTAAATAATCAACTCAAAGGCATTTCTGGTGCAAAACAGTCTCCCTCCAAAATCCACATTAAGAATATTTTGTGTTTTGTCATTCTTGTTCAAAACCAACAACCACCCCCCCAAAACAAACAAACAAACACAGAAAAGAGCAAAAATCCAAGCCTGAACCAAAACCAACTCACACATTAAACTCTCTAGAAACTTCCATCTCATTTAAGTTTAAAAAAAAGCCATATTTTGCTTCTATTTATTTTTACTTGTGCATTGTTTAAATCCTAACTTGCTAAAGTATGGTCAGAAACACAGATTGGAAAGAAAGGAACCTGTGAAGAAAGAAATTAATTAGTTTCATTGTATATGACTGAAAGAACAGCTCAGTCTTTAGACATCTCAAAATCTGGTATTTTTCCAGATAAAACAAAGTGGTTTAATCTGGACTCTGTCTTTTCAGCAATTAAACACCTCAGCTATTTTAAGTGCAATGCTCATAATTTGACTTAAAACTACCAGCTTTTGACAGTCACAGATATTTAATAATCATATAAAGTACATGGCAGCAAAGTTCCACCAGAAGCTAATACAAGATTTAGAGACACAAAACTATTCAAAGCTAAGCAGAGCACCCCACTGTCTAACTCAAGCCACATAGCTGCAGAGTTCACATTTACACACAAACATGCACATCAAAAACTTTCTTTCAGGGCGTTTCCTGTGTTGCTAACAAGTTCCAGCTTCTCTCCTGCTGGATCTAAATTTAACAAAGACTGAGTCTTGAAAAAAACTAAAACAAAAAAACCAACAAACCAAAGAAAAACCCCACCAACAAACAAAAAAATAAAACAAAACCCCAACCCACACCATATACACAACTCCAATGCAATGCAGCAAACATTTTACAAGCACCTTTGTTTTTAAAGCTGTTAATTATCAAATATACTAAATATGTAGCAAACAAAGAAAAAAGTAACCCTTCCGCTCTACATCTTTCTGAAATGGTGTTTTAAATGCTACTAGCTACAGGTAACACAAGCACTAACAACAGTTGTTAACTCAATAAACTTAAAAGCAAGTGACCCATATGGAGGAAGTCAGCAGTTTAACCAGAAGCCAAGGCTCACCAACATGGCCAAGTGTGCTTTGACAGACAAGCTAAAAGGATTAACCACAACAGTAGCTTGGATTAAGCAGAAAAGACTCCTTACAAAATCTTGAGAGACTTTGTTAAAAGCATGCTAATTCTTGAATATTTAATTGCAGGTTTGTCTGAGCAAGGGAGGGGGACTATACAGGTAGAAGGGAAAGGATAAGAAACAGCTTGAAGTGAAGGAGGGTTGCATTCAGCTACTGAGCCCAGTGATGAATGTGCACATGTACACATCACCCTTGTCCCAAGATGCATCTACTCATGGGGCTCCTTCTTGAGACCACCCACACAGGCCATTCCCACACCATCGGGGCAACTGTTTCACTTCCTACACAATGTGCAACATGTCACACATTCACCTTTCATGCTTTTCTTCGAGAGGTTAATTCTTGCAATGCTGGAATAGGACATACCTTTTAAAAAAAAAGGTGTTATATTTGAGTAATACCTGGATCACCAATGAGAGGGGAAATTCTACCACAGGCTAAAATGAGACTGACAACTCTTCTACCATAGGCTACAGAGGTCTTTCCTCTTATGATACCACCCTGTAATTCAGAAATCTAAACCATGGAAATTTGCATTTATTGATAATTCACAAGTTCTAACTTAAAGGAACACCACAAATTCAAGGCAGCTGACAAAAAAAAAAGCAGAGATTCAAAACAACATGTATCTGTAGCTTTGTACCTTGCACGGCTGCCATATTCAAGATCACTAGAACTCTAAGTTGCATCTAGTTTTCCAATTTCATCCATGTCTAGATATAGCTGAATTCACAGCTGTGAAGGCACATGAGGAAGAACTAGATGGTTTCAGGACCAGCCCTAGTCCCCAAATTATTTTGGTCTTTCGTATTTCAAAAGTGCCCAAGAAGTACTTCACAAAGTACCCCTAGGCCTGCTGACACAAGAGTATTTGCAGAAAAAGGTCAAATGAGCAATAATTTATTGAACTTTGCCACCAACTTCAATAACTTCAAGATCCTAAAAGCAGCTCTTGATTTGACTTCAGAGAAATTTTAATTTCTGCTAATAGCTACGCAAAAACCTCATTCACTACTATCACTAAACTGACCACTGTTTAAGACCCTGTGAGATTCTCAAGCTGAAAACATTTTATAATCAATGAAACATAGCAAACTCTTCTCTTCAAACACTTGAGAACTGACATCCCACACAACAACGCACAGATGAGGAGACACTTCAAATCTGTCAAGCTGGCTGATCTGCAGGGTGCTTCATCCAGCAAGCTAGTGGAACTTCTGTTTTCAAATTGGCACCCTCTTTAGAAATGATTATTCCAGATCAAGAAAAGTAAAAAAGTGAATTACTAAATTGGAGATGGCACTACCTCTGGAAACAAAGCACATATTCCAGCAACTATTCCCAGTCACATAGTGGAGAAATAACCAATAGACAATTTTTGCTACCTAGCCTTCTGCTTCCAAACCTGTACAAATATTACTCGTGCACAAAAGCTTCTTCATACATTATACAGGGAGGCCAAGCACTGAAGTTAAGATATTGCAAAGTTTAACATTCCAGTACCAAAGTGCCTTTATAGATCAAGCCTATACCTTAACATGCCTCTTCTCAGTAAGTGCAGAGGAGAAAACCAAAACAGAATTCCCAAAACACAGCAAGAGAAACAGAATTTTAAAAAGTTAAAGTCATTACATTAACATGAACTATAATGATGAAGGAGTGACAAGGAAGCCTATACAGCACAGAAACTTGAAATAACTACAAAGCAAACTCAGCACGATTAGTCTCTATGCAGCTGAAAGACAGGGCGGGCAAAAGCAACAAAACATTTTAGCTATGATAAGGAGATCACTGGCATGCTATTTCGCTGAAGCACAAAACCAAAATGGCAGAAAACCTGTGTTTCATTTCAGACTCTCCCTACCTAAAATTGTCTCCACCCTAAGCAAGCAGGAAAGGTACTCTTGTACTAGACTCTTAAAGGTATATGGCAAATCTAAATACCTAATACAAAGCATCTCGCCACCTCTATAGCGTCTTTTATACTTGGATAAATAATCTAATCAGGTAAGCATGCTGGACTGTACTCATAGAATTTCCTAAGTACAATGAATACTGAAGGATTTCAGCCATGCTGAACAATGAACTTTAAAAGAAGGTAGAAACATATAGCATAGCAAGTACACACATTAATTTTAGGCCATACAATAGACATTCTGCATTAATGTGCAGCTGATCTCTTTATTTACTTCCTTCAAGACAATATCAGAGAGTTTAAGACTCCACCAAAATAAACTTTTTTCCTTTTTTAAAAAAGAAAAAAAAAACCAACAGACACACAAACAAACAACAAACAACAACAAGTCATTTTTCGAACTAAATACAAAACCAGTGACAATCACAGAGGGTTTCAGTGCTTGCTTCTGGGTTTTATTTTCAGTTTGGTGTTATACCATGCCTTACTTATTGTTCAGAAGTCAATTTTCTAACAGCAGTGCCTTCTATACACAAACACATTTTTTAAAACTAAGACTTTGCACTTGTCAGGCCATATATTTTTTAATTTTTTAATTGCCACGGCTTTGTGATAAATAAACTCTCCATGTTAAATCTGGAGAGCTGAAAGCAACCAAAGACACAAACTAACCCAGTTTTCTCAACCCTTACCCACACAGAAAACCCAAAGCTGGCCTTTCTCTGTTTTTCTGGAAAACATAAAGGTCCAGCTCCTGGTAGAGCTTGGAATACAAGTTTTTAATCAAGGCAGCACTGCTACAGAAAATCTTAATTGTAAAGCCATTAATATCTATTGCAACTTACAGATGTTTACGGGTGTCATTGCAAATAACCAACAGATCAGGTTGATGAGTTTGAAGGCTTGCAGATTAATCTTTCATCTTCAAAGAAAGGTTTAACCTTGATGACAGTAAGAAGTTCAGCTAAAGAAAAACAGAACACCTCTCCTAAGGCTGCTTAGCTGTCTTCAGAAGTATATACTCAGATCACAGTGTTGCTATGGCATCAACTTTGGGACTGTGGTTCAACACACAAAATGCCTTTTTCCTACAGACTGCTATGGGAAGCTGAGCAACTCTGGCCATGAACCAAATATGTTTTGGCTCAGAAGCAGACGTAATTCTTCACCATTTGGACATTCCAATGGTTAGCTAAACTGAGGAAGCAGGACAACCAGCACTTTAGGGCATCCATGTAAACGAAGCTCTAAATGCATTGCCCTAGCAGCAGCAGAAAGAAACTGTATTTACACTTACCTTCCTCACTAGCATTATTTAATAACATAACCCTATTTTCCAAGCTCTCAACTGTCAGATCAGAAAAAATGGGAAAAGTTCATTTATGACAGCTGCATATCAAGCTACTGTGGAGGACTGCAGGATCCAAACATTTATTTCCCTCATTACCTGGTATTTTTAAGCATCAGGCTACTTTTAAGGAGCAGCTATCAAAAAATGCGAGTTAACATAGGCCTTTCATATGTACTGAATAATCCCGCAAAACTCTGAAGTAGCCTGGATGAGTAAAACATTTAACATACTCCAAAACAGGAGACCTTTTGCAAACTGTTTTACACCCAGCAATCACAGGAGCCCAAAGCAAACCTCCCACATTGCCAACTGTTAGCTTTCCAAATGGTAAAGCAGCATTTGATTCATCAGTCAGAAACACACGACCTCTAGAGTAGCCCAGATGAGTGCCACTTTTGCATTGCCACGAGGGGGAGAAAGAGGGGGGTATAAAACAGAGCAGGGTCGAGGGGACCCACTCAGTGTCACACTGAGCCAGATCTAGCCTCCCTTCCCCTCCCACCCTCGAGGTTCATCCTCACAGAAAGATGTGTCCCGTTACACTGTATTTTGAAAACAATCATTAAGGACCCACTTTACTCTGCCCAATAAATATGCATTATGAGGCTACGGCTAACAACTAACTGAAATAATACTACTAAGAAATCAGAACGCTTTAGGAAGTATGCAATAAAACACGCAGTTATTATACGTTATTAGTAACTCGCATATTAAAAGAAAAATGAAATTATCATTTTATGCTTCAGATCACAGCAGGCAACACTGAGAACCACAAGGGGAGGACCTTCTGTTTCAGTAATCAAAACAAGGTCATTGCCAATGGATGCCCACCTACACAGTCCATTTCAGTCTAGAAAGGTAAATAGCTGAACATCTCTCTTCTTGCCAACTCTGCCTGGAACATCTCATGTAGATCCGACGCCTGATTGAGTAATGCACGGCTGCATTTGCCATATGCCTCAACTTTAGCTGCCATACTACTAATGGGACAGTCGTGACATGTCTCCTGTTCTCAGCAGGGCTGCTTTGCGTTCTGCTATCACAAACGAGTAACCACAAATAACTCAAGTTTTCCAGAATGCAGAATCTCTACTGATAAAGGAATGAAGATTTCACTAGTTACAGAAACGCGAAAGTATGCGCTGGGAGGCGGAAATCCCGGCCGCCCAGCAGCCCCAGGCCTCGCCCCTGCCGGAGCGCCTCCTCCAGCCCCCCCACGGCCGGGCAGCCCCCGCCGCCCGCCCCCGGGCCCTCCGGCCTCCACGGCCGCCGCAGGCCGCACCTCTCCGCGCTCCGCCCAGCCCTACCCCCACCTGTGCCGGCCACGGCCACGGCCCGGGCCCCGCCGCAGGGGCAGCCGCCGCCTCAGCGCCGCCGCCGCAGCCCCACCGTAAGCCTCAGCTCCCGCCCCGCGCCCGTCCAACGTGCCCGTACACTCTCCTCGGCCAAAAAGTTTTGAGTGGCGTCCCGCCGCCGCCGAGCCCCCGCGCTGCCCTCCGCACAGGCCGGCCGGGAGGAGGGCGAGCGGGAGGAACGGCTTACCTCCGACCGCGGTACCCGGCCCCGCGCCCAGGCAGGGCTCCTCCGCGGGCAGCCGGGCGCGTCGGCGGGATGAGCTCACTGGGAGCCGGCAGCAGCAGTCCCCGCCCCGCGCACCCCACGGCCGCCACTCCACAGGGCCGCTCCGCGGGGCGGGGAGCGCCGGGGCGGAGCGGAGCGGAGCCGGACGGCGAGGACAGATCTCGGCGCTGCCTTAGCCCGGGCCCGTAGCTCCCCAGGCCCGGTAGGGCGGCTGCGCGTCCGGAGCTCCAGAGGGGGCGGTCGGGGAAAGGTGGGCAGCAGGGCTGCCGCTACCACGGCCGCCCGCCCTCCGCGGCCTGGTGGGGTCACCCCGATGGACGTCACGTTTCTCCATAGGCGAATGTTTCACCAGCAGAAGCGCTCCCCTGGGGACTCGCTTGCAGTACAGTTGCCTGTAAGAATTTGCAGAGGACAAAAAGATGAGTGGAATACGAATAATAGTGACAGAAGATGTATCAGAGTGATCCAGGTTACCTGCTGAAGTGGGCCATACAAGGGATTTAGGACAGACAGTTTGGGAATTCTAAGTTCAGGAATGAGGACAGTGTCCCCCGCCCACGATATAGAAAGGGACGTGCTCTGTCCTGGGAAGCAGCACTTGACAGGATTTGGGGCTGTGGCGGTGAAGCCATGCAACACGAAAGTTGCTGCACCAAAAAAGACCTAGTGCGCTCTTTGCCTGTGTAAACAAGGATTAGTGAGCATGGGCAGGGAGGTTGTATTACTCTGAATATAATCATCATGGACAATACAGCTTTGGTAAAACCAGCAGTAGAACACTGTTTCCAGACTATCCGTATTTTCCAAGATATTGAAATACTAGGGTGCAGAAGAGAGCTGCAAAACCAATCTGAATCCTGAAGATGATGCCTAGCAGTAAGAGTTAAAGTATTTAGCTCTTCATCTTTATTGATGATCTGGATGAGGGAATTGAGTGCACCCTCAGTAAATTTGCGGATGACACCAAGTTGGCTAGGAGTGTTGATCTGCTGAAGGATACAAAGGCTCTATGGAGGGATCTGGACAGGCTGGATCGATAGGCCAAAGCCAATGGTATGAGGTTCAATAAAGCAGAGTGCCGGGTCTTGCACTTGGGCCACAACAACCCCATGCAACACTACAGGCTTGGGAAAGAGTGGCTGGAAATCTGCTCAGCAGAAAAGGACCTGGTGCTAACTGATGGCTGCTGGACATGAGCCAGCTTGTGCCCAGGCAGCCAGCAGCATCCTGGCCTGTATTAGAAACAGAGTGGCCAGCAGGGTCAGGGCAGTGATCATCCCCCTGTGCTGGGCACTGGTGAGGCTGCACCTCAAATCCAGTGTTCAGTTCTGGGCCGCTCACTACAAGAGAGACACTGAGGTGCTGGAGTGGGTCCAGAGAAGGTCAATGAAACTGGTGAAGGGTTAGCGTGCCCAGAGCACAAGTGTTATGAGGAACAGCTGAGGGAACTGGAGTTATTTAGTCTGGAGAAGAGAAGGCTCAGGGGGAACCTTATTACTGTCTACCTGAAAGGAGGTTGCAGTGACGTGGAGGTGAGTCTCTTCTCCCAGGTAACAAGTGATAGGACAAGAGGTAACGGCTTCAAGCTGTGCCAGGGGAGGTTTAGGCTGGATATTAGGAACAATTCCTTTACCAAAGGGGTGATCAGGCATTGGAACCGGCTGCCCAGTGCTGTGGTTGAGTCACCATCCCTGGAAGGGCTCAAAAAACATGCAGACGTCCTTAGTGATACGGTTTAGTGGTGGAGTTGGCAGTGCTGGGGTACCAGTTGGACTTGATGATCTTAAAGGTCTTTTCCAACCTAATTGCTTCTATGATGCTATGAAAAGGTGGCTTAGAAGAAAATGAAGCATTTTTGTCTTACTTTGTTGCATTAACTGAGGTCAGTGCCACCTGTGATAATCCCCACAAGCTGTGACAAAGTAGCCACTAAAGAGCATTATCTCTAGCTGTTTTTTACATTTAGATAACCACCTGACAGTAATGCCTTTAATGTGGTGGGGGTTTTTTTAAATATTAAGACATACATTTAGCAGTAATGGTTTGAATGCCAGCATTATGAGCACAATAGTTAGTAATATTAACAGAAATATTTATCTTATGTGTTCTCTCCCAACCTCAAACTGCTTGCCTCTTCCACCCCAAATGTCCGACGCTCCAGCTATTACCTGGACAAGGCCAAAGTATTCAGCTTCCCTACAGGTAATTTCTAGAATACAATTTCACATAATTAATTAATTAATTAATTAATCCTCCTCACACCAAACAAGGAAAATGTAGGGACAATCCAAAATACATCTAAATTTTTAAGGCTTTTCTCGGAAAACTATGATTTATTTTCATATGCAATTCATCATGAAAAACTGAATCTTAATTTAACTACAGAATGCAGTGCCAGAATATTCTAGAGCCTCTTCTCCACTATCCATGCATTTCACAGAGCATCTTTCAATGTCAGGGGTACAAAAGAGACTCCATTCTATGTGTGCAGAAACAACTTACAGGCTTGTGTACAAGAAGAGCATCCTCTTAGGAACATCTGACATGACTGCCTTGCATGGCATGAGCAGAGCACAGTGACATGGAGGCAAAGCCTCTCTGGGTCACAACCACAGAGCCATTGGTTCTCTTGCGCCTCCCTCACTGTCACTTCAGCAGCTAAGTAGCTGAAGACTTGTCCCAGAACGTGGGTAGGATGCTGCATACGACTCAGCCTGCAGCTTTTCTTTCTTCCAGTAGAGAATCCTGATCACATTTTCTTCCCTCTGTTTTGACTATGTGATGAGGCATATGTCTGGAAATAAAGGAATTTTCTCTCTCTTGGAGGGAAATGTCTTAGTTCTTGGCACCCCTTTACGATTTTGTCTTTGTCTCTGAAACCTGAGACAAAAAAGAGAGCTACGACTCCACTGTTCTGGGATCTATTACTCATCAGGCCCAGCACTCACTGTCTCTTCCTCTGTGTATGAACCCAGAAGTTTTGAAGTTATATTTACAGTGAACTGGATTTCAGTCCTGCTGTTCCACAGGGAAGCTCAGAATCAAAATATTTTTAACTAGGGCTTGATTTTAGTGCTTCGCTATTTGTCTCAGTAGAGCAATGCTTCTGATACCAGCAACATAAAGATTTTTGCTCTCATCAGTAGCTTCCTTTTGAGAAGAATTTAGCCCACAGCTGTTTTTCTACTTTAACTGTTCTGCCCTCTGCTCCTTCCAGTCATTTGTTCAGATCATTTGTCCATTCCCAGCCACTGAAATTCTTCAGCTCTTTTTTTTCTTCTTACAAAGGTTATGGCTGTCTTCAGAGTCTCAGAATTATCATGCAAGCTTCTAGTAGTTTTAAAGCCTTTGGGGTGGGGGAGACAACAAGAACCTCAGACACAGCTGAAATATAATGGCTGCGGTGTACACTGTAATGCTGGGGACTAGGGAAATAAGAAATCAAGACTTTTTAGTGTTTCTGCTCAGTGTCAGTGTTGTTTATGTTAGCTTGGGCTTCTCATCTTAACCTGCTATCTCAATGCTTGGGTTTGGAGGGTCCTTCAAAGAAGTTAATTTTGTAAATTCTAGGAGCTTTCTTTCAGTGTAGCTGGTTTTATCCTGTCAGATTTCATTCTCATGCAAAATAATAATTTGGTAGAAAATTCTCCATTTACTGATTTTAAGAAAACAGCTTGTTCTGTAAATAGTAGAATCAGCACCACTTTATATTCAATAGCTTTGTGACTGTTGGATTTGCAGATGTCTAAGAAGGTCTGAGTTCTCATTTATGTTTTTTGACTCTAAAAGCAGCATTCATAATGTCTGTCCAGTCCACTGTTATTTGATGTCTTCGTCTGCTTCCTTTTGCGATGCCATTTTTGTGTAGTAGGAAAATAGCAGGAGGTAGTCTTATCTTGGCTACCTGTTTTCAACTAATGCCATTCCACTGAAGTATTATTTTCAGTTGATTTTATGTGAAATGAACCAAGTGGCTCTAAAGCCAGCGGGGAAAGTGACGAAGGAGAACAAGTACGCATACACACATGGAGTACACATAGGCCCATTTTCTCTATGAAACCAGGCTAGAAGTTTGACACATGCTTTACAGGCAAAACAAGACAGTCTTATTATCAAGTTACAAACTACCTGTATCAAACTACTTTATGATCACTACATGCACCAACTTATGTCTTGCACTTGCTGCCCGCCGCATATTCTGTACAGCCTCTGTAATTTCAGTGATAACACATCAGAAGTTGTTGTATTTGTGATATTTAATCTCGTATGATGCTTTTTTGTCAGCAGTTTCCATAGGTGTAGATGCTACTTTGTATAAGTGTTAATAGTAAAAAATAATAATCAGTGATATCAACTAAAATACTGCAAATACCCTTACATTTATTACATTTGTTTACATTAATAATTTGTTCCCTATGTTCTTTTCTGGCCGCTGTTTCCCAGCTCAATTTTTATTACTGTCCCTCCTGATGCTTTGCTTCTCTTCTGTCCACCTATTCCCAAATCCTTTAATTGTGTACTTTTGGAAAAAAAATATGGGAAGCTGACCTCTGTGGAAGGTCTGGTCCTTTAAGCTTATTAGTTTAGAACAGTGTATGCATTTAAAACAGCAAATGCATGCAGTGCATCCAATTTTGCCAGACAGATTTATAAATTCCTTAAAGCCCAGGCCTGCAGAGCTTTGGGACATTCTGCCACCTCTTCCACACACACCCCCTAGCACCCCCCCCTTTTTTTTTCTTCATTACAATGCAAGGCAGCAAGGCCAATTTTAGGCTGCTATTAAAGGACCAGCAGCCAGAGTTTTCAACATAATTGGAGGGCTCTTCATAACAAATTTTAAAGCAGTGTGTTTAGAAACCTCAGAAGGATTTTGTATGGATGTGTTCAATTGCACACACACTGTGGGTCAGCAATTATATACCTACCCATCTTTGGTTGGCATCCATGAACAGCTCCAACAAAATCATCTCAGTCTAAATTTGGCTTTTGACTTGTTTTACTTTTTACAGCTGAGATTCACAAAGTAAACAGAGTTAAAAGTTTTCAATTTCAGCTGTTTTTTTTTAATAATCTTGCTTTTCACTGCTTTTGACATTTCTTGATAGTAACTTAAAAAGAACAAATATTTAAGGCTTGTGTAGCTTAAAGATAGTTCAGTTTGCTCCAACTCTTTAACTCTGAAAAAACATACCAAATATGGAAAATCTAAACTAGACGGAATTTAAGAAAGTTCTGAACAATAAAAATAGAAGGTTGGATTTACATATTAAAGTCAGTCTTCATTTTTGTGACTGCTCTATTTCAGTATACAGTAAATGCCTATTACGCATCTAAGATAATGGCCATTATATAAACCAGTTTTTTATAATAGCTTTGAAAAAGTCTTAATCATTCCATTACATAAAAATAACTTCTGAACGAATCACCAGAAGCGAACTCTGTATAAATGATACCAGTTTCAGAAATTTCATCCCTTTATGTGTAACTGTTGAATATGAAACGCTGCAACTTTTCAGTGTTGCCTGGTTCATAAAGCAGTACATTTGTTCTGAAGTGACCACATTTAGGAACATAATGTGAAAGCATCTACAAAACCAGCAAGGCTTAATAGTAAAGATAAAGAATCAGATACCACTTTTTGCTACCATCAGGTTATGCCTTTTGCTTCTTTACAACTTCTAGGGAGTCATGTCTTCTGTGAAATACCAAATTATGTTTTCAAAAACTAATCTTTTTTTTTTTTCTTTGAAACTTCCTCAGCAGATTAAAATATACCTCCTTCTAAGAAAATAGCTCTTTTCGGAGGGCTAACTTAGCTGACAGAACCTGAATAAGCCATAGGCGTATAGCAGCCTCTTGTGGCAAAACCAGTATACACATAAAAGTACTGAAATTTCTTAAGCTACTCTTGATATGAGTCATAAACCTCTATAAAATCTTAAGTGTTAGAAAACAACTGGAGAATTGCGAAAGTCTTTGTTAGATGGAGAGTCTCTCTTAGCTGGGGAGTCAGCAATGCTTTGACTTCAGAACTGGCATAGTCCTTCCTCTTCAACTGAAGAATGAACTAAACACTGGTGTCCTGTTATAAATGAAGTGCCAGACTGAAAATTCTGCTAGTAAAATTATCTAAAAGTTTTCCATTAAAATTCAGCAAGAGTGGAATAATGATGAGGAGTAGGTTTGACCTTGGCCAGGTTTGACAAGAATAATAAACATGCTGTTGCACTGGATCATTGTTCTCTTTATGGTTTTGCTGAATAAAGGGAAAACTATGACTGGTTTCAGCAGGGAAGTGCCTTTAAAGTTTACAGTAGCTGAGCAAGACTGAAAACAGAGTACACATCTGATTCAGTAATGTGTTCTTCAGAATACTAGCACAGCAGCAGCCCATCAGCCAACAGTGGGGAGGACAAGAAACAGACAATGCCATAGGCCTAGAAGCCAGAACAAATGGAACCCTGATATCTACACTGAACCCCAACACCACCTACCCTCTTTAGAAAAATTTAAATCACAAGTGGTCCAGAAGCATGAAGTACACATTTCTGCAGCTAAACTGATCAGCCAGGGGGGTTACTATAGTTCATTCCAGACCAGTTTGAAGTTGCACACTGCCAAATTCTCACATAGCTCTGTGAAGCACCATCCACCCTCCACGTGTCAGAGTCTTAAAGGTGGAGACTTTCCTCACCCAAGAGGAAATCCATCTCTCCAGAGAAGTACAGCAAGGCCCGTATGTCTTGCTCAGACCATCAAATAGAATGTGTGACATTACCAAGTTTACCAGTACGTTGAACCAATCAACATTTATTGAAATCAGTTTTCACTGCTTTTACTGCCACTTGGCTTCAGTCATTCCTATCTCTGTAAGGTGTTTTGAGGTCTACAGGTAAAAACAACTGCATATTAACCCATATTATGTACATCGACATGATGAAATAATGATCAACAGAAGAAATAATTTCCTGAAACCGTGCCACTTTTGTAGAATGCCTGCATCATTTGTAATAACCCTCAGGAAGCCTGAAAATAGGCTTCCTACAAGGTTTTGATCTTTTTAGCAAACCAACTGTGCTTGTTCATTATGTTCCATATTTAGTTTTAGTTCATATTTAAATAATGAAGGCAAAGTACTGAATTCAGAATTGAACTAAATAAAACAAACTTCCTAAAACATAAGACAACTTTATAGTATCATCAATGATGGTGCAAACACAATCTAAAATTACAGCGTGGAAGGCACAAACAGGATGAAAGACTAAGTTGTCTTACTAGTTTAAAATATAGTTTTAGTTTCCTGTTTACTTTTGTTATTATTAAGCAGGACACCTTAACAAATAGAAATAAATTATGAGAAAATAATGCTGCTGTCAAAATACAAGTAAAAACCAGACTTGTTTGAAAAAGGAATGCTCTTAATTATATGATGGTCTCAATTATAAAATACATTTAAGCAGAAGAGGTAGTTTGTTCTCTACACAAATCTTCCAGATTCCAGCCAAAGTCTAGGAAGTGTTACTGACATGAAAAGCAAGTATGAAATACTACCTGCAATGCCACCACATTGGTGACATCCTACAGAAGCAGGAAAAACAAAAAATAAAAATCCATCAGTTGCCAGGATTTCCTGCTCCGCGAGGTATGTTACAGCAGAAGAGGAGCTTGCACCTGCTTGGCATTTAGAAAAATAATGAAATAATTCATCAAAATTTCGCCTCCTGACTTTTTGTTAGGTCCTCTTTTTATACCTGAAAATTTTACACAGGTAGAACACGGCAGACACTTTACATTAATGCAGGCTTTCTGTGAGGCTGTTTGGAAGTCCCATACTACCACTTCATGTATGTTCCGTACATACACAGATGCCAAGCATTGAACGTGCATGGGTTCATTTTTCCAGGACTGCTGCTTCTTAGAAGCCTTTCAGAAGCACATGCTGAGCCCTATGCTGCGTAACTCCTGATTGCCAATAGACACTATACTTCCAGAACCTGAATTACTGTACATGCTCAACTCATCTGTGTAGCACTGAACTTGCTAAATGTGCATTGCACATAGTAATATACAGGTCCTTTTAAAACAGAAGTATTATATCCATAAGCAATGAGTGTATGCCATGATTTGTCACAAAAGTAATTTCCTATAGCTGTCTTCTACATTGAGCATGCCATCCCTACCCTGAACATACTACTAACAGTTTAAATAACATTTATTTAAACCAAACAAAAAACAAAGTACAAAATCAAAGAACCAAGAGAAGGGTAGTCAGATCCACTGGTTTATTCACTGCTACTTGCAGCCATGTTAACATTGCATCTCAACATGGTGTTTACACAGCTGCGGTGATGAAGCACTGCAGTAACAGGTTGAATTCCCACAGAGCAATTTGCACACAGCTAGTAATTTTTCCAACCACACTAAGGATGTAAGGTAGAAATAAGGATCCCAGGTATCTCCATTCCCACAGTATTTGAGTAACTCCTCACAGCAGGAAGCAACTCCCTCCATAGCAAGGTGCAAGTTACCTACTTCTATAGTGTGTCAGAAGTCTCATCTCTTCCAGGCACCAGGAAATGGTATCCAAATGGTTTCTCCACTGAGGTGTGCGTTAAACACAAATTGTCTAGAACAACTGGGTGTCTGGTTAATCTAGCATCCAGGGGAAAGCTGGATCTGATTCTGGAATCCTTCGCCTGCAAGATCTCATTTTTCATTAAACCCTTGGCCAGAATATAAATAAATTTTCAGCAGCAGGTTATTTCACAGAAAGTAATCTTCTTAAAGGCCCTCAGAAACAAAAAGGATAAAGATTAGAATTATACAGATTTTACTGATAGTCTTCCTGTAGAAAGCACTGACATACTACAGTGCACAGTGCTATTTTTGGCCTTGATAGCATGAATAAATCAATTCACATACGGACAGCTTTAACTCAATTTACATTCATATTGATATTTATTTATATAGTCAGCTCAGGCACTGGAAAGTGTAGGATATATAAAGGCAGAACTAGATGTTTTCCAAATCATGTAGCTACAATTTAAATAACCATAAAGTATATTGCTGCTGTTGTCCCAATAACAGTGACAATATTTTACAAGTAGCTACCAGTCAGTTAAGAAATCTGGGGAAAAAAAACCCTAGCAGTCTTCGTAGGAGCAGCACTATTTTAATCTTTCCTACTTATTCAAGGTGTAACCAAATTGTTTATTGCACATACTACTAATCACCACCTCCTGTGATCATAATTTAATCTTTAATCAACATATAAAGTTATTTACATTTTATGGATGGATGAAATGAAGCAGACATTCATGTTAAATGCTAACACTAATCCTGGGTAGCCCACCTGTGATCCTTCTGTGTAAGAGGGAGTGTTTCATATGTTTGTAATAGCTTTCCACTGCAGTCATCTGGAAAGCACACAATAAAAAGAAGCCCCATTGACAATATAAACATATTTGAACACTACCTTTCATATTATGTCTACCTGGACTCCTCGACTACATTTTGAACGGCATATTCATCTGCAAGCATTACCTTAATAAAGGAAAAAACCCAACCAAACCAAAGAACAGTCCCAGCAGAATTAAATTCAGAGCAAAGTCAGCTGAGCTACCCAACCAAGCAATTAGCAGTAGGAGAATATGATCCTCTGGACTAGGCAGGATTGACTATTTATATGGTCTTTTGCTGACAGCATAAGCAGGCAAGGCTCAAGGGTACTGCCTGTACTTGTATTTACAATTGCTCCTCCCTGTTATTAAGCTTGTATTACTACCAGTCCATGCTCAGTCTCATTGCTTTTCAGGCCCATATCCCCTTCTACCAACTTTAAACTCCATCCTCAAATCACTGCCTTCACCTTGACTCCTCCTCCTCCTCCTTCATGTCTGCCCTCTCATCCCAGAAGTTCAACTTCCTCTACTTCCCCTACTCATTCTCCCCAACCCCAGAGGGGTTCAAACAAACACTGTTTTCAGTTGGTTCTTCCTCCTGTTTGGATCCCAGGAAAGGAATCAGATTTCCTTACACAAAGAAATGCAAGGAAAAAGAGTTTTTTTCCACTGCATGGGAATCTTTCCCAGGACTTGCTCAAGTTTCTTATTGTACAGTATACCTAAGGCATACATTCAGCATGGAACAGCCTAAATTAAAACAGAAAGAAACATGCCTTTCATTTGTGGCCTGCTTACTTAGAATCATGTTCACTTCAACTTTGCTGCTATTGAAAAAAAAAAAGAAAGCTGACAGTTTCTAGTGCTTCAGTCAAAATTCACACCATAAAGGAAGCTGCTAGACTTCTTAGCATTGTGTAATTACTGTACACTAGTAAAACCAGATTACACATACACCATGGTATTTAAAGAAATCCTAAGTACATTTAGTGACTCTTCTTATAAAGTATTTTATTGTCAGTAACAAAAATACAGTGAGATACAAAGGCACACAGATTTGAACATTTCACCACAGTGTGTGAAGTGCTGTTTTATATAGAAACTCACTTTAAGTAAGCATGAGTATTTTAATGAGTATCTTAACATTTCCGTGGCTGTTGAATAATGTAAATTCTCTTAGGCAGTATGAACTTCTCCAAGGCAGGCTGAGGCTTTTGTTGAGCCACCTGTAATGCTGCTGCATTAATTTTATGGTTCATCTGTAACATTAAAGGGTGGAAAAGTTGTTACAAAAATACAGCTTTTATGCTATTTTCTTCCTAAATTTTATCATATAAAAGTAGCTTAAAAACTTATCTCCACAAGAAGTTCAAATAATCAACAGATAAACTCAGGGCAACTCTGTACATTTAGTTATATTTTTATGTTTTTAAAATGGTATCAGCCTGACTACGTTCATTCCCCCCTCCTCCCCCCCTTTTTATTAGCAGTTCATAGAATTTCCTGTAAAGATCAGGAAAGCAGAGCAAATAATCAGTGTGCCAGAGTTAACAGTAAGTTGCTTAAAATTCTTACTTTCCTAGATTCAAGTCATTGTCATTGCAGTATCAAATTATCACTTTCTAAACTACTGCAGAAGTTTCATGTAATGAGATTATGGAAACCAAGAGAAGGAAATGGTAGGTCAGAATAGAGGAGGTGGGGACAAGCAGAGGAGAAATAGCATGAGTTGTAGCTGTTCTCCTTAACAAACTAGTCAATTCAAAAATTCAACATCTACATACTAAAGCTATATACACTTCTGTTGATGAAAGGCTTATGCTGAAATGACGCAACTGATGTCTCAATCAAGTTCTGTGGATGAGGAACTCTTGTATTCCTAACAATCTAAAGACTGCAAGTATATGAAAAATAGATTCTAATTGTCAGATCTTCAGATTAGCATGCAAATTAAGAAGCTGCTTGTTAAATCAGCTCTTGCAAAACGTAGGTGCTAAGAGTCTACATCAACAGCCTAGCAAGAGATACCAGACAGTGGTCTTTGTAGGCATAAAAAGGTCCATCAACAGCTCTGCAACACGATTTTAAATGATCTCGTAGTCTTTCCCTTGGAAAAGAGTTCAAGAAGATGCTTGACTATCTAATGCCAGGTGTCAGGTGAAACAGCTGCATATGCAGCAGCAGTGCAATACTCCGTGCCTGTTGTCTCGGGGACCACTTGCAATAGTCTAATATTAACTAGCTGTCTTGGTATCCAATAAGCACTTGGAAGTGGCACTACCCGCCTCCTGCAAGAGGCCATCTTTTTGCTTCTGTGAACTGGACCCTTAACAGCAGTTAAAGCTATTTCCACAGTGGGATAAAGACTTGAAGACCAGGTTCCTTTCTCAATTGTAATCCCACCTCTGCCACAAATTTACTATGTCACTGATAATCCTCCCCCCCATTTCCATAAATCTAAATCAACATACCACTTTAAAGAACAGACACACCTTATTTTCTGTAAAAGGTGTACATAACTACCCTGGGGCTACTTAGTGTAAATAGGAATGGAATCAAACACACCAGAGTAAGGAGGAAAGGCTAGTTATATTTTAGGCATATAACTGCTAAAGAAATAGACTACCTCAAAAATATTTAGTGGTAGATGAGAAACCTACAAGTGTCAGATGACAGCAGCTTAAGGAAAATTCACCTTTTTTACCATACAGTTTTATGAAGAAGCCCTGACAAACACGTATCTTGTTTGTCCAGAGATACTTACTTTGCTCAGTGCTTCTGCTACCAAGACACCCATGTTCTGAGGTTTTGAAAAACTGGCAATGGCACTGTAAAGCAAAACCAGTATGTATTTAGCATTTCCATCTCACAGAAATACTTGGCACTTTCATTTTCCAGGCTTAATACAAAATTTAGGGTTTGGAGCTAAATCCTTTAATCACATTAAAGACTAGGATATTTAAAAAAGGTATGCTGCCTCAGAAGAGAACACTGCAAAATCTGTGTTGCAGACTTTTATTTAAGTATACAAAAGGCTATATATACATTAATATCCTTAAATAACTCAAAACAGATTCCATCCACCACCACCCTCCCCCTGCAGAGTAGCTTCACAGAAGCTGAGCACTGATATCCAGAACTACAAAATTTTGACTTAGGAATTTTTTTGATTCCAGTCTAGACCCATGAAAAAAATTCACTCTCTGCTTTTGGAGAGTGTTTTTTGACAGCAGCAATTTGTCAAGCAAAAACTTTTTGTGCAAGATTATCCCATTAACTTCTTCATACTCCAATGAAAAACAGCCATGTTACCAATACCGCATAAGCAAACTATCTCTGGATATGAAATAATTTAGTTCAGCAACGGGAAGAACTGTGGATTGCATATTCTTCTCATGATATGATTATCTGCAGTGACATCTCTGTATCTTAAAAATGGATTCAAGAAAAATCATTATTACCTTCACACATGGACTCAGATACCTTAAATATGGCTCTGAAAAAGCAGATACTGCTTTAGCATATTTCCCACTGAAATTTCATCTCAGCAATTGATATAAGTTTGCCACACTGACAAATATGTGCTATTCCAGGTCTGTTTATGTCATCAGGTAACTATGACTATAATAAAGACAGGAGTAAAATTACACCCAGACAACTGGCAATCAATAAAAACAAAGACCTTCTAACTCGGGGGGGGGGGGGGGGGGCGGGGGGGCAGGAAGGAAATCAAGCCACAAACAAACAAAAAAACACCTCAACAACAGAAGTTATTAGAAAACTCAACAAAAAACAAAGAACACACCCAACTTTGAATTGCTTCTTTTAAATAACAAAGTATAGCCAAATGGAATGTATTTTCAGAGAACTGTCAGGCAGGCATCTAGTTGCTAACATGATGCATTACATTCTATTAGGCACTATTCTCTTATATATATTATAGATTAGATTTATACTGTATATATATTCTGTTCTATTACACAGCAACTTCATAGGAAGCATGCTTTTTTTTTCTTTTAAACTAAGTATCAAAAGCTCAGCTCCTGCCAAGACCAGTCTCAGCTGAGTACCCACTTTTAAATTATGACAGTGACTTTGACCCTCAGAAAATCTCACCTGAATCAAAAACTCAACTACTTTAGTAGTTGCTTAGTAGTACCAAACTACAAGTTCTGTATGACTTCTGTGATTAGAACCTGAGAATGGAATCCAGCAATCCCAACAAGGTAGGTATGCTGTATTGAGTAACCACTGATTCTGGTGCAGAGAAATAATAAAAAGGAAAGTTCAGCTTTATTCCAAAAACCTGTATTTTAGGTTAGCATCCTCCAAGCCAGTGAGGAGAAAAACAGAAATCCAAAGACCTACAATGTTGATGTGTGTAGCTTGCCAAGAAATAATGTCATTACACCATTTCTTGGCATGGCTAAATACAGTTAATTTAAAAGTTATCTAACCGATTAGAATATTTTAGAGGAAAAAAAATTAACATCTTGGTCCAAAAAACTGAGTTCAGCTGTCAGTCTAGTCACACACTTCCCTTTTAACTCCTGGAATAATAACCTATTTCACATAAATGTTACTAGATTACAGTACTTTGTACTGCCTGTCAGACACACTGATACCATGATTGCAATGTACGCATTTCAACTAAAAAGGAAGCGTTCTTTAAAACATCTATTTAGGAACAGCAGAAGTGAATCTGTTTATCAGAAGTAATACAGGGAACTTAAATCTTAGTGCAGAAAAGAAAAACAAAAACAAACAACAAACACGTGGGAATCAGAACAAAGTCGTCCAGACCCATCCTCACTAATCCAGGCTTTCTAAACAGTTACCTGCATACTACAGAAACACTATAGTAGAGGTGGCTCCTTTCTTACAGGTAAGCAGTAACTGATGTCCCTAAATCCACAGCAGTCTAAGAAGTAATTCACAGCTTTCAGGATAATTCCAGATGTGCTGTAATAAGGATTCAGGAGCTGCTCTTGGTTTGGACGAGCCTCTTCAGCAAGTCCAGAGCAAGCTATCATGAGGACAATACAAAGACTCCTTGAAGGGAGTTCTATTCTTACGAAATACAACAGAGTATTTAATCTTGTTTTGTTTATATTTTTATGCACAAAACTAGTCCCAAATTTGGACTACAGGAGAGGAAGCTACATCCTGACAGAAATCAGAGCCCACTTCTACAGGTGAAAATTTTTTGCTTACAAGTGCTTTTTCATGCCAGGAGGACAAAGTTACTTTTAAAGCAACAACAGATGTGTTCCCTACTCATACCTTGTAAGATAATGCTCAACAGTTTCCAAGGAAAGAACAAATTCTACACTGTCCTCATTCTAAAGGGACTAAACCCCTTATCTCCTGCTCTCCGAAGTCTGCAAGATCAGACTGTACCTTCCTCTAAAAGCTGCGCCGCTGAACAGCAATAATTTAATGTTTTGGCGAGCTAGAGAATAGTGTACATAAGGTGCAGAAGCACTCATTAGAGAAAGATATCCAAGTTCCAGTCTCAACTTAGACACAATTTTGAATGCTTACAAAACAGATAAAGGTATTAAAAGCACAGGTTACAATGCCACGTGGAATTTTAGATCCAGCTCCCCGAACAAAGTACTTTAATGGTTACATTTTGTCTCATCCCCACAAATCTCAAGTCTTTTTTCTATGAAGACTTTTTCTATGAATCTTTTTTTCTATAAGTCCTCAACAGGAAGCATCTAACTCACTGGTGAAGGCAAGCGACACAGCAAGATACATGCCATTTTTATCTGACAATGGGCTAAAGTACAGGTCTTCCAGTTCCTCACAAATACCTTAATCATCATATGGAGGAGGATATATACCCTGCTTACTTGCACAACAAGGTCATCACTGTCAGAACACAGCAGATTTGTTCTGAGAGCAAATCACTGCATCAGGCTCCTTTGAAAAAAATCTTAGGGTCACATTGACTCTAAGAGCATCATAGCAATTATCCATATATCTGTCATCTTAGCTTTTTGTTGAGTGATACCTGAGAAAAATGTGTATTTTTCAGAAAAACATTCAGTCTTTGTTTGAAAAATCATGAAGAAAATATTTGTTTTGAAGCCCACTTCAACCAGTCACTGCTACCTTATTCAAAAGTAGAAAAATGCCTTAATTTTGGGGCAAAATAGCTTGAGTAAGCTTAGGAAATAGAAAACAGAAAAAGTCAAATTTGATTTGGGACTGAAATAGGAAATACAGGCTACACAGGAATTAACACTTTTCGTGAGGGATGTGAGATGTGGGCTTAGTTTCCTTCAGAATGAGGACAGCCTAAAACTCATTCTTATTTCACTGGAGACTGACTATTACTTTATTAGGTACAGGGAGGCAAAACATTGTTTTAATTTCTGTTCCATAACACGTGACAATAAAGAAGAGATTCATCTTTTATTTTTCACTGCAAGGCATTGTCCTTAAGTTTTGTAGTTGGGGTTGTTTTTTTTTTTGGGAGGGGTAGGAAATTTTAAGTTGATGATTACCTCAGAGTTGCCTTTAATCTATAAATTGCACAAGTTAATTGAAGAATTAAACTCTTCGGGGATTAAGAATTGTCTTTTGATTTCAACCTTCAGCCCATTACCTCTGAACTATGGGGCAGAGGGGAAAAAGCCCAGCAATGCAGTACCTTGTCTTGTCTTTTCCTGGGGGTTTAGCATTTTTGCCAACAGGTCCATATTCATGCTTTTTAGGCACTCTCATACCTCCAGCTTTGACTGCAAGAAGAAAATACAATTTATGTACAAATATCTACAGAGTTACATATTACATTCCATACACTAAGAGAAGAAAAAAATACTTTAAAATCATCTTTCCATATTTAACTCTACACTTCACTTTTAAACATACACATAACACAGAAACAAACAGATCCAGCAAAGACTTTAAACTTCTCTGTCATGGCATACTCAAATCAATTTCCAAATACTATAATCAAGAAATTAGAGGGGGTTTGGTCACTGCTAACTATATTAAATCTTAACACCTTATTATGTTAATATGCATTCTTCCCCCATAAATCTCAGATGTAATAGTTTCTACTTTGAATTTTAAAAGACAAAACAAACAAACCAAACTCTAAACACTTTCAGGCTGTCAAACAGTATCACTCAGCAATGAAGGTTTCACAGGACTTACTCAAGGTATTCTAGAATTAACCTAATAATGCAGATAAGAACCAGCAGCATACTTACCTTGTTCTTGTGTTCTAACACATTTAATTATATTTTATTAATATAACTGCCAATCACAAACCCAATTAGCACCAATTAAGCTACAGAGGACCTAACAATAACAATCTATGTTCTGAGGCATGTCAAAAAATTCAGTTCTGAACAAAGAACAGGCAAAGTTATCCAAAACATCTTGCTGAAATAAATACTTCCTTCCTGTTCATGAGGGTATTCATCTCCATGTTCATGAAGTTTTAAAACTGTAAGAGTAAAAAAGAACAAACGTAATGTTTATTTCTCATTATTTTGAAGAAGTTGTTTCATCTTACAGCAAGGTTCCTATTTTTATCATGAATAATCAAGACTAGAGTTTTCAAACTCACGTATTTGGGGACAGGAGTTAATAGGGAATGGCGGAAAGTTTCAAGAATTACTCAGCTAAACTGCACAAAAAAAATAAAATATTTGGCCTCTCTCAGGAGGAGCAGATGTGCCCATCTGTGACTACCACCCATTTTCTGCCAAAATCTGACCACTTGCCTTATATTTCCTGGTAGAAGGTTTAGTTTTAGGAACAAGAACTCTCCTTCAGTCATGTCCAAAGCAGCCTCACAATACTGGAGTTCTGCAATGTCTCAATTTGGCTTTTTAAAAATTACATACATACAGATAATTATAGTGCTGTATTAGCAGCAAATGAATAGTCATTTTACAGCAGCAAATACACTAGAAATCTAGACAGAACCAAATTCTTTTGACAGGCTAACTTCAAAGTCTCCTCTAAAATGGAAGTGTCTGCCTTTTCCAATTATCTGCCAGTAAAGAGAATCAAGATTTCAAATAACCCTCAGCTCACAAGGTATGAAACTTCTTTGTCTTTCTAAGCAGAAAATAACACAGAATGCACCTTTAAACAGGAATGACAAAAATAATAAATAAATCCAACCACCAAAAAAATCCTTGAATATTTCAAGAAAGCTTGTAAGACTGATGTCTTCTTGACATCAAGTTCCCTTTACAGCAAGTTTATCCAGAACACCAAAGCAAGTTATCCCAAGTATTTTTCCACAGCTTGGTAGGTGCTTAGATTTTTTTTGCCTTTTAGGAATGAGTCAAACTGCAAGTGGGAACACAACTAAAGTTTTAGAAGTAAGTAAAACACCATAACTGAACCTAGACCTATGAATTTTGGCTTGGGACCTTCACTAAGCACACATGTGCTTAGGATTGGCAATTTCCAGACACACACATTTTAGTTTTAACTTAGCAGGTAAAGAGATCCAGACACACAGAGAGGCAGACACTTTAACACTATGAAGCTTTACAAAAAGCACAAGGAGGAGTTGGGGGGTAGGTGGGAAGGAAACAAATACCTAAAATAGGAAAAGATATTTAAAGATGAAGTGGCCAACCAGGAATTGTGTCTATTACCAAAAAACACACAGAAGAAAGTTATTGATAAGAGTAAGAACAACACCGGACTTTTCAGTCTCTTCACTGACTTGCCAATAGCTGCTACTAGCAGCTGCCCAGCCTGCTGAAAGATACCCCTAGCAGTGGAATAGTTAAATACGGATGCTTCTGGAATGTACCAGAAAGCAGTTTTGTAATTTTTTTTTCCCAAAGCAATTAAGAGTTATGTCAAAGTTCCACCATAGAGCTCTATTTTTGTATTTTTTAAGTGCCCTGTAAGCCATGTAACCTACCACTTAAGAACTGTGTGCCAAAATCTTTGCTAATTTCCATATTTAAACCACCCTATATTTTTAAAGAAAGGAAATAAGGAAGGAGGAATATGTCCCTTCCCTCCCTGCAAAAAAAAAGAAAAAAATAAAAAACCAAAACAATCTAGAACAACCAAACCATGAAACCCAGACTGAAAACAAAGGCACAAAACAAAAACTTTGTTGAATCCCAAGGTTACTGATGGATACTGTGGTCAGAATAAAGGTGTCCACCTTCAACCTGCTTTGTTCATCTAGCGCAAAGTTGGAACAACTTTTTCGTACTCCTACATCCCTACTCTTTTGCCAGAGACAGTCACCTCCACTGCAGGGGCAGCTGAGCCTCACCAAGACTCAGTTTGCTGCCATGAAAACAAAAAACCAGTACCTATACAAGGTCACTGACTATAGGGGTGTAAAGGCCCTTTCAAGTGCAACTCAACCATCCCTAACACACATAAACACCCCAGGAAAGGACCAGACACAAGTGAAGTTGAAGAAAAGCTTCTTACATCACAAATTCACGTAAAAGCATGCTCAAAACAAATGAAATAAACCACACCACCAGAAAAATACCTTTAAAGAAAACAAGACAGATGTTACATCTAAGATGAGACACACAAGTTATGCCTCATGCTATTCAGGCCATAACCGCTTCTAATAAACCAGGGAGGGATAGGGCAAACCTGACTGGTTTAGGCTCAGCAGCAGCTGTACAGCAGTTCTAAAAGTTAAGTCTGCAGAAGCTCTATAGACTTAATACACACAGGTAACAAACCAAGTACTGCTGCTAACTGTATTTTGAGAGGCTAGCTCCACACAGATAATGAACAGGCAAGCACAGGAGTGGATTACCAGCTGTATGTACTTACAGATTCTGCAACAAACCTAGGCATGCACTTAAACACCAAGTAATACATCTTGAGAAACCACTCATTAGGCAGAGCCATGGTTAGAGTACCACACTGAAGGCTTGTCAGCCTGCACTCAGAAGCACCATGTTTAGTCAGGTAACTTCAAAGGGGAGGTGAGGTAGAAAAAGAAAAAAAATATGTATTTTCCACATTACAGTAAGAGGCAAAGACTGGCACACTAAATATGTATCTAGATTTCATTAAGCCACTGATACTTGTCTATTACTTGATAATGCATTCCTGATTCAGAGAGCAGCAGAGCCTCTTCTCCACCACAAAATCAGCTAAATTGGAAAAGCCCTTTAAGATCATCAAGCCCAACCACCAGCCATGACTGCCAAGTCCACCACTAAACCATATCACTAAGGGCCTCATCTGCATAATTTTGAACACGCCCAGGGATGGTGCTTCCACCGCTGCCCTGGGCAGCCTGTTCCAGTGCCTCCTCACTCTTTCGGTGAGGAAATTGTTCCTAATATTCAGTCTAAACATCCCCTGGCGCAGCTTGAAGCTGTTTCCTCGTCTTATCGCTTGTCACTGGGGAGAAGACACCGACCCCAGTCTCATTGCAACCTCTTTTCAGGCAGTTATCGAGAGCGTTAAGGTCCCCCCTGAGCCTTCTCCGGACTAAACAACCCCAGCCGTTCCTCATCAGACTTGTGCTCCAGACCCCTCGCCAGACCCAGAGCCCATGGCGGCTCACTGCAGATCGGACGCAGTCCCGAAACACCGGGTGCGGTACCTGCTCACAGTGTGAACGCAGAGCACCGCGGGCCGGGCTGCGCGCCCACACCAGGCCGAGCGCAGCCCCGGCCCGGGCCCCGGGAGCCTGCCGGCGCAGGCAGCCCCGAGCGCTCCCGCTCTTCCCGTCTGCGCCCCCACTGCCCGCACCGCTCCCCAGCGCCACCGGCCTCGAGAGGGGCGACAACAGCCCTACAGGTGCGGGAGCGCTGGCTGCGGCGGGGCAGCGCGATGCCTCTCAGCGAGTCCGTGGACGCCAGGCGCTACCGGGAACCACGTTCGTACAGGAACGCTGCTTTCAGCGGCCGCACCCCCTTCAGAGACCGGCCCCGGCCCCTACCTGCAGGCGGGCGCCCGCGCAGCGGCGGGAGCGGGGAAGCGCGCTTACTCCGCACCATGGCGACGCGAGAAAGCCGGGGGGGGACGCGGCAGGACGCGAGCAGAGGCGCGCGGCAGCTCCCGGGTGCTCTGGGGCGGGGCAGGGCGCGTGAGGCGGTGCGAGGGCGGGCCTGGTGGGGCCGCGCTGAGGTGCGGGCCGTGGAGGGGCGGGGGGTGAGTGCCCATGGCGGGGAGATCCGCTGAGGAAACGCGGAGCGGGGCGCTGCGGCAGGAGTGCATCACGTAAGTCAGGCGGACATGAGGAAGGGGATGACCAAAGGGAGCAAATTAATCATGAGAGTGGTTGGTGTTAGGTTGATTGCTGTCCCGTCTCGGTCTGGTGCGAACTTCCATCACCTTTATCAGCCCTCATCCGAGTTACCCTCTCTGTATGCCTTTTTCCTTTGTTTTGTCGTGGTGGTTCATTACAGGCTTTTCAAATTTCAGCTACAGACTTAAAGTTTCCCTCAGCCTATTTTACTTACGGTATTTCACTTAGAGTTTTTCCCACTTGTATGTGCCTCGGGTTGTTTTTTGGTTTTGGTCCGTTGTTTGGTTGGTTTTTTAACTGTTGTCATTGCTTTTGTTGATTTGTTGTTTTGTTAATTTTTTTAGCTAGGTTTTGATTATTCCCCTCCCATGGCTGAGAACTTTTGAACCCCCTGGGTTCTCTCGGCAGCGTTTGGCAGAGGACTAGAGAGTGCTGACCCAGCCCTGTGCTCCATCCTTAGTGAAAATCCATTTCTGGGTAGAGAAACTCATTTTCAGCTGCTAGTACCTCAGCGGAGGGAAAGGCTGTAGTAGGAGTTCACACCTTGGCAGACAGCAGGGAAAGTCAGTGCTACTGGACATACGGAGTTCATGTGCCCTCAGAACCAGAGCCAGGCACTTACTGGCTGTATATTTCGTGGAAACATCCTCTTCATGCATACATAGGCCAAGGAAAAGCCTATGTTAGTCAATGGAGTTCATGCTGACTGAAGTAGTACAAAAGGAAAATTTCATTTATAGTACCAGGTATCATATTACAGCATCTCATTTTTTGTCATCTTACTGATAATATGTATTTCATATGTATGTGCTTGCTATCTTGCTGCACCTGCTAACTACTTATAATGAAAATAATGCAGTTAGTGTAAAGTTGGGTCTGACTTTGTATCCTGACTGAAGAAAGCATTCTCTTTTGGGACAGGAACTAGTCAGCTGTTTCTCTTGGAGTTTTTTAGTGGCACTGCAGCAGAACTGTTTTAGCTGTCAGTGATACAAAGTGCAACCATGGATCTGTGGTCTAAATTTTAGGACTGATTTCTAACGCTGTAATAGTTACAAACAACCTCCATTCTCTTGTGTGAATATACATAACTGTGCATTTGTCTCTTAGGGTTCTACAACTGATGTCTGGTCTGTAACTTTTACGTTTTTGCTCTCTAGAGGAGATGCACAAATATTTGAGGAAAATTTTACCTCTATAGTTAATCCTTACTTGTTGGAGGAAACCACAGTGAAATACAGAAGCTTTACAGAGCTCATAGGAGACCTTTTTTCAGTCATTTCCCCCACCTCCCCCCCCAGTTTTATACAAGTATTTTTAGTAGTAAGGTTTTTAAGCAATAAGTTCTCATAAGAACTATGTGATTAATTTTTTAATTTCAAGCAAGAGACTGGGCAGAGCCACATTAACGTCAAAAAAGTAGTCTGTCATTGTTGATAGGTTTTCCAAACCTTTAGAGAACAAAGGCTGAGCTTTGCCAGCTTAAAGAAGACGTTGAAAGATACAGTAATTTATTATAAAACCCAGTTAACTTGGAAATGAGCTGGTGCCAGACTATGCATTACTCACCAGTTATCTAGGGTAGCAGGCTCCAAAGCGAGGTGTATGCAGCCGTGGCTTGTGTGAGACTGAGCTGCTGGTGTGCACAAAGAAAATTTTAGAATGTCTTCTTATATTTATTATCTTTAAAAACAAACAAACAAGCAAAAAGAAGTTATGCTTTACTAGTATTTAAGATACGGCTTGACTCTGGTGCCCTCACTTGGTCTGTATCTTCGAGGCTCTTGTCACGCGTGATACCATCATCTTCTGGAGGCAGGGGGGTTCAAAGTGGTGGCCTCATTCATTTGTTTGCTTTTAGTGGATTGTGATGTATTGCAGTTTGTGTGTGCTGGTTGAGTGCATTTATGCTTTATATTATTTAGTTTTAACTAAGATAACACAAAATGGACAAGTGGCTTAGAGAGATTCCTGCAAAGAACCCACAGGTTGAAGATAAGAACATAAGCACAAATGAACAAGAAAACGGTGGAGCTGGCACTTCACCTGTTCCAAGCTCATCAGCTACGTTGCAAGGCAAAAACGGTGGTGATCTAATCAGAACTGAAGAGAAATCAGCCAAAAATGCCTGAAATTATCAGGAAGACTACTTGAAATATGGATTTATACCTACTGTAATTAATGATAAACCTCACCCCAATTGTGTATTGCACTCTGAGATAATAGCTAATGAAAGTATAAAGACATCACAGTTAGCAAAGCATTTAAAAATGAAGCATCCAGAAAATGAAGACAAACCTTGACAGTTTTTCAGTGACATTTTTAGAGTTGTACAATACTCAATCACATATATAATTTCATTAAACTTAATTGTAAACCTTTAGAAGCCTCTTTTGAGATTTCTTCCTGTTGCGTTTAACCCCAGCCAGCAATTAAGCCCCAGGCAGCCACTCGCTCATATCACTGTGATGAGGTGGGGAAGAGAATCGAAGAGTAAAAGTGAGAAAACTAATGGATTGAGATAAAGACAGTTTATAGGGAAATTAAAAGCTGTGCACGTAAGCAAAGCAAAACAGTTAATTCCTTCACCACTTTGCATCAGCAGGCAGGTGTTTAGCTATCTTCAGGAAAGCAGGGCTCCATTATGCATAATGGTGAGTTGGGAAGACAAATGCCATCACTCCAAATGTTCCCCCCTTCTTTCTTCTTCCCCCTTTTTTTATTGTTGAGGATGGTGCCACATGATCTGGGATATCCCTTGGATCATTTTGGGTCAGCTGTCCCGCTGTGTCCCCATCCAGTTCCTCGTACACCCCCAGCTGCTTGCTGACAGGGCAGGGTGAGGAGCAGAAAAGGCCTTGAGGCTGTGCAAACACTGCTCAGCAGTAACCAACACATCCCTGGGTTATCATCAATGCTGTTTTCAGCACAAATCCAAGCCATAGTGTGATAAAAGCTACTCTGAAGAAAGTTAACTCTATCCCAGCCAAAACCAGCATTCTAGCTTAGTACTGAGAGACAAAAATAGAAGTGCCATTGGGGAAGCACTTTTTCTTTCTTCTGCGGTAATGATGACTGAAATAGCACATGGAAAACAATATAGAGCCAAAGTAAAATGCACACCTTTGTCAGCAAATGTTATTGGAAGATGCACAGAAAATATTGCTGAAGATCTGTAGAAGCAGGTGTTTGCAGACATGTGGGAGATTTGCTATGTAGCTGGCTGAAAGCACAGGTATTTCTCTCGAGTTTCCTCTTAAGGCATTGCTGGATTCTCTTTCAGTAATGGCCTACAGTAGAACTACTTTCTTTTGAACCACTAAAGGAAAGATAAATTCTGGATATATTCTCAACAGCAAATGAGTTCTTTAATAAAAGCAATGTGTTATGGAAAAAACATGTAAATATAACCACTGATGGAGCGGAGTGGCTGATTTGACTAGAATAGAGGATTCATGGGTAAGCTTGCAGAAATTGCACCAAATTAAATCAAAAAGCTGTGCTGTTCATAGGTAAGCTATTGCATCAAAAAAGTTAGAGCCAGAAGTGCACAAGGTGCTAGAAGCTGTCATCAAGTGTGGTTAATTTTATACCAAGATGACCTTCAAGTAGTACAATGAGGTAGGGAATGACCATAAAAATATTTTGTACCACACATAGGTTCACCAGTTATCTCATGGCAAAGTGCGTTGAAGGATTTTCAAACTCAAAGATGAGTTACAGATTTTTGTTTCGCTAGAAGATGAGTGTTCCCAATTTGCTCACCTTTTCTGTGGTAAGTGGCTGACAGTTGAAAGAAACTGGTGATGTGAAGAAAGTGTTTTGAAAACAGATGTTTGGAAATTATTTACATGATACTGTGCCAAAAATATTATGTCACCTATAAAAACCCTCTGTACACTTAAAAGACTTGGCATGAGAAATTCCTGACCTATTTAAAAATCTTCCAAACAAAATGTTTCAGTGGTTTTGAACCCATGAGTTAAAAATATGAAAATCCAACACTTCTGCTTGGTTTCAAGAACATCTGTTAACATCAGGGAATTTGAAAATTTACTGTGCAAATTTCAAGAAAAGCCTTTGCATAATGAGTGGGAGCGAAAAATGAGTATCATGATTTAGTAGGCACAGCCAACAGCACACTTCTGCCATCTGAATCTGCGCATCTTTGTGAGTCAGGGTTTGTTTTCGGCCCTGGTGACTGTTAAAAACAAGTTTTGAAACAAACAACTTAGAATGAGACCTTCAAATTGCTGTTATCACAAAGTGTTAAACAATATTTTTAATAATAATGAAGCATATTCAATCATAGAGTTCTCGCTCAAATATTACTTAAATTAGTATTTTATTCTCCATTATTAATTTTGCAAGAGCAAAAAGGTTACTTGTACCATTAAAAAATAAAATAAATTTTAAAATATTGTTTCATCTTTATCTTATCCTTTTTAAATGTCTATTTTTGTGTATGATTTATAATGTACTTCATTAATACAGTACATGTATGTAATTTATAAACTAATTTTCATATATTGGGGGTGTGGGCTAAAAATGGGGTTTTTTACCGATAGGCATGCACCATCAGAAAAGTCTGGAGACCTGTTACAAGGGTTAGGTTTAAATTTTCTATTTTAATCACAGTCTTTTGGACATAACTGAGTTTGTATTGCTGAGTTTTTAAGCAGACAGTCCAGCAAGAATGTTGCTGAAATGCACCTTTTGTTTGATAAAATGAAGCTAGAATTTAAGAAATGGCTATGTAGACTTTTTGTCCAGATAATTTTATTATTCTTCTCTGGAATGGCCCAAATAAGAGTCATGGCCAAGTCTGTTCAGCTGCTGTCTTTTCTGTTTCATTGGGGTACTGGGATAAGACAGAGCCAGTGCCAGCAATTTGGAATGGCATGTACAGCTGTGGTAAATAGAGCATACCCAGAAAACCCTGATTCCATCCTGTTAGTTACTTCTGCACCTGCGTGGGAAAACAGGGATTGCCTGTCTGTAGAGCGGGGTTGGGAATTCTGCAGAAGAAGTTGTTCGAAACTAGAGTTTGGCCAATCACTGAGGTCATAAGCAGCCTATTAAACTGGAAAACATCACAGTCCACTTTTCAAAGACTAAATATGGTTTTGTAAATAGAGCTTTAGTGCTAAAGCAGCAAAGACTGTAATACGTGTGTAGTTTAAGCACACACATACCCTCTACCTTTCAGTGTACAAAACCAACTTAAACATTCCTTATTGCTACGTGTGCTTAAGGAAGAAAACTTAAATAAACAAAGATACAAAAAAGGCATGGTGATGCTCACAAGTTTTTATTCTTCATGTATGAGAAAAAGAAACAAACATTAAAGTCATAGGTTCAAAATACTCTTAATTCCTTTGGATGCACAGTATGCAAAACACACATGCAGCATACCAGTGAGGTAGGTACCTGTGCTTTGAAATGCAACACACAAGACTCTCAGCTGCTTACAGATACTTTCACTCTGTTCTGAGTTACATTTGTATTTTTAAAAAGTTTCAAAAAACCCTGTTAAAACTTACTGTCACACTTCAAAAATACAGCAGTGCATCTTTTAACAAACCCTTCTAGATTATCTAATGCCGAGTAATAAGATGGAGTTATACTACTTAACCTGTATAAAAGTTTTCACAGTTTATTAAAAATACCCAATGTGATAATGCTTAAATTACCAAGTATTTCATCACTTCATCAAAAAGATCCAGTTTTGTCATTCAGAAAATCTAACCTGAATTTCACTTGCTCTTTGAAAAGCTGTGGTATGATATTAAATCTTTGGCCACAATGAAGTCTCTTTGCCTTCAGAATTTCACCATTAGTTAATACAGAATGTCCATACAGTGACTGTGACATTTGTCTTAAACAGATATATTTTCAAAGCAGTAACATCAGTGATAAAATTTTATACCAATGAAAATAACCATCAAAACAGCAGTGAACTAGGAACATCCATTATTTTTCTTTGTTAGTTAATATAATAAATACGTATAAGGAGTTGGCAGAGACTTCAGTTAAAATATTTCCAGCACTGTATGGCACAGCAGATTTTTCGTGTATGATTTGACATGATTTTTATATGATTAATACCCAATTTTAAAATAACTCTACTGTGAACTATTACTCAGTACGATGTTCTGAATCATGTCTGTGATTTTTATCATCCCAGAGTTGTGGTAGTTAGTCCTGTTTCACCCTGTCTGGAAACAGCATCATCAAAATATATGTCCTGTGTAGGAATAGCATCACCAGAGATAAATATATGATTATAATAATCTTACAGTGAAATACAAGATGTGGGAATAGATATAGCTAATCTGGAATTATTTCTTTGATAAACTTCTTCAGTTTCATTCTCAGTATTTAAAATGAAAAATTCCATTAAAGGATTATCTTTTAATGTTTACCATCTATGTTGTAAACCATGTTGTGGATAAAGAAATCTTCATCACAGACTTTGGCTTTTTCTTGAATCTGTCAGTGATTATAATCTTTTGTATTAAGATAATGATGCCTTCAGGTCCCTAGGCATTATATAAGATGATGGGCAGGTGGAGTAGAATCACAGAAGGTAGTTCCTGCTTCATTCTTACTCTGTCCCTAACCAGACAAGTCAAAAAAGTTGTGAGTGTGTATGCATTTGAATGCTCCATACGCATGTGTGCTGGGGAGGGAGAAGAGAAAGAATACTGCCAACACTTGCTCACACTTGTTGGCTTAAAAAGACAGCTATGAAAGCATTGCTCACAGCTCCCTGGCTCATGGAAGAATATCCCCTGCCTGAGTCAGAGAGCAAAATCTGCATATATTGTGATGAGACTGTCTTAATTTTATGTGCGAGCAGTTGCTAAAACTGTAACACGTAACACCAAAGAGATTTTTCTAGAATGCTATAAACATCTGCTTTGCTGTGCCAAAGCATCTCATCACAAAAATTATCTCTTTCAGAGATTCTGAAAACAAAATATAAAAGAAGAAAAAAATCGTTAGTCTCTTGATTTATTTGGAATTGTTTTATTCTTGGATCTTAACAATTCAAAAGGAGAGAGAACATAAAAATGGGATGTGATTAAGTGGAGTCAGAAGGAGGGGTAAAAGAAGTAGAAAAAGTAGAAGAGAACATGAAACCAGCAGGGATTTATAGCACAGCAGGTCACTTGTGGGTGGTTATCTTGAATTTTTAGAGCAGAAAAGTTAAAGGACATCCAGTCTAAACCAGATCTTCTTGATATTTTAGTTCTGTATGTATGAGGCAGGAAATAGTTTTGAAATGCAGCAATTTCCTCCCTAGAAAAGCAATTTACTTTGCAGATATTAAAGTCAATAGTACTGCATGTCTCTGCTAATAAGTATTTAGCTTGAAATGGATAATGGCAATTTTGAGTGGGGAAAGATTCTTCTCTGAAGGAGAGATAAAACTTTTCCTGTTCAGTGGTGAGGGGTTTTTAATGTTGATGTTACTCTACCTCAGCAGAGATAATACTGATTTTTTCAGTTTATTTACATGAACTTAGGTATGGTGCACTGCTTCTATTAGAGCTGAATGATTCAGGAGCTTGTCTTAAGGTAATGCAACATTTATTTTCTCTGCATCTGCTAATAACAATGGCAAATAAACCAAAGTCAGTATCTCTTTACACTGGTGAGCTATACTATCAGAAGTTTCTTTTTCCTATTTGCATGCTAGTCACTATTAGATATTGTTCACAGGTTTAGGTCCTGGAAGTTGAAGCATGCAGTAGCAAACCTGTTAAATCCTGGTATCATTTCTTTTCCCAGCAGCAGTGTAGTTCTTGGGCAGACATCATAAAAGAGCTATGAACTTACATATTCCATTATTGACATACTTTGGAAAGTTGTGGTGGTGATTCCCATCCGTGGAGCTTTCAGATTTCAAATTTAAGGCCAACTTAGACCGTATCTACTCAGATCAGACACAGTCCTCGCCAAAGAATACTTTTTTTAAATAGCTGTTATTTTAATGTGCTGTCACAGCCTACTGCAGTTTTTGGGAGTGGACCTAGAATTCACATAGGAAAATGAGGTATCTTGGAAATGCTGCTGAATCTGCTGGAAGGATATGGAAGGAATAGATGTGAAGAAGAGTAAGAATGTGAAAACTAAAATAAATAAAGCATGGAAAGCAGAAGAATCTGGAATCCCCATGTGAGCCTGCTTACTTTGCTGCAGCTTCCACCTCCTTTTTGGAGTGTGGGTTGTGTTTTTCATAATGGAGACAGATGTGGGAAAGCCTGGGGCCAGACACATAATTTTAACTCTGATAAGGAGACAGGAGTCATAGCCAAATTTTTTGAGTGGTGTTCTTAGTGCGCTGGAACTCTTTCACCATTTGTGACAGTTCCTCATTTAGAATCTGCATTCTACAGGCAAGTTGTTGCCTGATTGCAAAGTTTGAAAACTCACTCAGAAGAATCAAGAATCAACATGTTTCCAGGCAGACTGTCTGATTACTTGATCTAATCTAGCTAACAGCTATTAGCATAATTATACACCAGGCAGAGTCCACATCTAAAACAAGCACTTCAGCACACAGGCATATGGAGTATCTTCCTCATGTATCATGTTTTAATTGATATCTCTGTGTTGCTACATCTACTATTCATGACTCTGCAATATTTTCCCTTATCCTCCTATCTCCAGTATTGCTCATTTTCAAATGTCAGAATTACTAATTTTTAGCTATTGATATAGACTGATACTGGGTTTATGTCTGGTAATTGAATGGTGAAATACTATTGCTGTTTTCTTAAGCTCAGTTCCAGATGGGCAATACATTTTTCATTTGAGTCAGAATGGCTTTTTCAAGATGATGCAGGAACATGATGGCAACAGCAAATATTCTGGTGCAGGTATATGACTTACTTTTTATTAATACATGCTTAAACCCTCTATCCTGTTTTGTTTTTATTGTCTGTTCATAGTAGTTCAGCATAATGTTGCAAATATTATTAGTAAGTATATAAAGCATGAAGAAGACCAGTTAGTGAAGGCAGCTTGATGTTCCATGATTATTATATTGATAGAGTTTTTAGTGCATATGCTATGCATCTGACAAAATCTATAGGAAGTCTGGCTTCACATCTGTAAAGTTCACCTCTTTCTTTTGGAAAACCTGGCAAGTTCAAGTCCTGGTTCTGACCTGGATGCCAGTTGTTTCACAGACTACAAGAGAAAAAGAAGTGTCCAGACACTGTATGAGAGTGCTGACTAATTTTTTGATTACAGAATCAAACTTTTTGACAGAATGATAGAAAAATATACCTTTGTCATCATGTGTTTTAGCCACACAAGTGTCCTTGTTAAAAAAGAAAAAATAAAAATAATAAAAAAATAAAAAATCACTGGGTAGTAGAATAAATTAATCGATTCTGAGGAATCCAATTGCAACACACTGAGCTGTATGGAAGCCCTCACACAGATTTCACTACTTCAGTCATATAATAACAGCAAGATTTGTTTCCTCAAAGGTTAAACGTGGAATTTGCTGTATTTTATTGCTGTTGATTATGGCTTTAGACTGTCACCCTCAGAAAAGAACTTAATGGTGGGAAGCAAAGGAAAGCAATGTATTTTTTAGTATCTTGCAGGTTTTACATGTCATGTAATATTGAACTTGAAGCTAGCCAGCTATAAATTATGTGCCATCGTATATACGCTTCTAAACAAGAACACAAAGCAACTTTTTGCATTAGAGTGACAGCCAGTAGAGGGCACAGGATATACCGTAATTGAATAGGAATTCTTCATCATGTGTAACTTCATCCTGGACCCTGCTGTAAACAGCAAATGTATGGTTTTCATGATGGGAAACTGATTCAAACTATCCAGTAATGGCCATTGCATAGCAGCTCTGTGAAACAGTAGTGATTATGAGATACTTCTTGGAAGTGTATCAATGAACTGGAGAATGAAGGAAGAAGACTGTGAATTGGCCTCTGCTCTTGTCTGGCTGGTTATCCATTATGACATGGTTGGGATAATGTTGTAGTAGTACGGAGCTAAAGTGCCACTGCTGTATTTACGCAGAGGAATAAAAATGAAAGTTAAGAGGAAAATGTTATAATTGATAGTCTTTAGAGAATGTAATAAAAATTATACAAAGATACTAAATTGAATGATCAGGTTTAGTTTTATACCCGTTTTTCTTGTTTGTGTTGTTATGGTAGTTATGGGGAGATTTATCTTGCAAGATAGATTATAGCCTTTCCTTGTTTGAGTGTACAGGTCAAGCTGGGGCTGTAAGTAAGCTGCGAGTCTCTCTAGTTGCTCCCTGATCAGTTTTTTCAGAGGCAGTGTTGTGCAGAGTGGGTCAGTCCTGTCTTCTGTGGTGGCAATCACTCAGAAGAAAATGAACACAAGGAATCCTCTTTTTCCCCCACTAGACCACGATAGGATAAGCATGCATGGGGCAGTCACACGTGTTATGGTATATAAATAATATGTGTTGGAAGTCGTGGAAATAGAAGTCTTGGGGAAGCACGTTCTCCTTCTGATCATGTCTACATGCCATTTGGAAAGCGCGGGAAGTGATTTGTCTGTACTGTGTTGACGGGGAAACGAGAATTTCGTATTCTCATAAATTTAACTGTACACATGAACTGCCACTAGATGGTGGTCGCGAAGCAGAGGATTTCAGCATTTGCCGGACCAACTGAGCTGGCAAGCTGAAACAACCTTTCCCAGCTTGTCAGATCTCTTACCACGCAGACTTTGTAAATTACAAGACTTATACCCCTGTGCATCACTAGGACTGTTTCATGCTATTGAAGAGAAATCTTCATCTTAGAATGTTTGTCCCCATAGCAGAACAGCAGCTTTAGTGCTAGTGGGACAGTTTGTCCCTATAACCCTACAGTTTACAGCCAGACAGGATCTAGCACTGTAGCAGATTAGTACTACTTGCACAACACCTTCTGTCCCATTGGACCAAATAGACTTTGTGGTCTTGTGAACTGCCACCACGTCTAGCATGTTATTTTAAAACCACTTAGATTAGGGAAGATCAGCACTAAGGCAAATAAAACTGCATGGAAGCTAGATCTGAAAAAAAAACCCAACCCAAACCAAACCCACAAAAAACCCCATTGAGACAACCAGTGAGCATTTTCAGAGTGAGTTGTTTTTTTGTGAAATTCGTGAAGTTAGTAGGCTCTGTTGAAGGCTATATTAGTTTTGATGTATAGTTTCAAATGTGGGTCATTTTCAACTTTGTTCAAACAAATGGACTTAGCAGCTTACTTTTGTTACATGGGAAAAGTTTTTTTTTAAATAAAACCAGCCAAGAGTGGTTTTGCTTAATCTTTTTCACAAGCATCATTGTCAAAATGCATGACTGGTAAATAGTTAAACAGGATGGATGTTGCAGAGAATTACAGTCACATGAAAATCATATGGTCATAACACATTTTCCTGTGTATGTTAGGCATGAGCAGGGGTTAACATACCTATAAACTTTAAAATATTTTGGGTTTTTTTGTTTCACATGTTTGAATGTTTAATAATATCAACAAACTAGACAAATTCAAACCAAATGCCTTTTTGATAGTTGATGAATGAATGGCCTTATCCCCGTTTCATTGTATGGGTTTATAATTGTGTACAATATTTGAAATAAGCTAAATCATCTTCTGAACAACATAGTAGCCTCTCTGGATGAGTGACAGCTTTAAGTCGATAGGATTATTGGAGAATTTACAGCCAAACTGAAAGAATGTATATTTTGGTTCTTTATTAAGCACCATATACAAGGATTGATTTTTTGGGCAGAGGGGAGATTGTCAACAGTAGTAATTCCACATTTCATGGGATACGATGATCTCGCTTTCTTGTATCTCTCTGCCCATTCTGGAGGTGCACTGGCAGATTATGGATTTAGTTAATTATTTGAATAATTTTAGGACATAGTCAAATGAACTGTGCTACAATGCAGTGACTTGATTATAAACATTTTGTAATGAGCTGGAGGTCTTTTGCATTTAGTCCTAATAGAAATCAATCTCTTCTCATAGTGTGTGATTACTTTGTGCCAATGGACATGTCGATGATTCATTTCACACTCTGCCTAGTCAAGAAAAATGAACCCACATATGACTTTAAGAGCTACCCGGAAATTAACCCATTAAATATCCCGCTGCTTGTGGCTTTTTACACAAACGTTCTTTTACACATAATTCATGTAAAGCAGAGCAGGCCACAAGCATAAAAAAAGGATGTGTGTAAGAATATTTACTAAGCTGTAGGGTGCCTTGAAGTAGGAAGGAGATATGGTGCCTGAGATTACTGACCTGCTCTAGGACTCAGGCTGGTCAGCTTCATGGCTAAGGTTGGGGAACCAGCTGACCCTGACAAACTGATGCAACCCTTTGGCTGTCTGTCGAATGCTACTGCTGTAGTCTCCCAAAGGGAATGCCTGCTTTGCCTTTTACAGCAGTATTAATTTATATCGTGAGGATGGAAAAAAAAAGGTTGACCTTTGTTTCTTCCTGTGGCAGGATAGCACCCTGTGCACAAACAGCCCACAGGTGGTAGGACCAGGCAGTTGTTGCTACTGTGCTTGTTACTAGCAGCTGCCACACCCATTACATTCTTTTATAGCCACTTTCATTCCCTTGATGAACCACAGAAGTAAGAATTTTCTATTTTTGCAGTTTAATAGCATGCCTTGCAAGTGAACACTGCCTTAACTTTGTAGTTTTCTGGCCTGTGTTCAGAAGGCATTTGATCAACACCTGAAATTTCATCTGTCCACGTTGACTTGTCTGCCCTCACTCTGTGGTAGCACTCCCCATACTGTTAAATAATGCGTAGGAGTTGAACCAACTTTACATGCGGTTTGAGCAGAAAGAAATGCTTTGAACACATAAAGACAGTGAAAACCTTAATACTATGTATGCCTGTGCTCAACAATGGAATGGGCAGTTACGTATGATGGTATCTCTGAAGAAGCTGTTGCTTTCTCTTTTTAAAACTCTATAAAGTATTCCTGTTCTGATACTTTTTCTAGTCCTCACATCCACCTCTAGAGCTTGCCTAGAGCTGTGGTTAATTCCTCAATTTTCTCTTTCAACTTCACTTTCAGTCTTTTTTTTTTTTTTTTAACTAGGTTCCACAGTCAATTGAAAATGTTGTCTTAATTGTTAGCTTGCACGAGCCATGTCACTGAAGATTTAATGTGCAGATTCATAGTATTCTCACTGGCAAAATATTTTAACACAGATAATAATCATTATTATTTGAATTACTAAATTATTTTGCTATGGGGAAAGAGCCTATTTTGAAATATTTACAGCAACAGACTTCACAGTGGAAGAGCAAATGCTTAGTTTTCTGCTCTGTGTGCAGGCTTAGCTGTCCTCCTAATAATTCCATTGATGGAGCTATGAGCATCTGCTGTTTAATTGCCTAGGGTAACACTGCTACACTGCTGCTGATGATGGGCAGGTTTTCATTGTTCTTCACAAGGCCGCCTGTTAACACACTAATGGATCTCAGAATCCGGAAATGTCCACTGTGTTAGTGACCAGCTCCTGTGAGCTGCTGAAAGTCTATCCTAGAAATTTCAGATAGTCGGCACGTTAGCTGTGTTATGTAAAGCTTTCATGTGGCACGCTGACCTTTTCCCAGTGTATCTTCAGTAGCTAATGAAAAAAAATCCCCTGTGTGAAAGTACTGCAGAACTCATACAGAAATAGAAATAGAGATAAAAAATCTTGATCTTTTTGTCCACAATACTACTTTCAGTTGTTTTCTATCATTTGTATAAAGTTTTCTATAAATGCATGTTACTGTCTGAGGACATAAATGTCCTATCTAGGGTATAGAGAAGTTGCCTTTAAATTTGGTAGTCTTTAAATTTGCACTTCTATGAATAACAAGAAGGTAAATTAAAAACCTGAGTATTTACACAGCTTCTTGGGTAGATTTTGCAGCCTCCACTGAGTTCATACTATCACAGCTATGCATTTAACAATAATCAAAGTAGGCTAAAGCTTGAATGCCCAGACTGTGCAACTTGGACTTTTGGGGTTATCGAATTCCCACATGAAGTGGGTTAGAGAAGCATGTCATCATTACAGTGTTTCCAGCTATACATAGGAAGGGATGGACTGACATGCAATACAATTTTACCAACACATGACTAACCCATTTTCCTGCTCTTTCCTTTGGTGTAAGACACACATACATCAATCCCATGTAACTGTGTTATGAGTATATTTTAAAATCTCTGTCGTCTTTAAGCTGTTCTGGCCAGACGATTACTTTTAGTAGAAGTTGAAACCTATTAATATCATCAGGTAAATGATATCAAGGTAAATTCAGGGTTAGTCTGAACTGACTGCTTGCTGTCCAGTATGCTTTTACCTTCTTTCATGACTGTAATTATTGTCTTGTGTGGAATAGAGGAGGAATTCCCCTGTTTTGCAGTTCTCCTCCGACCTTTGTCAAAGCTTGCCCTTTACTGAGAAACAAGTGAACTCTTCCTCACACATTTTCCACTCTGATGGGCAGTTGTATATATAGATGACAAAGAGGAGCAAGGAAGAATGCCAAACAGCAGTAGGTTGTGAAGGCTGCGTCAAAGTGAGTCTTGACTTGCTGTCATTAGAACTCTGTTTTGTTTCCCAGGCACAGATCCTCAACCTTGCACATTGTTTCTGACTCTTGCTTTCCAGGGTTTATACTTCAGTTATTTTAATTTTAACTTTTTTTTTTTTTTAATGGATAAATATGACTAGTTGAAATGAGGCCAAATTTTGTTGAACAAAGGGAAATAAAATGTAGTCAAATTCAAAACAGGTTGCGTTGGGTTGGAGTATATAAAATGTAGAACCTTCTTTCATAAGTTTTATTTCTTCATTTATTTAGGTTAGATTTAGTTTTATATGAATTTGGTTCAGTAGAGGCTTCTGTTTTCTGTTCTAGGGGCTTATTTGGATATACAGTCCATCGCCTACCTGATGTACATATGTATGTGTAGGTTGGATAGTGTATTTTTGTGAATATACCTTTCCTAACCTTCATTTTAATAGCAAAACAATTTATGTTGGAACTTGGTATCAACAGCACATGAGGCTTATTTACTATGATAAATCTTAATGCAGAGTTTACATTTAAGCAGAGAGTATATGGCAGAAGTAGCAAGTCAATTTAAAGCAGAAGGAGGCACCTCACTGTTACATGAGACTGACTGATAGCAGTCAATGCTTTTTAATAAAAAAGTAATGCATTCTAGATAAGCTTGTGGATATAGTACAGATTTCTTCTTTCCTATATCCACTCTTTTAGAAAGTGATGCATCAACATGGAACTCTACATTGGTCTGAATCCAGGTGTGAGTCATTGCATGAGAAATGCGAGCATTCAGTGTGCTCTCAGCCATGGAAGAATGGAAAAATGCTCTTTTCCAGCTTTTTTTAGCTCTTTTCACCAGAAAGTTTTACAGAGGATGTTACTGTTCAATAAGAATGAGTAACATTAAATTATGCAAAAATATCACAAAGCATTAAGTTGCTTTTTGAGTAAACTTATTAAACATAGTAAGCTTCTTAAACATATTAAACGTTGTTAAGCCTGGAGAAGAGAAGGCTCCAGGGAGACAGACCATAGAGCAGCTTCCAGTACCTAAAGGGGCCAACAAGAAAGCTGGAGAGGGGCTTTTTACAAGGGCCTGTGGGGATAGAACAAAGGGGAATGGCTCTAAACTGACAGAGGGGAGATTTAGATGAGATATTAGGAAGAAGCTCTTCCTTGTGAGGCTGGTGAGGCCCTGGCACAGGTTGCCCAGAGAAGCTGTGGCTGCCCCATCCCTGACAGTGTTCGAGGCCAGGCTGGACGGGGCTTTGAGCAACCTGGTCTGGTGGAAGGTGTCCATGCCCATGGCTGTGGGGTTGGAACTGGATGATCTTTAAGGTCTCTTCCAACCCGAAACCAAATTCTGTGATTCTGTGATAGCAGAAATTAGAAAAATGTAATAAATCCTTTCCCTTCAAACACCCTCCTTGATAACATGCAAGGTTAAGGGAAAATAAGGTATGACTGGTTTTTGGTATTTCAGCTGTAAGTGGTTTACCTTTTAAAGACTTAAAGACCTGATTTCTTGCATTAGAAAAATGGATGTCATATCTTTTCGCCTACCATATATGCTCTAGCTGCTGAAATAGCTGATAGAAAGTTTGAGATGAAGTGCTATGGGTGCTTTGTTTCTTTTGGCGCTGCCTACTTTAAAATACTGCCATAAAAGAAATTGTGCTCATGGCAGATTGAAATTAAAGTACACAAGTCTCAGTGAAGTCTCCATGTTTTCTTATCAAAATCAAGAACAAAGGCTTTTAATAGTTAACATTTACTCTGGGAAATAATCTATTTCAGATGTTCTACTGAAACTTGTCACAATTTTGTGGAGAAACACACTCAATCCCACACAGGCTTGAGGAGGGTCGTAATGCACTGTCAGTGCAGTAGCTGAGAAGTTAATACATGCCGTTAAGTCTGTGTGTTACTTCAGTTTTACTTATTGGTCTGGTTTTAGCAGTGTGGTTTCAGAAGAGACGTCTGCTATGGAAAGGTATATAGCTGGTGATGAATTTAGTTGTCCTACATCATGTTTGCAAAACCCAGTCAGAACTGTTTTTCTGGGGTTAATCTAAAACTCCTCTAGAATGTTCCAGTCACACATTTTAAGCATACCTGATTAGGTTTTATGAAAAGAGCCCGTGTAGGATGATTACACTAGCATGGCTGATTGTAAGGTAATTATCAACTCTACTGTTAATTAAAATGCCATAAAGAAAGCTAAGAAAAAAAATGTTGATAGCCTGAAAAACCTAATAGGAACAAAAAGAGAACTTGTATTTTTTGAAAATACGTGCGTTTTAAATTGATGAATTTCCTGTAAGTTGTATGCATCTAAATATGAAGTATTTAGAATATCTAATAAAATAATGATATCTTGGGATAAAGAAACTCACAAAGTACCACTTTGATGCTAATTGTGAGCAAATGAAGAACCTTGCTACTGATTTCTGCCTTCCTTTGTGTTTGGAGAGACGTATTTCTCCATATCTGCTATCAGAATGCTCTGAACATTACCCCACTCCTGATTTAGGCTTCTCTGAGGTAAAACATAAAGGTTTAAGAAAGGTTTAAGAAATAATTACATACTACAAAGAGTGTTTCATGTACACCAGTCTTATACCATATTTTCATACACTGAGGGCTTGTCTGGGAAAGAAATTGGACTGCTGGCTGTTTTCCTGACTTAAATTTGCCAGGCTTGGAGACTGATCCTTTATTTCAAATCTGTCTTGATGATTGGAAGTGCTAAATCTTTTAAGAGCTGGAGTTTTGGATGAAGGCTCTGACTGTATTCAAACCCTACGCTAGTGGTGAGTTACTCAGAGGATACAGCCAGCAGCATCCTTCAGATCAAAACGTCCTGCAAGTCAATGGCTGTGTTTATTCAAGACCACTCACCCAGTGACCACCCAGCAGAAAACAGACATATCTGCTCATGAGAATGTGACAGGAAAAAAAGGAATAATTTTACGGAGATAATGTTACAGGATCCACAATGCAGTATATGTGTTACATTCCTGTTGTGTTGAAAGTATGGTTTTGCTTTGGAAAATGCTGTTCTGTGCTTCACAGAAAATGGCTGTGATCGATAGGTAGTGAATGTTGCTCAGTACTCATAGCAAGGCCTGAGGCCTCTGCAACAGATTCCTGTGAGAAAATTGGTCTAAAAGGCATCAGACCCTTTGCTGTAGGTCTAAACTTACAGAAGTCAGCATTTTCAGGCCTTCTTTCTACAGTGCGGTTGCCATGCTTACACACTGCTTTAAAGGGGGAAAATTACATTTATTCTGAAATTGTGTCTATGCTGTGGCCTTGCTTCTTTTGTGCCAAAATAAGCAATACAAACAGTGTGAGTTTTCTGATTTTTCTGAGAGTAGGAAAAGATGCATACATTAGAAGGATTAATCTCTGAATGTGCTTTGATTCACAACCAGTTATCCTTAAGGAAAGCTCACTGCATTAGGAAAATTACAGTTTGGGGTGTTTCTGTATAGTTGTTCACTTCTGGGTGTTAAATCGTAACTGTGGCTGTGTGAAAGGAGGAGAGCATGCAGAAGTTGACTGTGCTTAGTATTTTCTGCAGTAATTATTGTCTAAGATGTGGTGGGTTGTTGTATTTTTATTTTATGTGACATATATTAGGAATTTTTAACCACAGGGGTAAGGAAATTGTGAGAGATGAAAATAATCAACAAATGGATATCAAGAACATAAGGCCCTGGAGTGACGAGGGAATTTAGTCTTGCACACCAAGGTGCTAATGCTAAAAAGGCGTGATATCTCCCTGGCAAGAGATGATTCCATCGCTAGAAGGCAGAAGTGGCAGAGGCAGTGAGCTGCATGTGTTTACATATCAGTGAGCTCTGTGTGTTTGGATATTTTTCTGTTCCTTGCTTGTGTGGAGAAAGGAACTTTCAAAATTAAAATAACGCCTTTTTGATGAATCAGCCTTGATTTGAGTCCTGTAATTGTGTTCAAAACCAGCTCAGTTGGGCTGGTTCCAATGGAAGGAGCTTCCTAACAGTAGGTAAATGCTATGCAAACACAGTAGTCTCTAAACGCTAGTTTGGCTGTTACTCGGGAATAGGTAGAACTCTAAATATTAGAAAGAGGAAGGATGTATGTATCACATTGAAAATGAGGTATTTGCTGGTCTGTGTGTAGAAGGAGCTGTTTGCAACTGCTGTGGAGATGAGCAAGTGCTAAGTGCTTTTTCCATCTGTGGGAAGAAAAAGACAGGCATGTTTTCCACCCAGTCCAAAAGTACTCACCTTTTGTTCTGCCAGACACTGCTCAAACTGTGGACTAGACATGGGCCCTTCCACCTTCTTAGGTCTTAATGGGCACAACAACTTAGTGAGCTAGGTACTTACCAGATCGTGGTGTGCTAACCATAGCCTTTTCCGTAATATTTCAGCTCCTGTGTGGGAGGGCATGGTCAAATTTTAGCTTAGCTTAAAACATAAAACCACTGCTGTGTATTTTCTTAGCCATCTTAAGGGCAGGCCATTAATTATATCTGTAAAGATACTCAGAACACACAGGCTACTTTGCTGTAAGAAAACAACTCTGAAATACAAGTTTTGACAGTCTTTTTTATACCCAACAGTATAAAACCAGTAGGTTCTGCTCAGTTTTTTACCTTAATTTGACCTTGTCCCCAAGGAGATACTTTTTATGTGGTCAGGTCTGGACGTTCAAATCCCATTTGATATATACCTATGTTGAAAACCATCCCTGTTCTATTTATTAATAAAAGAAAAAAAGAACCCAACAGTATCTGATCTTTAAAATAAATAGGGGAGAAACATGCATTGATGTAAATATCCCCACATAAAGTGTATAAAAGTACACAAGCCTCGGGAGCTACACTGATCTTCTGCTAAATACTTGGCTTGTATTTACATTCCAGTTCTTTCATAAAGATGACAAATCTGTTTGCTGTTCTGATGTTTTCTGGAAAACAAACAGCTTTGCAAATAGTAAGGATGAAAATAAAGCAAGAAAATGAGAAAGTGATTTACATCAAAGTTCCACATACTTATCATCATAATGGCCACTATGCTGGGAATTTCAATAATTATTCTTAATCTGTTAAATGACTCTAAGCTTAACTTGGTTTACATAAAAAATAAATCTCATTAAGAGTCTCAAAAGATTTGTTTTTCCTTCTCTTGATGTTTTTAAGCTTTCCGCTCTCTAGTCACTCTGTATTTCCACTTTAGCTATTAACCTAGGCACTAAAAAACTCAGTTTGTCCTCTATCGTCTTCACTCCTGAAGGTTAATGACAGGATGCAGAAAGCTTTTGAAGAGACAAGCAGATTTCAGAGGCATATTTTAATAGATTTATTTAAAATATAATACTGTAGCACATGGACAGATAAAATATGTAAGCTATAGAATTAAAGCTGTACATCTCGGGACCTAGGGTAGCAATCCAGGAAGAATAAGTAATAGAGATGGTCACAGTCATTTGCACTAAGCTACTTCGGACAAGCACAACTCAAGGAATTAAAAACCCGCTGCGGTGTCTTTCCCCCTGCCTCCCCTGGTAAGCCTTGGTAGCGCAGATGAGCTGCTGACACATAATGGTAACAGAAGAAACAGTTCAGAAGCTTCACTAATGAGCTTGTTAATAGTCAGAATCAATAAAGCCTGACTATGATCATACTTACCATGCAAGCATTAAGTATAACTCAGCCCATGTTCTCAACAGGGCTCTCTGTAGGCAGGTACTTTAAGACCTTTCCATATCCTTGGTGACTTTTAAGAACTGTAAGTGGGTTTTTTTTTTATGGTTGAAGGGATGGGTTGCATTACTGTGTCTTTTGTGTTCCCTCAGCATGGCAGTAAAAGAGGACACAAGTGCAGATGAAGGCAGGTGTCCTGTGGACCAGCCTGAAATGTAAAAAAAATGCTCAGTCCCTGATTGCCATGGCTTTTTTGTCAACAGCTAGAAGGAGCCTAGGGAAGAAATGCACCTTTTGTCTGGCGCAAGGTACAGTGTGTCAGTGGTAGCAGTAATCTCTGCAAACAAGGTGTTAAAATGCTTCATTCTGGCTCCGCGTAAAGGTGTAAGTTGATGAAATATTAAATCTAGGGAGTCTAAATTCCTTGGTGTGGAAATAAATCTAGAATAGCCATAGAATCCATATAGCAGACAGGCGTAGACTTAAACTTTGTTGTACAAGGTGATTATTCTAATTAAAAAAGTTACTTGATAACAATCCCCAAAATGGGAAAACACTAGGGAAAAGAAATTATTCCAAGTTCTATCAATTCTGTCACATTGAAACAAGGTTTGTATTTTTCTGGGGTGTTTTGTAAGTTCTGTTGGAAATAGGCCCCAGGTGAACTGCATAGACATAGAATCAGAGAATCAGCAAATCAGCCAGGCTGGAAAAGACCTTTAAGATCATCAATGGATAAGCCCGTGTATTTTTGAGATCAAATTGATTACAATTATTTAGTGTTATGAGATCTGGCTGTATAGGGCTCAGTGTGAGGATGTGAATTGGTGCTGCTTATGTTGCAAGTTGAGCAAAACCCATGTAAATGAAGTCTATCAACCCAGGCTTTTAGAAGTCAAAAGAGCAATTCAACAGCTTAATTTTCCTTCCTTTTCCCCACCCCATAAGTCATTAAAAATAATGGTTTATGTATTTTTCATCTTCAGAAATGGCATTATCCGCCTTATACTTAGGAACAGCTTTACCCTGTCAGACCAAAGAACTGAGTGCTTTGCTCTGACAGTGACCTGTTGGACTTGGCTAGGGCATGGGATAGGACAGATGTATTACACTCTCAGTGACTGCGTTAATAAATACAAGAAGGATTCACCTAGTATTTTTATAGTGTACATGACATTGTAATATCATCATATTTTCGTATATGTGTTAGATATTTGGCTGGTTTTGTTGTTGTTGTTTTTAATCCTTTAGCACCTTCAGGGGTCCCTCTGTCAGATTTACTGTTTCTTCAGGATTTGAAAAAGTAATTAGTATTTAAAATCCCTTCCCAAGTAAAGCCTTTTTTTGTCAGTTTAGTGTAGGTTTTTGCATTTAACCAAGCAACTGTTGTTGACTCTTTTTTGTTTCCTGATTTGTACATAACTGCAATGTTTTGAAGGATTGATGTTTACTTCTTATTCTGTTGTTTGGCTGTTTAATCACAATAGGGTTTTTTTTATCTTTTTGAAATGTTGTGATAGATATTACGCATTTACTTTGAGCCTTTAATATAGTGTCATTAAAGACTCTTCCTGCCATTCACAAACATCCCTTTCACAGTGCTGTTTTTCTTTTTCCAAACTTGCAGGTTTTCTGTAATTGCCATTCTGAATGTAAATATCAATAATAGCTATCTGGCTTTTCCTTAGCCTTGTTTGTTTAAAATGGAGTTAAAATGCAATAGCAAAAAGTTCCTGAGTACTAATTCTGGTATGCTGTAGTCACTGCTTATGCCGCTTCAATTGCATGATTTTGGAGCAGGATCTGGTGTTTAGGAGCAAGTCAAGTGTTACTTTCTGTCTGATGGAGAAGTTACGGAGAAAATCCTTTCTTTTTTTCAGGAGAGGTTGCTTCCCCCCCTCCACCAAGTGGCAGTCTGTTATGGTATATGGAAAATATTACGGTGTCTTTTTCCCAGGCTCCATGGAGGTAGCTGAGCTGTCTCATTATTACTGTATTTATTGAACTTGCAGTGTTAAGGCCCTTTTTCAACCTGTTAAGTCACTCTTTGCCGTTCCTGTTTGGCAGCCAGGGATGCAGCTGTAATCTGTAGCTCCTGCTTAGGCACAGAGCCCCTCATTTGAGAGAGAAAGCAGCATCCTAATCCAGCCAGGCTTCTTGAAAGTGTGTGTGTCTGTAGTCCTGGTTTCAACTTTTTGAATAAAATTTGGAATAGTTTTTTTCCTCCCTCTTCAGACTGTTCCTCACCATTTAGTATCTGAGTTCTTGCCAACTTGTCTTACTTGTTTCGTAAGGATACCAAGCTTTTACACTTTGTGCCACAGACTGCCTCAGTCTGAGTTGTGTACTCTGATGATCTTGAATGTCCCTAGATTTGGAATTATTAAAAAAAAATAAATAAAAGCTTTAAATATGTCAAAGTAGCAGCCAATGGTATTCTTTAGAGATCTTTGGCTCATCTTTGGCAACAAAGCTTTAACCTACAAGAATCATCTAAAATGTCTCATTTAGTCATATGGACCTAATAAGACTGTGTCATATTATGCTCACTCCAACCTGACTGAGGTTCTGAGAAGTGCAATTTGAGGCTCAAAAATTAGTCACAGAAATTGGCAATAAAAAAACAATAATCAACTCAGCATTTGTTTCTAGAACTTGTAAATACTATTGTTATCCCTATCGTTGTTATCATTACTACCTCATTCATATTTCACTGACTTTAAATAAACATGAGCTGCTATCAGATGTAAATTCAGTGAAAAAACCATCAGATGGTAGAAAGTTATTTAAAGGCCATGATTTCTTTCTGAAGAACTGTTCATTTCATATGTGGCAATGTATGTATGATGTTAGGGGTTACTGCGGAAGATTCACTTACCAGCTGGAGACTTGACTCTGAAAAAAGGCACAGAAAAAATAACTGTTCTTGTCAGCAGTTTACATGGATCTCAAAAGGTGTAGTCCCTTCACCTAGCTTACAGTGAGCCAACTTAAAAATTACCTGACTTGCCTTTATAACCTCATGGATGATTCTGTACTAGAGATCACATGACAATATAAGTTTTGGAATACCTAGTCACAGGATTTATCTTCTGTGTAATTTTACTGCAGCTGGCCTAACCAAGTCCTTTCATTCCTAACCTGTGAAATTAAGTGTTACAGTATATTTTAGGTACCTAAACAATTTACTTGCTCTTTCCAAGGCAGGAAGTGTCACTGGCTATCCCTAGTTAATCTCAAGTTCTGTTTTGTCAAAAAGGAACTATTTCCTTTTTTAAGACGACTAGCGAATCTTCCCAGATCTACTGGCTTTTCTTGCTAGATGCTGATCATTATTAGGAAGGCAACGCAGTGCACAACAGCATTCGACAGTATTAAACTTCAGTAATAAACTGTCCAGTTCCAAGGACTGACAGTGAAACGAGTGGCACAGCCATGAATTAGTCCTTGCCTCATAGCCAAAACCAAATCCTTGTACCTTCATGTGTGTGAAGCTCCCCCTAGTCTCTTCTACCCGGCTTTTCCTATGAGACATTTCATAGTTGGTCTCAAAATAACAGCTTTCCTTTTGAGCCCTTTATCTACTGTTGTTGACAGCTGCAGTAATTTACCCATGGCACAAAGTAATGTTTTGCTTGGGTTTCTTTTTTAATTTGATTCATGTTTACATTGTTAATTTGCATGAGCATTAGTTGTTCTTACAGTAACTCAAGACACAGAACACACACGGTAGTGTTGTCCTTGGCAGAGATGTTATCTCTTCAGTTAAGCCACTGTCTGTTAGCTTTGGTAGGCTAAAAAGTTTGTATTTTTCCAGTGTTCACAATCCTCTTTCTTACAGCTAAATCTTGGTTTTCTGCATAACTCATCTCTGCCTACCAGGGCTCATCCACATCTCCTCGTGTTGCCCTGTGAAGCTGGGTAACGGTTTCTTTTCACTTGGCAGTTCACCACATTAGTTAGGCCTGCTCTGACCTCTCATAGCTGTGCTGTCATGCCACAGCCAGGTGTTCTCACTGGAGCTGTATGCCTCTGGGGATGTGCCCACAGTTAGTATTTTAGGGTATGTTCTAGATCCTTCTGCTACACTGAGATGAGTCACTCTGTTTCTCTCCCTGCGAACACAGAGGAGCAATTGTAGATGGCAGCACAAGACTGCAGCACTTCATTTCACTTCAGGTAGAGGGCTTGGTATGGAATACCACTACATCAGTTTGGGAAGTTTTGACCAGCCTAAATCCCTGGCTAAAAAAAAATGAAGTGCACGGCAGCTAAAAATGTGATAAAGTATCTGAGCACAGATACAAGCTGACTACAGTTGAGGCATACTCTTCCAGATAACTAACAGAAGTCAAAGAATCATCTTACAAATGCCATCCTGAAAAGAAATCCTTGTTCTTTCATACAGACTTCCTGTATGTCACGGTATCAATTCACCAAAATGCCGGGCAGATTGCTGGGAGTTACAAACGTTCATGTATGACTTACATTGCCCAACTTGACTATAATGGGCATTTCTCATTCAGGCAGGAGCAAAGGCCACCAAAAAAAAAGAGCATCTTTTTATGGACCAGGATTTTTTTGTGCCCATTTGAATAATAATCCTAATTCTGTTACGATTCATCTCCTTTCTAGGCAAACCGTATTTAGGCTTTTTAGGAGATAGATAGAGAACCACCGACATACTACTTTAAGCACTTGGTTCCCCCTGTTTTAGTGAGTGTAACTGTTTCGCTGTGGTCAACCATACTTTCAGTTGGCCTCTGTGGGAGCTATTTGCAGAGGACAAGTACAAGTCTGCTCTTGAATCCCACTGCACACCTTCTCAGTCTTTTCTAAGCTGAATCATGCTTAACTCCCTGCCTTTGAAGTTTAATTGCTCTTTCACCATAGCTGCAATTAATAGAAAGGTGAAAACAAAGTAGTGAATTCCTCCGGGCACTATTACTAGTTAACTTCCAAATTAGCAGCACTCCTAAGAACATCCACTTTTCAAAAAAGTTAACAATTTTTATCTTTCTCAGTGGAGTATCAATCTGAATACAACACATTTTAAAAGCATCTGGCATAAATATATGCTCCTGACATTTGGAAACATGCCCAAACGCTAGGCAGCGCTATGAAAGTGAACACTGAAATGAAATTGTGCCCTATTTCTTCCCCACAATTCAGTCTGAAACTACACATAAAGGGAAATTCACCAACAAATAAATATACTGTACAGATCATTTTAATTAGAATAGCACCAAGACATAATGTGTAAAAATACATAAATAAATGAGACAAAACCAAAACTAATATAATGAACCATATATATATATTTTGCAGCATGAAAGATCCAAATTGGGGGTGCTGTCCCAAATTGTGCTGGTTTTGATGAAACTGCCTCAGACAGGAAGCAAAAATCCTTCCACCATGGAGTTGTTTTCTGGAAATGACTACCTCCCTGTTTTTTGGATAGCTATTAGCAGATTCAAAGCAGCAAGTAATAATAGACTGTAATCATTTCAGTCTACTGTTTTGTAATCTGAAGCTAGTTTCAATCTTCTTGGAACAATGAAATGCCAAATAAGTGTATTTGTCTTAGAGCTTATGACCTGTAGTAGGCTTTAAGGCATACCAGATAATCAGCTTGCACATGACTAGAGGCAGTTAGAACACCACTGACAGACTCGTGTCAAAATTATTGTTACAAGAAAGAAACTCAAAAGTCAACTAAAAGAAAACTATTTTCTACCTTAAAAGGAAAAATAAACTTTTAGGCAAGGCACCATCTGCACAATACCTTGGCAACGCATGCCACACACTGTAGCCCGTGCAGAACTACGTGGCTGTGTATTGGAGTGAAGGCCTAACCCTCTGCTTTTACTGTGCTGCTTACCCCTCAATTTCTTTTCCCTTTTACACTCAGTTGGCTGAAGTATCCCAAGCAATTAAGGAAAAGTGAATTTGCCTTATAATCTACACTTGGAGCAGTTCTGCTTACCTTTTGTCATTTCACTGATGCAATCAGCGTATTTGGAAACACTGAAAACCAAAGAAAAGTGCAATGATGGAGACCAATAATTACAATTATAGGCAGTAGAAAGTTAACAGACTCTGTGGCATGAGGAAAGTATGTGATTTAGTTACTTGAAATAAGCAAAGATTTTTACTGTAAATAAACCAAGGAGAATGTAGTAAAAATGGAGACTAAAATCTCTATGAAAGTGAGATCATCTTAATTTTCCTGGGGAGAGCAATGGGAAGGGTAGAGAGGAGTGAGGGGAAGGAAACAGGACAGAGTTCTGAAATATCCTGGATTGCCCATATCAGAAGTAAAATTACCAGCCTAAGGAATAGGAGGAGGAAAGTGCATAATTTAACACTTTGGTCTGCCAGCCTGATAAATTCAGAATATACGAACTGAAGCAAGCTGGAAAGACGGCCCAAATGTTTTGATATATTTAACCTGCTTAAAAACATGCAGTCAGACTTCATAATCATGGTATTTGTTTCTGAATATCACAACAAAAAAAATCAAAAACAAAACAGGGAACAGCTTTCCATGGATGAGACTTCCATATTTATTGTTATTCCATGTGCATAGAAAATGGCAGTGAAATTTCTTATGAAATAGGCAGGGAATGGGAGAGGTGCAGATATACTGGACTGGACTTTGTGCTTCAAAATGATGCTATTCAGCTTTAAAACTTTTTTTTTTTCCTCTTAAAATTTATAACATTTTCTTGGATTTTTTTTTTTTTTGTGCATGATGTTTCAAATTCCTTTTAAAATGATGCACTGCATTACAAATGGATGGCACTTTAAACCAACATGGCATTTCCATATTTACACCAACAGCAGAAATGTACAAGACGTAGTAGCATACAATCGTGACATTTAGTAATAGCAATAAAACAAGGGCAGCCATTTTATTTTTTTCTGTACAAACTATCAGAACGAGACTTTTATTCACATAAAAAAAAGAATCATCTTTAATTTGCTCTGACCTACACACTTCCAAATTCATTTTCCTCAATTCTCAAACCTTTCATCACATCGCCCACACCCTCACCAGACTACAGGAGCTACAAGTAATTATACCTAACATCTAAACAGAGCAAACCCCATCCTTTCCAGTTTTTCTTCCCGACAATTCCTCACTCAAAAAAAATAAAAAAACACAAACAAAAAAATAATACACCTTCCTTGTTCCTTCTTTCATCTTTCACATTTCATAACCAAAACAACAAAAGAGGCCACTCCATTCCTTCTCACGCAAGATGAGGAATACACTGTTGTTATTGTTTCTCTTTGATGCTACACCCAGGAGTCAGGTGAGCCTGGGTACTGTTCTGCTCTATATGAAGATCGTCGAGTGGAATAAAAGTCTACATAATTTGTGGTTGATTTCAGTCCATATTGTGTTGTGTAATCTGAAGTAGCAGGAAAGTGAACTCGATCATCAAAATATGGGTCTTCATAGCTGTGTGGGGACTGCAGATACAATCTGTATGCATCATAGTTTTTTCTGTTGGTGTCTTCTTGACTGTAGTACAATTGCTGATGCTGTTGACAGAATGATGGAAAAATAAGCTTTCAGAATACTACTAGCAGAGAAAATACCCGTTTCTCAAACTCGCACATCATACAGAACCTTTCCCTAAAAAGTTAAGTGCAGCTCAACCAGTGATAACAGTAGCATTGGTGTCATCTTACAATGAGGTACAGGAAATGTACCACATTTGTAAATTAAACTTAATGCAGGAAAAATCTCTAAGCCTGCCTCCCTGTCTCCTCCTGTACTCACTGGGAAGCCAGTAACTTTTCCAAAAGTAGCCTTTTTAGAGCATAAGCAGAAAGTACAGAATCTGACCATACCTACCCAAAAAGAACCCCAAACCCATCCAAAGTCACATCAAGTCAGAAAAGTAGTCTCAGATGCCGGTAGAAGAGCAGGCTAAAACACAGGACTATAAGACTATAGAAAGACACAGAGGTCACAGAAGTATGTAAGCAAGTGCCAGTAAGTAATGTCTAATAACAAATTCACTTTGCTATAGACACACTCTGTAAAAAGGCACTCTACTATTACGAAGTATGCTCAAACTCCCTGAAGCTCCACTAAACACTGAACACGGTCTTGTTATCTGTGTCACTTCACAATAAAATTTTGGAGTCACCTGTAGTCGTCTGTTTTGTTCTCTTGCTGGTGAGGAATAGGAACTGATGTAAATTGGTGAAGCTTTGCTGGAACCTGTGAGAAAACAGTTTATAGCATAAAGTTCAGCCTCTATGCTTTTGTCTGTAAGTCTATTTGCTTCTAAGTTACCTAGAAGAAATTACATAGCACCCAATTAAGTCTCCACATTTTAGTATCTACTAATAATATAATACAGCAACACAATACAGGCAGGTTTTTTTCCCCTCGGTAGTAGTTAATCTGAAAACAAAGGGGTTTTGTGTTGCTGTTGTCTGTTTTACAGATTAATAGCCTTTAAAACAAAATTTCCTTCTCTTTATTCACTACCATCTCTGTTGTTTTGCATCAAATAGCAAGGAAAAGATGAAATCTTGGTATAATTTAATAACATAACAGTATTAAATTACAGTAATACAGAACCATACATTATTGTTTATAATATATATGATGTGCATAATAAAACAATTTTCTGTAATAGGATTTTAAATACAAATAAAAATTCCAAACACCTCTCACCTCTCACTATATAAACAGATCTTCTTATTCTGGTAATGTGTGCAATTTTAAAGACAATAGGAGCGACAGAAGAAATTCCTGTGCTGTTCCACAAGCAGTGAATATAATGAGTAAAAATGGAAAACAATATTAAATGGTAACAAACCTGCTAATGCAACTGTCCCTACTATTACTGTATAAACTGCTCATATAAGGAATATTTATGTATTCCAGTTGAAAGTTCACCTAACCAATATCTTACCAGTATATATGTCTTTATGGGTAATGACATCACCTTGGTTGTTATAATACTGCATAGAAGGTTGCGTTCTCTCATATTCAGAGCGGGGTTCTCTAATTCCTAATAAAGCCGGTGATGAGGATGTGCTGCCAACTGATGTAAAAGAAAAGATTATCAGTGTGTATAGCAAAAAGCTTTCCCATACCTAATCTCCTCTTCATTCTCTCTTCATCCCTTCTTCCTCAAAAATTAACAAATGAGGAAAATGTGGGTAATGGACAAAATGAGTACAGAGTTTTTCCTGCAGGAAGAACCCCAACAACAAAAGCTATCAAACATGTAGCATGCGATAATAATTTCCTGTGTTAATGGTGAATCACTGCTCTATAATGCTTACAACTGAAATAAGAGACCTTACCCATCTCAGTTTGCATATGACTTAAGTTGCATTTAAGACGACACTCCCGCTACCGTTTATGATTTTATATGTTACACTTAAACAGAATCTTTAAGTTCATCTTATCACTTGGGACAGGACAGAAGAATTTACAGTCTGCCTGGCTGAAGGGCTCCATGTATACACTTGTATTACTTTGTTCTTTGATTAGCACACAGAAGCGTATCTTTGGCATCTTGTGCTCCGTTTGGCTGACAACCCTAGTAAGATTGGCACAATGGATTACTTATTTCATATTCTTACAATGAACAGCTCAGTCTCTACTGTGGTTGTAAAAAGTTTGTTTTGTTTAACTGTCCCTCTTTTACAGACACCTCAGGTTTTGTTGGCTTAGAGAGACTCCACACAGGAGAAAAATACCTAAAAATAATTTCTAGAAATTTGCCTTCAAAATGTTAATCACTTAGCTGTGTCCATTACATCATATCTCACAATTTTGTGTTGTTATGGATAGTTTAATTACATTATCCTGCATGTTCATGGCTAAAAAAGCTAAATTTGGGGTGGTGTTAAAATTCTGATGGGTGTGCTAACGATGGAGTGACTAAAGCTGCTGCCACAGTGCCCTCTGTGGACACGCTCTCTACACCAGACTTCCACCTTGCCAGCTTAAACTGGTTCAAGCTGTGCAGCAGAAAAGCAGACACTTCCCATTAGAATTTTTTACTAAGTATTCTCTGAAGTAGGACAGCCTCAATACTATGCAAGAGCTGCACATCTTAATTCCTACTGGTAGTTCAAAGAACTGGAGAAACATAGTTGTTCTGCTAGCAAATCTTGGGAGAGAAAGCACGGAGATGAGAATCAGACAGTAGGTACTGGTATAACCTTTTGCACTTTGGTAGAATCTGGTCAGTTCCCTAAGCCCAAGCTGTGTTTGCTTCCTTGCTTATTTTGAGAAGATATTGTTGGCGCTGGCAGTAGACACAAAGTAATCTGTGTCAAAGCAGTCTGTGTCAAATAGTCTGTGATTTCAAAGTGGTGTTTTGGTGCCAGTATGTGCAACTCAGTAAAACTAGGCGTAAAAGTAAAAACTGCCTTCAGTATCCTATGGTTTGAGAGTGACAAAGACACTTGGTCAGGACATCCTTTTAGATGAAGGGCTGGGAGAAAACCAAATGTATAACACAGTAAGATCAGAATAACAAATCCTCTGTAACTGGTGAGGGCAGTCTGGTGTTGTATGGCACTAAACAAAGGCATCAGTCCTGTCTGTTTTGTACTGCAGTACTGTACTGTATTACTGGGCAAGAAAGACACGCTTTCTTTCCACAAGTTGTGAGACTGCAGCTTGAATTGCATTGAGGAGTAAGTGGGGAGATTTGCTTCCAGGTGCCTCTTATCCAAACTACAATGCTAATGTAGAGGAGTCCACAAATCCTCTGGAATCCAAAGCATGCCAATTAACAGCTCGGGTAACATTAAGAGTATGGGATGTACTTACGTTTAAATATAGAGGAGAGAGAGCATGACCCTCATGTTTTACACAGAATTAGTAGGAAACTGAGAGGCTATTTGAATTAAAGAAAAAAAAAGATCCCAGGTACCCCTTCAGGAAATTTCTCTACATTTCCTCACTGACCTGACTGTATAACAGGTGACATCTGTTGATTTGCTGTTGATAAGGACGGATGTGATTTGAATCTCTCTCGCTCTAGTGTTGACACTGGTGTAATAAAATGACTTTGATTCCATCCATCCTGTGGAGTGGCAATAAAAGAGAAGAATCTCAAAATAAATCGCTTTTCATTAAATGAGGAGGTTTTGTAGACCTGTTTTCTAGTGTAGGCTAATTTTGTAAGTTACCTTTTTATAAATGCTCCGGAGATCTCGGTATTGCCATAATGTATTCAGTACCTGGGCAGCTGCCTTGACAACTTTCAGTGACGATCTAAGGAAGTACAGAATATTACATTACTAGAAAGCCACTCTTAGTTCCACTTGAAAACAACAATATTCCTGAGTTACATAACAGGCTAAGCCTTGATGCTGTGAAGTAAGTCAGGTCACCTCCCTGGGTCTCACTAATGCCTGCCTGTATTACTGCAGTGTGAACACAGCTGTGTCAGCAAGACAACACCAGCAGTCCAGTGCAGAACCTGGGGAACTGTGACAATCAATTCCCTCTCCAGCTTAGAAATTTACTCTTCAGGTCACCCACGTGAGGAATACAGATAACAAGGGGTGAAATAGCTACTGTCACTGTCTGTGAGAATTGAAAATCCTGAAAATAAACATTCTGTTTAGTGCATTTCATGAAAACTGAGATGACATACTTTAAATCACTGTACAAAATTCCTAACTTTAGAAAAAGAACAAATAAAAGAGCTGGTATTGAAAGTCTCCAGACATCCTCATAGTGAGGCTTTATTCTCAGTTTTGCATTGCACTAATGAACAGTCACTGGTTGAGAAAACACTTTTCCACTCTCAAGAGAGCAAGGTGAGGAAAACTGCTCTAGCTGTTAGTAAAATAAAATCACATCATCTTTAAAAAAAAACCCAACCAAACAACAACCCAACAGTAAGCTGGTCGTGGTACTGGAGCAGTGATTTGACATTAAACGCCACAGCATGACAGCTGTGTTAAACATAAACCTTTTTCTGCCATCGTGAAGGTTCATCCAGGTAAAGGTTTTGAAAGGAAAGACTGAAAAATTCTGCAGTTGGTAAGTGTTAATCAATGAGCAGACACTCTTCATATGTTCACACGATTTTGAATTTGTTTAGTGTGCCCTGTTGCCTCATCAATATAAGTGCAGGTACAACTTCACACATTGTCTCCACAGACCAAAGAAGTCCTATAAAGGATCACTGCATTCACACCTGCAGCTGAAATGAGTCTATGTCCCTTGGACATAACAAAGTATTATAAATTGTGGATACTCAAAATATAACCCAGTTCCTTTTGAGACAAAAGCTTTGTTAAAAATATGGTATGTTTAAATCACACTGACCAACTTTCCAGTGAAGAGATCTTTACCTCTCCTTTACCATCTGACTAAACACTGGGCACTATACAGGGCTTACTATATAATCAGCTTTCTTCTGCCCATAGAAAGGAGAGCTGTGATACCCTGGTCTATACAAGAGCCCTGCTCATGTACTTTGCATCAGTTGTACTGCCGAGGAGTATAGGGCAGCAATGCTGAGCAAGGCCAGGTAGGTCTATGGACTGGCTTAGTGTTGACCCTGCACGACTCTAGAGCCAGTACATGTTCCTGTCCTTTGATGCTCAGCCATCCAGTTCTGACAGGTTTTATCACTACTAAGTAAACACAATGCTTGATCCAGCCCAGTGCTGAACTCAGCTAACAAACCCCCTGTGACAGGGGTTGGCACAACCACACCCAAGGAAGTCTGCGGAGAGCCTGTCTTCTCAATCAGCACTTGCTTTGCAATCCTACTCGAGATGATCCCACAGGCTAGGTAAATTGCTGAGTAGGCCAAGTTTTCCTTGACAACCCACCAAATGGCCATGCTAGATCTAATCTATAGCTATTGTGATACATCCAGGCAAAGGTGCTAACATATGCTGACTTGGAAAAGCTATAAATGTTCTATTAATCCTGTAGGTGTTTAAGAGGGGACAGTTTCACTTCCTGCATTCTTCAGCATTTTAAATGGAAATAGTTTATATGTGAACTTTGTTGCCTACTTGCCTGTCACCTCTTCCTTTCGTTATGTTCACCAGCTTTTCTATTCCTCCAGTATCAGCGAGGGCTTTGGCATTTTCCATGTTTTTACTAGTGACCTCATGCAACGCACAGCAGATTGCTGCTACAGTCTCATCGGACAGTATGCTTGGGCCGTTGCCTCCTGGCAGTCGATTAACCAGATCTCTCATGGCATATTTACCTATAAACACCCATCAACAGAACCAAGGAAAAACATATATTTGGGTACTTAGGATTTGAAATTATAGGACTCTGCACAAAACTGCATCTGAAAGCAGTAAAAAGAAACACAGTATCAAACCCATGGAAACCTGCCAAGAATTCTCATTTTACACAAAGCTGAAAGATTAAAGATCCATTTTTGATTTTTTTTTTTAACTTAAAAATGTGTGAAGTTGAATTTTGCATTAAAACAGGAGCATCTGTAAACAGGATTTATTTGGAGAAAGCAGAATCATGCAAGGAAAAACGTTCTGTTTATCATGACTGAAGGAATAGCGCGTGTTCCTAGGCTTCATTTATGGGAAGGTTAAAGAAATTCTTCAAGTAATTTGGACTTTTTTTCTTATTTGTTCCTCCCAAGAGATCAGATCGCAGCTCTCTGAGATTTCAGTTACTGACTGATGCACAGGAACAATCACACTGCAGACAAAGGAAATTAACTAAAGCCAAGGCTTTGGCTTTTTTTCCCCTGTTTAGGCTGTGCTGTTGATTGAACAATTAATTGATTTTATTGAAGGCATGTATTTATACATAACAATGAATAATGAATAAGCTTTACACAAAGCCATTAGCTGCCTATTTGCATAATATGCCTGAGGGGAAGAAAATATCCAAAAATGAATTCTGCAAACAAGAGGAACAACTTTTCAAACACACTGGAAAATAATCCCCAAGAATGCTGCATACACAAACGCTGTCACTATCAGTCTTTTAGCAAGCTCATCAACATGTCTGCATGTACCAATTTATGCTGTTACTTGGTGGAGTCCCCAGTCTCTTACTTTCTTCTGAGTTCAGACCATGTAGACCCATTATTCCTGTCCCTACCAACAGCAGTAAAGTTGCATAAAACAGATGACTAGATGGGGTATAATATATAACTTAATGTCTCAAAATATTTTATACAAAAATTGGTTTCAAAGTATCTGGAAAGCCAACGATTCTTCCAGAGTTCAGGCTCTGACATAGAGAAGGAACAGGTGGAGGTGCATTTCTGAACTGAAAAGTTCTGCCAGGAAAGGAAAACAGCAGAGTAGAGTGGTGTTTCCCATCGTACTTTGTACTGCCTGTTTCCTGTCCAGTTTAGTTTAGCTGTGTAACCTCCATCTGTTGTAAAGAGGTTGCTGTGCAAGATGGTTACAGGCAAGCTAAAATGTCAGTACCACTGTGAGAAGCTACTGCTGCCAGAAAGATCAATCTCTATGACACAACTGACATGACACAGTAAACCCAAGTGTGCAGTTTCTCCTGGTAGAATCTCATGATCCTAATAGTTTTCCCATGCAAGGTCTGATATACTGGTAATTTCAGTGCTTTCTTCAATGCCGTTCTGCACTTACCAATAAGCTCCTTATTACGAACATCTAGCGCCATATTCCTTAAGGCAGTTGCCACAGATGAAACAACTCTATCATTATCCATTCGCAGCAGCTCCACAAGGATTGGCAGTCCTTTTTCTTTCCTCACAGCAGCTCGAATGTATGCTGCAAACTACAATAAAACTCCAGTTACTCACAAATCTACTACAATGTTCTGATTGAAATAATCTCTTATTATATGGTAAGTTTTAAGTATGTTAGGGGACATTTTCGAAAGATAAGTGTTAAATGCATGTCTTATTATAAAGGGTTGGCTCTTTTTTCCGCTCATTCCTCTTACAAAGTAACATTTAAAAGAATTAGTCTAACAGACAAACTGTTGAAAAGGGAACAGAGTTGTGGGGTTTTTTTTTCCTTTTGTTTGTGTTTTTGAGGACCAATTTCATAATGGTCATAAAATTCAAAATTTGAGCTGTTTTTCTACAAGTAAAGAAAGCAATTATTATTATTTTTTTTTCCATCTGTCCATGACAAATACATAATATTATTAAAGAGGTGCTTTTGTAACATATTCTATGCAAGGGCCACAAGCAAGAAAATATGGAATTAGGTAATACAAATAATGAAGCAAACACAATTTATTTATGCTGGCCTTTTTTTAACAGCATCTTCCCACCAGAATTCACAGCTAGAAGATGCTAGAAGTTTATTTTGACCCAGTATGCACTGGAAGAAAGCTTTGTCTCTTCATCGAAAATAAATGGTACCAATTTCAAGGTCAGTTTCCATACTGCTCTTCACGTCTACCATGCCTGTCATTGCTTTTCACTGGGGAAACAACAGTATTGCAGCACACAGGCACTGCTGATACACGCTAGGGAGAAATGCTCAGATGTGTACTAGAAAATGACGTGTTCCTTCCAAACACATTCAGAATCTTACTAAAAAATCCAGCTAAAATAAAACTACAGGAGCAAAAGTAGGAATTAACGTACCTTCCAATTGCCTGCAGAAAGATTCTGGAGAGATCCTGCAGAGCCCTCTAGAGTAGCAGGGTTGGAGCTTTCTGCCAGAAGTGTTAGGTATGGCTTCACCACTGATGGGTGCCAGAGCATTTCCACCCCTTTAGGAGACTTGGAAAATCCAGGTATAGGGCCAACTCCATCCCACTGAGAACAGAACATGGATCTGTAACTAGGTGAAACCTCTGCATTTTCATTCAACATAGAACAGTTACTCTTGAAGCTGTGTACTCCCCCATCATTAGCTAAACTACAGTTGATATATTTGTAGGAAAACAGCAAACCTGATCCTCCTGTGAAGTTTTTTTTTTCTTCTTCTTTTTTTTTCCCCAGCAGCTGGGCTCTGCATCTTTGCTAGGTGATTCTTTTCCTAACAAGTCATCCAGTTCATTGATTCCTAGCAGACGTGCCTGAGGTACCTCCAGTTCCAAACGGTAAGAAAGGTTTCTCAAGGTACACACACAATTTTCCACTGTCTGAAGCCAAATCAGAAATGTGTCGTGTCATGAGTTACTTACTTACATAGTGGTAAAGCAAACCAAAGAAATTAAGTAGAGGTGAAAAGGCATTTGGAGCACAAGCATTAAATTCCTGTTCTGCGCCTTGGGCATTGCTTTGTCTGTTTCTCTGAGAAAACTCCAATCTCTCTCCTGATAGTCTCAAATTATGAGAATATTTATAGCAGTTATCTCTCTACTACAGTGGCTTATTTTTCAGTATTCTGAAAATGAAAAGCACAAGAGCTTCTTATTAAAGAATGAATACTTCAACACTGATGAAACTGAAAAGCCTAGAACAAGTTACATTGTTGTGCAGCAGAATTTGATTGTGCATCAGAAAACTGGGAAAGAAAACCAGCTGAGCTAAGCACATCACAGTACTCAGTTATACTACACAACTCCCAAAATACCCTGTTCGACACAGGATTAGTTTAGCACTAAGAATTGCTTAGATGAAACGTGCACACACCTTGCTGTCATAATCTGACGTGTTCACACATGTGTGGATCACGTATAGCAGTGAATCAACCAGCCCTTCACAGGACCTCATCTGTTTCCGGGCTTCTTCACCGGCCGAGCTGAGATTCCTGAAGGGTTGAAGTGATAAAGGACCACAGTGTGTTCACAGATAGACATACACACAATCATCTTATTAGACAGTTTGCAGAAGGTTTTCATACTGCTAATTGATAACTGAAGTTAAAAGCAAACACAGCATTTTATGCAGGAACCCCTCTCCCATAGACTTGTCCATTCCAAAAGCCCTCTGGTTGTACAAGCCCGTATCTATTGTTTCTGTGTGCTGCAGAATGGATTGCTGAGCTTGTCTGTGTCCAAAATACCCTCTTATTGCCTCTTTCGTAAACTGAATTCCCAAAAATTCTCTTTTCAGATATTTCAGGTTTACCTGTTATTATTCTGAATGCTTTTCTTTTCCTTCTTACTGCTGTTTGAGAAATCCACAAAGGGAATGGTCAAACACTCTTTACCAATTTGCATGCATATGCAAACATAGTTATTTAAATGTATAAAATGACTAAGAATCGCCAAATGCACTTTTCCCTAGATCGTATTCATAATCTCTATACACAAAATTGCAGTAATTAACAGTGGCAAAGTGCAATGTTCAGAATTAAACAAACAAATCCCAACCAAAATGTCACAACTAGCCATTACATCTCTTAATTACTAACTTTGTACTTTTCATATTTTTATAATATAGAATCATAGAATCATAGAATAGGGTTGGAAAGGACCTTAAGATCATCAAGTTCCAACCCCCCTGCCATGGGCAGGGACACCTCACACTAAACCATGTCACACAAGGCTCTGTCCAACCTGGCCTTGAACACCACCAGCGATGGAGCATTCACAACCTCCTTGGGCAACCCATTCCAGTGCCTCACCACCCTTAGAGTAAAGAACTTCTTCCTTATACCCAATCTAAACTTCCCCAGTTTAAGTTTTAACCCGTTACCCCTTGTCCTATCACTACAGTCCCTAATGAAGAGTCCCTCCCCAGCTTGAAGTCTCCACGCAGCCTTCTCTTCTCCAGGCTGAACAGCCCCAACTTGCTCAGCCTGCCTTCATACAGGAGGTGCTCCAGTCCCCTGATCATCCTCGTGGCCCTCCTCTGGACTTGTTCCAGCAGTTCCATGTCCTTTTTATGCTGAGGACACCAGAACTGCACACAATACTCCAAGTGAGGTCTCACAAGAGCAGAGTAGAGGGGCAGGATCACCTCCTTCAACCTCCTGGTCACGCTCCTTTTGATGCAGCCCAGGATACGGTTGGCTTTCTGGGCTGCGAGCGCACACTGAAGCTGGCTCATGTTCATTTTCTCATCTACCAGCACCCCCAAGTCCTTCTCCGCAGGGCTGCTCTGAATCTCTTCCCTGCCCAACCTGTAGCTGTGCCTGGGATTGCTCTGACCAAGGTGTAGGACCTTGCACTTGAAGAAATGCACATATGGAAAAAAAGACCCCCAAACCTAAAGCAAAAACTGCCTAAACAATAAAAGCATATGTAATTTATAGAATTCAACAACTCTTGTTTTAAAAATTACAAAAAAGACTGCTGGACAACATTACTCTGTAAAAGGGTCTGGTAGAACAGCAAGTTACCTCAGGCATCCAGTAGTGTTGCGCAGAACTAGGGAAGTCTGAAATTTAATTTTATGGTCGTCATCAAAGGAAGAGCTGTTCCATCCAGAATGAGGCACTATCACAGTGTTCGTTAGTGTTGACAGAGCATCCCTAATGATTGTCATCTTTACTGCATCGCATGAAGACAAATTCCAGAGAACCCCTTAAGAGAAGATTTCCATAGCAGTAATGTCAGAAAGGATGTGGCAAACAAAGCAACACCAACAGCTTAAAAGACACAAGTTTAAACAGAAGAAAGATAATTTACCCGTGCAAGACCAAAGGAAACACAATTAGTCTGCAATGCATCTAATATTATTCCAACGTTATTGGTCAATAAGTGGTCAGCAAAACTGCCATTAAAAGATTTGCTTTATAGACTGAAATAAGTATTTATGAACTTCAGAATAACCCTAATAGATCAGCATCTAGGTGTCCCACAGTACTGAGAAGGAAACATACTTATCAGTTAGTAGATACTCTTTTCTTAAAAAAACCTCCTGAGCCGAAGCACACAGTGGCTGACAGGAGATGTTCCCTTTCACAAGGTACAGCTCCTTCTGCTACCTGACAGGAGAGGGACATCCCCACTCTGCTCCAAGAGCCCAGAGGAATATTCCCCACACACACACAACTCATCTGATTTGCAGAACACCTTTCATCTTCTGAAACACATATACCTTGAACTCACTCTATCTCTCCAATGCTCATACCCATCTTAGATATCTCACAATCAATCCCATAATGACTCCCTGTAAGGGGAAGAAAAAATCCATCTTTTTTTTGCAGTATGTCAGGCAATGTGCCAGAGCAGCACCATCTGGTATAAACATGCCATAGCAAACACATCACAGGTCACTAATGGATTTGCCAGATTAATTCAGCACAAAACTTCATTTAAAACAAAAAATGAGAATTACGTAGTCATTTAGTACTGAGTTCTATTGATGGCTGTCATCTATATGTGTATTTGTGGGTGTGCAGCATAGTCACTGTGGCAGGAGTGGCATGGGGTGCCAGAGACACTGCTTCCTGAGTATGCCTGGCAGGAGTGGCACCATGCACCACCAGCTGGTTCCTCTCCCAGAGAGAATTCCAGTGTAGGAGAGATACGAATATTTACATGAACAGAAAAATATCTCTGAAGAGAGCAGCTGCTGGTAAGCTTCCTGTAACTGGTCATATGGATGTTACAACTGGGGACCATCAGCAGTATGCTCCTGACCTAGAGCGGCGCGTGGAGGAGGTCACGGCTGAACTACCACTGCTCTGGTAAGAGGAACGGGTCACGCTTTATACTCAGGCCCTTCAGTGGAAGAGCAGCTACATCTCAATAATAAAACCACTCCTTACAGATTGCCACTGAAACTGCATGCCCCCTGCGAGCGTCTAACTTGATCCCTAGTGGTACTTTCTTTTGTTGCCTCATTAGTTCTAGCAGTTGGCAGTCTGAGATAAGAAGACATTTATCACAAGAGATAAGGCATTTTCTGAACTCTTCATCTTACTGAAAAAAAAGGCATGAACATCTGCCCTCCAAAGGGTGAGTCTTCAAAAACCCCGTAGGAAAGAGGTTTGGGAGAGGGAAGAAACAATAATTATCCTGATTTATATGAAACTTAAAGAGTTTAAAGTTATAAGCTAGTATTTAAAAAGGAACATGGAAGAGGTTTCACAATATTCTTGAGAGAGAGACTGTTTACACTGGAAATCTGTAAAGGGAAGGAGTTAACAGCTAAAAGAAAGGTCCTAAGAATTCAAGAAGCAAGAAGAAACCAAATGTATGGACATAATGGCTGAAAGATCATCCATGTTTTGCAAACATGAGGCCTTGTGAAAGAAATTCTGAAAAGTGACAAAGAAGGTAGGTTGGCAGATGAGTGGCAGCCATGAAAGAGTTTTCAGTAAAGGTCTCAAGTGTGTGACATGGCATGATTCTAGATCAGGCAGAACCTGGAAAGCCAGAGTCCAGACAGGAATCACAGAATAGTTAGGGTTGGAAAGGACCTCAAGATCATCTACTTCCAACCCCCCTGCCATTGGCAGGGACACCTCACACTAAAAGGAAGAATGAAAATGAAAATGGAGAATGAGTGTGTATGGTTTTGGTTTGCTTTTTTCCCTCTCCCAGTGATAAACATGGAGAGAACGGCCTGCACCAGTATGACTGCTTTGTCATGTCATATGCCTGGAATAGCAGATACTGAACTGCAGAGCTGAACGTACCAGAGTTCGTGTGAAAATACGACCGAAACTTACTTCCTGGAAACTACAGCCAGAAGTCTAGCGTCATTCACATTCACCTATTAGCCAAATGAAACTTCTGTTGATCTTTTATCCCCAGGTAGGGAGCTATAGTTCCCTACCCTGCATGTTTTTCTAACATGACTTTCAGTATGAGATCTGGCATAAATTAGCAGCAGAAGTGCATATGCAAGTGATATGCTAAATGCAGCATTTAGTCATCTTTTTCATCATGAAACACAGCTTAGAGTTGTCTAAATTCTTTCCAGGTATTCATCTTACACTAATATTCTCCACACATACAATAATTTACTAACAGTAAAGTAGTCCAGTTGCATACACAACAAAACCCATTAAACAGCAGTTCCACAACAGCCCAATATAATTGCTACACAGTTTTCAATTTGACCCCATCTTGAACATTTAGTTTCTTCAGAAATAAATCAGAAGGAGGACAAGACGGTAAATGCTACAGAAGTTAACAAACTGGAAGTTTATACAACAGCAAAAGTTTTTAATACAGCTGTGCAACAATAAGGAAAATATTTGCATGAAACATCCATTTTCTCTTCAGCACAACAACGAAGGGGGGCTCCATGGGGAGATATATGCATGAGATTTATCACTGTTTTGATTTCTAGTTATGACACAGGCAGCCTAAGTACTTAATGTGTCACAGTGATTCCTGGTGATTCTCCCCTGTGCTAACTTAACACACACAGCTAACTCGAATGTCTGGATGAGGACTGTGGTTGCAGACTAGCCTTCCTTGAATAATGGAACCTTCTTCAGTGACTTACCTACCCAGGAGACAGACTTCTTGGCAATTAGGGAAAGACTGTACAGTGAATTCCCACAAGAGGCAAAACACCCTCACAAGCCTTTCTGCTGCCTTTTCTAAATCCAAGGCACATTTACTTGTCTGTGGTTGCTTCACTGGACAGCAGGATGAGCCCAAGCTTTGAGATGGAACTGTTCTGTTCATTCCCTTACACTGACCTCCCCAAATTTAGCTAAAAACCTTAAAAAAAGTGTTATTTATGATTTGTAACTCCAGTGCCTGTACAGCAAGACTTCCAGTAATGAAAAATAATTGATCACAAACAGGGAAATAGAAAAAAATCACAAAAGCACTCTTTAAAATTGCTGTGGAGGGTTTCTTCTTAAAAGTTTTGAGTGATTCTCAAAAGTTGTTTATGGCTTCACCAAACTTTGTATCTCATTACATTTACACACTCCAAATAAGCTTAAGCTTACTTATTCTTTAACAGTTTGATTATATAAAGCAAGCTATTTCAAATATACATCCAATTTCACACCATCAATCTCCTGGGTGACTGTATGCCCTCTCTGAAGAAGGGTACTTCATGGGTACCTAACAGGGAGAAATCCAAATGCTTCACTGGCCTATAGCTTTACATTTTGAAACCGTATTTAGAATCATAGAATAGGGCTGGAAAAGACCTTAAGATCATCAAGTTCCAACCCCCCTGCCATGGGCAGGGACACCTCACACTAAACCATGTCACCCAAGGCTCTGCCCAACCTGGCCTTGAAGACCACCAGGGATGGAGCATTCACAGCTTCCTTGGGCAACCCATTCCAGTGCCTCACCACCCTCACAGTAAAGAACTTCCTCCTTATACCCAATCTAAACTTCCCCTGTTTAAGTTTGAACCCGTTACCCCTTGTCCTATCACTACAGTCCCTAATGAAGAGTCCCTCTCCAGCATCCTTATAGGCCCCCCTCAGATACTGGAAGATATTTCATGCAGACTGTGATGCTAACTAGAAATTAGATCTCACCTAAACCTCCTCCTCACCCCCAAGCATTTGTTGTTAAAGCAAGTTATGCAAGAGAAAGTCTATTTTAAGTCTCAGACTACTATGAGTTACCCAGCACCTACAGGAAAACAGCATGCTCGATTTAGTGATCTAGCTCTAAAAATATTACTGTATGGTTATTCAGACCGTGGTAAAGCTCTCAGCCTTGCTAAGTATGACTGCCTCTAAATATTTACTGGCTGACCTACAGCTTGTGAAAAAGCTGGAGTGGCTGGGTGCTGCCGGAAATGCCGAGGCAGCAGACAGTGACACACTCCATAGCTGGGTGTTGGAGACCAGACCTGTAAGGGACATGGCCTGCCCCACTGTGCCTTCAGAGGAATGCTCTAGCCCAGATGCTTCTTAAGAAATTGGGGGAGAATAGGCAGCAGCATCTTCCTGTCATACCCGGGCCCAATGGCAAAGGCCAAAAACACCAGCTAGAGGACCTCCCTGAACTTGATCCCTCCAAGAAGCCTCCCCAAATATTAACTCATCCATGAGGATTAGCCTGGGAGTGTTTGAAGAGCATATCATTAGAGTTCCACCAAGTAACTATGTCAAAATTTGCCCAGAAGCTCAACTCTCAAGGAGGCAGCTTCATTAAATGATTATTTATTGCCCCTGTGTTCATTGTGTGAAGCAAAAGTTCTCACCAGAACTCTCTCACTGTTTCTTTATTTGGGAGACATCTTCAGTTACTTATTTTGCAAACTAGAATCACACAGCCCTTTTGTTGTACATTAAAAATGAGAGTACAATCTGATTATTTGTAGAGTGATTATTTTAAGAGAATTTGGACCAAATATAGTGCTTATTAGCAATCAGCCCTGACTGTAAAGGCAGTTATAATTTGGGAAGTTTCCATGCAAAGATAAGGAAAACAGCGGTAGGAGCTGGTACAAACTGTATTAAAGTAAGTTCTAAGAGACTTCTGAGGTTACAGTATCATTTTGTATGTGATTTACATAACAGTGCCTTTTTACTCCTCATTGTAGTGGAGGCACACTAAACCCAAGTATTGAACTGTTACAGAATCATCTGCCGAGTCGAAAGAGACAGTGTGAAACCACAGGTCGAATTTCCAAAGAAGTATTTCTTGACGGCTATTTGCTGCTCTTCCATCATTTCCATTCAACACTCAAACAACTCTGTATAGCACGAGGACTGCTATGCCCATTTACCTGTGTAAGCAGATCTCTATTGTCCCTAGCATCCCCGAGGTTGGAAGGAGAGGAACTTCTGTTCCCTCCTAACAGTACACTTTAGGTTGTATATAATTCAACTGACTGCTTCAGCTGGCCTCATGTTTCCTGCATAGTCTGTCAATGTACTACAAAACACAGCAGAAAAAATGACAAACCACTGTTGGCGCTTGACATTGCCTAGGGAAGAGGAAAACCAGAGGAGAGCAGGCTGCAGTTCAGAAGAGTCAGCATTACCAAGCATGGATAATTCTTAATGAAGGAGGGAAATCAGCAGGAACAGTGCCAGGGGACAAAAATAATCAGTAAGCTTTGCAGGAGCTGAAGGTGCCATGTGAAACTGCTTCTGTCGTTCTAATCCAAGTGGGTCTTTCTGTTTTCTTCTTTTTGATCAGGGGTTCCCTGCCCTGTCTTTGCCTGAAATTCTGCCCCTCTCAGCTCTCTGAGATGACCATGCTAAAACAACATTTCTGTGAACACTGTCCAAAATGACTCCTCCCAGAAAACTGAAGTAAGTAGCATGATAGAGTTGAGCCTCAGCTCCATACGAATTTGCAGTTGCCATTGTTGACAAAACTGCTTTGATATTAGCCATGGCTGCACATTTTTGTCATAATTCATTTTAGACAAGACAATTTACCCTGATGTTTGCATTTAAAGAGACAGGGAACACAAAAATCCTTAGCAAACACAAATACCCATCTCCAAAGTTTTAGCCAGGCATTTTAACTGATCAGATCCTAAGAAAAATAATGAAAACAACATTTCAGGAACAGGTCTGTCCTGCCAAAACCAAAGAGACTATACAGGTCACATTAAGTATTACCTGGTACAGAAAAAACCCCACATGTCCGGCTCTTGAATGAAATATTCTAGTGTAAATACTAAAAAATAATGAAAACATGTAACCCTGATTTAACCGTAGATAAAATACTTCTAGGGCAATGAGATGTACACATGTGACACAATGAAATACATGCACTCTATCAAGCAATTTAAACTGCTCTGATGAGACAATCTTTTTTTCCTCTAGAGGCTGAATGGGACTGAAAAAAACCCTATGACATTTAAGACCACGTGGGAAGATAAAAACAGGATAAAAATGATGAAAACAGAGAAACAGGCCAGGCAGAGGTATAATTTAAGGTTAGCAATGTACACCTTCTGTAAGACTGGGTCCCAAGAAAGTCAACATAAAACTCCTAATAGCTTTAATAAAAGAATCTTTATGGGAAGTATATAGGTTTATGCACTAGAAATTAAAATTAGCAAAAATTCAGAGACTTTAGCTTGGAGTACAGACAGAGCTAACTTAAACGATTCATCTGACTAAGCAGAAGTCAGCCACTGTACTATGGGGAGTTGTGGGGGCTCAGCTATTCGTGGTACCCTGGCAGTACCAGTGGCAAAGAACCTTGTTTCTCCTCTGCATCCAGCCACGTTTTTTTCATGCTTCATTTTGGTTTTGAATCTTCACATTTTAATCCAGGTTCTTAAGACCCTGGACAAGCTTACTGCAGTGAACTGTGCTGCCACTGCTTATAGCAGGTAGGTGTTAACCCAATATTAAGAGCTCTTCAGCAGCTGCACCAGCTTGGAGGCACACTGCTGACCATGGATGATTGCATGTTACCACTGCAGATTTTACACAGGTGACTGCAGAGCACTTTGGGTTGTGTATGTAGTAGAATTGAGGTAAATAAAATAGTAACATGAAAGTTCTGAAAGGAAACTGTATCCACTTCACAAAGTGCTTAGTCAGCAAATTTGTGTGGGATCTGCAGCTGCTTCTGTACCTTCTCCAAACGTAAGTCAAGTTGCCCAAGAACAGCAGAACCCTGGATCCCTTTTCCAAAAACACACAAGCAACACCGCAGTGTTAACCGCTGCCAGAACGCAATCTCTCACAAAGATGACACTGTGTATACAAAAGATGGTGCTGCTAGACAGAGAACAGCATTCCTCAACTGAACTAGCTGCACTAGTACCAATCTGCAGAAATAAACTATGAAGAGTAGCCAGCACCATCAATGACAACCTCTTTGCCCTGTAAGGACAGGGCTTCACCACAGATCTTACCACAGAGCTAAGCTGTGATTAATTGCTGCTGGAATTGGTGCTCATTCTTCCTTCCTTTTTTCCAGCTATGAAATCTTGCGACTCCCCCACATCCAGCCCTGTCGCTTGCCTGACTTTTCAGGGAGGAATCCTGACAGAAAACCAGCCACTCCAGAGTGGGTCAGGGGTGTTCCTGTGGGGAGGGCACGGCTGGTGGCTCCTCCCTGCTGCTGAAGATCTGATGGAAATCAAGGAGCTACTCAACTGAGTGACGTAAGCATCTGACCCGCTTTCTCTGCAACACTTGTGGCCATAGAGTACACACCAGTGTTTCTCACATTTTAATGTATTAAAGGGCTATTTATGAAGGTCTCTTGAAAGTAGACTCAGTTGCTAGAAACCACACCTGGGTTCAAGAACATGCACGTTTTGATTCCTACATCACAGTTTTCTGCTGTATAAGCCTTCAAAGACAGAAAAGCCTGAAATTCAGAGCCTGATTCCATGCTGTGCTGACTGCAATGCAGGAACCAGATACCACAAACAGGTGCACACGCTGCATGTCACCCACTGGGAATGGAGTTCTTGTGCACAGCCACAAAGGCCCCAGCAACATTTCTGCTACCTAGTGCTGAAGCTGTGCTGGAATGTGAAACAAAGCATCCTCAGAAAGCACTGCTGCTGTTATCTAATGAAACGTGTTCTGGTGTCCTCAACATAAGAAGGACATGGAACTGTTGGAACAAGTCCAGAGGAGGGCCACGAGGATGATCAGGGGACTGGAGCACCTCCCGTATGAAGACAGGCTGAGAAAGTTGGGGCTGTTCAGCCTGGAGAAGAGAAGGCTGCGTGGGGACCTCATAGCAGCCTTCCAGTACCTAAAGGGGGCCTATAAGGATGCTGGGGAGGGACTCTTCATTAGGGACTGTAGTGACAGGACAAGGGGTAACAGGTTAAAACTTAAACAGGGGAAGCTTAGATTGGATATAAGGAAGAAGTTCTTTACTCTAAGGGTGGTGAAGCACTGGAATGGGTTGCCCAAGGAGGTTGTGAGTGCTCCATCCCTGGTGGTGTTCAAGGCCAGGCTGGACAGAGCCTTGGGTGACATGGTTAGGTGGGAGTTATCCCTGCCCATGGCAGGGAGGTTGGAACTGGATGATCTGAAGGTCCTTTCCAGCCCTAACTTTTCTATGATTCTATGATTCTATGTTGCAATGACCAAAACCAGTTTTCTTCTAAGGGCTCTCTGCTGCAGAGCACAGGACACGTGGCTGCCATTGGGCTACAGCACAGCACCACAGCCTGCTGGGGCAGCTCAATGAAGGGGTATCCTCAGTCCAACTTCTGAAGACTTTTTTTTGTTCTTTTACTTTTTTTCTAAGATTGCTTCATTTTTATATGATTATGAAAAGTGATTTAGCACATTTTATTTTCTGACTAATCTATAGCCATCAAGATTATGCTTCCCTCATAAAACATTCTTGTGGTTTTGCAATTATGTTTCCTGTATTTTTTAATGTAACTTTCTATTCAGTTTCCACTTCATTATCTCCCTGCATTTCAATCTCTCATAATTAAACAGAGACCCCAGTATGCCTCCTGTTTTCTACCTCCTCTAAAATATACTCATGCAATTAAACCCTCCCCCCAGTACTGTAGCTTTTCAAACTCATCATAGTTCATCTTTAGGGCATGTTCCCATATTGTTTGAGGTTAGAGGATTGCTTTTGACTAAACAATTCCTCAAACATTTTATATAAATGAGTTTATGTTGAAACTATCTATACAGACTGCAAGAAGCTTGTTACTCTAATTTCACTTATCTGGGATAATGAAGTTTTCATCTGTCCAGCTGCATACTGACGACCTGGATGAGGGAACTGAGTGTACCCTCAGCAAGTTCGCTGATGACACAAAACTGGGAGGAGTGGCTGACACACCAGAGGACTGTGCTGCCATTCAGCGAGACCTGGACAGGCTGGAGAGTTGGGCGGGGAGAAACTTGATGAAATTCAACAAGGGCAAGTGTAGAGTCTTGCATCTGGGGAAGAACAACCCCATGTACCAGTACAGGTTGGGGGTTGACCTGCTGGAAAGTAGTGAAGGGGAAAGGGACCTGGGGGTCCTGGTGGATAGGAGGATGACCATGAGCCAGCAATGTGCTCTTGTGGCCAAGAAGGCAAATGGCATCTTAGGGTGCATTAGAAAGGGAGTGGTCAGTAGGTCAAGAGAGGTTCTCCTCCCCCTCTACTCAGCCTTGGTGAGGCCGCATCTGGAATATTGCGTCCAGTTCTGGGCCCCTCTGTTCAAGAAGGACAGGGAATTGCTTGAAGGAGTCCAGCGCAGAGCCACAAAGATGATTAAGGAAGTGGAACATCTCCCTTATGAGGAGAGGCTGAGGGAGCTGGGTCTCTTTAGCTTGGAGAAGAGGAGACTGAGGGGTGACCTCATCAATGTTTACAAATATGTAAAGGGTGGGTGTCAGGATGATGGAGCTAGGCTTTTTTCAGTGATATCCAGTGATAGGACAAGGGGCAATGGGTGTAAACTGGAGCATAGGAAGTTCCACGTTAACATCAGGAAGAACTTCTTTACTGTAAGAGTGACAGAGCACTGGAACAGGTTGCCCAGGGGGGTTGTGGAGTCTCCTACACTGGAGATATTCAAGGCCCGCCTGGACAAGTTCCTGTGTGATGTACTGTAGGTTACCCTGCTCTTGCAGGGGGGTTGGACTAGATGATCTTTTGAGGTCCCTTCCAACCCTTGGGATTCTGTGATTCTGTGAACTGTGTGAATTTCCCTGGCAGTGCCATCAGAGATACCTGTTATTATTCAAAGGCAACTGATACTTCTAATAACAAACGTAATTTGTTTAGTACGGAAGAAAGACCATCCTCAGGAAAAGGAAAAGCACTGTACTTCATTCCAAAATGTTACACTGGAAAATCCATTTTACATGAAAAAATATAAACATACAAAAGCAGTAATAAATAGTGCCAATTTTAAACTTTCAGACGTATGGTGTTTCTGGTCATGTAGAGTGACACTAATTTCCCTGTATTTACATTACCTTAATCTGTGAATAGAGTGAACCGAGTGTGGTTTGCTAGTATTAGTCCTGACATAGGTGGAGTTTTCTAATCATTAAAGTAGTAATCACTGGACCTTTTCTGCTTCTTTATATTGCTATTTACAGAAAGCATTTAAAATTCCCTAAGCTCCAAAAGCCTGCTGTGGATTCTTCTCAAAAGTCCAGCATGACAGAAGTCAACGGCACTGACTTAACCAGAAGACAATTAGGTCAAAACTTTTCTTTTTTGTAGCTGGTTAAAAAAAATGAAAAATGCGAGTGAGAGTTCAAAAGTGAAGTAGTCAGCTTTAATTAAAAATAAATACTGTGCTTGTTTGAAAAATCTTTTTACTTACAAGTAGAATCATAGAATCCTTTAGGTTGGAAATTACCTTTAAGATCATCAAGTCCAACTGCTAGCCCAGCACTGCCATTATCTTAATGCTTGCTTATGTGGAAAATACTTAAGGAAAATAGCCTGCACATGAACTTGAACTTAAATGCTTTGGCTACCTTCTGCGCAGAGTTCTTTCTCTACTTAATAGCTTTTCTAAACAAGGAAATGACTTGGAAAGGCTCCCAGCGCTACTTCTGACTTGAGCACCGTTGTGCAGCTTTGCTTAGTAGGTAAGCAGCTGAGCTTCACAGCTTAACAAAATCAAATGAGGGAGCTACTAAAACTTGAAAGAGGAACTGTTTAAAGAAAGTAAAAATACTCGTTTTTTTCTATCCTCTCATTTTAAATCCCCTACAACCTACATAGACAAATCACTCCCACAGAGAGAATAAGAGACAGAAGATGTAAGCAGTACCCAGCAAATCCACCTTGTTTTGATGGAAATGGAATTCCTTCATGTGTTAGAACTGCAAATAATTTATTTCTGCACTTTAAGTCCACAGCAAGTGCCAAGTAGGTTCATGGCTTATAAACTTAATCTGTTACCTTGTACTCAAGAGACTGGGAGTATCTACACAGTCACTTTTTAGGGCTCTACAAGCAGGCTGTGCACTGGTAAGCTTCTGTAATTTGCATACTTGTCATTTTCTGCCTGTACACATTTACATAGTTTGGGTCCATCTTAGGAATTCTGCAAGACCTTATTGAAAACTTTTGTCAGCAGCTTGTAATAAATCAGGTGTTAGCAGTCAATAAAGAAATGCGTATCTAAGACCTAGGACCTAGCTGTGTACGTAGGAGAGTCACACCAGGGCAAAAACCTACCCTGAGCAGAGCTTTAGTGCAGCTACCTCAAGATTCACTTCTCTCAGTGAATCTGTACATCCATGTTTCTACTTCAACTGTTAGTGATTTTGTATTCACAGAAAATACCAGTGCACGAACAGAAAAGCAGTCAGCACACTCAATTCCAGTCTCTTACCAGTTTATTCCAGACTTCAGAAAAATAATCTGTGTTTAAGGTCTCTGCTTGTTTCTTTTCAAAACTTACCTGTTACGAGCTCTTTTACTTCAGCATCGACAGATTTTCTCAACAACCGCAGAAGGGCAGGTATCCCACCAACATTCTTCATCGCTATTTTGTTTTCATCAGTAGACTTCCCATAAACAAGGTTTCTCAGTGCACCACAAGCATTCTTCTGAACTTCCAGGACTCTGTGATCCAAAAGATCAACGAGGTGCTTGATTCCTCCCAGCCTGCATACCTAGAAAACATAATATTGGAATCATCAGCACCCACTGCTTCTACCCATTTCATGCTCAGATTTAAAAGGCTCTTATTTTTATAAAACCCAACACATTACAGTCTGCTTCAAGAAGAAAAACTGTTGGTAAACCTTAATCCCTTGGTTGTTGCATTGCACTGCAAACCCTCGGGAACACTCACATCCTCACTGAAAAGGCTGGCAGAGATTTTTAGTCATTTGCTGTGCTCAGAGAAAAATGCTTACTGATAAAAGTTTTGCTTCCCAATAATGCTGGTTTTTAAGTCATTTCCTATACTTCAGAATATCTTTTTAGGGAATACTGGAAATACGAAGTTGCAAAGATTAAAATGCTGACTGTTACGCTTAAGCACACACACAAACCAGTTCAAATTAGCATCTATAGTCACTCCTGTTGGCGTATCTGAAATTCTTTTTAAAAAGAAGATCTACTCTGCAGAAATTCCCTAAACCAAAAAGAACTGTTTATGTTGTTTGCTTTAAGCAGGTTAGTTGCATTTATTCTTTGTTCTATATATCTTTAAAACAAAAAGAAAACCAAAAACATGGTGTTTCGAGATCTAATTTCCATGTAGGACTTTTCTTTGTTCAGGATATTTTTTAATGATAAAAGATTAAGGTATTTTAGAATTCTGTAATATTTACTAAATAAAATATATTTTAAAGAGAGAACTACATGGCATTATTTACAAGATTAACACAATTTTCAATAAAAAATAACCACCAAAAGTTACCAAAGTATTTTTTATGAACCTTCTAAAAAAGTCTGAGCTATTCAGCAATATAGATTGATCTATTCTAACCTAGGATTATTTCAACACAGCACAGTAACTTTTGTGCCATACAATCTGTAGAACGTGCCTGAGGGAGGTGGCACAAGGTCTGCAGCATGAGGAGGGGACCCTGTGGTGAGGAAAAGGAGACACACCATCATTCCTGAATGCTTGGCTTACACAGGACGTGGCTCTGGCCAAACAGCCAGCAGAGATGTAAAACGTTACTGTCCTAAGGGTTCTCTAATCCAGCACTAATGCACTTTGAGAGGCCTCTTTTCTATTTTAACCTGTGCAATAACTGGTCTGGCAGCCACAAGGCTATTTGAAATACACTGATGTGAATGTGTTTCCATGGATTTTTGGCTTTTAAAATTCAGTGTCTTTTATTGGTCATAACAACGAAAACAAAATTATTCTCAATGAAAACATAAAATGATTTAGCTAAATCTCAGTTCAGTTGATACTTTAGAAAACAGAATCTTCTATTATATTATTGAAAACGTCCCGAGTATCAAGATGGTCAATGTCTTTACTTACACCTTAAAACAACAAAAACGAAGAGGCTTGGAAAAACCAACTGAACTGGTCTATGACCAACACCAGATCTGATTTTTACCTGCCAAATCACCTCCTGAGTAACAGAAATAAAATGAAAGACTGATGACTTGGAGATTCTTAGACCACTATTTAAAGCGTGTGTTTTTCAAAAGGAACTCTGTATTTACATGCCTAGATGTATGTGCTCTAAGTTACGTACCAGGGGATACCTAGTTTGGCACTGATCAGTGAGAGAAGCCACTGCTACACCAAAAGCCACCAGGAATCTCTACCTAAAGGCATTCAGTGGACCTTAAGCTTAAAGTTATTCACCTGGCAAGATTTCTGTAGTAGGAGATGAGTATTACCTTATAGGTTATTTATTTGGCACAAACTACATTGAAAGCAGATACTGCAAGATGCTATAAAAAAGTAATTTAAGGGTTGTTCTTTTTCAAGGCAAACAGGTTTTATTTCCATTACTAAATAATGAAGAAAAAAAGTTACAAGGGGAGTTAAACCTCCCCCTTGTACATCAATGCAGCACATCAGACACTGCATCTGCCCTACGCGTCCATGGTATGGATACAAGTCACAAATGACAAAGCAGCTGTATCATTTTTTTCAATCTGTACTCAAACCGTGATGGGATAGTTTTGTATATATAATTCAGAATAAAACCGGAATAGAAATCCATTCTTAAGATTTGAATTTTGCTGCATCCTTGGCAGCGGTTTCTGCTTTGAACAGGCATTTTGGTTTCTAAGTTAAAAATAAATAATAAATATATATATATATAAAAAAAATCAGAATTCTTGTAAAATGATACATTCACAAACTAGTATATCAGTATTGTATTAGTATTTACAGGTAGACCTTCATTACCTGGAAGTGTCATTCATTCATTCCTTGCAGTTTCACAGCTAATTTAAAGATTCCACCCCCCCAAAACCCAGTTTCTTACGCTTACACCTTCAGGTTTTACCAGTGCAGGCACTCTAGGCCGTTTTGCTAGATTTTCAGCACCCTTAATAGCCTGGCTATTGATCTAAATTGATCTAGTCTTTACCACATCATTAAAATAATGAAGTTAAATCATGCATGAAAAGACAAAAGCAGTCCTCAAATAAAGCTTTACTGACTTTGGCAATAAAATAACAACCCCTTCCTATTCCAAATAGTTTCTTGTGCTGGCTCCTGCTCTGAAAGGACCATGATTGCGGCTTCCCTATCATCCCAGACATCATCGTGAACTGCACAGTACCTCCGTTTTCACTTTGTTGTCCCCAAAGCACAGGTGCTGGAGGTAGGCAGCTGCATTCGCCTGGACTGACGGGAACTGGTGCTGAAGCATGTGGATGACTTCAGGCAGTTCTGGATCTCGCCAAGCAAACTCCCTTCATTAGATGAACACATTCAGGAGAAGGTGTTAGTTACAAATGTATGCTTATTTGCCAAGTAGAATTACTAGAGCATCTCAAGTGTTTTTCAACAATTCTGATTTTGTTCTGGAGTATTAGGGTGTCCTGGGTTCAGCAGTAGCAGTCATTTGTCTCCTTCTTAGGGAGCAGGGTAGAGGAAAGGGGAGGAGTGAGTGAGCGGCTGCATGGTTCTGGGTTGCTAGCTGGGCTTAAACCGTGACACAAGGCTATGAGGGAAACCAGATATATTAATTATGAGTCACATCACCCTTTAGTCTTCCAATTGGAAAAGGACACTTTACATCCAATATTCTTCAGTTACCTTGGTTGTCAATCAAGGGGAATATAAACATACACACTTGAGTATACCAACTCAAACACTGCAACCTGCATAATCCTCCCAACACTTAAATATACAGCAAACACCCACTAAACCATGCTGCTCAGGGGCATCTCTTCCATGCAGCATTTCTCCCACCCCGTGCCTCGGTGCTCAACATTCTTGCCAGTCTGAAGTCAATTATAGTTCAACAAAGGCTGCAGAGCCTGAAATTTCATCATCATGGTCAGGTGCAGGAAGTCTGCATAATTTGAGTTATTCAGGGCTTATAAACTTAAAATCATTAAAAGCAAATCTCCTTCATTAAACAATGATTTTGCGCAGACAAATCCTGGAAAAGTCATGAAACTCAGCTGTGCCAAATTCACGGATTTAGAAATCGGCTCATTAATATTTGCTGTGCTTCCTTCCTTCCATAAAGGGAGATTAAGGAGGAAGGAAAAAAAAAAAAAGAAAAAAGAAAGGAAAAGTAGTATCTAAGTTTTCCCATGCTCAAAAATCCAAGCAAATGAAAAATTATATCCCAAGAACAGTGTCTGGGGAGCTCTTCAAAGGCTAATGCCCAGCCAGTTGGGTCTCCCCAGGATTCTGTCACCAGAATGGGAAAAGTCATGTGCCTATGGCAAACTGTTCCACAACTTAAGAGGCTCATGTCTGCATACTGAAGACTAGAACTCCTTAGGGAAAACTGCCTTTCTAAGAAGACTATCCACTTTCTGAATGTTCCCTTGCTCTCACTCTGGAGTGAGGCATTTTAGCAGCCCAGGCTGAGGCACCTGTAACACTCACCCAAGCTCTGCAACAGCATGTTATGCTGATCAGAAACTGTAACAGATTAAAACGTAATGTAAAACTAGTGTGCTGGGAAATTACAAGGTAAGAAGGTGCATCAGCAATGAGAACTGAGGCAGAATTTCTCTGCAGTTTTTTTGCTGTGAACGTGGGGCAACCCTACCATAAGTAACTGCTCTTGTAAGCCAGGCCTGAACAGACCAGCCAGAGCTAGCAAGCATTATTACTTAGATTACCTCAACTGGATTATCCAATTAACACTGTTTAAATGAATGTACCATTCAGTTAAATGAAATCAATCCAGTCCCTCAATATCTATTAAAACCCCCTGAAATATATTATTTTTTACTAACAAACAACAAAATCTATTAAAACCCGTGCTTTCATTTTTTTTTTTTTTTGACTCAGAAGTATAGAGGGAAACTAGAAAATAACTGAACCAGACCATGAGCCTTCTGTAAGGTGGGGAGCTGGGAGGATTCTGGTGTCTGACTATCACTATTAGCCGTTTGTTTCAAAGGTTATTTGGTGCACTGCTGTTTCCCTATGAAGACTCCTGAGGCACTGCTGGTGCCCATATCCTCCAGACCAAGATACTCTGCGCTCAGCTCTCTCTGAGCTTGTGGAGTGGGCCAGGGGCTTCCATGACCGAGGAGCATCTGAGTGCTGTCCCCACGAGCCAGCAGGCTGCAGATGACAGGAATTTCTAGCAAACACTGGCCCGCACTGAAGATAAGCAGCACCGTATATCCCTCCAACCTCTGCGTGGATCAGGGTTTAATACTTGCATATTAAAATACAAGGTTTCAATGAACAGTGTCTCTAGTAAACTGTCATGATAATATTAGACTCGTCGTAGAATACAGAATAGCTTGGGTTAGAAGGGACCTTCAAAAGTCATCTAGTCCAGCCCCACTCCAATGAGCAAGGACATCTTCAACTAGATCAAGTTGTCACATGCCCATGCTGTGTACATACATTTGCAACTTCAAACTAGTAAAAATATTAATGTGCATTCACTTTCAAGATGGCACATTTATATATAATTTTTAAACTTACATAGCTTTGAAATGTAAGCAGGCTGCTCATGAAAACTTCATTCAAATAAATTCGGTATGTACTTTTGAGTTTTCAAGCCCTGATTCGCATTCCCATAAAGAGAAAACTCACTAATACCACAGGTTGCTCTGTAGAATTACTCAAAAATACTTGAAATACAGCAGTCAACTCTCATGAAATTTATAACTATTTCCTATAACTTCTAGAAGAAAATAAACACGGAAGGAAGATGTAATAATAACTTATATGCATGAAAGTTGCTCTTTCTTACTCTAACAGGTAGACTGCATTTAATTACTTTGGCTATGAAAGCATAGATCTTAGTGTCTACATTAGTCATGCCTATTTAAACAATATAAAACCGGAATATGCCCAACAAATGCCACATATATTCAAGGAATGTACTAAAAAGCTTATTATGGAAAATATGTGATCCTTGAAAGCATGAATGGACTTGCCTGGGGTCCTTCTGAATGCTGTCAATGGATGGAGATCGCGTGGTCCCATCATCGGCAGGCGTTGCATGCTGCAGCCTGTTGTAACTGGGCTCTGACAGTCGATACTGCACTGACCTGTAGGGTTCCGCATAGGTGGCTGTCGTGTTCAGAGCGTAATTATTTCTTTGGTATGTGAGTGTGCTACGCTGACTGGATGATCTCTGCAGATTTCCGACCCCTAGTATAAAATCAGTATTAAAAACCAAACTAGGTAACAAATGTCTATGGAAGAGAAGAGGCAATGAGTGGTCAAAAGTGTAAGCAAAAAAGGAAAGAATCAGTCTTAAAACTGTGTACTGTGTTCAACACTGAAAGCTATTGCATTACTCTGTGTCCCAGGGAAGAGAGAGGTTAGTTACAGAACTAAAGTTTGGTGGAATCAAACTTATTCTTCAGCTTGCCTCAACAAGTATTTGAATACAAATTGCACCATCAAGCAGAAATCATGATGAAAAATGTTTTCAAGGCTTATAATAAAATTTAGTTACTAACAGTAATGTCAATTTGCCAACTGTACCAAAAAGGAAGAAAAAGTCAACAACAATATATAGAGTTTAGATGGTATTTTCCTTTTCCTAACTCCATGCACATTTTCCCTGACAAGAAGTAACAAGAGGAAGATTTCAAAGATTAAGCTGGTCATTTCAAAAGCAGCAGCGTGCATCTTCCTCACTTAACAGAGCTGTTGTGATGTCTTTTGTTCTTCTAAGATAACTGATATTAGGTAGACAACTAAGCAGAGAATTTCAGTTCCTAGTTATATTTCCTCATTGGCCCATCCTGACAAACTTAATTTGTCTACTGTAAGTTGTAGAAGACCAGAGAATTGCAAAAACTGTAGCCTCCTTCAACACTGCGTACACTTAGTGTTTCTGTTACAGCAAAAAACATTAAAAAGCAACTTCCAAATGTGTGAAAATGTCACACACGAACTGGACATTTCTCTATAAATATTTCTAGAGAGTTACTTGGCTAAATCTCTCTAATACCTTGGGAGGTTTTGGAAATTACTCCAATATACAAATTACTGATCAACCATAAAGAATGAACTGCACTGCAGTACCTAGTGCATGTCTTGTCACAGGCAGTCAGTTCTAGTACTACTCTAACACCTACACACTTTGTAATACAAGAGGCGAAATTCTATGAAATACTATAGAAATATTTCAGTCTCAGTATGCAGCCTTCAGATGTAGCACCTTAACATGATCCTTTGCTGAGAAGTTGGGCAAAACCAGTATTTTTACTGTGAAAGTCGCAGGAGGTACTTTAAGTGTGCAAGCTATCATTTTACTGGTAAGTAATAAACTGAAAAATATAAGAAAATAAAAAAGAAGAAACTTGATTTGTAAGAAAACATTGCACAAAGAATGCAAGAGGAAGCGATGCATTTTGTGTGTCATGAAATACACTTTCATCAGCTGTACCTGAGTGCATGGTGTCAAACACAAAATATTCTGCCCCTAAGCTGACACTGATACATAGCCCCAGGTAGTTCTTGCGAACACCACAAATGCATTTCAATTCCTGCTGGTTATTTTCAGTCCTTCAAGCCTAGTTTCTGCTTCCATTAATTTATAACACCTGGCTTTTCCTTCTGAATTGGAATTACATATCCGTATCATATATGTTCTCCTATGTGCCATAGGTTCCAGAAAACTCCAGTGAGCAAATCAAGTACAACTTTGGACACAGTCACCAGAGGAGTTGTGGAAGCCCTTTACCCACCTGACCCTGTTCGATACAAGGCTGACTGGGATCCCTGGTGGAGCTCAATCGTTCCGTGATTTGGACTGCGGTACACGGGACTGTAGTAAGTTCTGCCTTCGTAGATAGGAGTGATGTGCAAATCAGGAGATACAGCTGATCGTAACTCTTGTCCTAGCTGGCTGTGTTGGCTAGCATATGAACTCCTCAGGCCTGAAACCAAGAAGAGGAAGATACGTACATGGCCTATATAAATTAAAAATAATAAAGCTGTCATGCTTGAAGCTTTCTTTTAGCCAACATAACACTCAAAGATTAACTGGCAAAGAAGCATTTCCTTGATGGAAAGTTTTGTCCGTACACTGAGAACATTTAAGTTTTCCAACTCAAATTTTCTGGTAGCATTTATAGTTGAAAGTCTTAAACATACAGAGTAAAAGGCAAGTCAGCGTGTGTGGTTCACAGCTTCAGCCATGACAAGGTAAGCTGGGAACCCAAGAGAAATTCAGCTGTGAAACAGGCACAGCCTAAAGGGGGCCATCATCCTGAAAATGAAGCAATATATAGCAGTAAGAGCAAAAGTCTTCTCAGTGGTGGCAGCACCATCCCTTCCCAAACTAACTCCAGGTCCTTCTACTCTTGGCATTCTTCATTTATTCTGTGATTTCACCAGTTCCATTCATTTACTTAAATTCTTCAGAGTGAAGATGACCAAACATAACTTCCCTTTGTATTACAGGAGGTGTGACAATCACATACATCCCACCTGTTCTCAGTCCAGCATTCCTCAGGCATCCTCTCCTAGACCGCTAACCTATCTTTTTCAATCTTACAACATAATTTATTGTCATCTTTCTTACCTAAAATTATATGCAGAGTTTATCTACAACATCAAGTCATAAATTGTTAACATAGTTAGCAAATACGTACGTAACATATGGATAGCATGGCCAAGGCAAATGCATTTTTAAATGTTTAGTCATGCATAAATTCAGTTAGGGCATAAAGCCAGCAAAATCCTGGGTTTACAAGATATTAAAAAAACCTATTCAATAAAATTAATACTGGTTTGCCCACTGTGGCACTACCGTTGTAGGCACTACCACTTTAGCGGCTATCAAAGCAATGAGATATCGTAAGTGAATTATGTAAAGGTAATGAAATGGTGGAAATTCTGGAACAACTTCAGAAGACAAGTAGTGATGTGTAACCAAATGTATCCTGTATTTGAGTATTCCCCGCCCCAGGATCACAGACCAGCTCTATCACAGTGTCTGCAAGAAAACCCATGGGGTGCAAAGTGGCAGCTGGACTGACACTTCCCAGTTGATGGTGTCATGTCCTGGGAAAACGCTCATCTTGTTATCATTGCAGTTTTCGCAGAACATGCATATAGTGACACTCTTCCCAGAGTCTATAACCACAGAAGAGGACCTGACCATACACACATCCTCTCCTTCAGCTTACCGAGCAGGGAAGAGTTCTGAATGACACTAAAGGCTGCTATGATACTGGCCCTCCCCACATTCAAACTTCCTCTCAGAAAACTGGTCATACACAAATTGAGTTTAAGATTTCAGGTGTTATATTGAACTGCAGTATGAGAGTTGAACAGAAAAAACAGACATCTTAGTCTGTTCAGAGGAGCACAAGGTCTAACTGCAAAAATCACCTTGTCTGAGCTACTTTAGATAAGGTCAGAACAAACCCAATAATGCAGACAGAACTTAAAATGTAAAGTAACTGCACCTTTACAAGAACTGCCTCTACCTTTTAGGGCTTTATTTTAAGCTAATATTACAAAGGTTACCCCTAAATTTAATTGAAGTGAGGTAGAAATATTAAGGGAAAAAAGACTAAAATTCAGTGGTACTAAGTAACATATTCTAAAAAAGAACTAGATGTAAGACTAGTTCCAGCCCAGTATCTTTCTTTTGTGTATAACCTGCACATAAATTTAAATGTACTTTATCTTCAAAAACACTGTAATGTCTCTGTTTGGATAACTCAGTTTCACTTAGCTTCTTCAAACATGAAATCTAATTTAACATAGCAATGTAGTAATGAAAGAGAAAGAGAGTATTCACAGGGAACTTACGGTCTGATTGATACATTGTGTTTGACATCAGTATTTACAGATGATTTGATGCATACTCCACAACTATGTCGTAGTGGTACAATGCTTCATCCATAAATTGATTACTATATTAAGGGTTTTCTAGTTGTAGTTTTGTACCAAGTTTTAAGCTGTGTCTTTACCTTTTTACTAACCTGTAAGGCTGTCTGGCCGTGGAGGGACCATTCTCTCATATATATCATACTGCTGTCCATATTGTTCAATATCATGGATTGTTCTTTGCAGTGTTGTTCCCAAATGCTGTGGAACTGCAGTCATGCCAGAACGCTTTGGGGAGGAAGATCCCAGCTGAGTTTGGGATGGAGAAGCTACTCTGGTTTGTACATCAGTAAGGGCAAGAGGAGAGCCGACTCTGGCCGATGTTTGGTACTGGGAAGTCCCACCGTTCGGATTTGCCGTCTGTCTGGATGTAATCGACCCAATTCGCCGCACAGCTGTTGGGGAGGCAGGTCTCTGTGCGGCATAAGGGGATGCTGCCCGCTGTACTGGCAGAGTAGTGGATGAATACACGTGAGAAGCAATGGATCTTTGCTCAGTAACTGATGGAGAACCATAGCCGCTACCCAGAGACGTTCGTAGTGACCCCCGTGAAGGGGAAACACCCGTGCTGACCATGTAAGAGGGAGACTGTGCTCTGGATGGGACTGAACTGACACGTCTCATGACTCGGTTGGTAGCAATGCTTACTGAAGGCTGTTTGAAAACAAAACTATGTATTAGTTCTATCTTTTAGGACATGAAGTAGATTCTTTTCTCCCATAAGACAGAGAAGTCAACAGGAAACACACACAATTTAACAATATATACAAGCAGCTGAAGAGTAGCTTTTACTGTAAACGTAATTCCTTCAAGTTTTCCTATAACTTTTTTTCTAACTAGGATTTCTTAAAATATAAAAAGGCAATTTTATAATTAAAAAGAATAAAAATCTGTTACTCATTCTTATTTGGCTTTCCATGTTAAAATGTGCCTATGCTTTCTGTCCTTGCTACTTTACCACTCTGGAAATTCAGGAACAGTTATACAAAGAGTTCTAGTATATGCTAATAAAGCTCTGTCAGTTACTGACTCACTAACATTCTGATTAAAGAAAAAGGAGGAGAAAAAAGCCAGAAACAGTAGAAGGGGCAGAAATAAAAATATCACCTTCCTTTAAGCACTATCTTTACATGCAGGCTACATTCTCAGAGGTTTTCTCCAGTATCACAACTGAATTTCAAGTGAGTGATACTTTCTTGATATTACACTAGCAGTGTACTCTGCAGTCAGGAGTCCTGAGAAGTGTCACTTCATTTCAGCTGCAGTGAATGAACCAGATCACATACATGCTGTTGTCAGCAAAGAAGTCTCTTGTCTGCTGCAAGCCATTGCTGCTTTTTAACCAGTGAAGGTGTTAAATGAAAATGTAATGTAGTAACATTCATTCCAGTCTACACAAAGGTAGGCCCAGCTATACACTACTTGCTGCAATACAGACAGGGTGCAGAGAGAGAGAGAGAGAGAGCGATTGAGAGAGTGGACTATTTTGAGCATACCTGCACAGATGTCTGCCCTTCAGCTCGCGAGCTCCTCACCAAATGGTTGTTAGTGGTTCCAATAAGGGAATGCTGCTGTCTGTTTTCTGATTTGCTCAGGTTTTGGCTGTTATGGAAACTGCTTGCTTCCTGGTAGCCACTGTCAGAGTAAGAATTCATTTGTGTTGAACTTCTTGAGTTACCTACAGACCCTGTAGGTAGGAAGCCAGTGTAAGAATAAAAACTTCAAGCAACTTCACAAAAATAAAATGCTATATAACTTTTACTTTTTGCATTCATAATTGCATTACATTTTCATACAGTCAATACCAAAATATATTCTAGTATTTAAAGTGCACACAACAGACCCTCACTTTCATGGAGAGATGTCTGCTCCGGTGAGTAGAGGTTCCCTTGCTCTGGTTCTGTCCTAATATCATAGGCATTGGTGTGAATGCTCTCTGACACTTGGGGTTTGTTTACAGTGGTGGTTGGAGGATCTGAAAGAATAAATTCACTTAGGTAAATCCAATCTTTCATATGCAAGTTTCCTGCAAGCTCAATCATAGTGATTTTCTCACACATACTAACAAAGAACTCACTTGCAACATGAACAGAGTCTACTGGTAGACAGGTATCATCTGCCAAACTCAATGGAAAGAACGTGGATACTAAGATCTGAGAATCATGTTTCCTTTAGTTTTGATGCAGTTCTACAATTTCTGCAGTTCTAATTTTTCAAATACATGTTCCAACCTCCTTTAATGAAAAATGTGATTAAGTACTTTGCAGAGTAGAAACACCGTGCAACTGTACTGTAGTACCCAAATAGTTATCACTTGTCTTAGGTGTCTTTAACCCAAAGAGCTTCGTAAGTGAAAGGCTGAGTTGAATTTCATCTGTTTATCTCCAGAAGCTGCTGCAAGTTTTATACATGTTTTACTTCATATACTACTATTCAGATGTTTACTTATTAACAACTCTTAAGCTAACTTTAGTTCTAAGAATATTAGCTGAACTTTACAGCAAAGGAAGTGTCATCATACAAAGAAAAAACACCGAAGAAGACATCACACTGCCATTATGAAGAAAGGCAAAAAACGGACATAGATGATAACACTTAATAACAAGAAAAATGGAATTAAATTATTTTGGCAGAAATATTAAGCATTCAGCTGCCATCACGTTACATTTATTAAGAACAAGTGTCATAGATGCAGCATGGAATCAGAGAATGGTTTTGGTTGGAAAAGACCTTTAAGATCATTGAGTACAACCACTAACCCAGCACCACCAAGTCCGCCACTAAACCATGCCCCCAAGCACCATGTCTGCATGTCTTTTAAATACCTCCAGACATGGCGAGTCCGCCACTTCCTTGTGCAGCTTGTTCCAGTGCTTGGCAACCCTTTTGGGGAAGAAATTTATCCTAATATCCAATCTAAACCTCCCCTGAGGAAGGGGAGTAGGAGGTATGGGTTATGTGTAAAGGTGACACCAGATACGTAAATTCTTACTGAAGAAATGTATGAATGAGCCTGGAGTGGAAACCAAAAGAAACATGCCAAGAAGCAACAGCCTAGTAAAAACTTGTGTGACTGCTTCATATTGAGAGTTGTGAGTTGTGGGCAACGAAGCCTGCTGTGTGCTCTCTGAAAATTAATATAACAGCCCATCACAGAAAGGCAAAACTGTTAGGAGCTTGCAGAAATTAGGTGCTAGGAGGAAGAGAGAAAAAAGGGCTGAAATAAATTCTCTGAAACAGCTAACAAAAGCTCTCTCAAACTGAGAAAACTCCCCGATATAAACCCAAGTGGCACTCATGCAAAAAAATCCCACACAAACCCAACAAAACAAACCAGAAAGCCCCTGAGAGATGATCTATTGGAAATTCTAACAGCTGCTATTACAGTATAGTTCAAATGAGGAAAAAAAACCCTCACAGAATATTTGTACCTACCAAGCTGTAAAGCAATACTCTGCTTTTCACCAATAGCTGTACACAAAATGCTGGTGTCTTGCTACTTGCACAATTAGCCATGATGAAAAATTGATACCAAGACTCTTATTAATTGCTGTTCTGAGGAATGTTTGAATATTATCCAAATACCAGATTAAAAAAAGTAAATTAAAAACATCTTAGAAATGACAGGCAGCCAGCACAGTTACTTATCAGTAGTACATTCTTAGGTCAAGAACATCTAGTAAAACTTGACACTAATTAATCTACTATAATAGGAGCATTATGACCAGATTTCATTAAGATTTAATAAGAAGTGTTACTACACTTCAATTAATTTAATCATTAGTATGCCTAGAAATGATATGGAAAACCACCACTGAAATAACTCCCTTCCACAGCTCCTGGTACACTAACTTGACACCAGATCATAACAGTGAGTATTACATATTCTTTAGAATAGAATACTTGCAGGGACTGGGACATTTAAATTATATTAAATGTCAGCATTTTAATCTTCAATCTTTTTGTTTGTTTGTTTGTTTAAAATATACAAGGCCCTGTTACTTCACTTATTTGATACTACACGACAATAAATTAACATCAAACTGACAATTGGTTTTGGGAGAAACACATAGGCAGAATAAAGTCCGATTGTGCAGTGCTGTACAGATGTTCCTAAGACAGAGGTCTGAACTAAAACCTCTTCCATCACATATCTGTTACCAAGCAAATGCTTTCACAATGCTGAAAAAATAAAGATTGTTTAGGCTCTCTAACAAAGGCAAGAATGCACAATAAAATGAATTGTTGTCTTTCTCTCTTCTCTGATACTATAAATCATGAGGAGAGTGCCCAAAATAAAATAATAGCCTTTTCATAAATGGCTGCTGATCTAATATTGTTTATAAGCATCTGCAAAACAACATCGCTTTATATTTCTGGTAAAAATTCTGTGCAATTCTATTGATACATGAAGCAATTACAGCTATGGTCACATCATCTACTGACAGTTTTTGATATAAACTACTATCTGTGGTCAGGCTGAAAGGTGATTTAAGGGAGTGTTTTCATTAATCTTCAGTATTTTTCGGACTGCAGTCAGTAAAGCATCATCAGTGACACTGCTTTAAAACAAAGCTCATGAGTGAATCTATAAGTAAACCCTACAATCGTGCTAGCATCACAACATTAAAAGTTAAATGAACGTGCGTCAGGAAATTCTAAGCAAAACCTGTATTTTTTCAAACATGCCCATTTCTGAGCAATTACTCCAGAAAAGCCTTACTTTAGCTACACGGAGGTGTGAGAAATACACAGCCAGATTTATATTGATGCAGACGGTATTAAAATAGAACTATGTTTTTTTTTTGCTGTATATTAAGTGACTTCTTAGCAGGGATACGCACGGAAGATTTCTAATGAAAAGAAACACACAAATGGGAGGAGAGATTTAACAGAGAAAAGAAAAATACAAGCTGGATAGATGAAAGAAGGAAAGAGAGGAGCTAACTGAAAGTCAAGGAGAAAACCAAACAATAGACAAAGAATAAGTTACAGAAATGGAATACAACTGGATGAGATAAATAAGTAGAACAGTGACTTAGATCTGTCAGAAGGTGTCTTTACCAGTTGTGAACTGTCACAGGAACATTTACAGAACATGGGGAAATAACGCGATTAAAAAACCAAAACACAATTTTCACATTGAAAGAATAAGTACGGGTAATTTCTCAATGACTTGAAAAAAACAAATTTGACTTCTCTTTAGAAACACTGCTAAAGAAATACCTAAAAAGCAATACCGTGACTAGCAAAATCCAAATGGCAAGACAAGGCGTTGAGAATATTAGATTTAAAAGAAAGGAAAAAAGACGATGCATGCCTCACCTCAGCTGAGGTGATAGCACAATGCAACTGAAAGCACATAAATGCAATTATACATAAGTTTAAGAGCCTAGTCAGTAAATAAAACAAAAATCAGGAAGGGGAAGGAAAGGTAGATAGTTTGAGAGACTTATTTACATAACATAGTCACAGTTATTGTAATTGTGAATCTGCTTGAGTGCACAAGCACATAACTACAATGTGTTATTCTTTGTACTTCAGAAACTGACAAGCTCTTACAACAGCTTGTGTCCTTAAATAAAGCCATGGTGTGAACACTCTGCAGAACTTGGCTAACTGAACTTTTAACCGACACTAATTGTGATTTGACTACATCAGATCAGTTTTGCTCTGTATGACATTCTGCCAATAGCACATGACTCAGAGAAACACGATCCAGGGCAAGTAGCAATTCAGAGGGAGTCAAGGTCCCAATTCCAGTCCTGCTGTGTGGTTTTGACATGTTGACTCTGCACATACACTCCATCACTCTGGGGAGATGACCACTGTTCAGAGACTGACTATTCAATACTACATATTTTAACTGATGCAAATCCCCTAACCAGTTGAATGCTCCAATATATAAAAAAAAGACTGGTTTATTTCAACAGACATTTGAATGTCACTTTCAAGGCATAGTTCTATCCATTCCACCTAACAGACTCAAGAGTAAATGTAGAAATAGTACAGACAAGTGTTTCTTGTTTTGAAAAGAAAGTTCACCCTAAGATACAAAAATAGAAAAATCATTCTCAGAAAACCTTTTGCTTATTGGAAATTTTCTCACTGAAGAAAGAGTATCTGTAAATAGAAAATCAATTTTCATACTTAACACATACAGTGTGGCAAATGACTGCCAAGAGAATAAAGGTTTGGGGGCTTAAAGCAAATTGTACACATAAAAGATAATACCTGATGATCTCCAAGGAAATGACTTCTCAGTAGAGCTGCAGAAAGAAAAAAATATATCACAAAAATGTGGCTAGTTTGGATTTATTTCTTTAACCAAAGCATACAAAACTATACAACCCCCCCGGCAGATGAAGTCTCAATAGCCCTGTCAATAACACTCTGCAGCACTTTACACCTGACAACTAAACCATGGGTTACCGATTTTATTTTTCTATTATTCAGGGGGAATGCCCCGTAATGCAGCGTATGGCAGTTTCCAAGCAGCACAACCTATCTGCAACAGGACGGGTAAGAGCATGATTTCTGATACGCATTTGCTATTTAAGGTGTAATGACATAAATAAAACAGTATAGAGCTCTAAGTGTTCCCAGTCATGTGTGACACCTGCAGTAAACAAACCACTCCAAAGACAGGCACATTTGCTGCTCAGGGTAGGTCTGGCAAAGGAAGTTTGGGAAAAACAATTCTAGAGCATTTTGCTTCTCCCTGTGAAGCAGTTTGAAAAAAAGAACAGAAACAAACCTACAACTTATATTGTTATTTCAATTTCCAGGTTCCCAGAGAGAATTCTGATCCTCTGCATACAATGAGCATTTAAACCATTTGACACACACATACACACATCTCACCTCGAAGTGTAAACAGCTAACAGATTCTATACTGCCAAGGTTAGAGATGACTTAAGAAACAATTACTCCACAAGATCCAGCATGTGTTTCATAAACCCCCAATTCTCATATATTTTTTGAATAACAGTATTATAGCAAACTACCGTTAACCATGCTGTTTTTTCTACAAAGCAACACTCTTTCATGTGTTGATAATAGTATTGATGCACAACTACTTCTGCAGACAAACGCAAAACCATTCATGTATTATTAGATACTCTTTTTATGGAAAAGTGTATCTCCTCATATTAAACATGAGGTATCAAACTGAATATTACATCATTTTTGCAATGCTCATAACTGCTATTTTCCAAACAAAAAGCTATTGAAAGGAAAAACAGGCAAGTCTATCAGATTTTATGTCTAAATATCAGCATGAAACTGATTCTGGGCAAGATGTATCTATTTCTAAATTAGTATTATTTACTTTACCGCTTTCTACCATAGCTCCAATTACAAAAAACTTCAGCACAGCAACATGACCACCACTAGATACTTATTTTCTAAAACAAGGAGCCTTTTGTGGAAACAAAGTATTTCTGTATAAAAGAGTGCTAGGCTTGCACACCAGCACAGGCTGAAGTACAGTTACAATGAAATTTAAAGAAAAGGGAGAATATGAATTCAGACTTCAAGTGCCTGAAAACCAACTTCATGTCTAGGTACTAAGAGAATTTTTACTACATATTAGCTATTCTTTCCCTCAGTCTACAATTTTAGCATCTTCTTTTTTTTTTTTCTTCAGAATGTACATAAAATGCAGCAGTTAAATAGACTGAAACTTGCTGTACAGAATTGTACGTGAAAAGCTGGACTCCTGACTGAGACCTTCCAGGCTCCTCTGCCTTCAGAGGGTTCTTTGTGTTCTACTGCATTTCTAAGATGCTGACAGAAGGGTGCTTCAGTACCAACTCCATCAAATCCAGATGAGTGCCTGAGCTTTTACAGGTATTTTATTTTTCCTGAAGGACCATCTTATCCAAGCCCAGAATCACAAGTATCTTAAGCTTAGGCAAAACTGACATCACTTGGCAGTAACGGAACACAAGTCCAATGTCAAAAACGCTAAATAAATACATAGGAGAAAACCAAACTATATGTCAAACCAGTGCAGGCAGCTAGCTTACCCTGGCAATAGATTGTCACCCTGTGGGTTTAACGAGGGTGGTTTAAGAACTTTCCCTATGGCAACCAGCAGCTACCTTCCCTGAAACTCAGCTAAGTGGGACCATGCGAGTTCTGTCACTCCACCCAAGTGCACAGTCAGGCAGATTAGTTTTAACTACCTTCAGTGGTATAGTTTAAATTGGGATTTCAACAAACCCAGATTTTGCATGACAGAACCTGCTGAGGCATTTCAGGAAAGAAGGTCATAGCCTCCAGCTAACAGGAGGTAATAAACAGCTACAGATGGTTCTTTCATAATCTATTACGGCTCTCTCTGCAGAAGAAGAAGACTAAATGAATAGCGTACACAAGCCAGACAGCTTGCTGAAAACACAAATGTATCCAGACACACCTGGAACTCCAGAGCAAAGGAACTGTACTACCATCACTTGGCTATTCCAGAGTAGCAAGCAGTGCCAAGACCACCAAACCATAGTTTTTGCACAGCCTTGGGCTAAAGTTCATTCAATTAAGATAAAAAGTTCAAAATACTCTCTTTTCTAGTACACTACCATTGAATCCCACTAGTGCCTTATCTCCAGAATGTTTCTTTAGCATATTTTGGGGATTGTAACTATATGCCAAAGCAAATTCTGCACAACTTCATACTGTTTTTTTGCCTGCAAACTGAAGCTTGTGACTATCCTGACGAAACCTTAAAAAAATATTTCTACTGTTAAAAATTCATGAGGAAATACCAAACTGGTATTTCATTCAAAAGAATTCTTATAAAACTGTATGAATTTTAATTATTGAAAGCAGAGTTCTGACTGTTAGTTCATCTACATGAATTCTTTGCTGAGTGTATTCTTTACTCTTCACTGAGCAAACCTGGATACAATATGTCCTTTAATCAGTTACTGTTAGCCTATTCATTGATGCTTTGCTCCACTAAAGTGAAGAAACCTGAAGACTACCTTACAGGTACAGTGAACACTGGCCCTAGGATTCTCATGCTACCAGAACATCAACTTTTACACTCTTCACCTCTGCCTTCATTCCTCAGGCTTTCTGGAAACTCAATTCCCTATAATGAGATGACATCACGTTCTTGGTTTAGCAAAGGTAAGAAGTGCCAAGCAGACAGAAACACTTCACTCTTACACACAAAAGATTATAAAAACCCCAAACGTGTCTCTATCCAACACGTCTGGCTAACTGAGCTTTCTTTACACGCACAGGACTTAAGAACAATAAAGCTCAATTTAGAAAACTACTTCATTAATATTTAAACTGTTTAAGAATGTAACTTGATTCTTATTGTATTACTTTTGCAGAAGTCCAGCATCTACCCCCTATTGACTCCATCATCTGATTTTGTCACCTTAGAGATGAAAAGTTTTGGAGTTGCTGAAGCTTTCAGCTTTGATAAGTAAGTCTAATGCATTTTATTGTAGTGATTAAAGCCCAGTGTGGTCACATACTGTACTACCAAGGAGAAGCTGCTGCTGTTATCTAGTCCTTAAGGTGTCTTTTCCTGATACTAACGTGTAATACTGCAGGAGAGCCCACATGTGGTGCAAATCAGTTCTAAAGATACTTAATTTTAGCCCACTAACATCCCTGAAAAAGAACTAGGTTAGTAGCACAGACATGCAGAAATTGTATTTTTCCTTCAGAACAATTTGGTATGATCTATATAGTTTTCAATTAAAGAAGTTAGAAACAGATCCCTTCTCACTATGCTTTGCAAGAGGAAAAAGAATAGGTGAAATAAAGGCACACAACTCTACACTAAATGCATACAAATACATACACCCAAACCCTAATTTTTCAGCCAGTAACACAAATGTTTGGTAACTGAAGATGGAGCATGCACACAAACCCTGCTGAAATCAATCTATTCCCTTTTCTTATCCTATTTTTTTCTCACTTGTATTTCCTAAGTATCTGGAATTTTTTTATTTTTTATTTAGTTTATTTTTTGGTCCCCTTCCTCAATTTCAGACCTTTTCCTTGCCATCTCACAGCCTTAGTTCAAAGCTGATGTCTTAGATACAAAATTGTATGAGCTGCCATTCTGGAAAAATATAATAATCTGCCAAATGGCAGAGTGTTCACATGAAGTTGGTTACCGAGACAAAGCGTACCAAGTATCACAAGTACCATTTTACATTCCTGCAGCAGCAGCTCTTAAATAAACACTTTCTACCTCTGGACTTCCAAGTTTGAAAAGGAGGTCAGCGTTCCTCTCCATGGAACAGCTATGACAGCTCAAGGACTTGGCTGCACTTCACAGGCAGAAGTGCCTGACCGAGGTCATGGCTGGGCCTCTGACAGTACCTGTGCATGGGACAGCAGGGCTACAGGAGGAATGCAAAACTTAACAAAATGGCAGATTTCTAGGTTTTGTTAAGATGTTTTGAGAGCAGTGTGCTGGATTCTAAAAAATAAGTAATAATAACAGAAAAAGCAAACACAACTATGATCTTCCGCTTCTAGACTGGACAGTTAACCTGAATTCTCACTGCTACATATGTCTTCTGCAGCTACTACATGACACGAAACAGATTAAGCCCATCATCCTAGCAAGTAAGATGAAATGTATTTCTGATTTAAACAATACTGCTTGAGGGAAAAGTATCTATTTCCCTTGCTTATCTTAACTGCTTGACTATACCACTGGTGTCATCAAAAAAGGCAACAGCTGAAAATATTAAGTATTATTTATTAACTGTTTCTAAAATGGTGAAAAGCTGTAAAAAGTTATATATTTAACTGCTGAAAACGTTATGTACTTCAAACACATTTCTTTAATATTTTAGTTTACTGCTTGGCTGATCTCACTGGAATACATCTGTTCTGTCAGGCACACAGTAGCAAATGGTTTACTCACAGGGATTCGTGCTTTCTGCTTAGGCGAACCTGCCAGCCAAAACTTAAGTGCCTGCTAAGACTGAACATACTGTTTTACTCATTCTTTATCTTCCATTTTAGATATCTACATCAAGAACGTGTTTACAGATAAATGCAGTATGAAGGATTAAAGCTTTATACAACTGTCAATTCTTGGAATAGGAGGATTTTTCTAATAAAATGGTACATATGAAACTCCATAAACTTGTAATACACATTTACAGACAACTGGCAACCATCAAAATCACTATAACTAGATTTCATATTTCTGCTTTTCTTGTTGACAAAGGTTAGCAAAGTTTTCACAAATACTTTAGCTAAAGAAGCTTCAACTTTTCCAATAGCTGTCTTCTTGCATTCACTAACACAATTCCTGTGCCGACTCTGCTAGACACTATACAAAGTACCATAGCCATCTTACGTCCCACATACAAAAATTAAGCAGCTCTGCCACCAGAAACAAGTGGTCCTACAAGTTGGTAGATGTTTTCAGCTGACACAGGCAGGCACTACTGCTCTGGACATGAATTTAGACAGCGGTATCTGGAATACTACACTCAAAGGTGGTCACTCAGACTGAAGGATGCTATTTCAGTTTGAAACCAAATGCCACTGAAGCAACTGAGACTCCCAAGCCATCACAGAAGGCGGCCAGTGCAGAAGAGCTGGACATGGGCAACCCCCCAGCTCTGCAGACAGCAAATCACTGCTACCCTACTGTGCTGCCTGAAACCCCACACTGTTAGCACTGTGACAGTGGTACTAGCATACCACCCATCACCAGTGTCTGCCTACTGCTATCACAAAACAGTAAACAAAAAAGGTCTCTGGCATGTTTCACTATCTTTGGAAAGAACTAACATCCTTCAAGTATTGTTTTATCGAAATTATGCAGCACTGTAACTACTGTGAAACTCACTGTCTTGTCTTTACTTCAGGTGTTTTCAGAGGGTGACAAGTTGACATGTACCACCTGATCAGTCACAACTGTTCATATTGACTTCAAGTCATCTTGCATGAGCACTCCTATGAGCAGTTACAGTAATTCAGCTGACACACAGTCACTTACTTCACTGCAGTCTGTGGTGTGCAATGGACATACATTCACAGACAAAATAACAATCCCACTTCATAGTCCAGTCTACAACTGGGTAAGACAGTACTTATATATGAAGCTGAAGTCAATATAAATCATCCCTCTTCCATTTATCACCAGAACAACTCATAGCAAGCTACATGGGTTTTTTTCACATTTGAACATCAGCAATACCCTCCCCCTGCCCCACCATGCTCCTCCATTCTACTGGCATTCAAAGCTTTGATGGAATTTCAAGAAAGGCTTACAGTATGGGTAAACAGAAACCTAAATATGAATATTGGAGCTGTAGCAAGAAGCTTTGCAAGTTTCACTTATTTTCAACGCAGACATGCAAGAAAAAAATAAGCATTTCGAATTCCTGTGGGCCCAAGACAAATGACAGCACACCCTATAATTTTAAATGAACAGGTAATGCTGCCCAAGTGCTGCAGCTGAAGTGCCGAAGGAAAGAGATGGCATTAGGCATCTGAGATCTGGAGTGATGTCTTCTGTATCTCAAGACAGATGACCCATTCACTGAGCTAAAGATCTTAAACAGCCCTAATAAATTATGGATTGACTGGAAATAGAATTACTCTTTAGGTCCTAAAAGTTAGAGTAGGGGAACCTATAATGCTTCCTGAAGTCATCTGGTAAAACTACACCCTAGAAAATATGCAACACAGTGCATACACATCAAAGTTTGTGTGTCCACCTTAACCACTAGTGAAACTACTTAGAAGCACTGCTCTTACTGTATTTACACTCCGAGGACTGCATGAAAACCAGAAGCAAGCAAGTAGGAAACTGTAACAGACAGAAGGAAACACAATAGAAAGTTCTGTCTAACATGTAGGTAAACTCAAAAAAGCAAATTCGAACTAGGCTGTTGAAAAAATGAGATAAAATCCTGGAAATCTGCTGATACTACACAGGTCAACAGTTCTGTTCCTGTTTTTTAATTCCGCCCCCCCCCCCCCCTTCTATTTTCTACTAGAGAATTAGCAGAGATAAAAGGTAAGAAAAACTAAGCTAATTTTCTCAGACAATTCTAAAGTACAGGCATTTCAAAGTTCAGTCAAATAGTAAAGACAGAGGAAGAGATTCTCAGTGAGCCTGTGTTAAAAACAGAAGAACAAACCTAACATACTCCATTCTCATGTTCTGAAATTAAGGCCACAAGATTCCATTGCAGAAAAAACAAACGTTTATATGTAATTATTTGTAACACACAGAAGAGAAATTCTACAGCTACATTAAAGAATATTTATAATACACTAAGTAAGAACTGGAACAGCCTAAAACAATCATAGCATGGACCAACAACTTCCAACAAAGGAGATTCTTCTATTCTGTAACAAAGACGAGTGCTGCCTCAGAGCATTTAGTATCTGCGACCCGAGAGCTGGTTATCATCTACCATGGCAAGGAGTTCCTAGCCAGCTACTACTATGGAATTAATCATCATCTCTTCTGAATTGTTCTGAATGGATACTTAATATCTGTGTCCAAACTATTTTTCCAGCAGCTCTCTGATGATCAAGTAGGAGATTCTGATTTAAAATTATTCATTACTCAGCTAAACTCTGTCAAATACATTTTAGCCCTGCTCTTATTCTATGCTGAAGCTCTGCAAACAATGTAAATCTGTTCTTTCTTCCTTTTCAATTTAATGTAGCCCTTCAGTGTTTTAAAATATCAGTAAGTGCAATATTAGTGTAACTAAACAAATAAATAAACAGTTTATATTACTCCTTCCTTCTTCCTACCCCAAAAGTGCATACTGATTTCTAAAGGTAATTTTTATGGATCTTATAATTTGTTATGAAAGTTTGGTGACATCCTATATTACAATATATGCAAGCCATTTCAAATATAGCCTTTGGAAACACTAAATTATCTGATATGTCACGCCAACAGAATTAGACTAGTTTCTGTAAGGGTAATTACACCCAGATCAGCTCACTGTGAACAGTCTTGTTCAGATGAGCTTGCTGCTGCATGCCATGGAATGCCGTGAGCGCAAGGGCCGCCCACAGTTTGGAAGCATCTCGCATGTTACCACTCCTCAAGTGGAACAAAAGTTACAACTCAACACAACTGCACGCTGCCTTGCAAATGGAACTACTCACTCTATTTACACTCTTTATCAGCATTCTGCTGTTTTATGAGGAAAAATTGTGTGCCTATGAAATGCAATCCATGTTCATCTCACAGGAAGTTTACAGTGTTCAGTCACAGGGCACAACGTTGTACTGAACCACTTTGGAATATTTCTACTACTACTTAAAGTGCACACTGTATTTCAGCTGGCATTGGGAAAAGTGGAGAAAAACCTTCCTAGTAGCTATGAAATACATTTGATTTTACAAAACTCGGAAGACTTCAGGTAGGCACGTTATTACTCAAACTGACTGCTCAGTACCTGAAGAGTTCAATTTTTTTATTTCCTCTACTGCCTGCCAAAAGGGCTTGCATTCTGATGAAGTCTGGTGTGCCAGTTCTGAACTTCTGTTAAAGCTGTCACGACAAGATGCTATTATGAGTGCAGTATTTTACAATTAAATTAATAGGTACGAGCCCTTTGGTTCCCACCACCACTCAGTTTTCACAAGTTACACACAACAGGTAACTCATCAAAAGAATCGGTCAACTGTGAAAGTCATACAGCCAACTCCTACCTGAGAGGTTAGGCAATGTGTTTTATAAAGTGAGCTTGACTACTGACCCTTGCTACATACTGGTATCTATCTGCACCAGTATATACTCCAATCCATCTGGCAGCCCAGAACTGGACCAGTAACAGGAGAGATGTGAAGTTAGCTGCACTGCTGCATCTGGTTGTAGGAGGCACAACAGCCCAGTGACTTCACAGAAACCTGTGCGTGTTATGGCATGAAATGCAAGTAAGAAGATACAACTGCAACCTCACATGTTTTTTCCTAGTCTATCATCTCCGATCTTGCAGTGTATAACACAGCTAAAAAGGGTTTAACAGTTACAGGTAACACTAATCACGTACCATGTCAGGCTCTTACAAGGTTTGAAAGTGTACAGGATGCAATGAAATATCTTGGAAGTGCTGAGCATAATACCCATTTATAAAAATAATTATTAGATAAATTTAACAGGCAAGTAACCTACAGGTACACAAAAGTAAAGCTGTAAGGGAACCCAGGGCTGCAGGTGATCTAGTGCTTCCTTCTCCACCCCCTACACTATGATTACTTAGCATGTGCAGATTTGTGATCCTTCTTTCACATTCGTCTTCAGGGAGCAAACCAGCCAGATACTCCTGTGTGTTGCCTGCATTTACAATACAGTTGTAATACAGGTGGGCAACAGCCTAACAAACCTAGACTACACGCACCTTCTGTGCGACACACATGTTTCTTAAGGACTAACAGTAACAGAACGAACCATGCTTCTGAAATGAGAGTCCTCCTCAGGTGTGCTCAAGTAGGTGGCAGTCTGCTCACCGGTGCCTGCCTCTGGATGGATTCATCCAGGTGTACATCAGGGCCTGCACTTTGCTAATGTTTGTAGTGTCTGGGTTAACAGCCATGAAGATAGGCTGAGAAGCTACAAGTGCCAGCTGAAGAAGCTTAAGCTGGTTTAAGGTACTGATGTCACATTCCTCCTTGCCTCACAAACCGCTACCACATCCCTTGAGCTGGCACTTGTGCAACTGGGTGACGAACTGGCTCAGAGGAGTGATTTGACTGACACAGAGAACAGCTTGAAGCCCAAGCTGCAATCACCAAGATAGGCAAATGCTGCCACAAAGGCACCTGTGATTCCATGCCAGCATCTGTTTTGCCAAGCAGCACAACCCCCAAAAGCCAATGCCAGCTTGCAGGAATCCAGTTTTTCAAGTGTGTAAATCAGAGGCACTGCTATGACCGAGGTCAACCAAACCTCCAGCTAGACGCCTGAAATGAAATGTTCCCAAACATTTTCACCACATTTAAGGAGACTAAAGCACACTGTCTTTGAAATAAAGCATTGTTGATTTCCTCAGGGACAGAAAACTTCAGCAAAGGATACAACCTAAAAAGAGCACTCATCTTAAGCAGAATGAAAGGTGATTGGAGACATAAAATAACTAAAGCTTTTAACTTAGTCTTCCATAGGAATTCAACTTTTAGCTTTCGAAATAGAATCTGCACAACAGCTGGAGAAATATGTGGATCTAGAGGGAAGGCAGGCAAGTTTAAAGGGTACACAACAGTCATCTTGTTCAGGAAGATTTCTGAGTATTTCGAAGTTTCCTAAACACAAGTTTTCATGCTAGTCAAATGATAACTCAGGTCAGGCAGCTTGAAGTATAAAAACAATGGTGTTAGCTGGTACAGTGCATTTTCTAACTTTATTTTTAAATAATTGCCTCCTGTTTCTTAAGGTTTTGTAGGGAAAAAAATCCATTTAATTTGCAAAAAATAGTCATCATGGCCACAGGAAGAAACATTTCAGAATGATACCCAAGTTTACTGCTTAAAGACTATAAACACACAGTATTTAAGGCAAGAAATAATAATGTTCAGAGCATTCCGTTCATAGCGTTCAGTACATAAGCTCTATGTACATGCCAACCTGAAGTTTGCTGTAACCTGAAATGCAGATATAAATCTTTCATAAGAGAACACATTGTTACCAAGGCTCTCAGATTCAAGAGCTACCAATCATTTGATACGCTTGAGATGAATGAGTGCCCAAACACATTTAGAGGTAGAAAGTTTCCTAAGGGATTAAAAAAATGAAGACCTGAAATACTAGTCGCACCTGAAATATTAACAAAATGCTTTGCTATAGTTATTGTCATCATGTGAACTATATTAAGTATGTTTCATGCTATTTAAATATGCTAACAATACACTTGGAGCAAGATGTTTTCTGGAAACAAATGTAACAACACAAAGTATTTCAGAAAAGCTGAATGAAACTAGATAGTTAATTCAGGGGGGAAAAAATAACTGGATTACTGCGTTTAACTAGCACTGTCACTTTATTACAGTCATGTATGAATCTATTGTATTTCTCTTTGACTAAATCTTAAAAGTAAAATTCAACATACTTTAAGAGAAATTAAAGCTTTACATACACTCTACTGAAAATGTAATCAATTATTAAGGAGGCCTCTTTAAACTGTCCCATAAACTCTTTACAGCAAATCTGCACTTTTTTGTTAAATACTTCAGATATTAATGGAAGGTGAACAGCTGTCAATGAAAATATATGTATGTAGGATGTAAGCACCACTAAAAAGCCCTCTAATTTATGGGACAGATGAAAGTGAAGTCATCAGGACTTGTACCTTGTGCTGGCGATACTTGGTGATTCTGCTCCAAGCCTACATCTTTCTAGCTGATTAGCCACAATTTGCCTTTCCACTTCCAGTTCTCTGGTAAGTCTTTGAAATTGGAGCTCCTGAAATTTCAAGATAAAAAGAAAAGCATTCTTGATGTTAAAAAATGGGTGTGGATGAATTCTGAAACAATCACTGTTTCATCACAACCATGTTTCTTGTTTTGACTCTTCCTTAGTGGAATAAACTATCAGAATACTAAAGTGGGAATTTAATCGTTCTTTAAAACAGTGATTCATGCAAATATTGATTTATCACCTGTTACAAAAGGAAAAAAATGTTTAAGCATTTGTGGATTTTATTCCTCCTGCAATTAGAATCTTTGTGCCTCCTTATGTTGCCACAATCTAACAAAATCAGTGCCTATAAAAGTCAGTCTTCAATTTCACCTATAAAAGAGATATACTGGAAAATATTGTATCCTGACCTCTCCAACTGCAAAACTTCATATCCTAAGCTCTACTACGTTTTGACTTCTGTATTCAAAAAATTTAAAATTAAAATTTATTATTTCAAACTGGCTGGGGGTAGAGATGTGCTCTTTCACCTTTTCTGAGTATAAATCATGGAATTGTATTACACAGTAGTTGCATGCCTTACTGTATTACAAAAGTCACCTTCACTCAGAGATAACAGTTAATGCAAACTATTCTTTCCCACCTAATATAACGTGGAATGAGGCTAAATACCGTACTTCTATAAACGGCCCCTAAAAGAGCTCTGTACTTCTTCCAGTTTGTAACCTTTTCAGTAAGGTGAAGTATGGCTCAGCAACACACCCTACAGCCAATGTGAATTCTCACAGCTCCAGCCCTGGAGCGTTTTACGGATTGCACAGGAGAGGTTAGAATACCAGTGTAGTAAACACCTACTCTACATCCATGATTTACTTTGTAGAAGTAAGGATAAAGTTTCTTCTACTGACGACACAATGAGATTACCTCCAAGATCCCCCAAACAGAAGGCTAACTGGCACTGATTTCATTAGGAAGCCAGCTGAGGGCTAAATCAAACAGCAACTGCCATAAAAAAGAAAGCTACTTCTGAAAGTCTGATTCAAACTCTATACAACAAACTGGCCCCTTAAAGATACACCACCCAACCTACTGCCTCTCCCAGACAGCATTACGAACTGTAGACATTTTCAAACATTTCTCAGAGCTCACTAACCAAACTGAATAAACACACCCTAATATTCCAAATATTGGCCAGCAAAACTGTTTGCCTCCAGGACATAAAACTCATCCCACTACTGCCATAAAACACAAGTATCCATGGATTGCATTTTTCTACTATTGCTCTACTAAGAGAAGTGCAACAGAACAGAATATGCCACAGTTCTGTTAAAAATAAATATGCACACCACAGGAGCAGCAGGAGGGAGATGCGGTCCCCTGCTTCCTCCTAGTCACCGCTACCAGTAGGTTGGCATTTACCATCAAGCTTCAGCATCAGAAAAGCTTAGCACAGCCAATGCTCAGACATGAAAGAACATTTTAGGACATCCATATTAAACTTGGATTTTATTAAAACCTGCTTTAAGGCAGAATTCTAAAGCTAAATCCTTTTAATCCAGAGACCTGGTATAAAAAGACTCATGAACGTGACAACCTGCAAACCATGGCAAATCTTACTGACCTGTATATGGACTATAAAGCATGGATAATATCAGGTTTGTACAACACTACTGAATCCAGCAGCAGAGACCTAATCATCACAGTTCAATAGCACACCTTAGCATGATTCAGTTTCATGTTCTGCCAAGGAGGTATACAGGCACCTAGTCAACTCATCTGGACAGTCTAGCTTTTGGAGAGAAAATACTAGATGTACTAAGCAAAAAAAGAATTTTATACACAAGAATTTATTATCCAGTTCTAACTCTGAATATACATTATACATCCATGTAAAAGCTGATTTACAAGACAGTCATTAACATGCTAGTGGAAAACGGTTAAATCAAAACAATATTCAGACACAGAAGCTCTGTAAGTTTTGAAGGAAATGTCAGCAAGACAAGCTTTTTCCCAAGGAAATGATGCTGTCTGGGGACAGGTGATCAGTTAACAGAGAGCTTGTGGGTCAGGGTTAAAGGGAGAACAGCGATGGGGGACATTACTGTGGGGATCTGTTATAGAACCTCTGATCAAGAGGAACCTGTGGATGAAGCACTCTACAGACAGATAGGAAAAGCCTCACGCTCGCAGGCCCTTGCTCTCATGGGGGACTTCAACCACCCTGATATCTGTTGGAGTGATGGTACGGCCCTGCACAAGCAATCCAGGAGGTTCCTCGATTGTGTGGAAGACAACTTCCTTCTGCAAGTAACAGAGGAGCCAACAAAGAGAGGTGCCATGCTTGACCTTGTGCTCACCAATGGGGAAGGGCTCGTTGGAAATGTGATGCTCCAGGGCAGCCTTGGATGCAGCGATCACGAGATGGACAAATTCGAGATCCTCAGGACAGTGAGAAGAGTGTGCAGCAAGCTCACTGCCCTGGACTTCAAGAGAGCAGACTTTGGCCTCTTCAGGAACCTGCTCAGTAAGGCTCCAGGGGATATAGCCCTAGAGGGCAGGGGGGCCCAAGACTGTTGATTGATATTCAAGGATCACCTGACACAACCTCAGGGGTGTTGTGTCCTGACTAGAAGAAGCTGAAGCAGGAGGGCCAGGAGACCTCCATGGGTGGATAAGGAGCTGCTGAGGAAACTTAGAGGGAAAAAAAGGCTTATAAAAGGTGGAAGCAAGGACAGGCGGCCTGGGAAGAATACAGGGATGTTGTCCAGGAAGCTAGGGACCAGGTTAGGAAAGCTAAGGACCCAGAGAACTACAGACCATTAGTCTCACCTCTGTGCCTGGCAAAATCTTGGAGCACATTCTCCTGGAAGGCATGCTAAGGCACATGAAAAACAAGGTGCTTGGTGACAGCCAGCACGGCTTCACTAAGGGGAAATCCTGCCTCACCAATTTGGTGGCCTTCTATGATGGGGCTACAGAACTGATGGACAGGGCAGAGCAGTTGACGTCATCTACCTGGACTTGTGCAAAACGTTTTGACACTGTTCTGCATAACATCCTTGCCTCTAAATTGGAGAGATACCAGTCTGATAGATGGACCACTCAATGGATGAAGAACTGGCTGGATGGCTGCATGCAAAGAGCTGTGGTCAATGGCTCAGTGTCCAGCTGGAGACCAGTAACGAGTGGTGTCCCTCAGGGATCGGTGTTGGGACCAGTCTTGTTCAACGCCTTTGTCGCTCACATGGACAATGGGATTGAGTGAGCCCTCAGCAAGTTTGCTGATCACACCAAGCTGTGTGGTTCGGTTGGTAAGCTGGAGGGAAGGGATGCCATCCAGAGGGACCTTGACACGCTTGTGAGGTGGGCTGATGCCAACCTCATGAAGTTTAACCATCACAAGTGCAAGGTCCTACACCTGGGTTGGAGCAATCCCAGGCACAGCTACAGGTTGGGCAAAGAGATTCAGAGCAGCCCTGCAGAGAAGGACTTGGGGGTGCTGGTCAATGAGAAAATGAACATGAGCCGGCTTCAGTGTGCGCTCGCAGCCCAGAAAGCAAACCATATCTTGGGCTGCATCAAAAGGAGCGTGACCAGCAGGTCGAAGGAGGTGATCCTGCCCCTCTACTTTGCTCTCGGGAGACCTCACTTGGGAGTATTGCATGCAGTTCTGGCATCCTCAGCATGAAAAGGACATGGAACTGTTGGAACAAGTCCAGAGGAGGGCCACAAGGATGATCAGGGCACTGGAGCACCTCCCATATGAAGACAGGCTGAGAAAGTTGGGGCTGTTCAGCCTGGAGAAGAGAAGGCTGCGTGGAGACCTCATAGCAGCCTTCCAGAATCTGAAGGGATTTAGGAAGGGACTCTTCATTAGGAACTGTAGTGATAGGACAAGGGGTAATGGATTCAAACTTAGACAGGGGAAGTTTAGATTGGATATAAGGAAGAAGTTCTTTACTGTAAGGGTGGTGAGGCACTGGAATGGGTTGCCCAGGGAGGCTGTGAATGCTCCATCCCTGGCAGTGTTCAAGGCCAGGTTGGATAAAGCTATGGGTGACAAGGTTTAGTGTGAGGTGTCCCTGCCCATGGCAGGGGGGCTGGAATTAGATGATCTTGAGGTCCTTTTCAACCCTAACTATTCTATGATTCTATAAAGCATGTAACAAATATAAATCTGTAAAATAAACAGTATTGCACAGGTTGTTTGCAGAAAAAAAAAAAGCTTACCCTATGCTTAAAGCTGTTTCCTGTTCCTTACTATTTAAATATTGATGTAAAAGTAATGTCATTGATACAAACTAAGAATGTTAACACAAGACTCAACTTGCCTATTGTTATTTACTGATCTTCTAATTAGATAAATAAAATAAAACATATGCTAGCCATTATTTGCTTTCATTCAACCAATCCCTATTACAGGCAGAGTATTAATGAAAATATCATTATCTAGAAAACATACTCTTGATGCACACTATGAATATGCATTCTCCTGAGCTCTCTCCTCCCTTTGCTTCCTTCTCCTGAACTCTAATAGTCTTTACACCAGCTCACATGTATTCCTGCAGGAAGGCATTTGATAAGGCAAATGTTATTGCTAGGCAACTTCTGCCATTTTGCATTCCAAAAGGGAAAAAATTATAGTAAATTACCAAATCCTACAAAAAGGTTGACAATGTTTAGAAAGCCCATTTACATAAAATGAATCAATTAAAAAGGAACATATAACAACAGAAACAGGACAAAGAGAGAAAATAAAATCCAGGCTTGTCAACTAAGCTTGCATCTACACGATCACATCTTTTAAACTGATTTGTCATACACTTCTGTCCTAACAGTGTTTAAGAGATAAACTGGGTAACTGAGATCATCAGAAAAATCAATAGGTCTACATTTTACAAGTGTAAAACAATTACAGGTTTAAAAGACAAAAAAGCCCCACTGAAATTAAAAGAATGACCAATGCAATGTTACAGGAGTGTAACAACTACAGGAAACACGATTTTTTTTTTTCTTCAGCACAGAAAAGTGATCAAGATAAAATCCAGAAAGATAAAGTGAAAGATATGCTGTATTCTTCTAATTTCACAGTACACTTTCTTTATACAGTGTAATGGGTGTACAATTTCCTTTCCACGCTTTTCAGTATATCCAAAATTCTTCATCTGTAAACTAAAGGTCCACCCAATTCCAATAATCACCTCAGATTTTTGAGGATTTAAGGCAATTAAAAAGAAACGACTAGAGAGATTGCAAATTATGGGATGGTTGGGTTAGAAGGCACCTTAAAAATCATTCAGTTCCAACCCCCTGCTTCAGGCAGGAACAACTTCCACTAGACCCGGTTGCTCAAAGCCCCATCCAACCTGGCCTTGAACACTGCCAGGGATGGGGCAGCCACAGCTTCTTAGGGTGATCTGTTCCAGTCACTGTAAAAAACCTTATTTCTTACATCCAACCTAAATATGCCTTCTTTGAGTTTAAGACCATTGCCCCTTGTCCTGTCACTTCAGGCACTGGTAAAAAGTCTTACACTGCCTTTCTTATAAAGAAAAATTGAAGGAAAAATTTTAACGTTAAAAAGCTAAATTAACTTCAGTTAACTGAAAGCTTCATGGTAGGAAAATGGAAGAACTCCTTTTCTGCTGATAATTCATTTTCTAACTTGATATATAATCTCTTAAACATGCACGGGTAAGCCCCATCTTGAAAATTATAGTTTGGTTTTGACCGGCAGGATGATGCCAAGAGATTTATATTTAGTATTGGACTGTTGTGTGGCCTGCCCATAGCTCTCATACAATTTTTCTTTTAAAAACAAAAAAATTGCAACCTAAAACTGGTATAGGTAGTTGTACAACCAAAGTAACAAATTGTCCATTTAAATAAAAACCCCTATTTTTCTCCCATACACCCAAAATCAAAAGCCAGTTAAACCAGAACTGTACTCCTAGTTTTCTTAGGGGTAAAAGAGGTGAATGCCACAAATGGACAATGTAGCAATAATTTTTACTTCATTTGTTTACATTATGTTCAGAAAGCAAAACTCGCTGGTATTCTATCAGAGAAACTGTGCTAAGTAGAAATAAGAGATAAAAACACCAAGCTGAGTTTGGCCACTTCTCAGGTACCTGTACTGCTGATTTTGGACCAACACCTTCAGCAGTCTATTTACAATATTCTTCGTAACTCTATATATTGGTGCTGACAAAAACAAAAATAAAATCATAGTGCACTGAATTGCAAAGGTATAAAAGACACGCAACTGATTTGCCATTTTTAAATCCTTCTGATGGTTAGGAAAATCTAATGTATTTTTGCAAGCACAAGCAAAATCTCAAGAAATTCTGCTCCATTTTCTAGTCTGAGCAGTGTTGTTATGTGTGCAGCCTGTGGTTCCAGTGAAGTAGCAAAGTTTACATGTTTTCTGAAACAATGAGTACTGATTTTTATGTCTCCTGAATTTGATATCTGCAGCTGTAGTTGATATGTCTTAAATACCTGCGTAAATATGCAAGAGGGATAATTTTAGAAGTACCATCTTCTTTACAGCTGGACTCCTCATATTCTAAGCCTTTTTTTTCTCTTAGTCTAAATCATCTGATTTTTATAGAAAACTAAGTCCTAATCAATTCTAAGTGCACTGATCACCTTCTTAGTTTATGCTTCCTTATAATGACATTTTACATGACTCTGAACAAATACCTGTCACCACCATGTTTATCTATCAGACAGTACACTATTTATCACAGGAACCTATCTGAATTTGTTTCTCGAGCCAGATCCTCTGCAAACAGTGGCAGGGCATGCTCCTCAGACAGGATGCTCTCACAGTGCTGGCTGCTAGCAACAGAGAAGCTGCTACCCTAGGCAAAAAAGCACAATTAGCTGATTTTTATAGTACTGGCTTGTGACAAAATGACATGGCAGGAGTCAAATAAAACAATTAATAAGCTTGTTTTCATTTGCAGAAGGAACATCTCTGTGGTAAGAACATACTAAAACTATAGAGGTAGATTACAGAATCTGCTGCTGTACTGCATCGAACGGACCAACCAAATCTTCTGAAACATACACACGACAACGCCTTGGCCAGAGCCACTTTTATCCAAAATTATCCAACATACATCAAGAGGGAAAAAAAGCCCTGTGACTCTATTAATCTGTTTGGCAGTAACTACGTAATCACCTTATAAAACTACAGGTTTTGTATTCATTAACTAAATTCCACTGCAAAACCACAGACCATACTTCTTAACACAAAGCTTTATAAAATTGCCAGCTTTAAATATGATTACATTTAAGGAACAGGAAGCAGGCATACGGTTAAAGAAAGTAGAAAACAACTTGCATTGGAAATGCAATCCTACAGACTGCAGGCAGACAAGCTTCCATGAGTGAAAACCAAACCACATGAAATTTTAGATCTGCCTTCTTGAAGAGGGTCAAACCCCACATGGGGTGTCAGTGTGGTAGTGTATACCCTAGGTGACCGACAACAGCTCTTACTTGGCAAGCTCTGCATGCCAGGTGGCAATTCATCTGCAACGATGTTGGGATCTCACTAAAGAAGATACTTCAAGGTCTTCACTGCTGCAAGTTACAAATGAGACAAGTTATACTAACCCTTAAAACAAAACACTCTTTCCATTTGAAAGCAGAGTAATTCTGACAAGCTTGTGGCTCCCTGGCAAGGGCAAACAACTGCCATCACAGTATGTTAGGCTATCAACAGCAAATCTTTGAAAAGAGGTAAGCAATGAGAATGTAACTTTTATGACACTCCCCAAACACTGCCATCCTCCTGTTGCAGGCTTTGGGTCACAAAAGAAGGTTGAGGGGCACTTCTGTGCCTTCTATCTTCATCCCATTACAGAGATCCAACATTCCCATTTCTATTAAGGAGGAACTTTTCTCTCTTGGTAACATGGATGACAATAAGGAGTCTACGTTCAAAATGTTCAAAACTAAGAATTACTTTCTTCCCTTCCTGTTGTGATTTGAAAACCTCTGGCAAAACAGAGATAACTTAAAACTTTAAAGAGTGGTCCAGCTGACAAACTGAAGGTTTTCTGGTGACAACTACACAAGAATCAGCAGCAATGGCACAAGCAGTGAAGACAACTCACAAACTCTTTCTGAATGATACATGCCTTGCTAGTCAGACTCAGATCAGACAGTGGGGACCTCTGAGAGGAATGATGCTATTAACGGAGAGATGCATCTCTTGCAGCTTCTTGGCTTCCACCAGTTCTCAGTGGTTGCTGTGGTAGAAGACAGAGCTAGGATTGGACATTATTTGAAGTTGCAGTTACACTGGAATATGCTAAGTTGCTTCAGTTGCCACATATCACAGCATTCATGAACTATTAAGAAGGTAACTGTAAGCTGAACTAATCATAACAATGTTGCCTGTTGAACAATTCAGTTCAGCCCCTTCCAAAGGCCTGAGCTGATGATCTAAGAAAGAAGAGCCTACATTTGAAAGGAATACTTCTACTTTGCACTTACTATTTCTCATTCGACTGCAACACATAGTGCAGAGCCACACAAACCCCATCACCTATGAATGTTGAAACAGTGCTAAAGAAAAGGCAATTACATTCTGGACATTTTTATTATACAAATGTGCAACAGTGAAAAGGACAAACAAAACTAAGTTAATTTATACCTTCTTCAAATTAACCTCCTGCATTGATCTATGCAGAGCTCTGCTTGTTTCTGCTTGCTCTAATTTGGAGCTAGATCAAGCAACTGACTACAGAAAACCACGAGTAACTATTTCTCTCCAGCATGAATTTCATACTGTAGTGACCTAATATTTAACTCTCTACCAGAAACTACTGAGGAAAAAACCTGTACTTTTAGCTAACCACATTAGATCAACCTTAAAATTTTCTGTAAAAATGAAGTTTACTTACACACACAACTGCGATTGCATGCTTTCAGTATCTCAGTATCTTCCAAAATAGAAGATAAAAGATAAAAAGATTGGACAGGGTAAAGAGAATCACAGATTACAGGATGTGGAATGACACAGCTACAATTATTGGCTGATCACACTTACTGTGTATTCAACAGCAGTAGACCATTAAAGCCCTTAATACTTTTACGCCTGCATTGTTCACTAGTCTGGTAAAGTAGTTTAGTGCTGTTCTAGCTGATGAGGGATCAGAATTTAGGCAATTAGTAGAAAGCTTACTCTTTGTCAATGGTAGAAAGAAGAAAAGCCAACTGAGGTATTTGCTGACCATATCTGGGCAGCATCCTCCTCGGAAACCGTTTGTTACAATGCAAGGTTTTATTACATTAGTGCTGAAGCTAAGTGCACTGTAATGGCAGCTGGTGATTTGAGCTCAGTTGCTATAGAGTAGATAGGCTGGTAATCTAAACATAGAAGTCTTACAAAAGGTATAAATATTGCAGTATATTTCAGGGGTACTCACACTTGTAGAGAGGTTTTTCCAAGGGGGGTTTCTCCTCAGAAGCCTAATAGTACATGCTAGAAAGAAAAAATTATTTCTAGACCTTCGTATGAGTTAAGGAGTACGCAGAATTTCAGTTAAGGAAATTAGTTATTAGTTTCATCCGAGACAGGAATGGTATAGATTTTGTCCTAGAATAAGAGCCTTGGCAACTGGACTTCTCAGACTTGATCCACTAAAACTGGTAATTCTCATAAACAGCAGAAGCAGTAAACTTCAGAGTTCTGGGATTAAATGGGGAAGAACAACCTGTGCAATTTAATACAATATAAAAAGACTTAGAAAAAACAACCCACAAAACAGTTCCTTCAGTCATTCGGAAAATGGTGACAAGGATTTTTGTTTCAAAGCTTGAAAGTCCATTTAATAAAGAGTGCAGTCTTCACTTCAGAAATTACACACATTTATCCACCTAACTGATCACTAGATGCATGCAAATCAGCATTTCAGAGTAATACTGTTCCATGTCTGTGCCTCATTACTGAAAGTGCATTTGATAAAGTTTTTTCTCAGGTATCTTGTTGAAACTATGTGCCTACACAGTTGGTTTACAGAGTACTTGATATAAGGTAAATAACTTGAATGGACAAAGAAACGTTCCAAACTTAGTATTAAAATACTGTCATTCTAGTAAAGGTGTTTTTAAAGTAATCTTTAAACATCATTTATGTTTAAATAACAATTCTTAATGATGCTTAATAATTTAATAATTTCCTTAATTTCCATCTGAAAAATTTCAGATTTTGCATTCCCTCTCACCCACCCTTTAAACCTCACCTCTCACTCCAGAAACCCTGTAAAAAACATCAAGAACTATGTGAAGAATTTGGTTACTTAAAGCACAGAGAAGGAGAAAAAGTAAAGAGCACACTTTCTGAGTATATGCTATAGTTCAATACAGTTACACAATAGGAAAAGATTTTGCTGAAGTGTTGAGCAGAAATGAACACTTCCAGGAAAACACTTAGGAAAACCCAAGAGATTTATGAGGATTCATCTGAAAGCATATCCAGTCATTCCTACTCTATTGTCACCGATCTACAAAAGAAAAGGTGAAAAGTGGTCCATCTTTAGGTGTCAAGAACAACTGTCCAGAGAACAAAGAAACTAAAAAAAAAAAACCCAACCAAATCCTGCCACTGGTGCAAGTGCTTCTCTCTTAGCAAAGAAATTAAACCCAGTACATCCATGTTACTTTTGAGAACTGAATTGAAGGGCAGTTTTTCCTGCGAGACCTTTTCTTTCAGCCCAATCACTGAAAAGGAAAACTAACATGCTAAGCAGGAAATTCACAATTCCAAATGATCCCATTTAATCTTGCCAGTTCAGCAGCAATCCACTCCCAATTCAGTAGTTGATGGCTCACACATGGTAAAGTAGGAACAATTTCAGCAATCTCTGGAGTTCCTGGCAACTAGCTGCCCCTACATTCCAGCCCTCCAAAAAGTTAATGCCATGATGATGCCCCTGTAATTTTTAGCAACTTGTTATTTTACTATGAAAATCCTCAATTAACTTTTAATATGGGTAAGAGACACCCTACAGAACTCAACTAAACTGTCATTCCAATAATAGCTACGATTCAGAAATACAGATATATATATTGTAATGCTTTAGGTTTTACTTACAACCTGTTTCAGCATTTCCTAAGATACTTCTATCCATTACAGCATGGAAACTTCATAACATTTCAGATGTGAGATACATACTTTGGACACCGTCTTCCCCCCCAAATTCCAAAAGGAATTCCTGTACTAGATATACAACTTATACCAGTAAGAGTCAGTCCTCCTCTTGATTTTAATCCAAGAGTACATAGAATCATAGAATCATAGAATAGTTAGGGTTGGAAAGGACCTCAAGATCATCTAGTTCCAACCCCCCTGCCATGGACAGGGACACCTCTCACTAAACCATCCAACACAAGGCTTCATCCAGTAATGTATCTGCAAACAGAATCACTCGACCTAGTTAAAGAACTATCTCCTCTATCCCAGTGAAAGCCAGTGGTGGTTGTGGTGGTAGTGTCATTATTTATACTAATTAGGGATGTGTCTTCACACGAAAACAAAACTTGAGCTTTCAGAAAAGCCCAAAACTGTACTAATCTAAATGTCTTCACAGATTACACTTGTTCTGCGCATATTATTTCATAACACTAAAAGTGAACTGAAATGTTTCTTTCGTAAAATATGATCAAGGGGAATTTACACAGCTCTCTGAAAATTCTGTCTCTATGGGAGAACATTCAGACTTCAGAGGACGTCCTCTAGTTTGGTAAAAAAATGTTGCTTTAAACTGATTTGTGGTCCTAGGAAAAATAAGTAAATGTAGAGTTTTATTTAAAGTGGCTTGTAGGTTCATTGACAAACTGGTGCATCTTATTATATAATCACATCTATGTCATTACTGTCAGAAGCTTAACAAAGTCATTCAATAAATTTATCCAATTCAGAGCTATTGTAGTAATTTTGAAAGTTTTTAGTAAGATAAAATCTTGCACAATCTGACCAGTAATAATAAGGCTCTTCTGAACCGTGTTTCCACTGTAGTGTTTCTGAAGTAACTAAGCTAAGGTGTGGCAACTCTATTTTACAAATAGAGAGAAATTCCTTTACAAAAGGAAGTTAGGCCACAGCAAACAGCGTAACAGTTTCTGTTCAAGCTTAATAAAGTAAATAACTGCACTGGAAAATATTCTGTTCTGGGCTTCCTGCCATACAGGAAGGGTGTTGAACATGTCAGTGTCCCTAATAATTATCAACAGAAAAAAATACCAGAAAGCAATAGCTTAGCTCTCAATTATTTCACATTATCACTTTCAAGAGTGAAATACAATTTACACCATCTTCATATTCATTCTAATGGGTCTGTACATTAAAGTTAGGCTGGAAGTCCTGAAGTTTGTGTTTCACTAACCATTAAATCACAACTTTCATTTTATATTTTCCTTTCATCAGACTTGAGTTACTTAATGGTGCACACATTTAATAGTCTTTTTATTAATGGAAAGGGGAAAAGCTTTTAGCCTCCTTTTTAAAATGAGGAAATATTCCATTACCATTTTTTCTCCAAGATAAAAAAGTAAAAACATTTCTTGGGTAGAAAAAAGGAATGCTAACAAACACCTTTCTACTGTATACTTCTGTATCGACCTATTATAAACAATGCTCTTGTAATTGTATGTTCAGTTTAAGCAATCACCATCACATCAAAGCTGCACAAAAGTAATTCAGGCAATAATCACAGCAGCAGGGTTACTGGCTGGCGATCACCAGCAATTACAGCACTGTCATTTATTGAAGTACTTCTCATCAACTAAGCTAAAGTTACAAACATGTGCTTTGTAAACTGCAAAATAAAATGAACCAACTTAAAGTACATTTGTGGTAATTTTAAGTAAATGAGTTCTAATTGATATTTGTGATAAGCTACAAAGGCACAAGGCAAACTACTGTCTCAGAGAAGGAGAAATGACTTAAGAACACTGTAATTCAACTGAGTATTTATATCTTGACAGCCTCCAGCATTGTTAATATCCTTCACCTGGGAAGGATTCAATATTAATTTTAATATTGCTAAGAAATTATTGAGGTTGATATTGTCATCTTGAAATATTTTTGAAATTACTCATTTAGGCACACAAATAATGTCCCAAATTTCATCATCTTGCAGAAAATTTTTATTTAAGAATGAAGATTCTATGGCTATGAAATCTGTTCACACCAAGATGATAGGAAGAACTTCTTTACTGTAAGAGTGACAGAGCACTGGAACAGGCTGCCCAGGGGGGTTGTGGAGTCTCCTACACTGGAGATATTCAAGGCCCGCCTGGACAAGTTCCTGTGTGATGTACTGTAGGTTACCCTGCTCTTGCAGGGGGGTTGGACTAGATGATCTTTTTAGGTCCCTTCCAACCCTTGGGATTCTGTGATTCTGTGATTCTGTGATTATCTAGTTCTCACCTTCAAAAAAAACATCGTAATATGAAACAACATATGATTACTAATACATCAAGTGTTTGCATTCATAGTTAATATCTTGAATTAAATACTGATTTCTCTTAAAAGAGGATCTGAAACCAAGACAGCAGATTTATTCTGAAATTCAGATGTTACATTTACACATTAAGTCAGGACGATCAGTATTTATAGTTCTGACAAGGAAAGCCAAAACTGTCACTTCTCTCTTTGTGTTCTTTAAAAAACAAACAAACAAAACACAAAATCAAACCCACAATCTTTAGTTAGAACATTTCTTTGTAAAACTGCAATTTTTTTCATCTTGAACAATCTTTACAAATTAAGGCTGAAATTGATTTCAAACACCATTTTCCTTATAAAGACTGAAATACACATCTGTGAATGTGCTGCAGATTTAAAATACCTTGGAATTGATAATCGAAGCCAAACTCAAAGTTTAAACCCCATTCTTTAACAAAATACAATTGATCATACCAAATCGTTATGCATAAATTTCTATAATACTGTACACAACTTTGCAGAAGGCACAGAACAGACTGGTTCTGAATGTTGCATCAGTTCTACACTGGCTTTTCTTTTTTCGACAATAAACCTGCATTTCAAGTCTGATTTACAACAACAGTACATACATTCCAACAGAATACCATAATGATGCCCTGTTCAGCGCAATTAAAATGAACCTTTTATATTCAGATTCTAACATTCTGCTATACAAAATACACTATACTAATGCTAATATAGAAGCAATTATGTTTAGAAACAATGACTTTTTTTCCCAGCAATGCAATAAGAGACAATGGTTAACTCACAATCTATAATGAAATCTGAAAATAAGGAATGTACCTGTTCCTTTACAGAAGCCAAAATGGTAGTGGCAGTGGTCTCTGGTTCCATGCCTGGGCCTGTGGAAGCTTCCTGTGTTGTCTGTGGCAGCCCCTCCTCCACCACTGGGGTCTGCTCCGGGGCTGGCATTTTGCCTGTAATAACAATATTTTAAATTAGCTTACATTTTCAGCCAGTGATGTTTAAAATTCAAATTTTAGGATTATCCAGTCTCTTACCAAAAGATAAAGGTTTTACCTTTTCAAACCCAACTAAATTAGCAGAGAACTTCATGTTATTAATTAACCTATGTCGCTTCACCTTCATGACTTGAAATCAGAATTGCATACAGAACATGACCTCCAGGCAGAAGAAAGCAGGATGCACAATGTTTAAGGATTATTCTTAAAACACAATTTTGTGGTAGTTACTAAAAGTTGCAAAATCCAAGGTGTGTGAAAAATAGTGTTAAAAATTAAAAACACCCAGGATCAGTAAAAGATAACCACATGTGCAGTTTTTAGCACGGAAGACTGACATGTAACAGGAGAATGCTTTGCTACTAGGAACAAATCATGGAAGAGACTAATTATGGTAATAAAAAGTTAATGGGAATAATGCTTCTAGTGTTCTTTTTGCAGATGAGGAAATTAAAACACAAAAGTTAAACTAATTGCCCTGGGCTATGGATAGCAGGGAAAGGACTGACAGGATTAGCGTTCAAGTATTTTGAGCTTCATTACTGCAGAGGCAGCAAGCTAACCATTCCAGTACATGTGAAAAAAAGCTATTTATTTAACTACAGAAATCTCTTGACTAATATTACAGACATAGTTACAAAGTGTGTCTCACACTTTGAAACTAGCAAGTAGGTGGTACTCAAGTAGTCTCCATACACATAACATGATTTAATTGCCTTCAGAAGAAAGAAAATAAAGCTCAAGAGGTCTGATGTTACAAGTAGTCAATATTTCATTTTAGATTTTCAGAACAAACTCATTCAGTATTCCTAGAGGAAACAAATATGAACAGCACCTTCCTTCTTTTCACATGGAGCAGCTTACACCGCAGGTAAGCTCCAAGGCTGGGAGCTGACCTGTAAGACTTCACAGTCCTGGCCTGTTTTATCTGCAACCATCCCTTCTCTACCATCTGCCTTTTAAATGCTGAAGCAGCATAAAGCTGGGCACACACCACCTAAAAAGAAACAAGACCACTTACAAGATCAGTGGCTATGCTGTAAAGCTGCACATTCTGATTTGGCTGGAAGCACAGCTGAGCTGACCCCCATGTGATCTCTTGTAGAACTGCCCTACAGGATTGCTCACCCTGTCGGGGCATCTTCTGCACTTGTGCCTATACACAGAGGCCAAGTACAAGCAAAGCACTATGTGATCAGAGGACTTCTATGCTTCTGCAGGCAGCCCTGGGCAGAAAATATGAATGGAAACCAGAAAAGGGATGATTTAAGAGAAAGTACTTTTGCTCTGCTTTGTGCATACGCACTGTCAGAGAGGTGACCTGAGTTCAGGCTTACGAGCAGCTTCAAGTGTGTTAGCAGGTGAACTTTATGAACCACGCTATTCTAGTCTGCTGCAAGAGCTGGTAACACTAATAATGTGCAGTTTCACATCAGCCACTGAGGGAATCAAACAGCTACTTCAGAGAAATTCAAGTGAGATGAGTGATGAGAGCCAGCGGAGTGGTCCTGGGGGTAAAATGTGGCGCAGGAGACTGGTCACCCATCAGCTCCTACCACTGCAAATGAAAAAAAAGCTGCTTCCAAAAGCACATCAAAGCAAGAGCCTAACTCTGGCTCAGTTGCTTTCTGGAGAAGAGTCTCGCCTCCCCTCAGTGACTGCACAAGTTACACAGGGAGACTGGCCAGTGATCTGAAAAGAGTCTGCATAAACAGCCCATTCTCGCATTTATCTTCTGGAACAAGGAAAAAGCAGTTGCACAAATAACGTGCTGCCAGGTGTCTGGTGTCAGGATTGCAGAGGGAAATCTGAGCACGCTACATTAGTGACACAAAGAGCAACTCCTTTTCCTTCTTCCCCCACTTTACCTTTCAACAAGACCACAAACATGGCTAGTTAAAGACTATACCTTCTACTCCAGAACAAATTTAAACCCAGAGTTCCTTGCTCTTCCACCACAACCCCAGCAAAGCTCTTCCCACCCCATCCCCTCACCCACCTCCTGCTCTGGGGGAAAGGAGGCCCCGACACCCGGCCCCAGCGCTGTCCCTCCCCACAGCCCCACGTGCACTGCGGCCTGTGCCTGCCTTGCCTCAGTGCCTTGCCAGTCCTGGCTGGCTCCCAACAAACTCGTCTCTGAGATTCAGAGATTCAGTGACAGAACCAGGGAGGGAACGGACGGGAGTTCAGGCAGGCGAGGCGCCGTGCTCCAGCCAGTGTAGGGCAGCCGCACCCACACATGAGCCACCAGGGTGGCAGGACTGGCAGCCCCGCGAGTCCGCCAGCTACCGGAGTCCCTATCACAGAGCAACGACAACAGTGCACACACACCCCAAAAAAAGAGAAGGAGAAAGGACGGAAACAAAACCAAATATAACTATTTCCACCGGCGTTCCTTCATCACCAGGCCGACCTCAATCAGAGCCAAAGCACCTGTGGGTGCACATGTCTGAAGGAGACTAAGGTGGGTCTTGTGCAATGGGAACAAGAAATCTTACTCTGGAGAATAGATATCAACTGATCCTACATGCTATTTGGCTGTCAAATGACCACTAAATGAATAACCAGACATAGTTGGCTATTTTTGCAACAACATTCTTGTTCATGTTAAGCTTGCTAATGCAAAGCCAGCCACATGGATACTTCTGTACACTAGCCGTGAGCCTGGTGCACGCCTAGCGCTTCACTCCTCCTAGAACCAACCGAACAGCATCCAAGCAACACGCTCTAATAAAGTGAAAGATGTAACCTCGAGACTTTAGAAAATGAAAACGTATTCCTTCAAGGTTTTACTTGTATGGGAACTCTTTCATCAAGATGTAATAATGCTAAGAATCACAGAATACATGTCATGATTCCCTGGGTCATACATGATTTTTAAAATCACTTTCCACGGTTCTTTTGTGACTACAACTCAATATTTCAGGTTTCCAAATCGACTGTTAAATTTGCAAGCATATAATGCAGAAAGAAAACTACCCAGTCAGGTTTTTCACTCATTTACAAATATTTGCTAAGTAACAGAAGACCACGTCTCCAAAACTCTCACAAGTAACACGAGCTTCTTCCAGAAATGGGCTGCTTTCTTGTCCATACATCCCAACACATCTTTATCTGCACAGTAACCAGGGAAGTGTTCACTGTGCTTTGGGATTTCCAGGTGAGAAGCACAAAATACAGGATATTAAACAAAGCCAGTCTTTTAAGTAAGAAAAGGCAGCACTGAAATCCCAAATAAGCAGTTGCACATCTCCATAGCTTTAAATCAATTAAATATTTAGATTTGTTGTGGCCTTACCCTGATGGGCAGCTCAGCCCCAGGCAGCTGCTCACTCACACCCCCCGCCCCAGTGGTATGGGGAGAGAATCAAAGGGTAAAAGTGTGAAGACTCATAGGTTGAGATAAAGGATGTTTAACAGAGAAAGCAGAAGCTGCATGAGCAAGCAAGGCAAAATAAGGAATCCATTCAGTGCTCCCCACGGGCAGGCAGTGTTCAGACGTTCCTAGGACAGCAGGGCTCCATCACGCATAACAGTGACTCAAGGAAGACAAACACCATCACCCTGAATGTGTCCCTCCTTCCTTTTTCCCCCAGCTTTTATTGCTGAGGATGACGCCACATGGCCTGGTACACCCCTTTGCTCAGTTGGAGTCCACTGTTCCAGTTGCGTCCCTTCCCAGCTCCTTGTGCATCCCCAGCCACTCACTGGCAAGGCAGGGTGAAGAGCAGAACAAGCCATGAACCTGTACAAGCACCGTTCAGCAGTAACTAACGCACACCCCTGGGTTATCAACAATGCTGTGGTGACAAATCCAGAACGTAACCCCATAGGAGCTACCATAAAAAAAAAAAAAAAAACTCTATGCCAGCCAATACCAGTACAAGTCAGCATGGTCACACTTTCAAACTTCCAGTTCTTTCCGAAGGTTTAACTACAGTTCACAAAAGATAAGTTATGAGACCTTAAAGCACTGAGATCAAAGCAATATTTATTCCATCAAACAAAAGGCACTTCTTAATTTTCTTTAAGACATACATGGAAGAAAAGCACAGGTTGGTTGAATTTTTTACTTATTTGGAAAAAAAAACACATAAAATTGACTTTTTGAAGCTTCTATTCTATGATGTGCCACAAAAGCACTATATAAATACAGTGGTGATTCCTTTTAAGCGATCACTTTCAAAATATATTGTCTAAATGAATGTTTAAAACTAGACCAACTAGGAACCTCTACAAAAATATGATATAATGAGCACAGATGGGAAGATGATCTCAATTTGTCTCTTCCATAATTTTTCTGTCACTCTCTTCTCACCCCAGCACTGTGAAATAACTCTTCACCATATCTGTAGTAAATTTCTGTAACAAACCAGTCAAGAAAATGCTCATCTGAACCGCTTGGAAGGCATGGTAATTTGAACTGAAAATATACCCAACATTAAGTTTCTCGTAAAAACACTCAGATGAAAACCAATCAAATTATTAATGAAGATGTCAGTGTTAAACATACATCTATCGCTGTGCAAAAAGGTGTAATTAGAGAGCTATACCCTTCCACATAGGCAGTTGTTTTAATCACTGTTCTTTCAATTAACACATTTCTTGGCAAAGTTACGAGTTTTCTAATCTTGATTTCAAGATAAGACAACTGTTGGCTTTGATCTGACAAATACTTATGTCCAAACTTCAGCTAATACAAACGAGTACGCTCATTCACTTCACCTCCTGCATGGCCAGGCAGCTGCCATGCAGGTGACAAGGTGCAGGAGAGGGAAGAACAGGAATGTGAGATGATCTTCACAGCCCAGTCCCACAGAGGACCCAGTCCCCACCACCATGCATCTGTCTAGGCACACCCTTTAAGGAAAGGAGCTCAGAAAGTCAAGTCAGATTTTCACAGTCACCTTAAGGGAACAGAAAATGCCAAAAGCAGGTTCATAAGAACACCTCTTTCTTCCTTGTAAAAGACTTGAATTTACTGGCTGAAGATGCTCCCTGGACTTAGTTGTGTTACTGCCTCCTTTGGGTATGCATAACTGAATCATTATTGGAAAACAAGCAACCAGACCTCACCCTACGAAAAATTAGATTCACAGTTATTTTGCCTGACTCTTGTGTCATGGCAAAGCAGTTAGGTGCCACCCAGAACAGGAAACTTTATTTCTACATCTTTCCCAGTCTATCCTCTATCCAAATCCTCACACCCTACAACCCAGTATCACAGCTACTAAACTGCAGTCAGGATGGATGCAGGACTGCTTCCTACAAACCTTACGCATTGATGGATCACACAATATACACAAAAATCATTTACGGATACACCTTAAAGTTTCCTTGTGTTCTGGCTCTTTTAATTCTCAAATTGCTCCTGCACATTAATGATATCAAGATCTACGTAGCCATAATGAAAATTCAGAAAACATATTTTACTGTTCTACTGCTCTGTGCAATGCATTTCAGCATACCTTGTTCACATCTTAAAATTACTAAGTACAAGAAGAAATGTTTCCAGATTTCAGTTCTCTTCTATTGCAAAGAATGCATGAGAACCGAAAAATTTAAATGTTTTGAGGTATCTTTTGGTGGAAGTTGCAGAAGCACAGATTAGTGCATGGTATAAATGGTTCCAGTATAGCTCTAAAGTGTAATGTGAGATCCTTTGAAACTTTGGGGAAGATTAGCAGTAGACAAGGAAAATTTGCTACTGTTTTCTGCGGACTTCAGTCTGATAAAAAGAACATCTTGTCATCTTGTTGGCAACGTCACTGGTGGTATCCCTCAGGTCTCAGTATTAGGGACAGTGTTGTTTAATATTTTTACTGACAATCTGGTTAAGGAGATTGAGTGCACCATCAGTAAATTTGCAGATGACAACCAAGATGCACAGGACTGTTAATCTGCTGAAGGATAGGAAGCTCTGCAGAGGGATCTGGACAGGCTGGATCAATGGGCTGTGGCCAGCTGCATGAGGTCCAACTAGGAAAAATTCTGGGTCTTGCACTTGGGCCACAACAAGCCCATGCAATGCTACAGGCCTAGGGAAGACTGACTACAGCTGGCTAGTTGAAAAGAACCTGGGGGCATTGGTCAGCAGCCAGCTGAACATGAGCCAGCTTGTGACCAAGCAGCCAAGGGCACCCTGGGCTGTATAAGAAATAGTGTGGCCAGCAGGGCCAGGGCAGTGATCCCCCCCTGTACTCGGCACTGGTGAGGCCGCACTTCAAATACTGTGTTCAGTTCTGGGCCCCTCACTATGACAGAAATACTGAAGTGCTGGAGTGGGTCCATGGAAAGGCAGTGAAGCTGGTGAAGGGTATGGAAAGAAAGTCTTAGGAGGAACAGCTGAGGGAACTGAGGTTGTTTACTCTGAAGAACAGAAAGCTCAGGGGGAACCTTATGGCACTCTCTACAACTACCTGAAAGGAGATTGTAGTGAGCTGGGGGTCGGTCTCTTCTCCAAAAGTAACAAGTGATAGGACAAGAGGTAACAGCCTCAAGCTGCATCAGGGAATTTTTAGACTAGATACTAGGAACAATTTCTTCTCAGAAAGGGGGATCAGGCATTGGAACAGGCTGTCCAGTGCAGTGGTTGAGTCACCATCCCTGGAAATATTCAAAAAACTGTGTAGATGACGCCCTCAGTGACATGATTAAGTGGTGGCCTTGGTAGTCCTGGAGTAAAGGTTGGACTTGATCTTAAAGGTCTTTTCCAACCTAGTTGATTCTATGATTCTATGAAAATAAAGCTGTTCAATTTGAAGCCTCTAGTCTGAAATACCCTACACAACTCTGAAAATAGCAGCTTTTCTGTCTTCTCTACCATGCAGGCGCACTCAAATGGCTTCATGAAACCATGCAGTAAGACGGATCTGAGCCACCAAAAAGAGTTAGCTTTCAATCCAAGAAGTGTGCACCAGAGACCATCTCTTTAGGCAGCTGCAGGGATTTGCCCAAGTAAATAATGATTTAACAGCCACGTTAACTGCCTCAGGATACCTATAGCCTCCACTATACACAATTGGCTTGCTTTCATCTAGCACACAAAAGCTCCAACTCCTAAAAATCTCCCAGATGTTTTCGTTTTGTACAAATGCAGCAGACTCCTCGGCACCTCAGCACTGGTGACAGGGCAGAATCACCAGTTTTCTTTAGTAGCCTGCCAGTCCTGGCTTTCACACCAGTCCTCTGAGCATGCAGTGAGGTTGTAGGTTGCCAAGATGGGTAATACTTTCTTTTGTGTCTGACCAAATGGCCAAACAGCTGCAAAGCAAATAGGTTCAGTGAGTTCATCTGACACAAAGCTGTGCTTTTTCGGTGGGAGGTAGGGATGCATTTTTCTGAACCAGTTGATTTTGCAGCCATATAATCACTGATGCAAGGAAGGAACGGAATACACAGTTAAGGAGCAGAGGAGAAAAAAAGAGAACTCACTAAACTGAATGTACAAAACAACGTTTTAATTCTTCATTCCTGTTAGTCGCTACTCTCCACTTTTCACTGCTCCTCCTATTGTTCTCTTAGAGATAGCCAGATAGTTTTTTGCCAACACAGAGTAATCCATCCCCTGTACGGCAGCCCAAGGAAAAGCCAGACCTTTCAACGTTCCTGCAAGACAGCAAAAGTGATGCTTTTCCACAGCTTCCTACTCACCTCCCTTTGTATTCCTCTTGCACTCCTTACACAGGTTATTCTCCCAGATCTTCTCTGTACCCATGCTCCCTGTTTCCAAGCCTCCCATTGCTGATCTGAAGCCAGTAACAAGTCACAAGAGTAATCCGCACTGAAGAGGTAATATAATTCTTACGAATGCTGTCGACTAGGCTAAGATAGACTGTATTTCATGAAGGAAACATGAGAAAAACAATGAGCAACATCTCATTACTAAAAACCCTCTTATTTCCTAGCCACAAGATAAACTTAAGCAACAGGAGTAAATCACCAAAGACATGAAAGCAATACTCATTAGCATAGAATTAAAAAAAAAACCAGCTCCAAAAAGCTAAAACCAACTTGCTGGGACACTGACATGTTATTTATTATACAACTTATAAATCTACACTTAGGCACCAAGGCATCTCAGCTCTTGGTCAGAAACTCTTCTTTTTCCATCCTTTACAGTATAAGTGAAAAAAACCAAGACTTAGTATATTTCTATAGTTTTTAGATGAGGACATGATTAAATTTTATCTGATTTTTTTGAGCTACTCCACAGACATGTCAGTACACTTCCAGGCATGAGTAGCTCCCATTAGCTTCATCCTGCTACAAGGACAGTGTTGCTCACCTACAAACCAGGCAGCGATTTACATTCTCAAGCTTTGCGCAATCAAGTGACTGAACTAAGACAAACTCTGTATTATGTCTACCAGCCTATAGTTATGTGTAGGATGAAAAACCAGCAGATGACAGCTTACCCACTTGCAAAGATGATGCAAGTAATTAAAAATGGATTATGTGAAAGATGGCTCAAACGTTTACATGAAAAATAGGTTTTAAAATTTCCAGATGCAGTAAGTCATGCTGCTTCAAATATCACACTACAGGCTAAACATTCCGTTCAGATATCACTTTTCTTTATGGACACTAGTAGTGCAGAAGTTTTGCTCATGTGGACTTAAGGATGAATCCAGGGAAGAAAATATAATATCAGATGAAAACATGGAAGAAACTGACTTCTGTAATGACAGCATAAAACCACCTGCACAATCACGGAGACCAAGTCCCACCCTAATAAAAGAAACCTACCGGCAACTGATATGTTGTTTAAGAAAAGTAGGAGATGCGTTTAACTACCTTACTGCTAAATTACTGTCTTCCTCAGCCCTTTTTCTTTTCAGGATACATTTCCCTCCCCCTTTTGTTTTTGCTTTTTCTAATTTAAATACATGCAGCTTCAAAAGGCAATTGGTGCTATGTCCTTTTAAAAATATTAAACATTATTATGTTAGCTTTTGGATAAACGAAATACATTTTTACTTTTGTTACCACTCCTAGTAACAGCCTTTTTGTGCTCTGTTTTTTTTTTGGCCCATGGCTACATACTTTAACTCCACTCTAGTGAGCAGGCAAGATTCTACATCCTCAAATATCCAGTTGTAACATGCTCACAAGATTAGTATTTTTTATAGCTTTCAAATCATTCATCAGAAGATATCAGACAGGTATAGCAAGGCAACCATTTTAAATAAAGGCATATTTACAATCATATCCTTCAAGGCTTGAGGCAGTATTTGTAGCTCACCTTAAAAAAAAAAAAAGAATCTTTGCCATCTGAAGGATGCCTGGAGGGCATTAACGTCTCACAAATATATGAAGTACCACAAGCTAATTGACAATGAAATTTTCAGTATTTAAATCAACAAGACTCCATGCCTCAAAGAGAAGAAAAAGGACAGACTCCAAATCTGACCCTTTCATCGGACCCACACCAAGTCTGCTCTGCTCTGTTGTGCCAATGTATCTGCATTCACTGCCATCTAGAACCACCTCATCAGAGCACAGTGCTCAAAACCAGCTCTGCAGACCAGCAAACAAACATCACATTTATCTTGAGGGATAAAGTTCAGCCTCATCCTAGTGTCGGCTGATGGGGAGGAGGGATACATAGCACCACAGAAGGATTTTAGATTTTCCAAACAGACTGTCAGTGATAAAAGACATTCGTCAATTATTCATTTAACCATTCATAGAAGGATAAATTCTTAGTTTGGTGTTGGAATAGTGTCAGTTAATTTAGGGTATGAAGTCATTCAGAACAAATGTCACAAAACAACATAACTTAAAAACTGTAACAGACAAGAGTAACTGCAGTGCATATATGCCGTGCAGTGCTGCTACTAAATGCTTCCAAAGTGTAGGAGCTCCAAACTGCTACTTTTTCAATCTCCCACCTGAAAACTCCTACAAGCAAACAAATAGAAGTTAACCTGAGAATAACTCTAATACACGAACACTACCAAGCAGAACCATAACTGTAGCTGCTATTCAATTTCTACTTATATTTTCTCCTAACCCAGTAAAATCATCACTGAAGTATTACTCCATACATTCTTGCTAGGTATAATGCACACTAACTGAAGGCAGATATTCAAATTGGAAGCATTATAAAACCAAAGTTATTTTATATGTATTTATCAAAGTATGCTTTTCAATTCTGTCATACAGTATATTGGAAGAAAATTATTACATAAACAATGATCCCAATGATAAAAACTAACAGCTACCACCAGAATTTCAAAAGATAGCTGAAGAGACTTCCAGAACTCCCACTGCTTTGCCAGTGCAAGTTTTTGGGGGACATGGTGTTACATGTATCACTGAGATGGTATGGAACTGGACACTACCAATCCCTGTTGCATCCTGCCTTTAAAACCAACCAGACTACATCAGTGGTGTGATTTCACCTACGGCACAGACTCGTGATTTTACTGACGCTGCAGTCTCCACTGCTGCACTGAGAACTGTGGTTCAGGAATAAGTGACCATCGAGCAGCAGCTTAAGTCAGGTTTAGCAGGGAGAAAAATCCAACTATGCCAGGCAAAATCTAGAAACTGATGATGTTGAAACTTCCGATTCTGACATAAAAAGGACATGGAACTGTTGGAACAAGTCCAGGGGAGGGCCACGAGGATGATCAGGGGACTGGAGCACCTCCCGTATGAAGACAGGCTGAGGAAGTTGGGGCTGATCAGCCTGGAGAAGAGAAGGCTGCATGGAGACCTCATAGCAGCCTTCTGGTATCTGAAGGGGGCCTGTAAGATGCTGGGATGGGACTCTTCATTAGAGAACGTAGTGGTAGGACAAGGGGTAATGGGTTCAAAATTAAACAGGGGAAGTTTAGATTGGATATAAGGAAGACGTTCCTTACTCTGAAGGTGATGAGGCACTGGAATGGGTTGCCCAGGGAAGCTGTGGAATGCTCCATCCCTGGCGGTGCTCAAGGCTGGCTTGGACAGAGCCTTGTGTGGGATGGTTTAGTGTGAGGTGTCCCAGCCCACGGCAGGGGGTTTGGAACTACATGATCTTAAGGTCCTTTACAACCCTAACTATTCTATGATTTTACTTGGGATGTGTTTATAAGTTCTTTAATGCAACCTATGGCTGTTCCTGCTCAAATGATTACTACAGAAATGTCAAATTATCGCATAACAATGACAGATTGGGGAATAATGCTGTTCTCTAATAAATATGGCTATAGATTAGCTATAGGTTTTACTAAAATATAGTTTTATCAATTATTAAACTGTAGCATACTCCTCATTTTACTCTGAAACAGAACTGCATGCACAGCAAAGTTCAGTTTATTGCTAAGAATGCTGTGTGCAAACTTCTATATTTAAGCAAATGGAGCTCTCTCTTCTCCAAGCTAGATGCTAAAAAAAAAAAAGTTGTGTATAGCATATTCTGCATGAATTAGACAGCAAACATCTGGCTTTTAAGGCCAAAATTACCAACACTTCAATCAGTTCTCTAATCTCCCTCAAGCAGAGGTCTCATTGGTATTATTTCTCTGAGGTATATTTGACACTGTTTACCCTTAAGATCTTTAAGTACTGGTAGCAAGACTACACATAATTCTACTCAATTTTAGTATTTCTACTAATACTTTATAAAGATATGAAGAGCTGTGAAGCACCAAAATTTACAAGTGACATTATGATTAGAGGAGACCAAAGATAACTGAGTAACTTGAAGAAAATTATAAAGCAAAGTAAATAAGATAATGTTGATAAATGCAAAATTATACACACTTCTCCTATCAAAGTGAACCATATGCCTTCCCACAGTAGGAGGTAGATGATAGAAGCATAACTATAAGGTTATACACACTCAGATTAAAATGTTTGGCTAGGCATGAAACTTTCTGCAAGTGCTGCAAGGGAAAAAAGTCAGGTCAATGGTACATTAAATAATGTCAATAATTTTAGCCATACTCTGAAATAGTGCATATGCAGTGCAGATGCGCATATATAGTACAGATGCCCATAGTGCAAAATATAGACAATTCAGTATACAGCAACAAGAAAATTCAGAGGGGCAGAAAACTAAAATATATTCAGAGGGATAGAAAATGGAAAGAATAAAGATTAAGTGTGGAAAGAGTAAAAATGGGAAACAAATACAGAATGATAGCCAACGGTTCACGTTTTTTACTGATGCCCAGTTAAACCAAGAAACTCTCAGACCAGTATTCACAGGCTTCCTGTTGTGTGCAAGTACTGCATCTTTATGCAGCACTCGATGATGCTGTGATTTTCTTCTCTCAGTGAAAAAAAATTCTCCCTGCAAAAACTGCTACAGGCATACAATTTTATCATGAGATGGCAAAATTTTGCGTCAAAGTTTACCAGCTGAAGACACAATTCAGATAGTGTCTAGCTTGCCTGCCTCAGCTACTGAAAGACTGAAAACATGACGCACATGTACTTTAAAAGCTCAAATCCCAAGTTTCAATGGACTTTCAAATACTGGTCACAACAACATCATTCTTATTCCTACCTTTTAATTCCCTGCCCCATATTCTAGTGTAATTCTAATTTCTGAGCAGGAAAAATTAAGCACATCAAAACCAGTAACAGGCCCTAGAAGTTCAAGTGTTAAAAAATAGAATGTACTTCTGACAAATCCACACTATCAAGTCTACCTAATTTTGCTCTATGACGAGCAGCAGAAGAAATACATCTTGAATGTAAAGCTTTTGCCACTGCCATGCGGCCTTGTAACTTGTGGCCAGAGTAACTTGTTAGAAAGTTGTAATCAAGCAATAGTTCACAGTTCACTTGTGCTGGAAGAAGGCTTGAAATGGACTGTCAGTGGTGCTGCCCCAACACAGCTACCTGGGACAGCAAATGAAAGGTGGCAACACTGTGAGCATTTTGTACATAATGGCTGGGAGAGGGGAGGGGAACATGTGAGTCGTGGAGCATCAGGGACAGTATTCAGAGCAAGAACTATAGAAGAATCTATCTAAAACCAAAGGCCAAGCTCAAAAGCAGCCAATCCCAACTCTAACTTAATATAGAAGCTTATCTAGCCATCCCAGTGTTACCTATTGATTTCACATTACCTCCACATGCAGAATCCTGCCTTGCCTATACTGAAGTTCACCCAGGCTACAGATATGATCAAAGTCCTACACTGAAGCAGGAACAACTGCACTACAGAATACAACTAACAATATGACATGAAACTGGGATGCCTATAATCAAAACATCCTTTCCTGTGACAAAGGTGGGGGGGGGGGGTGGCAGAAGAGAGAAACATACCTCAGTTTATCTCTCCTGTTTATTCCATTTCCCACTGCACTGAAATGCACCATCTTCTCAGTGTGCTTAACTAAAGAAGAATGTCCAGTTATGTACACCTAATTTTGTATTGAATCAATTGAAAAGTCAGAAAAGAGTAAGCAAAGCTAAACTAATTTTATGTAGGAGTTGCCTGTGTTTGGATACAAAACAGAGACTATTGGGAAAAGTGGTAAGAGCTGAAATATTGAAGTCGCCGAAGGAAAGACAAAACAATCATCAAGAATAATATTTAAAAGCTACTGCTATTTCCTTGCCAGGTATCAGACAACATCAATGACATTAATTATTTGTTACTGCCTCTTCTAAATGGGATACTGGGGTGCTCTTCCCCATTTGAAGTTATTTTTGCTGTGCTTTAACATCAAGCTCAAAATGAAGAGTTTAAAACACAGCTATCAAAAGCAAATCCTCTCAATAACACGGAATAGTTGAAAAATTGCACAACTTTAAGTCTTAAAAGAACACAATTAAGTACCGTTTTAGGGGATTTCCACTTTCAAACCAGAGAAAGCCTGCTCTTGCTTGCACTGTGCAAGTCCAGGAAAATGCCAATATAATAATTCAGGAAATACACTCATGGATGACAACAGCAGAAAAGAATGCACTTCCAGAACTTGCAAGATTGCTATTTCATGCAACTCAAACAGTAATTGTAGTTAGAGGCAAATCTTTCCATTTATAAAACATCTTACTTAAGCTTCATAAAAACATATACAATTTCAAGTAGCTGATACTGTACTGAACTTTCTGGGCACTGTAGAGTAAGGAAGAGGAAGCAGCTGAACAGCAGGCAGGAAGGCACCCCAAGCCAAGCAATGCCCAAACACCCTTCAGCAGAATAAAGTACTAAACCCAATCCTATTTGAAAGGAAGGAATCAACAAGGAACACCTGTATTACTATACCACAGGAACTGAAAATATTTGTTACTCTTATCATTCATGCTATCTAAAAATGATACATTTCAGCCAGGTGCTTTAAGTCAGCTGCTAGTTGTCTTTTCAATATTACAGACAGCAGGATATATTACCGATGTTAACAGGATATGCATCTATCCAATTCAGTTTTTGCCTTTCTATTTGTGAGACACCACTTCAAGCCTCAAAATATTTAAATGGAACTTTTCAGTAAAGGCACAGAAGAGGTTCTACAGAGGCCTTAGCCTCTTTTTTAATTTTAAAGCTCACCTAGTACGTTCTTTATTAGTTCAGCTCTCATATGACCAAACAGGTAAAGCTGCAAATGCCAGAGCAAATGTTAACATGCCCAGCAAGGGAAATGCAAAAACAGGCTCAAAAATATACCTTACCCTTCTCAAGGGATGCCTATAACATTCCACGTCTTTTGTCAAACAAAAGCACAATAAACACTTTATGAAAAATGTCTGCATTATATAGTCTTCAAATAACACTGTTAAAGAATTTGCTTCTTTACAACAGCGAATACAGTTTGTAACGTTTCTCTACAGTATAGCTGCTGATTAACTCCAAGTAACTCTCAACACACCTTCTGATGAACATTGTTAAAATCTTTTCTTACATGTTTTAAAAATAGACTTCATCAAGGCATTAAGAGACTTCAGATCAACATGTCCAAATACAGCAAAGGAAACACACTCGTGTACTACCTTGTCCCATTTTTATCCGCTTTTAATACTGATGCTGTTGCTGCTTGTCAACATCCTCTTGCTAAGCCACAGGAAGGATATGCTCAGCAATTTTGTCAGATGCATGGAATAAGCCAGAAGACTGTAAACTTGTAATTTACAGTCACCTTAAAAGGCAGCATCTACTTGCTGCTAAACTGATAGAGCAACATGCCCATGCTGTTCTGCAGAGTTTCTGTCTTTAGACTGGTGAAGCGGCACACAGGGATCTGAATAATGCTGGCATTCAACACAGGCCAGCCACACTGAACAAAGCACGCCTGTCTGGTGCACTGAAATGCAGACACAGAACCATGCAAGGTTGATAATCCAGCCCAGGACACCCTATGCTTCCCCCCAGGAGGATTAACCTGCTTACAAACTGCAGCTGCTGCAGCATGAAGACCCCTGCACCTGTGCTGCCAGGCATGCCTGCACTTCAGGGGTCAGGCCTGTCCCCAAAGCTGAGACCCATGCCAGGGAGCCAGCCCTCAGCTTGGAGAAGCTAGTCTGAAATTGTTCCAAGCCCCAGATCATCACCATCACTTCTCCTGTCCTACAGAGGAATTAAAAATATGAAACTTTTAAACAAACAAAAAATGTAGTAGAACTGGCACAGGACAAAGCTCTGACACGAGGCTGGTAACTTGTTCCATACTTGTCATCAACAGACACCTCACTGGCTTGGGCTGAGTCTTTGGACCTCATTATCCCCACATAAGTCTTCATGAAAGTGAAGCACTATTAACTGGCATGGCAATATGAACAGGTTTCACACTGGATTCTGAAGATGCAATGGTTTAACCTCCTTGACGACCTATTTGCAAAAGATGGAAAGACTTGCGTTCATGCAAAGTATAGCATGCTCAAAGCTATGAACTTTCAACAAATAAAGTCTTTCTTAATAAACTATTTACTGTCTTGACAACAGATGGTTTTGTAATATTTACAATTTATTATAGATTTAATCCATTGGTGAAGTGTAAGACCCACTGACTCAAGCAAAATTCAAAAGATAGAAATAGCCACATTATCAGCTTTCAACTCCAGACAGAAGTCACTTGTTAATTTCTGTAACTGGTGTTCCTTCGTGTGAAAAAGGACAGTTTACAGAATAACCATTAATGCTTTTCAGTGAATCTCCAACAAAAGAGATAGCTCCTAGTAGTGGCCACTTAAGTTTTGGGGTAGGAACTCTATTAGAAACAAACACCACTAGAAACTTGGTCCTTTAAGACCTAGCTTTTCTAGACATTGATTGATGCATGGATACTCATCACAGTAGTGGAGCACAGGTATTCATGGATATAATAATGAAAGAGCAATTAAACCAACAACAACAAAAAAAGCACGTAACAAATTCAAACATAAACACAGAACAGTAAAAAACACCAACCAAAACCAAAAAACAACAGTTGCTGAAATAGCCATGGATCACTGTTATAGGCCAATCTGAATTTTAAATGGAAAGATAACTTAAGTAGGGAGACCTGTAACTGAAGTTGTTGATTTGAGTAGAACAAATCTTATGAAACAGAAAAAGTGGTGAAACCAACCAGCTGAGCTCAGCAGAGCTGTCTGATGCTACTGCTACCAAACATATCTATACCTAACCAAAGTAATGGAAGGGATGACACACAAGAGCATTCAACATACATCTAAACCAACATATAATTACTTATCTGGGAAGCATACCTACTTTAAAAGAGATACAAATGAAAAAGTAGAGCACCCTAAGGGTAGATGAGAAATCTACACATCCATGAATTTTGAAAACTGCTGTTTTTCAAGTCAAATAATAACAAAATAATGTGAAAGTTAGACAGTCAAGCCAAGCAGGACTTGCTAAAGCAGCAAAGAAATTCCAAGAGCAACAAAACCATTCGTCTGTAGAGAAAACAGGTGATACTCTACTAGGTTCCTAGGAAAGAACAAGCTAGACAGTCTATATTTTCAAATTACCAAATTCTGCCCGTTTCTGGGCAGGAAGGAAAAAAAACAACAAACCACCTGAAAAGTGTTAATGAGAAGCTCCATCTGGAAAAAAGCTTCTCTGGTAGGAATTCCCTTGTGATTGATCATGTTTAACACTGTCAAAACAACTGTCCCTCATGCCTTCCAAATCTGGGAGGTTTGGTGGGCAAGAAGGGCCTGGGACATTAAGCAGGCAAGTTATTATGGAAGATCTCGAAGAATTAATCTTGCCACTGTTCTTTACCCAAGCCATGGATGGTAGCCAATGGAAGTTTCTGTAACAGATAAAAACATAATCACAGAGAAGTGACTGGGGAGAATACAGACTCAGTAGCTGTTCCTGTGAGATGGCCACAGTAATGGCACATGCTATTATAGCATAGATCAAAAATACACTTCCAGCAGAGATTCTGAAGTGTAGCTGCCATTATAATGGAATACAAGTTAATCCAGTGCCTGGCACAGGTCTTGTTTCTCACATGTGCAGCTGGTTGTGCTGGTCTGACTGAATTCAAAGGCTGTCATGACGATAAAGGGACCAAACTCTCCTTTTTGAAAGGCAGAAATCTTACAAAAAAGAGACTAATATTGTTTTCTACAAACACTTGGCACTAGAATCAAGGATAAGAAGACATTTGAGAAAAGACCAAATCAGTCTTGAAAGACCATAAAGAAATTTGTCTCTGTAACTATAAATCAGGAAATTTTTCACTGTAATGAACATCTTAGAAAAGTGAAAAAATATACTGAATATATAACTTTAAAATCTAATTATTATTGGCTATTTTTTTCATCGTTGTAATTGCACTTTTAGGATCCTTAGAGTGGATTCTAATTTTTCCTATTTACACAAATAAAATCGTATTGACCATAAGGGAAGTCAAACTACTTCAATCACATACTTGAAACAGCAGAAAGTAGCCAGCTTCTCTGGAATGTGTTTACAATCAGTATTGTTTTGATTCATATTCTGCTGGCATCTTTGCAACTGGAAAATGTTAAGGTCAAATCAAGGTGATTTGCTTGATTTCCTTCTGTGGTAGGGCCACTTCAATTAGGGCTCTTGAATATACAAGAATATCTTCATACGGTAGCTGAGGATATTAATAATCAAAGCCATTACTACACATAGCGTTCAACCACAGCACTCTAACAACACTGAGTAGATCTGGAGAGCCAGAGGATTTTGAGAATCACGCATTCAGGTTCCACCACGCTTAATGGTACAAACTGGCATTTCAAAAAAGTTGAAGCCACCACATCTCCCTCTGCTACTTGTGCAGTAAGCCTTTACATTTTGTGTTGAGTTCACCTGGGGCTAAACAGGGATCTGATCCTGTCCAGTTTAGAGCTAGTCAAGGTGGTCAAGGCCACAGCTGCTCTCAACAATCCAAAATGAGTAGCACACAGGAGATCTACACAGTTGTAGCTGAGTCATGACAAATGGTAACTTACTTGGAGGAGATGCCAAATGTCCCCTACCGCAGTAAATCTGCACATATAAATCAACATTATATTTGAAAATAACATACAAACCTAAACATAAATCCTACACCGTGTGTTCACACAATTACATTCTTCTAAAGCATGATGCACCTCAGCTCATTCACAAGGAAAATATAACTTTTATGCCTCAAAATGCATAAAGTGTCTGCATAGCAAGATACTTGTTTTCACAATACTCAATCATAACATGCAAGTTTGAGAACAATCAATTCAGAAAGACATTATTCAGTAAATACCAGGGAAAAAAGCCCCAAACACTGAGAAGTTGAGGACTCACAGGTGTTCTTCAAAGCAACCAAAACAGCAACTTAAAACCAACCTGCTACAGACTCCCGCAGGAATTTTTATTATCTATCCTGACACTAAAGTTGCATGCAAGTCAACTAGCCTACCAGCCTGCTATTTCTCTGTCACTGTTTTAATCTGCAAAGATGTGTGCACAGGACTAGGTAACTAATAAAACAGCCTTCCAATCCTATGGTCTTACTGGAACTGTTAACATTTGAACATGTGAAAACAACACACAGTTTGTGATGCTATGCATAAAGCATTATTTCCAACATTCTGTAACAAAACTTATCTGGAATATCACCATAGTAAAATACTTCTGTTGTAATATAATACTTGCGATGCTTTGAGACAAAGCAAAAACAAAGGAAAATTCTGGAAAAAGTTGCAATAACTTGAGTTATCTTTGCTATCTACAACAAAAAAAAAAAATTGTACCTTCCTTTTCTATGTCAAATTTGAGTCCTTCTAAAATATATTAATAAATACTTATATTATAGATTAATATACCAGTAATACAAAGCAATCTAATAATACAATGTAAACTAATACAGTGAACTGCATCACTGAAGCAGCATTTGCCCAAATTCAGATAAGGCAAGGCTTTCTAAACCTGATGAACTACATGCTTCCTAAAAAGTAGGCAAGCTGTGATTTAAGGTATCTTCTTTTACATCTATTACAGCAAAATAGTTATAGAAAATCTAGTCATTATGAATACCAACAAATATATTAAATTTAATGAGAAGTGTTATCTTCCTACACTGCGCGAGTACATTTCCCAACTTCACCCATGCACAAGCACCTGACAGTGGTCTTCCTGCTTCTTTTCAAGCACTTGGGGCTGGCCAAAATGAAACTCAGCAGCTCATCACACAAATGTAAATCCTGTCTTCTGTCTTGCTAATTCGACATATCTTAAGTTACTGAATCTCTCTGAATAATCATCAGTACATGACTTGGTGATTTTTTTGCATTGCTTAGAAATAACCTCTCTGTTCCACAACAATACTAAAAAAATAACCTCTTTCAGTACTGGAATCAGCCTGAACAAAAAGCATCCCACAACAGGCAGTGTTCTCTACCAGAACTTCTGCACTTCCCTAAAAAATTTCAGGTCTTTAAACCACAAGAAGTTTTTGTGTCTTCCTATTCTGTAAAATATTCTAAACACTGATTTTAAAAGTATCTTCTGGAAAACAATGTATTTAATTACAGTAAAAATCTCACAAATCTCAGTATACACTGTTGCTGTGATTTATGCTAAGAAACAATGGCAAAACTAAGAAAACTTATCTTTTTTCTCTACTGGAAAGAGCAATACAGATCAAATGAGCATATCTCGCAGATCTACGAGCCAATCTGAAATTTCTGGCTTCAATGTTTTTTCATCTCGTTTGAAATATAAACACGCTCCCAGAAAGAAGTGATGCATTGTCTCAATCATCTCACATGTCAATGTTTTCTACTGCATCTAAAGTACAGCACCGGTTATTTTCATTACATTAGCTGTAAGAACAAAGCTTGATACAAAGGATATAGAACAGCAACAAATGGCAAATTCTGCTAGTGTACCTTTGGTTAAGGCTGAATAAAGTAATATGGACCAAAACCTCCGCATTATTACAGCATCAAATGCACACTGGATGAAGGTCTGTATTATAAAAAGTCATGTTCTTCATACCTTTTCCTCCACTTGCTTCTTCTATATGTGTAAGTTTCGCCTTTTCATTTGTGAGCTCTATGGAGGATGGATTTCATCCCTACTTCATAAAAGGGCACATCAATTTGGAGTTTAGGCACTATTACAGTATAAATGAGATTTCCTTTCATGATATGCCATTGTTATAATACTGTTGTCTTATTTCTTAATAACAAAGGCTGGCAATTTTGATTTTAAATAAAAACAAGACAAAAATATTAACTGTTTTAAAGATCTGCCTCCCCATTTATCTTTACATACCATTCAAGGCTTGAGTAAAAGTCTAGAAAAGACCATCAGTGAACAGTGTTACACAAACACAGCTGTACACAGAATGTCTCCAATTAACACTCCAGCACTTCACTTGCCCAGAAGCCCTCAAAATCTTTTGCATTACATACACCATTTTGGTTTTGTTTCTGTGCAAGATATGCAACACTTCATTTCGAAGCATGTCACACTGACATGGAAGTTATTGAGTTATCATTTGTCTGAAATCATTTCAGAGATCAACAATTGATTTATTTATTTTTACACTGGAATTACTACAGATGGATACCTCAAAGAAAGTGGGGAGTGTGCTGGATGCTGCATATACAGTAAGTCCCAACCCATGAGCAAGCTTTCATGAACCATGCCCCACACACAGGCTAACGGGAATGATTACAAGTTTCCCAGCTTTACCAGTCAGATTTACCTCCATGACAGCAAACGAAGGAATATTCAATTTAATGCTGAGCAGTAACAGAAAATTCTGCAAATACAGGACAGTGAAGGACATGTTTTTGGACTTGAAAAGATTTCCTTTAGGAGCACTAAGGATGCACTGCCTGCTGCTGCCTTGCTGGGCAGGAAGATGACAGAATTCCACAACAAGCTGGAAAGTCTCTTGTTCACATATTTTTAGCAGAGATGGCTAAGTTAAACAATTTAAAGCAAATGAAGATACAGATTAGATGCTTTCTATTTGGACATGTGCAATGCAAATGATTACATTTATTAAATGAGTACATTTATTAAAAAAAATGTTAAAAGTATAGCACAAGTGATAGCCCAAGGCTTTCCACACAACATACATACCATAATGAGGTTTTGTTAAGAAGGTGAAGAGAGGAAACACACAAATAGAAATCCAGAATTTTTCCAACACTTTTTTCCTGTTTCTTTACAGCTGAACCTCACATGAGAAAAGGCAATGCCTGGCACCACACATTTGAGCTCCTCCTTCTCACTTGCTCCCCAGATCTCTGCTACTTCTCACCCTGCCTGGCACTAGAAAACTGCTCCTACCTTCTTGCCTATTCTCCTTCGAGGATATTCTGCTTCCACCACCTCTGAGGATAACTAAAGGCACTTGCTGGACCAAAATGATGCTGTGCAAAGCCAGTCCTGCCGCATTTTGTCCTGCTGCTGAGTCCAGATGCAGAGTATTGGACAAGTACTTTCCAGACAAGTGAATCCCACTGGAGCTTTCACACTTAATGCTCTGAGATGTACCTGACTCATAAGGAAATGGGGACCCGACGCTCTGAACTTGTCTTTGTGAATTCAACAAACACTAGAGGATAGCTAATTATACAACCTACACACTACCTATGAACCATCTGCCTTGCTGATCCAATAGCTAAAGGGTAATTTTATTCACTGCCCACAATTACTACCCCACGGTTGCATAAACAGTAAATACATTAAAAATCCCCCCATTGAGCTATGATGCAGAAAGCAAGTTTCAGCTTGTATACCTTCAAAGGATTCACAACAGATCTCTTTTCTCTAACAAAGAGTTAATCACAATACCAATCAGAGTATTAGATTTAGCTATAATGTCAATCTAAGGTTCACAAAACACCATCACATTTCAGTTAGAACACTTAGACCACAGGTCTTTTATAAGCAAAAGGCACCACTATGTAGGGGTGGTGAGAGAAGCCTTAATTTTAATTATTTCTTGAAGAATGGATTAATCACTCTCAAATAAGATAGTAACTCAGATTTATTTTCTCCACTACAATAAGGCATTGTTACAATGATTTTTAAAAGCCACTGAACAGCAGGTTGACTGGTCTTCAATTTCTAGTGCTAGGTCAGAACTTTGCAAAATGCTATACAAATTAAAAAAAAAAAAAAAAAGAAAAGAAAAAAAAAAAAGAAAAGGGGGGGTGGGGGTGGGGAAGAGAAATCTATTTGAGATGGCCATGGAGACATTTTGGAGAAAAATGGTAATTTCTTTTTCTTTTGTAACCACAATATCTTAAAATTGCAATAATTGGAAGAAAACGTGTATATAAAAAATATCCTTACGGGTTTTTTTCCAATTTCTGTTAAAACTGCATCTTTTTTAAAAATACTTAAATGCTAACAATGGATTTTCCCTAACTTTTCCCAAGGTGGCGTTATCTTAATTTGCCTGTAAGAATGCGACACAAGGATAAGGACTAGAAAGTTAGACAGCCATGGTTTGCTTTAACCAAAGCCCCTGCATTGGCCACTGGCTCCTGCGCGGGCAGGGAAGGCAAGGTAAGGCAGCAGCAAACTGCCCGAGCTGGTTCCATTGTGCTCTTCCAGCCGCCACCAGCCACTGCTCTCCAGGAAGCGGTGGATGACTCACGAAGCAGATCCTGAAAGGAGGACAAGCCTGTGCCTGAGTCACCTCCCTGACCCAGTGACACATGCCTGCTCCACCGCCAAGCTGGAAGAGCACGTCCTCCTACCTTACAGCCGCCCTACCAGCAATTAAACCTCTGGGAGACATCATTCAAAGAGCTTTGTCCTTAAGCCTTTCCTTTTAATGACGGTGTTTGGGATTTCATTATTAAAAAAATAATTAATGTACTGTGAAACTGAGAGAGTCCTTCCTTCTTCCCAAAATTTGTGCATCTCTTTGCTGCCTTGGAAGAAAAAGGAGCAAGATACTGAGTGCAAAGAGGGAGAGTGGCAGCAAGTGGAAAAGAAGCAAAGGTCTGAACACTGGTGCCAGCTGCAGAGATTTTAACTGACAACAAGCTGCAACTTTCTTCTGTGAAAACCGAAGCTCTGGGAAGGTCACCAGAGGCAGTTCTTGGCTGTCCTCATCCACCTCCTCCCTCCACAAATCTCCCCAAGGCAGAATAAATGAGTACTCCATTTGGATTAAAAGAACATGAAAAGTGATACAATGAACTAGGACACATCACAGACCTTCAGAAACACAGCTGAGAATCAGAAAAGCTACAGAGTGTGCACAGAGCTGCTCAGCACTCTTGGTCCCTCCAGGCCCACTTGCACACTCCTAGGGCACAGCTCTTCTGGAATCAGGCGCAGGTAGCAGTGGGGAGGGCTGGTTCCATGGGCTTCATTGCTGCGCTCAGCCACTGTTAGGTACTGACTTTCCATCCTCACCAGTATTTAACTGTCTGTCCTCACCTTCTTGTCAAGATTATTTGCAATAAAGACAGGAACAGCAGCAGGTGACATTTAGAAGCCATGCCCAAAACTCCAGTTTCAGATCCAGCTTTCTATTCACTTGCATTTACTTTACTTTTAGAATGACAGTATGGGCCATATTCATAATGATTTGCTGTCTTATTTTCATTAAACCAAAAAAACAAAACAAGACAAACAAACAAAAAGGCCAAACCCCCCCCAAAAAACCAAAAAACACCAAACACTCAAACTTAACCAAAACCTCTGAAAATTCCAGAATTTTTAACCACATCACCACGAATTACTCCAGAGATGAACATGTGCTTTTCATACAAGACTGCAAAACACATTCTTTCTGCAGCAACTCCTTCATCAACTTATTTCCCACCAACCTCTGGCAAATGGAGCTACTGTTCCAAGCCCTTTAGCTGGGCAGCCGCTTGCTGTGTTTCTGCACACAGACTTTATCTCCAGGGAACGCACAGCTGGGCTGCCAGCAGCACTGTGTCCTGAGTTGCCAGCCGTAACAGCCACCCAAAACCTTGTGTTCATAACGCCTCTCTGCTTCTGGGGACCATTATGTGTAAGTTGTAAATAGCTTAAAAGGAGTACAGCTTCTCATACAGAAGATTCCAGCATTAGCTCACTGATGCAATTGAAAATCGTAAGAAAGTAAATGAGAGCCCCACAGAACAGGTCTGGTAACAGGCTCACAAGTATTTTTTTTCCAGACAAGTATCATAAGTTCAGCTTGCTTCTTAGGAGTCTTTTCTACACCACATTACAATAACTGCATTCTGGTAATAAGCCAAATTATTCTTGATTACACTTTTCACAGCTTTGTTAAGCTCACCGAGAACTAGTCAGTGCTTCCCTGCACCAAATAAATAATCACAGAAATGCTTGCAGGACTTGTTCATTTTTAGCATCACCACTAAGAAAAAAACCCAACAAAATTAAGATGGCACCCAGAATCCCATCTTTTGGAATGGCTTTAGCCTTTCATCTGTTATAGATATATCTAAATTTTCTACATAAAGTGAAGCAGAAATACAGCACGTCCCACATTAAGTTTCCTGTTTTGTTACTAGGCAGAGTGTTTCTTCCACAGAGGATTCTTTCACAATGTCTATGCATTTCCTACACTAAACACCTGATGCAGCTTACTAATTAAGGTGACTATTAGTTTTACATACCACATCTTATCACTCAACATAAAAAATACTCCAAAATAAATTACAGATGCTATTTTGCATGTGCATGAAGCTGCTGCAAAAAAGTACTGTACCGTATCGTATCACTTTCCTTGGTTATACTGTGACTGAATTAATCTGTTACTAGCAATGTAGGTTCCTTTTACAATGAAGAAAAGCAAACACTGAGAAGTGTATCATATTGTGGACATTTTAAGAAAATTTTCAATAAATTCTACCCTCTTCTAGAGCACGACTCTGACAAAACTTGTTAGAACTGTTGTTTCCTAGCAGAGCTTCCATTATTACTGCTCTTTATCCTTAACATCTAACAAGACGAAAGTAAAAAAGACATTTTTACTGGTAAAGCCCCATCAACTGCTCTACCTTAATTAGAAATATTTATAGCAACTTATTTCGGTACCAAGATAGCACTTTACAAGCAATTTAAACACAAGGAGAAAGTTACTGCAACCTGTCTTCTCACAGACAGGTTACATTCGTTTGCATGTAATACTGTAACATTTAACTGAGAAACTACAGCATGTCAGGGCCAGCAACGAGCTTTTGCCCCCAAAACACATTCCTCCCTTTTTAAATGGGATGGACACGACTGAATTAGTGTTTCTCCATAAACTAAACAAGCACACTTCATAGGTTCCTGTGTTTTGATCTAAGCGAATATATTATTTGGTGTCTACCTCAAAGCCACAGTTATTAGTTAAAGGGGGAAAAGTTATAATCCTTGTCCTCTTCAATTCTCTAAACTCTAAGTCACCAAAAAATAAGAATGCTGAAAAGGCCAAGAAGCTAGTTAATGAAACATTATTACTACTGCAAGTCCAGCCACACCTTTTCCTTTAAGCAGTCAAATCTTAAAGCAATGACTAATGTAAAATTAACACGGAGCAGATTATTAAAAGAAAAAAAAAAGGTACAAAGGTCTAAGGGGACAAACACAAGCCATCTGGGAGCACAGAGCTGCTCTTTATCGGGCTAGTGATGTACTCCGAGGCATTAGCTGGGTGGGAAGAAGGCCCAGAGAGGGCTCAGCTCTGAAACTAGGTTTTTCTGTGGCATTTGGTGTTTCTAACTTCCACACAAATGACAATCACACAGATACAGTGAAACAGCCAAGGTTCAGCATCAGTATTAATTTTAATCCCTCGGGACTTCACTTCCCAGCTACCCTAGCCTCACGCTCTGGATCTCACTCAGTGATTTGTGCCTTCAGAGATGTTCCACGGTCCGTTTGACCGCTGAAGAGCGCCCGAGGCACGGGCAGGCCCGCTCCGCCTCCAGAGGCAAAGCCCACCGGCCGGCAAACAGCCCCGCGCCCAACACGCACAACATGTGCCCGATTTCTCTACTCCCTGCATGTGCGACTTCTCTGCGGCTTAGTTTCTTTTCGGATTTTGACCAAAGGAGGAAGAAAACGCAATTAGTTCTCAGCATCAGCAGCCGTGCTCACCACCTGGGCAAGGCAACCCCCGCCACCCTGCCGGCGTCTGGCGGGCGGCACACACAGCTCCAAGTCCAGCGGTCACACAAAGGTTAAAAAAAAAATCACGCCTTTAAAACCCGTTCGGGGAACGCAGCGACGGCAGCCTGACCGGAATCAGGGGACGCAGGCAGCCCGCGATGGAAATCGGCGTTTGCGGGACAGCGTGCTGCTTGACGCGCACCGGGAAGGGACGGGCATCCCGCCGCCAGCAGTACGGAGCCATCGCACAACACGCTGACCCTGCCTCGAGCGAGCCCGGGCCCGCCCTACCAACACCGATATTCCCCAAAGTTTGCGCCGTGCCGACGCCCGCCCGGGAGCCACCGCCGGAGAGGCGCGGTGCGCTCCGGCGGGGCGGCCCTGCCCGCTGCAGCTCGGCTCCCGCCCGCAGCGCCGCGCACCGCCCCGCGCAGACGGCACCTTTCGGCGCGGCCGCGGGAGGAGCACCCGCCGCCGGCTCACCCCGCGGCCACGGGCCCAGGCTCCGCTAACGCCCGGCCCGCGCACACCTGCCCCGCCTGCTCCCGCGCTCCGCCAGCCCGGTGCGGAGCCCGTGGCAGGGTCCGGGCTCCGCGGCCGGGTGCAGCACCGGGGTGCAACACAGGGGTGCAGCAGCGCGGGTGCGGCGAGCACGCCGCGTTCTGCCCGGGCGGGAAGCGCGCAGCTCAGGCGGGCCAGGTGCGGGTCCGCGCGAGGCAGCGGCTCCTCGGCCCCGCTGCCCCGGGCCCCCGCGGGCTCCGCCGCCGCCGCCGCCCCTCCCGCCTCACCCGCGCGGCGCTCCGGGCGGCGCTCCGGCCGGCCCGCGGCCTCCCGCGACCCTCACCCACTCACCGCGCAGAGGGAGGCGGCGGCGGGGCGGCGCGGCCGGCCCCGCTCAGCGCGCCGGCGGGCCGCGGCAGGCCCTAGCCCGGGGTCTCCATGGTGGCGGTGGTGGCGCCGGCGCCGCCGAGCCCCGCCACCCGCTCCGCCTGGCCACGCTCCGCCCCACTAGCGACGTAGGCGTAGCGCCCTACCCTCTGCCCGGGACCATTGGCTGGGCGCCGCACCGGGCGGCGTCCTATTGGTTCCTGCCTCGTGTTAAACTCGCCAATGGTGGTGCAACTTGAGGTTGCCATGGTTACCGATGCTGTGAGGCGGCGGAGGGGAAAGTGCCGCCGGCCCTTTAGCGTGGTGGACGAGGGTCTCGGCCCGGGCGGGTCGGGGCGTAGCGAGTGACCGCAGGCGGGAGTGCTCGCCGGGTGAGGTTGCCTACCCAGGCGGGAGGCTCATTCGGCGTCTCTAGGGACCCTGCTGTCCTTGCGGTGAGTGTCCGTGCGCGGCGCGGGAGCGGGTGGGGCGCAGGTGGCTGGAGCAACCGGTTGCAAAATGGCCGCGACGGTGGTGCTTGGGCCGGGGGGGATGTCCGCGGGTTCTGTCTCCTTTACCGGCAGCCGAGCTCCTCTGCTGAGGCTAGGCTGCTGTTGGGGGTGTCACCCGTTGAGAAGACGTCGAGGGCGGTGTTGCTGCCTCAGGAGTGATGGCGGGAGTTGACTTCAGCTGGGGCTCTCCGGTGTTTTTTGGCAAGCTGTGTGGAGCCAGTGCTGGCTGCCGCAGGCTTTTCATACCCTGACAGGTGAAGTCAGGGCGTTTGTGAAAGACAAGAAAAATACTTTCTATAGTATCTTAAAATTTCACCAGTTTGAAGCTTCTGGTCTGGTCTAACTCTGTCTATGGTGTAGAGAATTACAGGTGAGGAAAAAAACCCACGTATATATGAAGGTACTGTAAAACACTTTTAAAAGAGGTTTGGTGTGAGAGAGCATGTGTGTTAAAGGTTTGGTCTTGTTTTCATGCTGCGTGACTGTCCCTGCACACAAAACATCGCTGTATTGCTCAGGGTTTTCTGGCCGATGCCACTCCTCCCCCAGTCTACCACTGTTACAGTTGCAGTAGATCACTGGTCTCTTCACTGAGTAGTATGATACTGTAAACAGCTAACAGAAGCCAAGACCAAATTTGCCACTTGAATCTTCCCAGAAGTTCATGTATTCTCCTTTTACTCTATTATGCTTTTGCCTTTTATCTTTTCCTGATACTTGTCCAACACATAAGAAGGCTTCAGATATTCTCCTGTAAGCAAGCTTGTGTTTGGGGTGTAATTCAGTGAGCAGCTCTTTCTGTCTTAAGAGGTTGTCTTATTCACCCACTTCACCTGTGACACTGACAAAGATTCTGTAGGAATCTTGTAAACAAATAACCATGAAAGTGGTCCTGCTGGTGTATTTTTTTTTTCCCATCCAGATTATTCTTCAGTTTATTGTGCTATGGGATGCACCGTATTTTTATCTTGGCATAAGGACACGTGAAAACTCTCATGTGGTTTAATCAGTGCTGACACTACAAGCAGAACCATGTCCTTATCCTCTGTTCAGAAAGGAACTGGAAATAAAAAATAAGGAAGTACCTGAACATGCAGAATCACCTATAAACTCAGAATTCATGTAGTCCCTCCTCTCAAATCCCCATCTGGAATGTAATTTGCTATGTTGAAAACAATGTAGGCTATTGGTATAAGTTTTAATCTCTGTAATATCTGTTACTATTTGTATGGATTAATACAGGAGGAACTCCTGCAGTATATGTCAAATGGTAAACACTTGGCAGATGTAAACAGGAGTCTTGATTCCTCACTGCCCTGAAAATCTCATGATTCATACTGTGTCAAGTAGATATAAAATACTACCAAATCAGAACAGTGGCCTCCTTCTAGGAAATGGGAAACAAGAGTCCGGAGGAATAATAGCAGAAGCAAAGTAAACCAAAGAGTAACAAGGGTGAAATAAAATAAGCAGGGGGAGGGTCAAATGCGAGTGAACAGCAAGAGAAAAGGAAAAATAAAATGTGAAATCAGAATACGTAGATCTAGAGTAAAGGGAGGAGAAAGCATAGAACCTGCAAGAGCAAGGACTTTCATTAATTGCAGGTTTGCTTCAACTCAAGTTGGACTGGATTCATTAATTCAATTTCAAATCACCTTCAACTGGTGTTAACCTGTAATCAGGATATTCTTACATTGGCTTAGCTTTCACAGCAGCTTTTAGAAATTACAAAGCTTATTTACCTCCCCTGATATATTGAACCATTTCTGACTGTTATTGTTGTGACTCTGGAAAGCAGTCTACTGGCAAGACATGAAAGGTGGCATAATGCCACCTCCAGGCCTTCCTTCTGTTGGTTCCAGGTGGATGGCTATCGCCCTCAACGTTCTTAAGAACAGCCTGTTCCAAGTGCCCGGTCCCTGCAGAGCCATGCAAGGTCTCTCTGTATTTTAGAGTTTGCCACTGAGGCATGACAGGAAAGGGTAAGAAATAATGGCAAGAAGGAGAAAGTGATCTCGAACCAGTTTGCTTTGGCACAGCAAAAGCATAAAGAATTAAAAATAATATTTTGAAGTCCTGTCACATCTGCAAGTGTATTGAATGACCGTCAGTGATGAACACCTATTTCATTCTTTCTGGTGTTAGTCAGACAGTCATAGCTTTCTTCTTTGTTTTGGCATCCAGAGTAGCCAATACATTATCTAATTTGACTGCAGCATGTCACAGGCAACCAAGTCCCACCAATTTATCACTGTACTGAGCCCAGTAGGGACAAAATATATTACAAAAAGGGACCCCATTTTAATTTTCCACTACAAAGAGCTGCATGATGTAGTCATTCTTTTGATTTCTTATTCCATTAGCTGATAGTAGTCTTTGTCAAATACACTTTTAAATTCTTGTATCAATTTTAGGATCAGCAACAAACTAGTACTGTTTATTCACCTTCTTCAGGATATGACTTAAAAGTAAGATGATATTTATTTTTCATTCTCAGCATCATTTGGAAAGCACTGATTCCATTATGCTTGAAAATCTTACAAAAACCTAATGATATGTTTTCCTTCTGAACCTTCCTGGTTTCTTATGAGCCTTAAATCTGATCTCTTAAGATGATTGCTCGCATAAAAAGCTAGAAAATGAGCACAATTTAGTTAACAGGTATTTCCTGGTTGTTTTGTTGCTGTTGTGCTTCTTCAGTATTTCAAGTCATTAATACATTTTTTTCTGCTTCATTTAATGTATTCTGAAATTAATCCAAATTGGAGGGTATTTTTTTGTTCATTTGGGGGGGGGTTATGTGGGTTTTTTTATGGTTTTGATTTTTTTTTTTTTTTTAATATTCCACAGATGTTCACAGTCCTTGCAGAACACTGGCATGTCTATATTTAATTTTAGTGATTAATTCTCTATTATTGCAAGATTACCTAGGTTTTCTCATTTAATGTAAGTACACAGGCACTGTGGCTAGAAAGTGGGAAGTGTTGGCACAAAATGGAAATATTTCCTTGGAAATACGGGATTACGAAGATCACAATCACAAAAACACAAATCACAGTCACAAAACCAGTGATGCCTTTGTTTCTCTCTTTTTTCTGGAAACTATTTAGTGCTACCTGTTTTGTCTGTAATCTCTTACAGGCACTGAAATTACAAAGCTTTGGAAAAAAATAAATGGAGAAAAGAGTAATTCTAATGGCAGGCTAACAAATAAGCAGCTGTTCAGTGTTCGCCAGAGAAATTATTTAGATGTGGGTTTGGTTGGGTTTTTTTTTTTTTTGTTTGATCACACACACCCCCCCCCCCCCCCAATTAAAACCGACAATTTGATTTCAAAAGTTACTGCAAGCCATTGTGTTGATGTCACAGCAATTCAGTCAATCATGATACAATTGATTTTGGGTAATTCGGAAACAAGTTTAATTTGGTTTAAAAAGTAGTGAATGTTCTCCTGCTTTTGAACTGGGAAGGCGTGGCACCTAATAGAAAATATATTCCTGAAGTAGTAGTGGACTGACATTTTGTTTTTTCAGTGAGGGTTTTTACAGAAATTTTAAGTTTCAGGTGGGGGCATTCAAAATTAACTGCACTATCATGAGTATAAGATTTCTCTTTCCCTGTGGGAAAACAAAATACTGACGAAAACTATTTGGGTCCTGTAGAGTTGTTTGCATTTTCATTTTTCTTTTTCTTTCATGGCTTTGAAGCATCAGGTATGAATATTTGAGCCTAGATCCTGCAAAGTGCTCAGCATGATCACCAAGCTTCTGATTACACAGCTACTCTAATGTGGCTTGAGCCCAGCTGCAATGGAAAAGGACAGTGCTACTCTGTAATGGTATCTCTACAGCTTTCTTTATGCCAGCAAACATAATCATGCAACTGTGCAGTAAGCTACATTAAGAAATTGATCCAGTTTCCCCAGAAACCTCCCACAATATACACTCTTATTTTTTAGTTGGATCAGTTTCCTGATCTAGCTCACTGTTTCTGCCTCTACTGCCTGCACAGCAACGTGAAATGTTTTGCTCTTGGTACCTGTTTCAGTAAAATGGAGGTTTGAGGAGCAACACCTTGCTGGACCACAATGTAAGTTTCGTTGCCAATCTGATTCAGATTTAAGAAAAGTAACCTTTTCTTGGCAAAGCAAAAGAATCCTGTTCCAATAACTGATTCAGCTTATAGTTGTTTTGTTGTAATTTTTTGGTTGTTTTGTTGTAATTGTTGTTTTGTTGTAGTTGAGTTGTTTTGTTGGAATTTTGCTGAGGGTAGCATACTGCAGTGGGAGGGTAGGACACAGTGCCCACTGAAGGGAAGTCAGTAAATAAGCTTTGCTACTGAAGCCAGCTGATTGTGAAACCAGGCTTGACCACACATGCACCTGGAAGTCTGGGTTGCTTTTGGATATTACTACATCTGACAAAACTGGGCAGCTTGGCAGCAGCCAAATGGACAATTTGGTGAAAGGATGTGAGGAAAAGCTGAGTGGGGTGTCCAATAAAGGCAATTAGCAGCCATTCTGTTCTTTGGGTTTTCCAGTCCTATGCTTGCAAGTAATTTTTGTAAAAAAGGATATTTTAAAAAAAAGCAAACGCCACAACACCCCAAAGCACAAAACAACCCCCCTCCCGAACACCACACCAAAACAAACAGAAAAATAGCTCTGGAGAATGCAGGTACTTTCATCTGCTCAAGGACAGGTGAAGGTCTACTAAAATCCTTTGCAGTTCCTACTGACTGCTACAGTTCTCAAGCTGAACAAAATATTATCAGTCTTATTAGGCCATATTTGAGGCCTGGAAAAATGTTGAGAAGTTTACCAAATTGTAATCTTTCTTATCAGAATTTCAAACTGAAATCTAGAGATCCTTATGAATAAGGAGGCAACAAAGAAAATGTATGCGCAAAAAGAAGCTTGGTTCTTATTTATGGGCTTTATGTTTCCAACGTTGTAAGTGAGAGCCTTCAGCCAAGCACACTTCATTTTTTCTAGTGTGGTATTGGACAACATTATGCACTAATTTAAAGTGAAAGTGTGCCAAATGCTTCCCTGCACGTAACTCTGCAAATTTGGCCTAGCAGAACTGGCAAAAGCTGTACAAAATGATACTGATACTCCTGACAAAATAACCTGCAGTGGCTTCTAAATCATATGAGTTATCTCTCTCTCTTGCTTGCTATCTCATAGGCTGCAGACAAATGTTCTTCTCTGACTTCAGCTATGCTACTGTCAGACAAAAATCAGCTAGGCTAGCTTAAGGTACAGTGATAGTCTTTGATGTCAGCACTAACTCACGCGGTCCTGTTTCCTCCAGTTCCTCTCCCCCACTAATGGCTGTTAGCCTTGTTTGTGTGTCTTCACCTTAAACTCGGTTTGTGAAGCCATCTGTTAAACTCTGAGAGGACTGATGCAGAATTGCTTTTAAGTACAACCATAAATGTGCAAATCATTGCGACTTGAGAAAGCTGTAGCTTCTCATAGGACATAATAGGAAAACATATGTTGTTTGAGGAGAAATTGTGTTTACTCAGAGTAATATTTCTTGACACACTGATTAAAAAACCCTATAACCCTACACCATATAAACTAGAAGACAGCTGACTTCTCTCTGAAGTCGCCAAACATGAATTTGTGTGTTACTTTTGCCAAGAAATGCTTACACGAATTGGTCTGTCAGCAGAGCTGTGGGGAAGAGGCATACAGCAGTGGGTCAGGAACCTTTCCATACAGGTTTGGGTTTTGGTTTGTTTTGGGATCTTTCTTTTGGTTTGGTTTGGGCTTTTTGGGGGGTTGTTCGGTGGTTTTTTTGGGGGGGGGGGTTCTGGGTTTGTTTGGTTTTTGCTTTTGTTTTTTTTTTTTCAGAGAATGCTCTACATGGATAATATGACTTTGTCCTGAAATATATTTTACCATGAAGTTAAATGTTCAAGTTATATGCAAACAAGAAGAATTTGATTCATTTTAGCTGTTGAAAGGCAGGTCAAATTTAGGACCAGGAGCATCATTTCTTTGGTGCTGTTAAACAAAGAAATGCTAAACAAGAAAATCACTTCTCTCACTACATGTCTGCACTGCTAGCTTTATCTCCTTGTTCATGTGAATCAGATCTTTTGTTGGTTTAAAAAAGACAAGATTCTATATCGATTTTGTATGGATGGCTGAAATGCTTGATTCCAAAACTGGTGGGCCTTAGGAGCTAATGAAATTGCAATAATTTGTTCCACTAATATCCATGTCTTTATGGAGTCTCAAGGTACTGCTTTGGTTTTGTTTCTCATTAATAGAAAAAGAAAAAAAGAAAAAAAAAACCTCAGAAAAAAACTCACCAAAAAAACCCAACCAACCAACCAACCAAAAAAAAAAAAAAAAACCACAACAAAACCCCAAAACAAAAAGAAAGAAAATAGAGTCAAAGCAAAGCCCAGATACTTTCTTGTCATGCAGGAAACGTTGATTCTATGGCAGTTTTCTATTACAGCATCTTTACTTCTGTTATGCTAAATGACTACTGTAGATTTAAGCATTTTATCTGATGGATGCAGAGCAGCAGAGTGCTAATTTGCTTACTGCACCATTACAAATCCTGCTTTACACACAGGCTAGCAAATAAGCAGATACGCCTTAGAAGTCAGATAGTCAAAGGTCAGTTTAACTATACATTGTTATTTCTTAAGTAATGGAGAAAACTGTAGGGTGCTATAATGGATAACTCACATATTCCAATAAATCTTTAAATTACTATGTTGCATACTGTTTAATTTGTAACTTCTTATTATACATGGAGGTAATAAATAGGAAGTTATGTGGAACACTGATTAAAAAGTAGATAATAAAGCTGAAGATTTCCTGTGTTCAAACCTAAAAGTCTGTAAATGGTGCTTCTGGATGTTTGCTTTTAGCTCAGCATAGCAGTTTTTTATCCTGCCCAGCTACATGCCAGGAATTGCTCGGAGAAGCTGTGGCTGCCCCATCCCTGGAAGCTTCAAAGCCAGGCTGGACTGGGCTTTGAGCAGCTTCATCTAGTGGAAGGTGTCCCTGCCCATGGCAGGGTGGGTGGGACTACGTGGTGTTTAAGGTCCCTTCCAGACCAAACCATTGCGTGATAATTTACTGAAAGCCTCGGAGTATTTTCTCATTTAATCTTCTCTTTTGGTTAAACTTTGGACTTACCAGGTATACTGTCTGCAGCTTGCTAACTTCAAAGTGAGTACATCTGGTCAGTGAAAAGGGATTTTGCATGCTTGTTCAAAGCAAGCTGTGACTCGGTTCAAGGCTGCGCAGTGGACCTAGGTGACTTCATTTCCTACCCTTTTTGTGTCAGCTTGTCAAATTTACTTCCTTTCTTTTATTTGGTTGGTTGGTTGTTGGTTTTTTTTCCCTATATAAAGTGGTGGGTTTTTTAAGTTTGTTTGATCTTGGATTTGTTACTTAAAATATTCAAAGAACAAAGGGGGAATAGTAGTTCTCTTGTATAGTACAGATACTCAGAAAGCTGCTGAGCTATTCCCAGCCCCTTGCAGTGTGACAGAGTATTCCATGAAGCTGATTGTTTTAAGTGCTACTCAAATTGATCTTCCTACTTTGGATTAAGTTTTACTTAATGAGGAAGTAATGAGATTATCATAGACAAAAAAGACTATGTCTCTTTTGGGAACATGCAATTTCTGATACTTGACTTTATTTCAAACAGATCCATAATTCTTTCTTTAGGGAATGCAAATTAAATGGTAATCAAGCCATAGGACTTCTCTAGGAACTGTTTTGACACTCAGTGGTAAAAGTATTATACTGTGTATTTTCTTGCTGGGGAAAGGATTGACTGCTGCAGGATTAAAACGTTCTGGATGGGTGCCATTTTCAGGCAGTTAGTTCAATTAGAAGAAGAGAATGGATCTGATTAAAGGATAAAGCTGGTTATTTGTTGTTTTTACTCTATGCAGTGCAATGGGAGTGACTCTCTGCCTTTTTTCACTAGCAGTAATTAGGATTGGAGGGTTCCAACTTCATGTTAATATCCCTTCTCTTTGAATGGAAACATGCAGTAGCTAAGCAATTAACATTTCCTTTAAACTTTAAAATCTAGGAAAAAACCTTTCACAAAATATTTAAGAAATCTCCCGATATTTGAAAGAGAGCACTGAAAATAAGAGACTTAAGTTTGATTGTTTGTTTTTCCAAGTTTTGATGTTTTAGGAAACACCTGGCCTAATTTGTAATCAAAATTCCCATTGATGTTGTGTTCAAAGTTTTCAATGAAGCTAGTGGTTCATTTCTGGGTTTTAATTGTGTATGACCACTAGTAATTTACGTGAACCACTGACAGGTTGCAACATATGCTGCTGTTTAATTAATCAACCTTCATTTGCACAAACTATGAGTAGCTAATAAACTGTCATTGATTATGCTGTTAAATTGTATTTTGTGTAGAGCTGATATGGCTTCGTATTATAGATTTTACATTTAATAATTTGACTGATTTAAAAGGAGCACAAATAGTTTTGTTCTAAATAGCATGACCAGATCATTAAACACTGTGCCTCCCTGCCCAGTAATTTTGCCCTGCTGTTGATTAGCAGCAATTTAGCTGAGAGGAAAAAATGACGCTTATGACCTGAATCTGCAAAGACTGATGTAGGCGAATGACTTGTTGAATTGAAGAAGTGAAATCTAGGGTATTCTAAAGTTAATGGTTAAACTACTTGGGAAGTACTCATACTTGTGGAATTGGGGCCTTAACTGGGCATGAATCATCAAGCAGTAGCCACATGTGATGGTGTATGATTGGCAGACTGCAGGCTTTGCTTGCTTCAGAAATGCTGACTAACACTTACAGAGTTTAACTTCTATTTAAATGAAAGGGAGTAGGATCTTGCCTTCATATTTGGTGCTCCTATATTTAAGAGTATACTTGAATCATACACCTCAGGCACAAGAAAGTTTTTACATTAAGAATGCACTGAGGTGTTTAGTTGAATTGGAAGCATAATCTTTTAAGAGGTCATATTTGTTATTACCTGAAGGGTTCTGAGTTGAGGTAAAATACTAAGTTATAAACAGGAGGAGAAAGAGAGGATTGTTAAACTTGGTGCTCTTTACTGTTACTAAAAGCTTTAGTCGTGGCTGATTGTAGACATAGCTGATTTAGCATTCATGAGGAACAGCTTTCTATGTATTAAAGGCTTCTGTTTAGTATTTGTTCCCTCTTTCGTGTTTTTCTGTCGAAGATCAATCGAAATTTCCAATTTAGGGGCTGTACTGAAGTTTGAACAAAACCTTGAAACAGGGTATCTGAATTCAGACTTGAATGAACTTTTCTATCATTGAAGAGGGTTTTAGATACTAGGTAGGTTCTAGTTACTGAAGATAAAATACAGGTTTATAAGATCTTGCCCTTTCAAAAAACATCTTTACATTCATTTCAGTGTTTTAGTGAAGTCATAATGTTGAATTTGTGGTAACAGAAAATTATGTCCATTAAAAGGCTGAGGTCAAATACAAATGCATGACATCACTGCAGAAGAGAGAAATTGGTAGGCTGAAAGTGAATAAGCACTTATTTAGTCACAGTAGCCCTAAAATTGCAGAAATGGCCAGTAAGTTGTTTTTTGCATCAGTTCTGTTCCTGCAGATGCACTCTTCTGCTTTCTTTTCAAAGGAGATGAAGCTAAGGTGAATATACGTATATATCACAACTAGGAGAAATACTAACAGAACTCAGAGTTTAATAAGAGCATTGACATAGTGGAAATTACTCTTTTGAGGTTATAAAATATAAAAATTCCAGTTGTCTCTTCAAGAGAAAAAGGATGAAGGTGCTTAAAAGCACTGCCATATTTATTGAGATGCAAAATCCAGTGGCTCTTGTTAAAACCTAAAATACCCCCTGAAATATTTGCATTACTTTCCATGAATTAGAGTGGAAATGCAAGAAGAAGTAGAAAAAAAATCTGCTAAGCATGACTTTCCACGGGTTATGTTTGTCAGAATGAAATGTAGTAGTAGATACTATGTTCTTTGAAACTGCTGAGTCACAGTTCTGTCACTCGGCCTGGGGAGGCTGAGACCCGTGGGGTTTCCTCATGCTGATGATGCACACCCTGTGCTCTATTAAGTACGGCCTGACTGCAGTTTGCCTGTATTGATAGGAAGTGTCTCTGCTGTCATAGTAGGATGAATGGATACAGACTGTAAAACTGATGATGGAGGCTTAAATGCCTCCATCCAAGGACTAACATTGTGAAAGAGCAAAGTCAGACGTCTGTTGGTGGAAATTGTTTATTCAGTGTTTATTCATTGTTGCAAGTCTCTCATTTTGAGAGATCTCATTATATCCTTTGCAAGGAACTTTGATGCCTCACTCTGTAGTTAGGACTACCCCATGTTTTTTCCTTTGTAGATATATTTTCCTGCTTTTAATTTGAGGAATTCTGGCAACTTGGTCGAAGCTGCTGCTGTACTGGGCTGCTACAAATCTAAAACGTCCAAATGGTTCCACAAAGCATGTGCAGACAACCCTTCTCAAGTGTAATGCACATATATGTGTTTCTCTTTGCGGAATCTCAGGATGTGGTAGCCTTGCAGATAACTCTGCTAAGGAAAATCAACATTGCTGTGTAAATATTAACCACAGTACACAAAAATCCTCAAGAGGACTTGCTGTTGTTTAAAAATCATGCTGCTGATTTGCAGCTCGAATGTCTCCACTGACAAACTGTCATACTTGCTCAGAATCTTTCTGTTGGTTCTTCCCCTCATTTTCTTGTCCCTGTGTAAATATTTGTTATGTCTGGTGGTAAAAGAAGAGACTTTGGTACAGTTACTCTTCACTCTTATGTTAGAGTATCAGTAGGTTTACAGAATTATCAAGCTACAGCTGAATATTCATGTCTCCTTGAATGAGGCTAGGAATTGTGATGAGTTACATTCTTTCTAAGAGCAAAATGTATGAAAGTCTGTTTCAGACTGGTCAATCAGAAACCCCATTAAAATGAAGAATTTCAGTATGTTGTGGTGCATTCTCTTTTCTCTAAATTCAGATACATGGTTTATTTACCCTTCAAGGGAAGAGTAAAATTCAGCAAAGGGAAAAAAAAGTTATAAAAGCCTGGTTTCGTTTCATTGTGCTTCACCTTGAAAGCCTTAAGAAGCAATAATTGAGAAGTAGTACTGAACAAATATTTTGAGTTTTCTTATAGTTATTTTTCTACTTTTGGGGCTTTTATTATTAGTGTTTGAAGTTTTCCTGCTCAACCTTAATGACTGCAAATTCAGTGGAAGATTATGTCATGTAATTCCGCTGGAGTTTCCAGAAACTGCTGAATATTATAGAATTCCATGGAAAATTATGTCAGTTTGCAGAGTTTCAGGTTTGTTTGGTTTTGTTGTTTGCTTGGCTTTTGGTTTGGTTTTGTTTAAGGTTCCCTCTCTGGTCCCCTTTTTAATTGCAGAATTTCATGATGTGTCTACTTCCCCCTTCTCCCAGGAAGAAGATTTTTGGAGACCGGAAATCTAAGGGAATTATAACAGTAGGCATACTAAACTGAACCTAATTTACAGACTTGTAAACAGCATGACTAAAAAAAAAAATAAATAAAAATTATAATTCTCTAAATGTCTTTTAAAATTGATCCGCTTGCAGCTTAAACATTTGTGTGTTGGTTATTGAGCATTTCTTGTTCCAATTCTATTTCCAGCGATTCCTCCAAGAAATAGAGAAAAACAAGCCTGAGCACAGTTGGCTTTCTAAGAAGCAGCAGAAAAATATATGTTGTCTTTAGGGGGGGAAGAAGCAACACTTAAACTGTTGTTGTGCATTTTGAATAAGTGAGGTAAATCCCATACTTATTGTGTTACATAAATCCATACCTTAAGGCTTTACATATATAGTTAATTTGATTTTTGGAAAAAATCTGTTCCAATTGAAGTATATGTGCAGTTAGAAAGTTTTATGTAGGTAAGCTGATGTATAGATAAAACATTACCATGACAAATAGGCCAAAGTTGCTTTTGATATGGAGAACTACCTCATTTGTCTGGAATAATTTGGCAGTGTTATATAGTTACAAGTTTAAAATAACTGCTTTAAACGAAAAATTATATCAACAGTATGAATGTGCTAACCTTTTTCTTCCTTTCTTTTCCCTTGACTTTTGACAAATGTGTAGACTTTGGGATAGAAGTGTGAATTTATTTACAGGTGACTACTAGATTGCAAAATACACGTTAATCTTTCAAAAGGGGGATGAATTCCATTGTATATTGTCATGTTTTCTCACTCTTGTGTATCTTTAATTTCAGTCTTTGTCATCAGATGATGGTGTTCAATGTAATTTCTGACCAGCTGATACTGTCAAGTAGTTTCAGACCAAGTTTGAAAAGGTCCCTTTATTGTTAAATGAATGGTCATTCTTGGGTGAAAACAGATGACATTTGGATTTTGATTTTTGGTTTAGTGCAAGGGACAGTTTCATAGAATTATTAAAAAACACTGAAGAATATGCATGAAGAAGCACTGAGAAACGTCACACTTTATCAATGAGTGTTCACTGTTTCCTACTTGGTTTGGTCATGGAATAGTCACTGTACAAAGCCTGGTGTTCATGAATTTTCTTTGCCTTGTATCTTGCATAGTTAACACATACAGAATTATTATCAAAATGACTTTGAGCCACAGGAACTGCAGTGTGTGTGTGTATGTATGTATACTACTGTGGCTGTAATTTCAACTGCACTTACCATTTGTTTACAGTAACAGTGGGAGCTCATTCATTAAACTGCTGTCCATATAAGTTAGAATTTTACACTTCATCTGTTTTTGATGATTCTCCAATGCAGAATGTTGTCATGAAGAAACATAGTTTATAGGGAGGTAAAATATTAAGTATTTTGGTTGCAGTGTCACATTTTTGCTTGAAATTAATAGCTTTCTGTCAGAGTAGTTTCCATTCTATTGCTTCTGCTGCTCTTTCGTGTTGCATTGTGCTATCCTTGGAACTGGTGTGTGTGAATTAGTTCAACTCACTAAAACAGCAGAGAAATGACTGTTCAATTCACAAATGAACAGATTTCGCTGTTCTACTATTCACTGTGTTGCTTCTTGCTGTGGGACCAGACAAGTATCAAAGGTGTGACAAAGTGGATGGAATTTTGTGTGGGGAACAGTTGGTGCAGCAGAACCGGGTTTGAGGGAAGAGGGTTTGTGGGGAGGCTGGTTTAACATGACCTTCCCTTTTTGGCATTATTCAGTTACTGATTCAGTCCAACTGAAAGCTTGCTTTGATCTCTTGCTTTTTTTTGAACGCAAGACCTGTGATTGTGCCCATGTATGCTTAATTAAGGTGACAGTAAGGGTTTTAAGACATCCAAGGTTTTTACTATGTTGTATATCTTATCGCATCTGAAATGTGAAGTTTATCCCAAGATGATGTGAATATTTGACACATGCTGCCTGTTGTAGTTGCTTATCAGGAACTAAGCCACTGTTGCTGAAATAGCTGACTTGGATTGACAAGTGTTAATACAGAGACTCTTAAAGGAGATGTATAGGGATCTATACATTAACCACAGCCTCTAAACATAAGAAAAGAGTGATCTTTTCAGGCTTAATTTCTAAAGAACATAATTAAAAAATTTTCCTTACATTTGGGTCAATAGGATTGTTTTATCTCAAAAAGCACAAAGCAAAGATAGATAGGTGATCACAGATCACAGGTGATCATAGATCATAGGTGATCTACGTGACAGCATTAGAGATTCAGTAAGGAAATCATATTTTGTTTTCTTTTGCTAGGCTGCTAAATGATATGAGGCATATGAAATCTCTTAAGAAACACAAACTTGTGCAATTTCTAATTACATTTTTAGTGAGACATACCCTCTCTCCTCAGAAAGCAGTACATATTTTTTGCACATGTTTTTAGATTGCATCCACACTGTTAGTATTCTCAAAACATGTTTGTTTCTCAACAGGTATAAAAAAAATAATAAATACAAATGAGTGAACCAGACCATGGAACATTCTTTAACACTCTCAGGAATAGTGATATAGGTATGTATGCTATCATGTTCAAATTGTTTTCTCATAATCTAGAATAAAACTACTTATAAAGTATCCTATGAAATTAATAACTGCATGTGGAAGCTGCTATGGCATTCTGATCATAGAATCCTAGAACCGTTTGGGTTGGAAGGGACCTTAAAGATCATCCAGTTCCACTCCCGCCATGGGGAGGATGCCTTCCACTAGATCAGGTTGCTCAAAGCCCCATCCAACCTGGCCTTGAACACTGCCAGGGATGGGGCAGCCACAGCTTCTCTGGGTGACCTGTACCACAGCCTCACCACCCTCACAGTGAAGAACAACTTCCTAAGATCTAGTCTTAATCTCCCCTGTCAGTTTAAAGCCATCCCCCTTGGCCTATCCCTATAAACCCTTGTAAAAAAGCACTCTCCAACTTTGTTGATGGCCCCTTTAGGCACTGGAAGCTGCTCTAAAGTCTTCCTGGAGCCTTCTTTTCTCCAGGCTGAACAACCCCAGCTCTCTCAGCTTGTCCTTATACGAAAGGTGCTCCAGCCCTCTGGATCTGCTCTAACAGGTCGGTGTCTTTCTTGTACTGGAGACCCCAGAGCTGTATGTAGTCCTCCATGGGGGTCTGATGAGAGCACAGTAGATGGGCAGAATCCCTTCCTTCAGCCTGCTGGTCATGCTTTTTTGTATGCAGCTTAGAATACGACTGGATTTCTGGGCTGCAAGCACAAATTGCCAGCTTATGTTCAGTTTTCTGTCCACCAGGATTCCCAAGTCCTTCTCCGCAGAGCTGCTCTCAGTCCATTTGATGTCTGGTCTGTACTGAGACTGGGGACTGCACTGGTGGCTGACTTGAAAAAAATCTTTCCACAACGAGACATCATCTGGTGTCATGTTGTCAGTCTTTCTGTACACATGTGGTAAATGAAAATCCTTAGGGGAGGCTTGAAGTAGGACCAAGGGATAGTTTTGCAGGATTTACCTTAATGTTTTATATGGGACCCCTCTGCAAAACTGTATGTCAGAAATACTGCTTCCAGCTACTCTGCTCTTAAGAGAGAATGGAAATAAATTTTTTACTAAGACCTAATGGTAAGTTTTATTACTAAAGGAACATAAAGAAGAGGTTGGAAAGAAAGGCCCATTCCTTATGTCTGTAAGCTTCCTACCTTATGTCAAGTTACTGAGGATGTGTGTGTGTTAAAGCTTTGCAGCACTGGGGCAAAAGTTCAAGTAATTTCATTTACCATTATATTTGTATCTCAGGCTTTAGCACATATTTGTTCTAGAAAATTGTGAAAAGGCATTTTAAAATCTCGAAGTTCAATATTTTATATTTTTATTCATGTGTCTATTTATGTGTATAGATTTGTGGGTGTATACATACATATAAAATATATATAAAATATGTTAGCAATTAAATAAAGTTAGCATCCTGTATGCTAAAACTCTGATTTTGCATTGAATCTCACATGAATAGACCCTTTTGACTTCAGAAAATTCTTCAGTAGAAGAAGAAACAGATGAAGATTAGTCATAGAGATTCATAAGGCTCAGATATATAGGCTGAAGAAAAAGCATATTGAAAGCAAAGATACAATTATATTATTTGGGGTTAGAGGTGTGGAAATTGAATCTGTCGTTCACTCATTTTTTTCTTGGATGTGAGGGACATTATTAAGTTGGTGAAGATGACTTACCTGAGGCACCTACTTTCTCTTACATTAGTTCTGTATGTAGCTATGTATATTTATATGTTTTATATAAAAATTTAAGAGTGTAGAAAATATCAGATTATACTGCTGAATTAAACTTGTGACTTTCAGAGACAACTCTAAGGTTTTCAAACATTGCTGCGTTTTTTGCTTAGAAACCCAAAATAGTAACAACTTTCTATATCTAAGCACCACCAAATTTAACCTTTTTAAGTAAATGGATTGTCTCTGCTTATTCCCTGTTCTCTGAAACATTCTTATGTGTTTAGAACAGATTAAGGCAACCCAGCCATAGGAAAGCAATGCTTTTCTCTGCTATTTTACAGCAGTCCTTATTCTCTCCATCTATTCATTCAGTGGGATGGTTCATTCTCCTTTCCTCTTTGCTTTCTGCACTGTATTAGTTATTATTTTCTGTACATCAGTATACACTTCTACAGTTTTTGTCCTGTTTTTCTATGCTTTTTGTTGTCAGCTCTCTTCTCTCATATTGTGAGAAAGAAAGGGTGCAAAAAAGGTTACATGGATTTGTATTTTGTTCACATCCCCTGTCCTTACTAAACTATAGTGAAGAATAAAGCTGTCATAGAGAAAGTAGGGTTTGAAAAGCCAGTGGTGAGTGAGAGCTGTCAAACAGGTACAGCAAACTGTATATACATTGAAGTTTAAGGACATGACAATGGTGATATAGACCAAAGAAAGCTGGTGAGGATACTGCAGTTGTGAGTGCCATACCCAGGAAGTGTTTCTACCCCTGGATATCTATACCACAATTCAGAACAAGTGGCACAGGAGATCCATGCTAGTGAAATCATGCAGGCACTCCTTCAATCAGGAATTGGAAGTTAGAGTGGCTTAAAGTTGACTGTAGCATAAGGGCTTTGTTCCTGCATGCATGGATATGTGTGCAGAATGCATGTAGAACACTTCAAAAACATTAACACTAGGTACTTAGAAGAGGTTTCTGCAGCAGCTGCAACAGGCTGCTGGAAGATGACAGTGTCCCACCTTTGCGTTGACACTTGCCTGCATCATAGTATGCTATCCTGAAATTAACTGAGGATCTGATGGTCCTGGAACACTGCATGTGTTTCAAAGGTCATGAGATTCACAAGCACCATACCAAGAAGTTGTGCTTAATGATTTCTAGCTGTAGTTAATGTCATTTAGTAATACTACTAACAGTTACTGATTCTTTCCTAATGTATATGACAGGATGCATCTGCTGTGAACTTATCTCCTAGGTGCTCCCAGGCGTTTGCCTGCAGGGAGCCTGAAATAAAAATGTTAATGGCGCTGCTCTGAAACTCCAGCCATGCCCTGCTGCTCATGCATGTGGACATTGATGTTACTGCCCAAAATGATTCCTAGCAGACTAGAAGTCATTGTAAGCCTTTGGGAGCAGTAACGAACAAGTAATAGAGTTAGGAGGAAGAACTGAAGAGTGGCTTTTCAGAGGATTTGGCAGCAGAACTTTTACTTCTTTGAACACGGAATGATGTTCTGTGATCTTTGCTGGACAATGTTGTAAGCAATCTCAGAAAGAAGGAAAAAAAAATCTGCACGTAAAATCTTGGATGATTTAGGATTGAGAACTTTAGATTTGGATTGATGACAATAAAACCCTACAGATAAGCAAAGCTACCTAGAGGCCTAAAAACTGAAAGGAGATTACTCATACTAAGCTCAGAGAAGGGATAAAATAAAGGAATTAGTGGATCAAACTATTGAACTTTTTTGTGTAAGGTATATAGAGAATAAAAAGGTAGTCATAATGCAAGATCAAAGGTATGACCTGGTTAGCATAATACTGATTGGGTGGAATAATTCACATGTTATGAAGATTAGTGGCAAAGAAAGCAGGATTGGCAAGCAGGAGGAGAGGAGGAAGCCTCTAAGCCTTTCTTTATGTAGGTGATGTGTTCTTTCAAGCTCAGAGTGTGGAAGCTGCAAAGGGATTGCCTGTGGAAACTGAACATTATGAGTAGAGGGAAAGAAGGACACAGTTCTGCTTTGATGAGAGTCTGCTGCAGGCCGGTAAGCCAGGAAAATCTGATTAATATTAGGCAGCTAAGTACCTGAGGTTACTTTCAATGTGCTTCTCTTTCTGTTGCCAAATCTCATTTGGACAGGATCTGCAGCCTTGGTTTTCTGCTTTCATTCTGATATGGCTGATAGTCTTCTCAGTCCTTGGGTCACCCAATGTTAGACGTATACATAATACATTTTGGATTAAAGTGACCATGAAGTGGTGGAAATTATCATTCTTAAGAAGTTGGTGAGTGGGGAGAGAAATGAAGGCAGTGGATTTCAGGAACGTGAACATAAGCTCAGATGAGCTTATGTGGTGTCCTTCAGGGATCAGTGTTGGGACCAGTCTTTTTTAACATCTTTGTCGGTGACATGGACAGTGGGATTGAGTGAGCCCTCAGCAAGTTTGCCGATGACACCAAGCTGTGTGGTTCAGTTGATATGCTGGAGGGAAGGAATACCATCCAGGGGGACCTTGCCACGCTTGTGAGGTGGGCTGATGCCAACCTCATGAAGTTTAACCATGCCAAGTGCAAGGTCCTACACCTAGGTCAGAGCAATCCCAGGCACAGCTACAGGTTGGGCAGAGAAGAGATTCAGAGCAGCCCTGCGGAGAAGGACTTGGGGGTGCTGGTCAATGAGAAAATGAACATGAGCCAACTTCAGTGTGCGCTCGCAGCCCAGAAAGGCAACCATATCCTGGACTGCATCAAAAGGAGCGTGGCCAGTGGGTCAAAGGAAGTGATCCTGCCCCTCTACTCTGCTCTTGTGAGACCTCACTTGGAGTATTGTGTGCAGTTCTGGTGTCCTCAACATAAAAAGGACATGGAACTGTTGGAACAAGTCCAGAGGAGGGCCACGAGGATGATCAGGGGACTGGAGCACCTCCTGTATGAAGACAGGCTGAGGAAGTTGGGGCTGTTCAGCCTGGAGAAGAGAAGGCTGCGTGGAGACCTCATAGCAGCCTTCCAGTATCTGAAGGGGGACCTATAAGGATGCTGGGGACAGACTCTTTGCTAGGGACTGTAGTGACAAGGGGTAATGGGTTCAAAATTAAACAGGGGAAGTTTAGATTGGATATAAGGAAGAAGTTCTTTCCTGTTAGGGTGGTGAGGCACTGGAATGGGTTGCCCAGGGGGGTTGTGAATGCTCCATCCCTGGTGGTGTTCAAGGCTGGCTTGGACAGAACCTTGGGTGACATGGTTCAGTGTGAGGTGTCCCTGCCCATGGCAGGGGAGCTCAAACTAGATGATCTTAAGGTCCTTTCCAACCCTAACTATTCTATCAGGACTCCATGGTAAACTTGATGTAACTCATATGTCAATCCCTCAATGAAGTTTCTTAAAGGCATTGTAAGTAACCTTTTTGTGGTGGAAGGCCAACTTGGTTAAATCTTTACTGATGTCAAATGCCTTTTCAGAGAAACTACTTCATGTGGGTTTTTTTTGGACAACAGTCTGTCATGGTTTTTCAAATACTGGTGGTAGGACTGGAGAAAGTGGACATTATTATCCATCCTGTTGCAGCAGAAGCCAAGGGTGATGTTTTTCTTGCAATTTAGTGCCTTTCTCTTTGAGGAAGTATGTTGTTTTCCCAGGGGCCTACAGGCATTTAATAGAAAGATGATGCTGTTTCTAGTGGCTGGGTATTCAATGGAAAATGTAACTGCAACTCACTCAGTTTACCTATCATTGGTAGTTTATATAATTTTAGGGAAAAAAATCCTATTGCTCAATCTATAGATTACAGTAAATATTGACGTAGTTTTCCAATTTGTGAAATAAGAATGCATGTGTTGAAATTTACATATTTCTGTATTAGAAATTACTAAAATTTCAGTAAGCGTAAAGTGGATTATTCTTTAGGTTCACATATTAAAAAAGGTTTTTAAACTTTTTGTGAGCAGACAAATGGTTAATGTTTTTTTATATAGCTTCTACTATCTTATGTTTGTTTCAAATTCGTATTTACCAACTAACAATCTCTCTGTTATGAAAACTTTCAATATTTACAATACACTGTTTCTCAGTTCTATCTATAATGCTTACATTTTATGACCCATGCTTAAAATATTTCTCCAGAATTTGAAATGACTGTGTTTTATGTGATAAATAGAAAATCTGGTGATTCCTGTAAGAAATGGCTTTTTCCTCTCTAAGTATAAACCTGTTGACTACAAACATCTATATGAACTTGCTGCAGTAGAAAAAATGGCATCTGAAAAAATTCAATTAAAGGTATGGTTTTTATATTATTTGTAATGTGTGTGACTTTAAAATTACATAATCCTGTTTCTTTTCATTGCCCAAAGGAATCTGAGAATGAATAGGGATAACAAATTGCTGTAACAGTGTTCAGCAAAAGGGGGCAAAAGATGGGGAGTTTATCACAGCGTTATTGTGAGTTGGATATATTAATGTTAAAGTGTGAAAATTCTTTTAATGAAAGGTGCAAAATATGTGTGGATTTGGTTTACTGAAAAGACAAGGAAAAATTTGTATTTGAGTGCTTTGAGGAAAATAATCCAGACTCATTATGGGAGCTACTCAAAATACTGGGGGTAATGGAGAATTTATAGGAATAAATGGGAAGGGGAAATTGATCCAGAAAGAAACAAAATTAGACGAAATGAGGATTTTGAAAAGTCAATATGAGGCAGATCTTGAAAGAAAATTGAAAGGGTTTTATAGCTATAGAATGTAAGTGTAGAGCTAGACAGATAGAAACGTATAAATAGCTGCTATATGGCCCAAGTGGTAAGAACATAGCTTATTTAATACTAGTAAAGTTTAATGAAAACTTTACCTCTATTTTTAGTAAGAATTATGATTATGTGTGGACAAAGCAGGGTCTCTAGCAGAACTGGAGAAGCAGCAAAAGTCAGGGCTGTCAAACTGGAAAGCAGACTCAAGTACCAGATTTTCTCCATCCACTAATGCAATTTCACATATTCATATTTTCTGTACTTCTGATCTTAGAGGCATTTAGTAAGTCCATGCAACAATGGGTGGTACCATGTGAGTTGAAAGTAGCAAAGCAAATTAGTATATTAAGATTTTGGAAGCACTTTTAGCAGTGATACACCCAAAGTCCTCAATGACATGCAGGTTAGAGTATGAGGTGAAGAGAAGGATTTGCAAACACAAGAAAGAAACTGGGAAGTAGGACCCATCTGTAAATATGGGAGAGGACAGGGTGAATACTGGTAGCTCTCCAGACAGCCTCACTTCATCCTTTACATTAGGCATAGGCCAAACATTATGACAGAGTTCAACCTTTGCAGAACAAGAACCAAATATTAGAGAAAATGTAAAGAGAGAATTAGAAAGATTAAGATATAGCTCAGACACAGCTAACTAGAATACTGCATGTGACCTTCACGATTATTGTCCATCTCCCCTGTGTCTCTCTGAATAATAAAGGAAAAAAATAACCACATAAGAAAACCTGAAGTTCTAAAAGAAAAAAAAAAAAGTCCTTATATGTCTAAATCATATTTAGAAGTTCTTTGAACTGAAGTAATTAAATGAAATATTTTGGTTAGCAACATAACCATATACTTTTTTTTTTTGTTGTTATTGTTCTGATGCTCTTTCTTAAATCCTAGTGAATGGAATATATACAGTACCAACAAGCATAGTTTACTAGTTTATGCTACTATCCCGAAGGCCTTGCAACAAAAAAGGGGGTTGCTCTTGCAGCTCCTCTCTCTGTATTTTAAATAGAAAAGTGTGGCAGTGAATGAGAGAAAAAAATACATACTTTCTTTATAGTATTGCTTCCTTTAATGCATGTGAGTACACTTATGTCAGAAGTGCTGGCAGATATTTCTTCATGTATTGGGAGTACAAAATTCTACTGAATTCATTCAAGCTTTAAACTAACTTTTCATCGTCTTTTTTTTTGGTATTTCACCTTTTCAAGTGTTTTCCAACTGAGTAGGTAGTAAAATATATATGCTGAAAGCTCCACAGAGAATAGAGTGTGTTCCAACTACTACTTTTTTGTTGCTGATTCAGGCTATCCAAATTTCAAAGTGCTGAGTTACTCCTTCAGTGAGTTAGAACCAAAGAAGTAAACGGTAAATCAATTGCCGGCCATTTAAGAAAGAAAAATACAGCACATACATAAAAAAGCTAATATTGCAGCAGTTAGGCATATAATGTCATTGTCGGTGTTATAAAATAATTTCAAGAGCGTATTAAACTTTATGTACAGAACTAGTTCAACTTTTAAGTTTTAGAATTGAAGGTATATGTATTTTCAGATTACTTCAAATACAGTATCTGTTTGCTGAAGTCTGGTTTTAAGCACCTAATGATAATCAAGAGGAAGCTATAAGTAACATGAAAATACGTAAGCAATAAAAATAAGGAGACATTATCTTTGATTCAGAAGCATTGTAACATACCAATTGAAAGCATAAAACGGGTTCTTTAAAACTTGCTTATAGTACAGTCACATATGCAGCTTCCTATAAACACCTTGTTTCTCATTCAGAGTCACATCATGTCTCAGTAGCATCTATTGCAACTTCTTACCTAATACCCACTAAAGCAGTCTTGCTGCAGAAGCACAATGATTCTTCACAGGGAGAACGACATTCTAGTTGTGGTTCTCCATGTGACTGTATAGAAAACACTTATATTCAACCAGATATAGTAAACTCGGATTCAAGAGGTGTAAATGGTTCTAGTTTCAAAATTTGAAGTATTTTGTTTTGAAGTTAAGATTTTAGCTTTGCTGGTGGGTGACTGAGGGGCTCTGATTCAAGAAGTGATGGGATTCTTGCTTACCTGTGCATGAGTCCTGCAAGCAAAAGTTCAGTGAACTTTCTCTTTGAGTAGCCTGCTGGTGTCACTTGCCTAGGGAGAACATGCTTGTAGTGGGTTTCTCTCCCTGTTTTTATGCATGTGAACGCAGAGAGGGTAACTATGGGTTTTTTCCAACTTTCACCAAGCAGGAAAGTTGACTAAGCATTTTAAACAGCAGATTACTTCTACCTGAGCCAAGTGGAAAACCAGCATTTTTTACTTGAAACATTAATTCTTTCCTGAACTGGATGTGGAGTGACATCTTTATTAATTTCTTCCTGTTATGAGCTAGGACAAGATCTTCCCTTTTTTTTTTTTTTCCCCCTTGTCTTGCTATCATTCTGCAGTAGAATAATGTATCTGCATGAAGTATGGTCTGGGGAAGGGAAAAACAAAAGGTGTGTGTGTGAATTGTGGGAGGCTCTGGACTCAGAAGGGTGTTTGCAACCAGAAGAAGTTGGCTGGGGCAGGGATGAGGTTAGGTGTAATGGAGGAAGATGGTGGCAAGGTGGCAAAAAGAGAAGGAGCAGGAAAGGAGCCAGTTCTGAACTGAAATGCTTTGTCCTGAGTGTCCATTAAGAGGCCAGAAGGCAGTCGTGATGGTAGGAGGATGACAGAAAACTGACTTGTCTCAGGGGGCTTCTGGCAACCATGGACTTCTGATCCTTTTTCCTTCACTGTTGGATGCCCAGAGTCACCTGGCTGCCACTTCATCAGCCTTTCCCTGACTGCTTTTTTTCTAGTTTAAGCAGTAACTCTATCTTTCTCAAAAGCATGTATTTTTGTTTCATCTGAAGTTTGAAGCAATGTTTTGTGAAGCCCTCAGAGAGTTTCAGAGCCTCTTTAATTGGACAAATTTTGAAAAAGCACTCTTTTTTAGTAACCAATTTTTCGTTGTTTTTTTTTTTTTTTCCCCAAAGACACACTTTCACTTTCATCTTCCCACATTTAAGAAAGTATATTTTTCTTTGTCCTGCACATCTTTCCCCCATTCACCTCCTGGGTAATGGGGATGGGAAAGAAAGGGGGAAAAAAGGGAAAGAAAAGGGGGGAAAAGGGGAAGAAGGGAAAGAAGAAAATGGACTGCATTTTTTCCCACCTTCTCCTCTCATTTAATCATGATTTAAATTGTTTTGGGGTTGGGTTTTTTTTTTCATGAAAATTGGGTACATTTGTACCTGTTTTTCTTTAGAAAAAAACAGTTTTGAAAAAAACTTTTAGGTTCACCATTCTGTAGTTAAAAGTTTCCATGTGAAGGCATTTAATAAAGCTATTGAACAGATTCAGATACTTACAAGCTTTAATTTTTCCTGCAGATTAAAAAAACAGCTCAATTTTCAAAAAATAACAAAGAGCAAATGCTGCTGAAACAGCATCGGCAAGTGTGGTGGCAAGAGCATAAAAGACTGAGTGAGAACAGGTAAAAGCTGAGGAGTAATTAGCCATTATTAAACAATCTGTAGAGATTCTGATGTGGCATACTTGATTCGAAGGACATTAAGAGGAAAATATTAAAATATCTGAACTAAAGATAATTTTTTGTGCAGGGCATGCAAGTTTGTGATCTACATTGTAAGGGGCCTGTAGACATTAAGAGAGCACAGGAAGGGAGGGGAGAATAGAGTGGATGTTGTTCTACATGTACCTCTCCATGATGATCTGAGCTGTTTAGTTGTCCTATCAACATCTGATGAGCATGTGTTCGTAGGAGTATCAAGTTTTCAGATGCTTTTTAATACCTTCAGAGTCCGTCTCTAAAAGTACATATTGAGTTCACACTTAGAACAGGGAATGTCAATGTTCTTGTCTGTTAGCATGTGTTTTGTGTATACATACAACAGATCAATGAGAGTATTTGTTGCTCAGAGGGGTGTGGTTTCCATACCACCCAGGACAGTGTCCAAGTTCTGCACTTCATACCTTCCCAGGCAGAGAATCCCCTTTTTTAATAATTATTAGAGTATTTGAGGCTTAGCATTTTTGAAAACATAAGGGATAAGAAATTGAAACTTCTGTAAAACTCATATTCATACCTTCCAGGCAAAAAGCAGAAGCAGAAATAAAGGCTTTTCTTGATGAAGAAAGCCATAAGCACAATTTTTTTCTGGACATGAAGGACTTGGGTAAGAACCTTTTATCTGTTTCTTGATTATTTATTACAATCAAAATTATCTTAATTATTTGAGTTTTTAAATCACTGTCTTGACAGGTTTAGATTTAAAAAGCACAGTGCTGTGTAGTATCTTGTGTGTTTGAGAAAGCTTTATGTTTTATTTGGATATAGAGCATAAATTATCAAAGGAGCGGGATACATACCAAACAAGTACTATAGCTCCTATCTGGCAACTAAAAGAGAATTTGAAATTATGGCTGAATGAAATGCAGTGTTACCTCTCAGAAGCATCTTGTCTGAAATCTGAGATCAATCCAGTAGAGATGTTACAACAGGTCGGTATTTCAACTTTATTTTTACAATTTATTATCACTGTTTTTTTTAGCATTTTCATTTATTTTTATGTACTACTTTGAAATTATAACTCATATTCAGAGTATCCCATAATCTCTTTACCTGCCATAGTATAAATCTGCTTCACTAAAATCTATAAAAGCATAGCATTGTAGAACTGGAAATTAGGCTCTTTGTTTCAAAATAAGTGATTTCATATTAAAACCAGATGAAGAAGTAACAGTAACTTATTTCATGAAATAGATCAAATTTGTGAAGAAGCAACAGAAAGAAATTTTGGAATTCCTTATCCTTGAAAGTTTGGCTTTGGAAAGAGAGATGGAAGACTATAAAACAAAAGTAAGCTTTTCCTTGTAAGTTTAGTTAGCAGTTTTTTGCGGGAGAAAATACAATGCAGAATAGTCTGCTGAGCAGCATTTTTCATCACAGGCATTAGCACATTCTTTTGAAGAGAAAAATGGACTTTTCCTTGAAGTTCCTTCAGCACTACTGTCTTTGGAATGCCCCTACCCTGATTTGAAGACCTTCCTTATCAGTGAATGCCAAAAGCTTGCAAGCGGGTACTGGTCTAAGCTTCAAGAGATTGATCAACAGCTAGAAGTTTTACGTAGGTAATGACATGTGTTTCTGAATTTCTTCTTTTGGGTATAAAATAAGTAACTATAATGTGTTTTGTAATCTGTAGATCCTGCAGTTGCCTTTATCATTAGAGTTGGTTCTGTTTTGTGCAGAGCAGAGAATGGTTGATGCACTGCCTGGCAATCTGGGGTTAAATAGTTAGTTACTGTTTACACAGCTGAGAGAACTGAGGCTGTCCTTTCTAAAGCTGTCATCTGAAATAATAAGTTAAATGTTTTATGGATTAAAGAATCAACAATCTGGTGTACATCAAGTATCCTCTTTAAATGCTTTTGTATGAATAGAAATAATCCTTTCTGTATGGTAATTACACTATCAAATGTGTACTTTTATGCAGAAAAGTACAGTCTTTGAGAGACATCTAGAATGCATTTATCTATAAAGCAGATAAATAGGTCCAATCTTTTAACAGATTTTGGATTGCTGCAGTAATTCTCATCACAAAGAAATATAAAAAATGTATGTAGCTCTGATTCAGATAAACTGAAAGGAGGAGGTATTTTTCTGTAAGCAAAAAAGTTTATAGAAAGAACATAAATTTAATGATCTAGAAATGTAACATAGCCATATATTAGTAGTATAAAGCTTAGCTTTTCTGCTGAATCTAACTTGAGTTCAGGGGATACTGAGTTGCAGATATTGGACCATCCTTAACTGCTTTTTGCTATCTCTTGATATTCCTCTGGCTTAGAACGGAGTCGGGTTTTAAGAAGACTGAGAATAGGAAGGTCAGAATTGTTTGAATCCTGGGCAAAAGAAACTGGGCAGAGCAGGGAAGTTCCTAAGTTTCTTTGGTAAAACAATCACACACTGCTTCTAAATCTCCCTCTTTTTCTAGATACTTACAGCACAGCACTTAAATCTTCTGCTACTGCTGCTGAGTTTTGGGGTGCTGAAACAGGTTTAAAATATTGGGTCCCATAGGAAGTGATGATATACTCCACTGTTGTTTTTTTTTTTAATAAATTGTACAGGTATTCTGTAGGTTCTTCTGTTATCTGAAGCGTGTATATTATTACTGTGATATCCTAGCTATTATGATAGGATACTTACTAGGAGTTGTTCTGATCTTTCCCATATTTTTATTTATTAAGCAGCAAGTGGCAAATTTATGGCAGTTCTTTTGCTGCTATCTCTTATATTTTATTACAGTTGCTCTTTTGGAGGAAGTTTCAAAAACCTCTGTGAGAAAATATATGACAAATACTAAATCATTAAATACGTAGAAGTCTTTCTAGTGGCTTTAATTAAAATTGTGTTAAAGTTTGAGCAACACAATTTTGGTGAAAATTTATAAATTTAAATCTCTTGATCCACACAGCATGTGTGCTACTGAATAATAGACGGACATCAATGTAGGCAACAGAATCTATGAAAATTGTTGAAAAATCTACCATGGTATTTTCATTGATCATGTGCCAGGTTTGAATTTAGGCGTTGAGCTAGCTTATTTTGCACTGATAATTAAGTAACGTCAAAACTTAAAAGATAAAATACCATATTTAGAAGAGAAAGAAATTCAGTTGTAATAAAAACATATGCAGTGGTACTTTGAAGGAATTAATTTATGGTAGCTAGTTGGGGAAAAAAGAAATGGCTGTAGCTGGAAAAGACACCAGTGGTAGTAGCAGCGGCAGCAGTCTGCTGGTGGGATGGAAGGGTAGGTTGCGTAGGACAATTTACTCAATTTGGATCAGCCTGTGCCCATATCGTTAGCTGGGAATGTATGAAATCATAAATGAACCATCAGTAATTATCTTAGCATTTTATTTAGAGCTAGATCTTGGTCTTTTTTTGTTTGCCTTCTGGTCTTCAAGTCTTTCATGTATTGCTCATTTATGGTGCTATGATTTTATCCACAACAACATTAAAAATGTGTTTACAGTAAAAAAAAGCAAGACTTGGTTCTTGTAGAATTGCTTACTTCCAAGATCTGGGTTTTACAAAAGACACAACACTCTCTGTCACTTCTTACATTTATGTTCACTAACTTGCATGAAAATATTCTGCACGATTACACACGATAGAGTCTTGTGATTTAAGTATTCTGTGATTCATCAAGCTAACTTTGATCCAACTAACACAGAAAATACTGTCAAAAATGGAGTGACGGGTTTTTGATCTTGGCATGTACCTACTGTACTCTGCTGATTAATACAACCTTAATGAAGCCTTTGCTATTGTTATCATTGTTCTATAGCCAAATATACCAACCATTCTCCTGCAATACTTTTTCTCGTGTTTGTAATTTGAGAAGTTGCTCAGCAGAACAATATAATGATACAACTAGTTACTTCCTCTGAGGATTGTTTCTCTGTAGTTGTTCTTCTCTCATCATAGGCTTTAATGTACAGCAAAGAAACCTTAAGTTAATGCTAGTCTGGCATTACACATCTCATTGTTTAACTGTTCAGACTGTCTGGAACAGAAAATTTGGAAAATGTGCATGGAATTTCCAAAGAAAAATCAGAACAAGATGATATTCTGGTCTGCTATACTCTTTGTGCACTTTACAGTCCTACTAGAATGATCATCCCAGTGTTTATTGCTTTTGCAAACTGAAGAAGAATTTGGTTGGTGGTTTTGGTTTGTTTGGGGTTTTTTTTTAAGCATAATATACAGGATTATAATGCTTTATAATCTAAATTCACTTCTTTTACTGCTGCTAAACCACAATTTTTTTGTGTTTGGGAAATACCCAAGTCCTGAGTTATCCCACAAATTGTGCACTCGGAATTGATACATTTGTTATAGCTGAAGATCCCATAAGCACTTAATTATATTTTTGCCACAATCTCCAAGGGTGTCCGAATTCTTTAAATAACTGAAGGATTACTGTAGTAGTGCGTATTCAGCACTGTGTCTTCTGTAACACCATTTCAAGTGAATGGGATATTAGGACTAAGTCAAGTAACTTTAGTACCTCTTTTCAGGTCTATTACCAGGATGTTTATCAGTCAGTAATGCCATAATTAAGAGTAGGGAGTTGACATCTCACTTGGTGGCATGTTGCAGTCTGCATCTGCAAATTCAACAAGATGGCAGTGCATCAAGTATGTGTTGCTGTTGTGAAGTATATATGGGGATTATAGAGTGCAGAGGGTAGCTTCCCTGCAGAGTTGTTTGTATTCTTCAGGATGCGTAAAGCCATGGATTAATGGTGGGTAAATCTGTTTCAAAGGAAGCAGCTGCCTCAGGGTTGTTGATTATAGGACAATTGCTATGTTTCAGTTCTGAAACAAAATCAAGATTGTACTGTTTTCTAGTAGAATGATACATACAAGAAAAGCAAACACTACATTTAAAATTTGGGTCATGCATCCAGCCTTGTAAAATCTGTCAGTATTTTGACACTGAAGAAGCCTGGTATTAGCTTAAATATTAATGTACAATGTGTTGGCACTTTTCAAACTCATTTTAGATGAGATCTTCCTGTCTGGAATTTTACAAAAGTTTAAGTGAGGTGACATCTTGAATTCAATCAGACAGGATATTTTGGAATTTCCATGCATTTAATGGTCACAAATATATTGGGCTGGATCATGCTTCTGCTTTTTTGTCTATGAACAGCTGATAAAATCTCAGCACAGCTGGCAAATTTTGGCACAGCTGTGACAAACCAAGGCATTGGCAGTCAGTCTGTCCCTCCTTACAATGAACTACTTGTAGCTCTAGCTGATTGCTCCCCAGAGTATTATCCACAAACCTTAATTTCTCCATCTTATTCCTGTGTAGAGATTCATTGTTAGCTAGCCATTAGAGGAATTTACGAGTCAGAGGGAGCCTTGAGAGATATGTGAGATACAGGAGGCAGAAACCGGTGCAGCAGCTGGTGCCTCTGCCCTTGTGTGCTGGAGGCAGAGGAGATCACTAGACTGCCTGTCAGACTTCCTCTGGTTTTCCCTGCTTTCAAGACCATTGTGTAATGTTTCCTGACCAAGATGTATCTTCCTCTGCCTTACTCTTCTTGTAGGCGGAAACCCTTTATTTGTTCACAAACCTGCATGGTCAAGAAATATCTAAGATTATTAAGAAAGAGAATCTCAGCTTTCAGAATTGTCTTATTACTGTCACTAAAATAATGTGTTCAAATGGCACCATATGGAGGTGTATCAGAACTCGCAGAAGAGGATTACTTATTTGTTTCAGAAATTACAAGAGGTAGTTCAGAGTCTAACCCATGAACTAGTAAACACTTTCTCAGGATGGCTGGTACTCCGTCTGAGTAAAGGCTACCAGGGTTTCATGGTGGTTCTTCTAATAAACAAAAAAGTGAAATATTTGGGTTGGAAAGACAAGAATGCTAGGCGTTATCTTAAGAAAAAATAGTTTTTAACTAGTTCATCATCAGTAGTAGCAGTTGCAGTGAAAGAGATTTAATCATAATAAAGAATAATGAATTTGTTCCTTAAAGTTATTCTTCAGAGAGACCATACCTCAGAACATCAGATTATGACACAGAGATTCTAAAATGAATAAATGAACTGATTTCATAGGGAAGGTCCTTCTAGAGAAAAGGGAGAAGTTTAAAACATTAATTTCTGAGGATCAGTTGTGAGAAACTTTTCTTAGAGGAAGTAAATGTTGAGAAATAGCAATTTATTTCATTACCACCTCTGTGACAAAGCTCAGGGACTCTTCTCTTTGAAGAGAAGAGTCTGTTCTTCAAGACCTTGAGCTTGAAGGTTTTAAGATATTACTCAACTGTCTCTCTTTGAAGCATTCCTTATCCCCGTTTCACTTTCCACTGTGCTATTTCTTCTTCAGACTTAACGTATGAAAAATCCTCAGCTCAGACATCTATATTCATTGTCTGTTAGGAGAAATTTAAGCAATCACCTATAAAGAAACTTTCATTGCTACTCTGCTTTTGCTAAAATAAATTCACTTTTTATGTTGTCTCTAACATTTGCTTGGTAGTTGTCACTGCAAATGAACTTTTTAGAGGAGCTAGATCTTTTCTCTACACCCTTTCAAAGCCAAGTCAATTTCTTTTCATGATGGCTGGATTTAATAACCAGCTGGGTGCTAGAAATAGTTGTCAGTTATTTCACGCAGTTCATAAGAAGAGAAAGGAAAATAGGTGGAAATATAAATGAGATATATCTCACATAAGCTTGTAGAGGGAAAGCTGTCTCTTTCCACAACTTTATGAATTTCACCCTACTACTGAGTCTCCAGGTCAGGATTATTACTGTAATATTTCCAGTCCTAAATCTGTAGCTGCACAGGTGATGGGGAGCTTTTCTGTATGAGTTTGCACTGCTGTACTGCAATACATCACCATACAGCAAGTGTTTGAAGTCTTGTGTAAATGGGTAAGTCAATGGGCTGCAAGATGAGGTACGACTTAGGAATGCTTCATACACCTCAGTCACTGCCCCAGGTGGGCTGTCAGTTGGCTGGCTGGCATTCTTTTCATGAAAAGTTAGGTTTCTGTTGAATTCTTTTTTTTTATTGGCTACATTTTGTGATTCTATGATTCTATAAATTATTCTAGAGCTGTCAACAAATGCTGACTGTGAACCTTTCTCTCATGTGGAAAGGCAAAGACTGAAGCGTCAGTGTAGGATCTCTGTCCTGTGACTTAATAGTGCTGCCTGTGGACTTTAAATCTTACTAAGGTTAATTTTTGATGTGTCACTTTCATTTTACTCCATTGCTAACCAGATAAGCTACTCAAAAGCACTACCACAGAGGGCCAGCCAAGAGTTACAGCTTTCTGTCTTTCTGCAAAAAACCCTTTAATGACTGGACTCTCTTTGTACACAGTACAAATGTTATTACTGTGAGATTTCTGCTGTTTGTAGCACTAATGGCTGGGATAATATTATTAGAGCTAACTGATGGAGGTGGGATGTGTTTTGTCCTTACCTGGCCACCTTCACTGTGATGCTGCCTGCATAAAAGATGAGTAACTTAAAACTTTTATTCAGAGAAAAAGAAAATAGAGAAAAATACACGTAGAGTGCAAGCAGCAAGGTGTTCATTACTAGGGAATAGTGATTTTAATATTCCCTTGTATGTGGTTATTGTTAAGTTGCCACTGTCCTCATCCTGGAATAATGATTCTGTGCTGACATGTTACAGCAAGCTAAGAATCATTTTTGTTTCATGAAAGTCACAGGATGAAGAACTGAAGTGGGGAGGAAGGAAACTCTGATCGCTAGCTGTCTCCAGAAAGATGGGTGAAAGCTAAATCCCTCTTAATACTATGAGGGTAAAAATAAAGCCCATGAGTTTGTGTGAAGCAAACTGTAAAATAAATGCCTTCAGTTAAGTGAAGATAAGTGGACCTCTGTCCAGATATGTGCCAACTTCATGGCAAAGCACACAACAGCAGAAAGTGCCAATGGAGAGTGGAAAAGGTGAAATGCATGTCCCTGAGAGATTGTGTTCCCTTGCCTGACAGGATATTATTTCAAAAACGGTTTGTTGAAATGTGATATTGTGTCTTTGCATTCTTGAGATATGTCTGCAAGTGAAGCTTTCCATTTCTCAAAACTAACAGGTCTAGGGATATTTTCTTCTTTCCTCCTTCAGTGTCCCAAAATATCCTACAATATAATATATTTTGGGTTTCCTGTACAGTGTTTTTTAAAGAAAAGTTGTATTAAACCGAATTACATAAAATATTTTTTAGTACCTGTGTTTACTGTTCTTTCTTTAGAGATAATGCTAGATTGTATAATCAAATCTAGTTTGATATTAATTGCATATGAGCATCTCACCAAAAATCCTCTTTTTTAAAAATACATGGTATTTCTGCCTGCATAAGGATGTTGTTCTAACATCTTAACAAATGCAGTGCTTTTAAATACCCAGACACCACTGATGGCTCAGGAAGTCTGAGAGCTGCAAACAGTTGGAGGCTGCAGGGATTCGGTGGCGGGGGTAGAGTCGAATGATTGCCTTTTAATTTTCCCTAGGCTTTTAGTCACAGGGACCTTTTGGTCTGACTCAGAGTTGCTGCTCATGCATTAATGCTGACAATAAAAGCCTGACGTTAATCCCTGCAAGGTCAAGAGTTCAGGTTGAGGCTAAAATCTAATCTACTAAATCCAAACCTGTGGTACCCTGTTTTTATTTTGTATTACTTCTTGCTACTCTAGTTTTCTGAAATAAATAAATTAATACTGATTCCTACACCTCCTATTTTTTTTTTTTTAATGTGTCTCTTATACCTTGCTGATGAGTTTATGGCTGTCAGAAGTTTGTTTCTAAACTAGTTCATTTACCTGCACACAGGTATTTTGACTTCATTCTGATCTTTTATTTAGTGCTCAGGGGTAGAGACTGATCATCTTCCTCCTTTCACACTGTGTTTTATGTGTGGTCTGACTATTCATTAGTGTAATGTTGAGAAACACTGTATCATTCCCTAATAAAAAGGCAAGTTAGAAAAGGAACAATTCAGTTGAATGATGGCACAATAAATGGTCATGTTAGAAAAGAAATACAGGTTTGCTTTCCTTCGTAAAAGTAAATCTAAATTTCTCTGCTTTGATCCATCATCCAGTTTGCAGGTTCAGGATTGTGAGCCCACTGAAAGGTTAGGCTTTAAAGGTAAACTAGAACCAAACTCCTTTTCAAATGTTAAATTCTACTGGGGCTGGTTGTTTTGCATTTCTGTAGCAACACTGAATGGAATGAAGAAGATCAGTGGATTTTCCAGGCTGTTATCAATCAGTATCCAAGTGATCTTCAGAAGAAGACGAAATTGTGCCTCGATGTGCTGCAGAGATACCTTCCTCACAAATCTAGGCATGATCTGGTCAGTGTTGTTTTAAATAGTAGATCAAATTGTTACATAAACCATGTAGTGAACATTTGTATAAAAGCATGTTTATAAACATGCTTTTTATTTAAATATGTTTTTTATTTAAAAATGTCTTTATTATAAACTGTATTCTACACAGTGAAGAAGGGATGTCCCTGTCTTCAAAATACATGAACTTAAAGCCTTAGCACTTCTTCAGAATAAGCATTGTGGAGATTTTATACTTCCACATACTCTTACAGACAAATTCACAGAATTAGTTTGTTAGCATTGCTTTTGCTGTACAGTTTTATAGTTATGTCACACTATTCTGCTTCTCTTGGTATTTTTCTTTTTTGATGAGAATGTATAGCATTGTTGCACTGTCTAGGAATAGTTATTTTAATTGATCTGTGGCACATATATAGCAGGAAGAGTGAAAAGTTATCTCCTGCTCTCAGGGAGAGGCTATTTTTACATGCATAATGCCTTTCAAATTGATTGCTGATTCCTTTTACACTCCACAGTGAATAAGCGCATAGCAGCTAATAGCGAAACCCATTTCAAGGCCAGAACTCTTCAGGATGTCATAAGTAAAACAGGAGTCTTTTTTTATCTCTGCATGTATTTTTAGACCATCTACTTCCCTGTGTTTGAGGAATGCCTAATGCAAGGGAATGGCAGTGAACTGATACTAATAATTAGCACAGTTTCATTAAAATTATATTTCTTGTGGATTTCAGAACTTTTGCCTATAAGAACTAGGCTAAGTAATTATGTGCTTTGTACATTGTAGTTATATTTTAAGCATAGTCATTATTAGTGGGTCTCCCTAATTGTTTGAATGTTCATTTTAAAATTCTAAATTTAAAAATAATAATTCTGCATTGAATCGATACCTCTTAATATGTGTATTAGTGTGATAAATACAGAAATGTTTAAACAGTACTATGAATCTGTTCTTAAAACATTTATGTTACATTAGAATACTAAACTTAGAGCCTTCTGTGCCTCCTTCTGTCTGTAGAAGAATGGATGAGTCCTGAGTGCTTGATCCAGTAGCAGATCACAGAGATCTGGTTTAGAGTTGCACACTCCATCCCATTTCTTGCTTATGAGTGCCTCAGCTTTACATGCATGCTAGCGAGGCTCACTCAAGTTTGGGCAGCAATGGCAGTGTGAACTGCTGATGTGGTGGTGTGTGTACGTTTGATCAAAGAGAATCTACCTTATCTTCATCCAGCTGTGAGCTGGTAGGAATGTCTGAGCTGGGCACCAGCTGAGTCAGCAGACTCCATCCCCTGCTAAAAGCCTGGAAGTTAGCACCAGGAATGGTCCCCTTGAGCAGCTAACTGTCTCTAGAATTTCCTTCATCCTGGTAACTTATGTTCGGGGCTATATAAGGCAGGTTGAAGACTCTAATGCCTTGGTTAGTACTTCCATCAAAGTCTTGAAGCTTGAATGTCTTTGGGAGCCTCATTGAATAAGGCTAAGGAAGGTGTTTTTAACACTCGCCATTTTTGTTAGGTGGTGAAATTGGTGGTGGCAGTATGCTGTTTGGCAAGCTAAAAATCTGTTTCTGAATTTTCTGTTAGGAAAGAAAAAGTGAAGCTAACTCACACCTGTACTGCATTTGTGCTATTGCTTTGTGTTCCTCTAGAGATTGTGAGTCGCAACAAAAAGCCTCATTGTGCCAAAAGTGCTCAGTATCTCTGAAGATGTAGTGAAAGGACCCACTTACATTTTGTGTACTTTAGGGTGGGAAAGAACTGTTGAATTTAACTTATTCATATTGCAAAAGCATAGTTCAGAACAGTGGGACAGCAGCATACTGAAATGACATGTGGTACAGGCAGGCAGGGAAAGGCTGGAGTGGCATCACCGCCTACCAGCACTGGGGGACTGGCACCTGACAGAATTCTTGTGGATTCCATAGGAATTAAATAGGATTAAATCAATTATAGTCAAGGTTTGCAAAAATGTCTAGAATTATTTATGCATAGTTTTTAAACCTTTCTGAAATGCTTTACTTTTTTAGATTGTTCATAAGAAAGCTTGGGATCATTACCATTTCATTAGGAGTCGGCGCAGAGCCTTGGTATTAGATTGGGCTCAAACTAGGAAAGCCTTTTTACTTAAGGCAGTGACGACTGCTGCTGAAGCCTCAGCTGCTCATGAGATGGAAGTAGTGCTGGCTAACACCAGACAAAAGCAACTGGAGATTTGTGCTGACCTGAAAGCAAAGGTAGGTTCAGTTACAAATCTACCACATACAAATCTGGTTTTATTCATAAATTGAAAACGAAGTTACAGTGTTTAAGTGAAGAAAAACTAACTGAAGGTAGTTGTCATCTTCTTTTTACTGGTCTGATAGAGTTGTTTTGGGTAGTTAGATGAAAAAAGCAAACTATAATCTGCTGTCAGGGAACCAGCATGTTTGTGAAGCTGACTTGCAAATGCTTCTGAAGATGCTCTCTTCCATTACTGGTAAGGATCCTTGTTAGTGTTTCAATCAGCTCTTTACCTTAGTTTGTCTTTTTTTTTTTTTTATTAAGAATTTTTATTAAGAATTACCCATCACACTTTAGCCCTTACTGTTAGTTTCATAGTGTGGGTATAATCTCTGTATAAGCTGTGATCACATTCAGTTTGATGGATTTTGAATTTCTGTATAAACTGCAACCACATTTAGTTTGATGGACTTTGAGTACCATGGAAGAGTTTGAACTGTATGTCAGTATTGGAAGAACAAGATTCGTTCTCCAGCTTGCAATATGAGAGACTGTAAGCAAGCTACAGGAGTAAAGGTCTGGCACCATATTCCTTGGGTTCCTTTGTAACATTAGCAAATTGCACGATATTTGTGTGCTTCTGTTTCTTCCTCAACAAAGTGGGATTTATATTTATACTGTCTGAGGATTTGTTTGTAATTGCTTTTAACACTAGAATCCACAGAAGTGAAAGCGAAACGTTGCATTCGTCATCACTGCGATCAGTTTTTCAGATTAATGCTAGTCTGTTTTCAGAGAAATCATGAATGTCAGTCTTCCCTTCTGTTTATTTTTAAGAATGTTTTCTGAGACCTGAACAAATGGATCCCATAACTTGTTTGCCCTTGTTATAGAGGCATCACAATATTCTGAAAGGCAATTTACTGTGTTAAGAGGTGGCGAAAAAAGATAAAAATGCCTCTGTGATTTGGGTTTTTTGGTCCTTTTCTTCTTGGGGGGGGGGGTGGTGTTGGTGGGTTTGTTTGTTTGTTTGTCTTTAGTTTGTTTGGTTTTGTTGTTTTTTTTTGCGGGGGGGGGGGTGTTTAATTGTAAGAGAGTAGAATAAAAGGGGAGGAGCCTGGACACAAGAGGGAAGTGTTATGGTGTTGATGCCTAAGGCATTTGTAAGGGGAACCGCATTTCTGGGCAGGAAAGGCATGTTAAGATTTGTACTGCTGTCTGTGATTTTCCAGTTGCACAGAAAGTGTGTTATTCTCACTTTACCAACATTACCTCTGTTGCACTCTTTTCAGCAAGATACTGAGCACTTGATTTTGGTTTTCTACAAGTATCAAAACACAGTAAAAACAGTACTGTGATGAAGAGTTCTGGCATTGATACTAGGTTTTCAGTACAGTAGTAATACAAAAAAACCCTTCTGTCTCCTGTTCTGGAGCTGTCTGTCATAGAAAGGTTTGAATCTAAACACTTCAGGGTTAGAAACTGTCTGAGCTTGACTAAGTGGGGAGTACCCCATTTTAACTCCTTTAGCAGGCTTCCCTGGGGCCAGGTGGAGTGAGGAGGGGTTCTCCACAGCTGGTGTGGTTTTGGGTTTGGTTTGGTTTGTTTTATGTAGGTCTCCCTTTCTGGAATTGCTATGTGTCTCTTATCTGCACAATTAGAGATGGAAGGGCCATTTATTCCAGAACTGTGAATTTCTGAGTTGGTCTTTTTTTCCCCCCTTCCTTACAAAAAGTAACAAGCAAGTGTTTGGAGTACTTAACATTGTCTCCATGTAGCTTAAGATACCTACTGATGCACTGAACATTGTCTGAAAGTTCTTTGGATTCTGACCTCCTGTTTCCTGTAACCTGGAACTGTTTGAAACTTAAACCTGTTCGGCCTTTGCTTTTCAAGAGTTCCTTTCAAAGGTGGCCTTGTTAAAATGTTGAACAATTGAACAAAAACAATTCACCTGTTTCCCAGAAAAGAGGAATGAAAAAGGTCAATTTTTTCATTAAAGAAGGATATCACTGTGACCTTGTTTTGATCAGCTCCACATCTGAAAAGGCTAGAGGATGAAAGTTGAAATTGGGCAAGGAACTAGCTGTTTTTCAAAGAAATTATTCTGAATATATGCAGGGGTTTTGTTTGGATTTGATGTGTATATGCATTTGAGAGCTCATACTTTAGCCAATAAACCATTTAACCTGTTTTACTTTAAAAGGGTTTAAAAGGGATATCTTTCTGTAAATTTCTATGCCTTTGAGTTTGTGGGCTGTTTCAAATGAGTTCTTTGTGCGTGAAAATCAGTTTGTTCCTAACTGTAGTATAGATTGAGCAGTGCAAAAGGGAAAATATTCATATGTGACAGGCTGTGCAGTTTTTTTATTACTGCAATAACCACACGATATCACCTACCTTTTATATAGTTCTTTTCATCTGTGGACAATAAACCAACAACACAGCAAACAGACTAAATAAGGCATTTGTTAAAGCTGTTTCAAATACACTAGAAGCAGCTATGCCACCAGGCCTTATGACTGACAAGGGGTGATAACAATTAAAAAGTAAAGCAGCAGAGAAGTTAAATTAGTATTTACAGCTTTTTTTACTTGCAGAAAGGGCTTTCAAATTCTTCTTCCATTTCTCTCTCTCACAAGATCAATGTGTGTCCTTAACAGAAATCTGAGTCTCTAAGGAGGAATTTGGAAAATCTCAAGACACTCAGGTGAAATAAATCATGAGTGCCATCTGGTAATCTTCTGAATGAAATAAAGTGTGAAATGGGTAACACTAGTGAGGATATACTGTACATTCTTAAAGAGGAAATGTTTCTTGTAGATATATATCTCTAACATCCCTGAAAACAAGCTGAAGAAAAAGAGAGAGTGTTACGCTTTCAATAACTGATCAAGACTCACTCATATTTGGTATGCTTTATTCTTCATGGATTTAACCACTTTCAGGATACTGTAGTAGTTGCTGTGTAAAAAGTTTCTCTTTCTGTGTAAAATTCCTTTTTCTCAGCAGCATAGTGAAGCAAATTCTTCTGTGTCACAAGGTAGTTAAAGAGTGAAGTGAGAGTGTGATTTGTTTTTTTTAAAAGGGTCAGAAAGGTGCTGCTTCACAATTGGTGGTTGAAGAATTGAAGTACTTGCTATAATACATTCAGAAATATAGTCAGGGTACCTGCATGCATTCAAATCATTTTTTTAATTGAATTTATCGTGTAATACTTGTAATCCAGTACTTTTATCTTCATATAAAAAAGAAAAAAAAAGAACACTCAAGAGAAAACCTACGCCAGTAGACAAAAGGACAGCTGAATCTTCTGTGTTTGATGCATAGGGTGGTCTGCTCCTTCCTTAGCATAAAGCTATGTGCCTGCCATGCCTTTAAATCTTTCCTCTTTCTCTTTTTGTGTTCCAGGATTAATTTTCTCTCCAGAGCTAAAATCCCTTGCACACACTGAATTTTTGGAGAGCGACTCTCGCATTCCTTATCCTGGCAGAAACAAAGATAAATTAATTTCAAAAGGAAAAGAGTTAGGTGGAATTAACTGGGATATTGCAAAATCATATAAAGCCTGTTGCGTGTCACCTTCCTTCTCTCTTCCTGCATGATAAGAAGAAAAGATGTGTCAGTAAACTCAGGGGAAAAATGTTGTATCTCCCTATTGAGCATGTGGTCAGGTCATTGACTGGAATTATTTGACTGCCATAGGAGAGATCAACATTGAAATATTACAACTGAATGTAAAAAAATTAAAAAGTCTGGATGAGCATCGAACCTAGTGCTTTGGCCACAGTCTGGTCATTTTGCAGGATTTTTTTTTTATTCTTTATTTAAATAGTGGGATATTTAAAAGAAAAGCTTTCTTTTTCAGAAGCATTATTTATTCACCACTGAGGTGACCCACTGCTTTGTTGCATATGAGAAATACCAGGAAGTTTTAATGATGTCAGTTTTAAATCCAGATACTCATTCAGGAAATATGTGGTAAACCTGAGAGCTGTAGGATACTGTAGTATGTCTCAAAAGTGGATGTGAGCAAATATCTAAAATTTTCAAATTCACCAAAGATGAGCCCACTCTGGCTCTGTAGTATGTTTTTAATCCAGAGCTGATAAACCTGGATTTATTAGTTTGGGGTCAATATAGCATTGATGAATTTCATGGCTCTGGGGTCAGATAAAATGCATATGCAGTAAGCTGGAAGCACATGCAGAGATAGTCCCTGCAAATTTCCCTTACCTTCCCTTTCACCCTTCTTTTTCTCACCCATGTTTCCCTATACCACGTTCTATCACATGATGTTGTTATTTCTGAATCTATCAACTGCTCTGCTGAAATCTTCTCACAATGTATTACCTAGTATTTTGCCTGAATACACCACAGATTTAAGGGGTTACATTTGCTCTTTGTTATGGTGGTGCGTCTCTAAGGCCACAATGAAAAAGCAGAAGCATTTTTATAACTTCACTCTCTCTCAGTACACACACAACAGAAGTAGTTGATAAACCAATTTATGAAGTATGTAGAAAGCAAGCATTCTCTAAATTTTAAGCTAGAAATGAAAAACCAATTGGCCTTTTTACTAATTAAGGAAAAGTCATTAAGAGAATACAAAGATAAATAATCTGATGCTCATTATGTTAACTGGATTCTTACAGTGTAGTTCAGAGGGGTTTAGTAAATACTAATCCAAGAGAAATAGAAATCAGACTTCAGCTGTTGCGTGTTTCATAAATTATGTTTGCAGTATAACTTAGCACCACGCATTCATTCTACTTCCACTGAAATTGTTATGTTGTAGTTGCACGCAACATGTGAAGTTTGGTGGCTGTGTGAGGCAATGTGCAGGTGACTGCAGGTCAATGGAGTTATTGACTTCCAGCTGGGCCACAGGAGTGGGTGCCCTGCACTGTGCCAATTGCATGGGAAGTGTCTTAGTTTTAACTGCCTTCATGGTTTGCTCTAGCATTATGTTTATAATTTATGCTATATAAGACAACATACAAAATGGAAAATGCTTTCTTTGTTGATTGACTGTAACAGATCTGGGGAGGACAAGGAGTGCACACAGAGGCACACCACTCCAGTGAAGGTAACAGGGCAGTTTATTAAACCATGGTAACTCTATTATGTGTATTTCTTTTCATTCAACTGAGAACGGCATGAGTAGCAGGGTTTTGGTAAGAGGGGGCTGCAGGGACACACTAAATGAGAGGAGACCGTGGACTGACTTGTCAGTTCTGAGGTCCATTTAAACAATCCATTGCACCCCAGAATTTTGGAGGAGCACTTAGTGCCTCAGCCTGAGACCTATCTTGCTCATTTACCAAGCTGCTAGGTTTATCAAAGCTTGTAGTCTGGGATATACACATATCTGTCAAGTTACATTGAAATTGTCCAGTGATCCCCAAAATTGCTTGTGGATAGATAGCTGGACAAGCAGATAGCTCATCCTAACCTTATTTTCTCAGGAGAATTACCTTCTGTCTTCAGGTAGGAAAGTGGCACCTCAGGCAAGAAAAATAATTTGCAAAAAGTAGTTTTTGCCAAAGTAGTAAAGGATCAAAGGAGCTCTTCATACAGCTGCAGAAGGAACTAAAGAGATAATACTGCATACGAAAGGACACCAAATTTAGTTCAGTAGTTGTAAATAGAAATGCAGCATATTTAAGGTTATGTATGTGTGAATATTTAAGCCTACATAATATTTAAATGTGTTAATACAATGTTGACACTCCTGTTGTCAAGAACAGAGAGATTTCCTGAATAATGTTGACTGAGAGGAAATTCAGGAATAAGATGTGAAAAGTAAACTGCTCACACACTGTCCTGAGCAAAGATGTGATGTGCTTTCAGCTCCCCGGAAGTAAAACCGGTCCTCTATTGGATTACAAGTTTTGTAGGTGCCAGTCCTAGTCCTAGCAGAAAGCAATGCATCTGTTTACTCTTCAGGTTAGACTGAGGATTATGCTCATATGCTTTTCTCTTGTATCCCTTTTTAAGTTTTAAACACTTTTAGCTTAAGAAAATACCTACAGTTCTGTTAATGACCAAACCAGTTACTTTTAACCGCTTTCTGATTTTCAATTAAAATTATTCTGTAGATGGGCATGGATTTTTTTATGTAACAAAATTAGTCTTAGTGCCAGCAGCCTAGGCCTCTTAGAGGTAGTCGATGGAGCACAAGCTGCTCAAGAGCACTAGATGAAGATCTACCAGGGATGTGAACTTCTGTTGTTTTTCTGATCACAAGAAGATGAGATTATATTCTGATATTAACAAACAGACTTGCGTATTTCTTAATTGTCACGCTGCCAAATGCTCTACTACTAGACTACTTCTAGGTCTTTCATAAGGCCTTCAGAAGCAGAATACTGCTAGCTTGCGCCATTTGCTGTTGTGTCATTCAAGGCCCTGTGGAGTCTGAACATGACTCCAGGTGCTGTTCAGGATTTTTCAGGGTAGAAGAACTCTCAGGCTAGAGAAGAAGGAATATGGGTTTGGAGTTGAAAGGTATTGGAGATTTCAGACCACCATCTGTTAATATCACAGTGGTTTGTTGTTGACATACCTGTTGATATCAGTAACTGTTGATGTCGTAAGTAACTTTGTGTAGTAACTGTGTGGTCTCAGGATGTGCTGCATGTTTTGTGGAAGTAATACAGATAAGTTCTTCACCATGATATTGGAGCTAAGTCTTTTTCCGAGGGAAAGTGAGCGTTAGTCTTGCTGCTGGACTGCTGAGGGACCTGCTGTTGAGAGTGCTTGCTGCCCTATAACCTGTCACGAGGGTGCTGGGGTTTGTATTTAGAATCGGGTGTTAGCATGGATTTTGAATGCTTAGAGTTTGTCAAAGAGCTCACGGCCAGCAGAATTTTGCATGTTGTGCCACAGAGAACAAACAGGAGGCTGTCTGAGCAGCGAGCTGCTTCACCTGCTGCAGGAGGCAGTAACTCATCAATAACTACAGCTCTGCATTCTTACCACGAGTGTAGGAACCAATACATGGAAACAGCAGTGATTCTTGTGAAATACTTCTACCTGGTGGTGATACTTAATATGGAACCCCCCTCATAAATCTGAACTTCCTTTCACAATAAACTAGTAATTGATATAACGCTATTTTAAACATTCATGTCATTTCATAAGGTTACTGACGCATGAGAAAAAAAAAACAGTGTGTAAGATGCTTATAAAAATTGATTTTCTAGGACTTTCTGATTTTAAAAAAGTGGTGGCTTTTTCACCTTTTTTTGACAAACTGCCCTGTGCCCCTTGGTATTTTAGGCTCCAGAGAACTGTAATTAATATGCATTTTAATTTTTTCCCTTTTATAAGCTCTACGATTCACACCCTGAGGCACCTGTCTCATTATCTTTCCATTTAGGATTATATGCGTAGTCTTAGAATCGTGGAATCATAGAATAGTTAAGGTTGGAAAGGACCTCAGGATCATCTATTTCCAACCCTCCTGCCATGGGCAGGGACACCTCACACTGAACCATGTCACCCAAGGCTCTGTCCAACCCAGCCTTGAACACCACCAGGGATGGAGCATTCACAACCTCCCTGAGCAACCCATTCCAGTGCCTCACCACCCTAACAGGAAAGGATTTCCTCCTTATATCCAATCTAAACTTCCCCTGTTTAAGTTTTAACCTGTTACCCCTTGTCCTGTCACTACAGTCCCTAATGAAGAGTCCCTCCCCAGCATCCCTGTAGGCCCCCTTCAGATACTGGGAGGCTGCTATGAGGTCTCCACGCAGCCTTCTCTTCTCCAGGCTGAACAGCCCCAACTTTCTCAGCCTGTCTTCATACGGGAGGTGCTCCAGTCCCCTGATCATCCTCGTGGCCTCCTCTGGACTTGTTCCAACAGCTCCATGTCCTTTTTATGCTGAGGACACCAGAACTGCACACAATACTGCAGGTGAGGTCTCACAAGAGCAGAGCAGAGGGGCAGGATCACCTCTTTCGACCTGCTGGTCACGCTGCTTTTGATGCAGCCCAGGATACGGTTGGCTTTCTGGGCTGCGAGCGCACACTGAAGCCGGCTCACGTTCATTTTCTCATCGACCAGCACCCCCAAGTCCTTCTCCGCAGGGCTGCTCTGAATCTCTTCTCTGCCCAACCTGTAGCTGTGCCTGGGATTGCTCCAACCCAGGTGCAGGACCTTGCACTTGGCATGGTTAAACTTCATGAGGTTGGCATCAGCCGACCTTACAAGCATGTCAAGGTCCCTCTGGATGGTATTCCTTCCCTCCAGCATATCAACTGAACCACACAGCTTTGTGTCATCGGCAAACTTGCTGAGGGTGCACTCAATCCCACTGTCCATGTCAGTGATGAAGATGTTAAACAAGACCGGTCCCAACACCAATCTGTGAGAGACAAGACTCGTTACGGGTCCCGGCTGGACATTGAGCCATTGACCACAACTCTTTGTGTGTGGCCATCCAGCCAGTTCTTTATCCACCGAGTGGTCCATCCATCAAATTGATGTCTCTCCAATTTAGAGGCAAGGATGTTGTGTGGGACAGTGTCGAACACTTTGCACAAGTCCAGGTAGATGATGTCAACTGCTCTACCCCTGTCCATCAGTTCCATAGCCCCATCATAGAAGGTCACTAAATTGGTGAGGTAGGATTTCCACTTAGTGAAGCCATGCTGGCTGTCACCAAGCACCCTGTTGTTTTTCATGTGCCTTAGTCTGCTCTCTGGCCAAAGTCTGCTCTCTTGAAGTCCAGAGCAGTGAGCTTGCATGCGGCCATCCAGCCAGTTCTTTATCCATTGAGTGGTCCATCTATCAAACTGATGTCTCTCCAATTAAGAGGCAAGGATGTCATGCAGAACAGTGTCAAAACGTTTTGCACAAGTCCAGGTAGATGACGTCAACTGCTCTGCCCCTGTCCATCAGTTCTGTAGCCCCATCATAGAAGGCCACCAAATTGGTGAGGCAGGATTTCCCCTTGGTGAAGCCATGCTGGCTGTCACCAAGCGCCTTGTTGTTTTTCATGTGCCTTAGCATGCCTTCCAGGAGAATGTCCTCCAAGATTTTGCCAGGCACAGAGGTGAGACTAATGGTCTGTAGTTCTCTGGGTCCTTAGCTTTCCTAACCTGGTCCCTAGCTTCCTGGACAACATCCCTGTATTCTTCCCAGGCCGCCTGTCTTTGCTTCCACCTTTTATAAGCCTTTTTTTCCCTCTAAGTTTCCTCAGCAGCTCCTTATCCATCCATGGAGGTCTCCTGGCCCTCCTGCTTCAGCTTCTTCTAGTCAGGACACAACACCCCTGAGGTTGTGTCAGGTGATCCTTGAATATCAACCCTTGGGCCCCCCTGCCCTCTAGGGCTATATCCCATGGAGCCTTACTGAGCAGGTTCCTGAAGAGGCCAAAGTCTGCTCTCTTGAAGTCCAGGGCAGTGAGCTTGCTGCACGCTCTTCTCACTGTCCTGAGGATCTCGACTTTGACCATCTCATGATCACTGCATCCAAGGCTGCCCTGGAGCATCACATTTCCAACCAGCCCTTCCCCGTTGGTGAGCATGAGGTCAAGCATGGCATCTCTCTTTGTTGGCTCCTCTGTTACTTGCAGAAGGAAGTTGTCTTCCACACAATCGAGGAATCTCCTGGATTGCTTGTGCAGGGCCGTACCATCACTCCAACAGATATCAGGGTGGTTGAAGTTCCCCATGAGAACAAGGGCCTGTTAGTGTGAGGCTTTTCCTATCTGTCTGTAGAGTGCTTCATCCACAGGTTCTCCTTGATCAGGCAGTCTGTAACAGATCCCCACAGTAATGTCTCCCATGGCTGTTTTCCCTTTAACCCTGACCCACAAACTCTCTGTTAACTGATCACCTATCCCCAGACAGAGTTCCATACTCTCCAGCCTATCCCTAACATAAAGGGCAACTCCCCGTCCCTGCCTGCCAGGCCTGTCCTTTCTAAAGAACCTGTAACCTTCCATTCCAACACTCCAGTCATAGGAGCCATCCCACCATGTTTCTGTGATGCCTATTATATCATACCCCCGTAGATGTGCATACATCTTTAATTCCTCTTGTTTGTTCCCCATGCTACGAGCGTTTGTATAGAGGCATCTGAACTGAGCTCCAGATGAAGCCGGCTCAATGTCTGGAGCAGCTGGAATATCACTACATTGTTCCGAGCATTTATTATAGGTGCTGGCAACTGACTGGGTGTGTTGGGATGGAATGACGCCTCCCTCCCCCAACACATCTAGTGTTAAAGCATCCTTGACAAGTCTGGCAAGCCTCCTACCAAAACCACTTTTCATCAGAGCAGCTCCACCAGCCCCCAGTAGACCTGGCCTACAAACTTGGGTCCCATGTTCAAGACAACCCAAACCCCTGACTATGACACCACCCTTTTAACCATTTATTAACCTGGCCAATCCTCCTAGCCTTTTTGGGGTCCTCCCCTGTGTCCTGGAGAATTGACGAAAAGACTATCTGAGCTCCAGAGCCCCTAACCACCTCTCCCAGGGCTCTGAGGTCCTTCTTTATGTTCTCTGGGCTAATGCTATGTATATCACTAGCACCCACATGGATCACTAGAAGTGGGTAATAATAGTCCATGGGACTTACTAGAGCAGGCAGCCTCTCTGCAACATCCCTGATCCATTTTGCAGGTAGGCAACACACGTCCCTTGAGACCCGGTCAGCCGCTTCTGTCCCTTTCAAAGCAGAGTCCCCGACTACTACAACCCGCTGCTTTTTTCCTGGCAGCACCAGTAGTGATCTTCTTTACCAGTGCACCAGCCAGCTGTTTCTGGTGCGAGTGCGTTTCCTCATTAGCTCCCTGCAGGACAGCAAAGCGGTTCCGGGCAGGGACAACAGATTTAGGAGGAAGCCCCTTGCTTTTAATTCTCCTCTTCCTCCTTTTTTTTATTGGGTTTTTTTTTGTTTGTTTGTTGTTTTGGTTTTTTTTTTGTTACTAATTCCCAGCTTAACGGCCTCCTTCTTTCCTCCATGAGCTGGAGGGGAAGCTTGAGGCCCCTGCACAGTTTGGGCCTGGAGCAAGCAGTCCTGCTTCCTCTCAGCTTCCCTGACATCTTGCAGCCTATTAATAGCTGTAAATAGCTATAAATTTCTTATTTTATTTCCAATAATAACATTGTTAATATTTTATGTTTCAATGCATGGTGGGTTTGATTAGTGCAAGGTTTTTCTTATTTTTAGTTGATAGGATTATACATCAGTAGCAGGTCTCACTATACTTCCCATTTTCCTTGCCGATGTCAGCTTTGTTGGGGCAAAATTTGCCTGTGACTTCCAAAGTTTTGGCAAACAAGTTGTTAATTGGAAACAGAAATCCTTGGGATGCCCGCTGTGTAATTGTAGATTTACTTTACTTGTGCTGTGCATTCTGCACTTCTGAAAGCTGTTGCAACTACTGCACATTAGCATATGTTACCAGTAGGTCTGGTGTTTCCTAAATTACAGACTTTTCATGCATGATACAAACCATTCATAAAGAGCATATCCAGCCTTTGCTTCCTGTGAGCACTGGGGCTTCAGTGCAAATGCTCTGGAGGCTCACATGTTTGTCTGGGAAAACCTGTAGCAATTCTGTCCTGGAGATGCAAACGTTTTACACCATGCATTCATTTCCTTCTTCCTAGTCTCTAGCAGAAAGTTGTAAAAGTTTGAGTAATTGAAATAAGGTTTGTAATGAGAAATTGTAGGTGAATGCAAGTAAGCTTGAAAATACTTTTTTTAATGAAATGCACTACCTTTTGTTAGTTACCAAATAGACGTTTCTGTATAATTAGTGACTTTAAAAAATTGCTTTAGTTTTGTAACATGACTTCTATTGCCCTGCTCCATTTATAAAATATTTAAGTCTATGGTATTTATCATCCTACTAACCCAAGTGGAATTTATGTGCTTAACTTCTATTAACCTTAGTAGAAATTACCTGGGTGAATCCTTGTTCTTCTATGGAGGACTACATCTTTAATTTTCTATTTCCCTCTCATTTACTTCCCCCTTTTCTTAAAAATCTTATATTTTTTAATACCTGAGCATGGAAGGGAGCTGCTCAGGCAAGAGACATAGATCAGCATGCACTACTTTTATCTGAAGTATTAACAGCTAAGCTATATTGCACATGAAGAGGCTATGCTGCTGGTAATGAAAGTCACCTTTTAATGAGTTTCCCATGTTAATCTTCTACTGATCTCAGTTTGACCTTGCTCTCTGGCTAGTTCTTTAGTAGAAAATAAAGTAACAACATTCTCTTGTGTGGGGAAATAAGTAGTTTGCCAAATTTATAAATCATCTCCATCGATTGGATTATGTGTCCATTAGGAACTGATCTGAGAAGAATATCCTTACTGAAGAGCTGATGTTGAAGTCCTGTAATTCTTGTAGCCCATAATCTTTTATCACTTAACCACATTTTACATCTGTGTTGCTTAATTCTCTATTTCAAGACACACTAGAAATGCATAGCTCTAAAATGGCCTGCTCTCTGTAAACAGAATTTCTTGGGTCACCAACTTGTTCTGAGACTGCAGTCCTTATCTTTAAAGTGTGAAGGAAAAAATGTCATGGTTGACGTGGTTTGAATTCAAACTTGCAATTAAGAGGCAATTTTTCACCCTCTGTGCCTTGTGTTGTCCATCTGGAAAAATGAAGTATCTCTGACTTACCATAAATGGGATAACTCTCAATTCTATATTCAGCAAGAAAGAGGGCAGAGAAGATGGTAGAGACACAGTGAAGTTGGGGAAGGAGGGTAGGCAAGGAGAGGAGCTAAGTCCTGGCAATAGAAGTGGATTGGTCTGGTTATTTGAACTGTGGACATTTCTTGCTGTGCTTTTGAACTCTGATCCCAAGCTTGGTCTTTCTGTTGAGCTTCATATGAGCACAATGCCAGTAACTGTAGGAAGGCCTTGGGTGACCTAGAGTACTCTAGCCTGAATAACCCTATGGAAAGACACCAGATGTAGATTCCTATGCAATTTGGTGTTCATCCTTTCCAAAGCAGAGTAGTTCTGAATGACTCCTTGGGCTCTATCTGATCAAGATGAAAAGCTGCTGTACTTGTTCTCTGTTTTCAAGGGCCCCTTCAGTAGCCTAACATTGAGCTTTTCCACACAATAGGAATTTTACTGCTGCTTATACCAGTTTTTGGGGCAAATGACATGCACCATATAACACTAAGCTCAGGCTGTCTGTGCTGTCCCATCTGTGAAGTATGAAATAACACTAATGGCTACTGTTGGGATTTGCTACCCACTTTGCCAAACAACGCGTTAGAAATATGGGACAAATATATGCAGATGCATTCTCTGATTCTTTGTTTTATGCTTAGGATTATATATATATATATATATATAATTCCTTTTAATAGCATTTGAATCTCTAGTCATCTTCTAATCACATTTCAGCATTTCTGACCATACAACCCTGATTGCTGCAGCTGCTCTTGCTTTCAGTCACGATGAATCCACCATAAAAATGCTGGTTCTTTTACCAGTGCTGGAATAGCATTCTCTTGCATACTTCCTCAACTTTCTCATTCGAATTTTGTGGTGGTACTTTTGCTATGAAGCATCTTCATTTGTGAAAGTATTTTTCTTGAAGAGACCCTCTGAATATTTTTCCCAGGCATCCTTAGAATGACTTGTGAACATTTTGAAGAGTGGAAAAAAAAAAGGAAAACCATAATAAAAATAGGGAAAGGTGTGGAGAAATGTTTCAGAGATTAGTAAAGCTCTAGGAGATTCTGAAAGTGTGTTGGGATTGGGTCATTTTTTAAGGTTGTGAAAGAGTGAGCTAGAAAGAATTGTGGTGGGGATATCATAGGATTTTCTTTTTATGCCTTTAGTTATGACAAACAGTACTGACTTTATCACATAATTATTGGGAATTATTGCTTAGAATTTGAATTCTAGCAGCTTATTATGTCTGTGTAGCACAGTGTAGCCTGCAAGAATACTGATCTGGAGCTCTGTGTAGTCATTCTGGGACACTGTTCCTCCTGGTCATTTTATGTCCTTGTGGTTTGTAGTGTATTTTTGCCTCAGTCTTCAAAGGCCTTTTTTACTCTATGCATGACCTTTGCCATGCAGACCCTCTCTGCACTAATAGTTGCCCCATGCTCCTATTTTCCTAGCTGTGCACTTTAGCTGCTAGAAGGAGCTTGGTCCAACTCTCTTGTGTCACCCTAGGTAGCTTCAAGATCTGTTTATAACTTAAGTCAGTGTTGCTTAAAGAGAAAAACTTGCTTAGTGCTGATGTGCTGATTTATTGGGTATTCCCAAGGAAAGTATCTCAAAACTCGCTTTATCATCAAGAAATGTATCTGTAGCATGGAATACGTGGTAAATACGTTATTACTATTCAGATGTTAGAGTGAAAGAATTAATTTATTACTTTAATTAGTTTTCAGTGTACTTTACATTATTGTAATATGCAATATTGAAATAATGATCTGAAAATAGGTACGTACACATTCTGTTTAGCACAGTGATTTAATAATTCACTTGGCAAAAGCTCCTCTAATAATACATGAACTGTAAAATGTACTTGAAATGCCAGTTGTAATTAAAAACTTTCAAAACTTAATGTTGGCAGTGCTTGTATGTAAGCTTCTTTGTGAAACAGGCAATTGGGGATCCAGGTTTCAGTGTGTTTGCAATATTAGTTTAACTACTAGGATTTTTTTAATATTTAAACAGAACATTTAGTGTTGACACAGTAAACTCTACCCTTCTGATTTTGCACTCCTATGAATGAAAGAATGCAGTCAAGAACACATCAGGTTTTTTGTACAGTCTGTGGACTCAGACTACTGCCTTACTGAGTCAGAATTACTGTTCAGGGTATTTTTTTATTGTTATTGCTCTTCAGATCTGCATGACCCTGCCTCTGGAGGAAAAAGCTGATGAATACAGTGGGTTTTCTTGAAAAGCTTAGATAATGAATGCTGGAAATTCAGGATCAGGTAGTCAGCTTTAAACAGCAAAACACAGAAGTATGGAAATGTGTGCCACAGAGATCCCTCCATTATTGTGCTCCATTTCCCTGTCTGCCCTTTGGTGGTGGTGGTTGTTTTGCAGCAGCACCCGGAGACTATCAGATAGGACTGGTTTCCCACAGTACCATGAGTACAGACGCACAGTAAAGTATAGTTTGCAAGGCAAATAGAGATGCAGGCTGGGTTTCTGTAGAGGCAGTCCACTATACCCTTTCTTATTATGAGTGAAGATAGTCTAGCTCCTATTCTTTGAACCTCTGAGAACATGGGCAGGGGACTGGTTTAGGAACCTTTCCATTCTTGCCCCTGCCATCTTCTGTGGGAAGTACTCCATGAGAAGTTCCCCTTCGTAGACAGGCTGGCCCACAAAATGAGTTGAGGCTGTGGGACAAAAACTACTGTCTAACACAGAGATGTTTTAATGTTCGAATGTGGCTTAAAAAGTGAAATATATTGGCCTTTGAATCAGGTATTGAATTACCAATTTTTGGTATTTCTGACATAATAAAACACATTAATTTAGCTCAGCTTCACAAAGAACATTTTATTCGATATGACTTTAACTCTTCATGTGGGGAAGATACGGCATAACGCCAGCCTGCTGAATCACATTTTATAGATATTTTGCAAATAGCGCTTTTCTGGTTTTTACAAGTTTTTCCTTTCTGTTGCAATTATGAATAATTTTTTAAAGGAGGTGACTCCTCTTTTGCCTTAATGAAAAGGCATGGATTAGATAAATGAAGGAGGAGCAGGGATAATGTAAACTACCTTCATATGCTGCCTAAAGGAAAGAATAAATGGGTATTGTGGGAAAGTATAGTACAATTAAACTTTCCTTGATATTCTTATAACCCATTCTCTTGATTAGCAATAGGCTTGTGCATTCAAAAAACCTAACTAGATAAAAATAGAAAGCAGATCCTACCTGCTGAGTAAATAGATGTGCTCAGTAGTCATTCAGGGCAGTGTAGGTAATACTGTAGAAGGTAGTGGGTATATGCATTGAATTATTGCCATATCAGTTTTGTCTGGGGAACCTCTTTGCATGATTAAAGTTTTGTCAGCTGAGTGAAGTTATATGTTTGATGCTTGGTTATGCTCACTTGTTTGTATGATACCTTTTGAAAATCTAGTTTGTGCCCCGACATTGATTTCTGACTCAATCAAAAGGCTTTAATGGAAGAGCTATGTAAAAAGAACTAGGAAGTGATTGTGGCCTGTCACAAGATTGGTGTGTTACACATGCCATGCAAACAACTGCTGATCAAAATAAATGATTAAGGAAGTTTGAGATGTTTTTAGACTAGATTAGTATCTGTATCTGCTTACTGCTATGTTGTTATTTGCTTTCCTTCAGTCAGTTATCGTCTTGACACTTACTGCTGGACCAATCCTATTCTCAACATCCACTTGCAGTCAGTAGTTCCCCTGAAGAATCAGTTACTGCAGCTTTTATTGAGACCCATTTAGTGGCCACACTATGCTATCTAATGATTGCAAACAAACAACTAAAAAAGATCCCTCGTTAATAGGTAAATTAATATCTAGAGAAGACCAGTAAAGGATCAAGAGGGTTCTCAGAGTTGGAGAAAACTGAAGCTGCATGTGATGAGCCCGCTTACTGCATATGTATCATTGTTGAAGAGAGTTTGAAAGGAATGTGAAGCAGGATGTAGGAAAATGCAAGCTTAAAAAAAGCAATTCTTTTGTTACATAGTTTAACTGTTACCTCATTTCAGCCCAGCCCAGAAAATCTCATTGATGTTATTACAGAAGTTTAAAGTTCATATGTTTTTGCAGTGCAGCCTAGCTCAAATCAGAGCAGACTTTCAGCAGATTCATTGATTTTTTTTTTGTTTGCTGTTAAATTTTAAAGCTTCATGTGTATGTTTTTGCTTCAGTCTGTTTCAAAAGTGAGGTAGAAATGATTGAATGATGTTCCACATTTATTTTCAAAACATTCCTTTTCAATTTATTAGCGTAACAAGCAAAGGGTAACTGAACCAATTTAGCATTTTTATCTTAGATTCTTAAACTCCTAAAATGCACGAGCAGGCTGCTGTCAAACTTGCTAAATAAAAATCTCTATTTAGACAAAGGCCTTGTGTTCAACTTTCACGTGTGTGTGTGGGTTCACTCAGGTATTACAGCAAAGCTCCAGAAAACAGGATCTTATAAAAATTGATACATTGCCTCTTGTTTTCTCTTAGCTGCTACTATGGTCATTTCATGTAACCCATGTTCTATTATTGTTCCATATTTCTGTTTCAGTGGATGGTTTGAGATTGTAACTGGCTGTTTTCTGTAAGTGATACACACCCTTCTGCTGGCACTTCCCTCAGAACTTGCTTGCTTTAGGATGTGGAGCTGCTATAGATTTTTTAGCTCACTTGATGGACTTTTAATTCTTGTATGGCTTAGAACCAGTCAATTTGTCATTCCTGCTGCATGAGACAGGCCCAAACCCTGTTCCTCCGTAGGATCCATCTAATAAACCTCTGCTCTGTAGCAACTTTTTTCTGAAGTCCTCATTCATCCATGTTCATTCCTGCCAAGCTAAGCAAGCTGTTTAGACCCTGTCTAGCGCTGAATTTGTTATCAGTGTCAGAACTATAGAAAACCCTGAAATAAAGGTCTGAATACATCTTGTTTGTTATACTTGGCTGTTCCACACCTTCAGTGTCTCTGTTCAGAATCTGGAAGAGTTTAGCAAACTCTCCCAAGAAAGCCTGTTAGATCATCTTACCTGCTTTATTTCCCTGCCTTTTTGGTAGTGCCCCTATGCTGAACTACATCACAAGAATCCTTGCTTTGCATATTTCTCAAGAAAAAGCATTTCTGTTATGCCTAAAAATATAGCTATCTGATTATTTTTCTTGGGACTTGCTTAAGTCTTACAGCATCTACTTGTCAGCTTTGTGTTTTTAACTTATGAACAAACTTAAGGAAATAAGATTTCACATTATAGGAGAAGACTTAATTCCTGGAACTGGTAGGGGAGCTGGCATGGGAGAATGATGAGAGGACTGAACTACAGAGAAAATGTGTTCCTCTACACCAGAGTAATTCTTAGACAGTAAAGACAGTGGTCAGCAGAGAAGGGGTTCCCAAGTGAATGTCTGGACAGTAGACAATGTCTGGAGATAGACACCATTCTGCCTCTTGGTGATTTTCAAGTGGAACAGCTACTGTGTCAGGGAATGAGAAGACCCTGGCTCAAGCCAGTCTAGAAATAAAGATGTTATTTTTAATTTTGAGGACAGGTGGGTACAGGTCCCTGCCTCAAAAAGTGTTTCATTATTTCTTTATTACTGGAACGAGTCCAGCAAAGGACCTTTAAGATGAAGGTCACTTCTCCTATGAGGAAAGGTGGAGAGAGCTTGGTCTGTTCAGCCTGGAGAAGAGGGGATCTCACCAATGTGTATAAATACCTAGAGGAGAGGGTGCAAGGAGGATGGGGCCAGACTCTTTCCAGAGGTGCCCAGTGACAGAAAAGAGGCAGCAGGCACAAACCGACACATTTGAAATTCCATTCCATTCATCATTTCTTTACTGAGAGGGTGGGTAACACCAGAACATATTGGCCAGAGAGGTTGTGGAGCCTCCACCATTAGGAGATACTTAAACCATGATTCAACATGGTCCTAGAATTTAAGAATACCAAAACAAAAATAGGGTTTTCTGTGCTGTCTGCCATTACATTACTACACACTCAGACATATGGACAGGTGCAGTTTGCATGTATGTATCCTAAGTGATCCCTCTTGCATATTTTCAGGCATCCATGTCCAACTTCAGTTTCCATGTGTACACATTTGTTCCCTCCTTGCAAACCATCCCACTACATTTTTTGACATTCATTCAGTGCCATTAATACTTGTTGGCACAAAGTTATCCCTGTTCTACCCACTGTCCCATAAAATAGTGAGTAGCATTGTCCAAATAGGGTGGAAAGGGAGGGAAGTAGAGAGGTTTGGGGTTTCAGGATCTTGTGCCTTTTTTCTCCTGGCTTCTTACATTTTCCTAGTTGCAAGGATAATTTTTTACTTGCTCTCTTCCTGTAAAACGTCTGATTGGTGAAGATGGCTGTTACCTAGCTTCCTTCCCTGTTCCCCCCTGAGAGGAAAGACAGGAGATTTCAGAAGGTGAAACACAGTTATGAATAGGCCACCACTGAGAATTACTTACAAAAATGGAAGGAGAGAGGTTAAAAAAGAGTTTAATGCTCAGCTAAATCATAATTCTTAACTTTGGGGTTGGAGTTGAAGCTGGGAAAAATTGTATGTACTCTGAGAAAGTAACAGCATAAATGAAAGTTATTTGAAGAACCCCCAAATTCAGTAGTTGTTATTAAAAGATGGGAAAACTAAAGATACAAATCACTGAGAACCTCAGACCCCAGAGAGCACAAGACTCCTGAGCAATTTTTTCAGAAGCACAGAACAATTAATAGAGTCTGTGCACATAGCTAGTGAAATGCAGGAAAGGTGGTAAAACATATATTAATATCTTTGTACCTACTGTAGTGTAGAAAACCAGATGAAAAATGGCTGAAATGCTTGCTCCTTTGAGGAATGCAGAGTACTGTTACACTTGACAAATCCATTGTAAAAGGAGCTGGCAAGCCAACAAAAAGCAGACACTGTTAATCCTGTTGAAACCAGTGTGAAACAGATGAGCGTACAACTGTTCTTGACAGCACCAAGGTAAATCAGGGCTCCATGCTGAGAACAGTGTGCTCGAGAACACTGAAAACAAGTCTCTAACTATTATCAATTACTGAGGATGTGTTGTCTTGTTTAACCAATAAAGTGTATCAGGAATATGTCAAAAATGGATTTCTGGCATGCTGAGCTGAGCGATCCATCCCATCCTCAACATGTTTTGCAGGCCCTTTAATGAGGGTGCAATGGAGCTGGTCCCTGCCATGCTTCCACATGTGCTGAAACGGCAGTCCTGGCAGCCACTGGGCAGCTGAGCTGCGGCTGATGTCTTTCTTCCCGCAGATAAGTGGGATGTTTGGTATACAGGACCACTGTAGGCACTGGTCACAACCCTTCACAGCTGGCAGGGATCCTGGACTAATTTTGCACAGTTTGAAAGCTGACAAAAGATGAAATCCTTGTCGCTGGAGTCTGTTGATTTCCACAGAGTTGGTTGAAAATGAAGTGCTGTTTCAGAATTGCCCGAGTTGAAAGGTGTGAACAGACTCTGGTCGTTTAGCCCTGGTCTCCATTCATTCATAGGCTCATTAAGAAATTTATATGTCACTGAAAGTTTAAGCATTGAAGGGGAATTTAAGATCTGATGTTACTGAGATGGTTTTGGTAATTTTGCCAAAAATCTTTTCACATTTGATTTTTTTGCGTATTATGCCAGTCAGTTGCAAATTGTACATTAGCATGCAGAAAGCTGGTGCTTACTGAGTGATGATGTATTTCTGGTAAGATTATAAATCTTGGTTTGTAAATGGGTTACATGGGTTTTCTTCCCTCTCTCAGTTTGGCAGGTTCACTTTATTGCACAAGTCTGCTGCAGAACTGTCTTTTCAACTATTTGTTCCAGGTTCTACAGTGGAAAGCACAGCAGGAAGAAGCTTCTAAACTAGAAGCTGCTATAGCTGCTAGAAGAAAAGAAGAGAAAGATGAGAAAGAGAGGCTACAGAAAGAACAGGAAATTATTCGTAGAGCTCAGGAGAAAGAGAAAGTATGAGAATCTTTTATATGTTTTTGCATACATTAATATACAATTGCCTTTAAAATCTTTAATTGATCTCACTACCTTGTAGTCTTGTAAAATATTAGGAATTAGTACAGAGGTGAGCAAATAGTTAGTTGAGTCTTCCTATTATTCACCTTAGCTTTAAAGCTGCTTGCTCTTACACACCAAATGTACTTCATTACATGTCTGAAAAAAACCCAGTCACATACACAAATAAATGTATGTGACTGTCTCTGCATCACAAAAAATAAGTACAGAGGCATTACTGGATTTCTAACTCATACAGCTTTGTGCTTTTTAGCATGTAGCAAGGACTCTGAAAGCTTCCCATGCTGCAGTTAAGTATGCTGCAATGCAGCAAATGAACCTTACAGGGTATTGTCTGCAAGAGAGCGCACTGCACTTTGCAGCACAAGGACCTTAACAGTGGGCCTGAAGCCCAATGGTAATATTAACCATATCATGATATCAAAAGTCTGTGACGTTATTCTAAGTACTTAGGTAGTGACTGCTTAGAAAATGGCTTTCATGCATAACCCTAAACTTCAACTTAATATAAGATCAGAAAATCCACTAAAAAAATAAGAAAATCCACTAAAAAATAAGATCAGAAATCCACTAGAGTGAATGTAATGCTCTTAGAAAATCAAGCTACATCACATGTATTTGTGTTGACCTTTTTATTTAAATGATATGGCAAAAATCCAGGAGGTTTTATTAGAACTTTACCTCTATTTCTGAGTATCTTTTATGCTGAAATCTGTTATGTTTTGAATCCAACTCACCTGTGGTGTATTTGTTAAGACTGCGTGGAAAAAATAAGTCGGAGAATGTCACAGTTTCTTATTGCTTTGTCTTTTAAGTGCTGCTCAGTAAATAGTCTCTTTTACTGGACTACTCATGCCAGCATATTTGCAAGAAGAGGCACTAAAAGCTGTTCTCTTATAACATTCCAGTTAGAAGTTAAGAAAACAAGGCTAAACTGTTCCAAAGAGAGTATTTTCATGAGGCATATGATGGCTTTAGTGATATCAGTACATGTCACATTACAGGAAACTAGTGGAAAAGAAGGAAGAAAACAAAATCTTTCTATATGTTATCATGTTTTCTCTTTAGATTTTGCCACCTTGTCTTTATTTACCTGACACATTTCTGTGTAACATACCCGCTGGGAGTAAACGTTTACTGGTGGGACTACAACATGGCCAGGTGGACGCTCTGGAATCTGATGGACTCTCATGTCCCTAGCAGTGTCTATAGCAGTGATACTCCTTGCAGGGGAGAAAGCCAGACACAAAACTGTCCCTACTTACAGCAATTTGTTTAAGTTGTAACTGAAACAATTTACAGCACTTACTAAAAGCAGTAAAGAGATTATAGCAGAGCAAAATAGAAGACTTGCAGGCAGGTGGAACCAACTGCTGCTTTAGCAAAAGAATGAAAATAGTCCTACACTACTTGGAATTTCCTCATCTATTTTTATAGCACTCAAATATCTTTTCTTTGCTTAGTCCAAATATGTCTTCGTGCCATGTCAAACAGGTCAAGAGCAGAAGCTTTTGTAGCTTATAGTATTCCTAGTAGGTAGTTTGCATAACCATTGAATTTGGTCATATCAACAATTCTGCAAGAAGCACCTGACTGAAACAGTTACCTGGAGAAAAGAAGCTGAAGCTGTGAAAGCCTTCTTGTCTCGAGATAAACGCGTTATTTCTCATTGCTGCAAGTCCCCTGAACCAGCATTTGAAAAGTTGCCTAATTTCAAATTGATTCTGATTTATTTGTGAGTTCATTCTTCTTGGTCATGTCTGCATTTGCATACTGTGTGTATCCAGTTTCTTCTCGAGTTGAAGAAGTCTCTGTTTACATCTGATTTTATTGTTTTTCTGCAATTTATCTTGAAAATGAAATATGTATTCTTGACAAAGCATAATCTTTTTATTCAAGTATGCTAAATCATATAGTTAGCAAAATTGCAACCAGTTGTCCCAGAGCCAGTTTCAAGAGATGTTTCTCTTTCTGTCAAAATACACAGAAACACTCACTTTTCATAAGAATCAGAAAAGCACAGATTGGAAGGGACTCAAGAGGTCCCTAGTCCAATCTCCTGTTCAGGAATGAGTTCCGACCAGGTAACTCATGGTTTTATCCTTATTTTAATTTATTTTATTTATCCGTAAATTATCTCTAATATTTCAGACTGTCATTCCAGGTTCAAAAGTTAAGAAAGGTGTTGCAACCCTGCACTTTCAGAGAAAATCAGGCTCAATTTAAATCACTATTGGTTTAACCTTAAATTGGCCTATTGCATATATTGCTGGTGAACTTTTTAGACATACACCTCAATAAAAAGCCAGAGGAGAAATTTTAAAAATTATGTGCAATGTGTTACGATACTATTATTTATGTATTTTATTTTTTTTCACACTGACGTGTTTCCTAGTGTTTGTTCCTTGTTGATATGTTGTTACTATTCTTCCATGCTGGATTTAAAATTATAACAAGGCAGAACTTCTACATTATGTGTCTGCAGTCATCTTCTATGATAGAATTTTCAGAGTGAGATGTGATGAAGTTTTGGCTGGCATGGATAATGCATACGTTTCAGTTGGAACATGTGACTGTGAGATGCTGTGGTTTCTCTCCCAGCACTGGACACAGTAGTGCAGGGAGGGGCAGCCCGTGTTAAGTGATGGTTTGCTGCTTAGGTTATGAGAAACTTAGCTGCTGCTTTTCTTTGTGTTACAGCTTGTTCTGCTTGTCTTTACTCACACTGTGATTATAGTGGCAGGTGGCCCTGAAACCACAAGGAAGGGAAGAGGATTGGTGATCCTGTACTGATCTAACCAAGCAGCAATGTTAATTTTTTGTGTAAATAATTTGGTTGTGCAGACTTTCCGCTTGTCTCTGGCCTATGTGTAATGTCTGTATAGAACTGCCTATGCGCAGATGGAAGAGCAGCTGTTTGAGGCCAGCAGTCATATGTTTCATTTAAGTATGTTACATCTTAGATCCTTAAAAAGGGCTGCTAACCTTACACTGCAACTGCTTTTCTGGTGAATGTTCTACAGCAGCATGAATATCCTGTAAAATGCCTGTGATCAGTGTAAAAGACATTCCCAGTCTCTGCCTAGCCTGTAATCTATCAGGGTATATGCAAAGTACTTCCAAACCTAAGAACGGCTAAAATGACATTAAATCTTAAATACTAATGCTACATTTGTTCTGTTGGACTGCAGATCAGATTTTCCCTATATATTTAAATACGGAATTTCAGAAGTGTCCACTGGCCTGTAATTAGAGTTTATGAGAAAACCTTCAGGCAATTTGAAATACAGAAGGGGAATAATTGCAAAAGAGAGAGTTTTATTTCATCAATATTAAGTGTTCAAAAAAGAAAAAAAAAAAAACATTCTAAGAGTGTTCCTATGGAGACGGGCTGGGAGAGCTGTGGTTGTTCAGCCTGGAGAAGAAAAGGCTGTGGGAAGAACTTAAAGCAGCTTCCAGTCTCTACAGAGGCTGACAAGAAAGCTGGGAAAGGGCTTTTTACAAGGGCAGGTAGGGAGAGAACAAGGGGGAATGACTTTAAACTGACAGAGAGGAGATTCAGATTAGCTCTTACGAAGAGTTTCTTCCCTGTGAGGGTGGTGAGGCCCTGGCACAGGTTGCCCAGAGAAGCTGTGGCTGCCCCATCCCTGGCAGTGTTCAAGGCCAGGCTGGATGGGGCTTTGAGCATCCTGGACTAGTGGAAGGTGTCCCTGCCTGTGGCAGGGGGGTTGGAACTGGATGGTCTTTAAGGTCCCTTCCAACCCAAACCATTCTGTGATTTGGTATAAAGACGATGGTATTCTGACTGCCATTTCAACTGAAATCTGCAAAAGAGGCTTAAATTCAATACAGTTCAGTGATTTTCTTGCTCTTTGATAAAGCTTTTGTGAAATGATTTTATAAGTAAATTTCATTGTAACAAATTGACTGTGTTTTGGGGTATTAGGATAAGGTCTCAGACCTTTGCAGGAAATTTATGCATTTAACTGTAAAATCAAGATATTATTCAGGTATAATTTCAGCTGCTTTTATAATTATTTTTATAATCAATAGTTTTGTCGTTATTAAAATTCTTCAATTTTCTTAGATTTTTCTATCTTTCTCTAATTCTATTTATTTTTCCAGCTGTATTTTAAATTATAGAAACATAATGCTGTTTTGTCAGTGAATTACAAGTGGCAGCATTGTCATATGCTTCTTTCATGATAAACAGCCTTTTCAAAAACTTAATCTTGATTTTCAATGTAAACACTATCTTTGTATTGCTGGAAGCAATAGCTTTTGGTGAATCATGTAGCTTTTCTCTATTTGTCAAGGCATCTGTTAAGGAATTAAGGGTTTTTTCAGTCAGCCCTGATGTGCTATGAAACCCCATACTGTTCTCTGGCTATTCTTTTGGAGTCTAATTTGGAATTTCACCAGGGTATGTCGTTACTTCTGTGTCCCAACTTGTCTTCCTCTTCTGGTATCTGCTCAAATGGATAAAAAAGCACCAAAAACAAACAAAACAACAGAGTGGAAATGAAAGAGTGTGAAGTACAACAAGGAGAAATTGCAAGAGTGCTAACCCCTGTAGATCTGTGTCATCCTGACTCTTATTGTTGGGATAGCAGAGTATAATGCAGAAAAGAGAATATGATACAACTCATATTCCAGGTCATCTCCAACAAGTACTAGAATGTGTTATTGTTATTGTTACAACTGAAACAGGCAGGATAGGTCAGTATAGCTTCAATTAGGGCAAGAAACTGGAGGATCAGGTCTTATACTGAGGTGTGCTGGGGGTTTCCGTAAGGCAAAAAGATACAAGAAATGGCTGGAGCTTCGTGTTGCCAATATGCATAATTCATACCTTTCGTAGACAGAGTTGAGGAATTACGATCATATTCAGCCAACTTACATAGGTTTTATATTATTAACATAATAAGGATGCTGTGCTGTCTACAGATGTCTAAACCATTCCTGAAAATCAGTTGCTGAAATTAGGTAAACTAAAGGGCTTTCTTTCTTAATACATAACCTGCCCATTAGTGCTTATTAAAAAAAAATCTTAACTGTGATTTTATGTGTCTTCTCCTTATCTTGTTTTCTTTGGTTGGTTTGTTTGTTTTTCTATTCTGTATTGTTTGTAATTGATGGTATATATTTTGTATTGCTGTTAATCTTCTAAACAATGCATGGTTTTCACGAGATGAAGTCAAGCCTAGCCCCTAGTGCTGGGCTTTGCAGTAAGTAGCTGAGGTCCCACAGGAGGCAGGGGAGAAGAGCTACAATGGAACCAGCCAGGAGCCTGGCCAGCCCTGTCTCTTGTCTCCAGCAGTGGCCCTAAAATTAGAGGAAACTTGTTACAATAATTTCCCTCCCTTCAGGCTACTTTCCTGTCTCCAGCTGTTCCCTGATACTGATGTGGTTTGTCAGTTTAGTAACACCTCTGCAGGGGCTCTCTTTGGGAAGTTGCCTTGTCTTTCCTGAAGCATGTGTGAACTTCCTGCATCCATCACCTTCTTCCTGTTCCTCAGCGGGCTCTCCACATTAGCTGAAGTGAGCTGGGCTGGTGTGAATCCAGCCCTTTGAGCTGCTCTAGGGCACTTTAACTGAAGGAACGTTTACTCACTTGAGCAGCACAGTTGAAGGTTTTGATGGCAGAGTAGGAAAGCAAGGAGCAAATGAAAGTGGTAGCCTTGAGTTTGCAGTTGAAAATTATATTCAAATTAGTATGCACAGTCTGATTTTACTGTTTCTGTGTGTGGGCTCCACACTCTGATCTCCTAGTAAATCTTTTGTTAGCCCATACTGTTCTAAAATAAAAATTTTATTCTAAAAAGAGCAAACTTGGATTTTCTTTAATTTAATGCTTTTCTTACTTCATTTGTTCTCACTTCCTTGGCTTGTGAATTATTGTTATTTTGATTACTGCATTTGTTCAAACTCTAGGTGAAAAAGTACTGGGCTGAGAAGCAGCTCAAGTGGCAAAAACAGGAAGAGAAAAATCTACAACATCTAAAGGAATTAAGAAAATTAATGTCTGAACAAGCAGTTAAAGACAGAGAAAGGTAAAAGAAACTAAATGTGAACACCTATAGTATCAATAGGAACTTCTTATCGTCTAATTTGCTTTGATCTCCGAACTTCCTAAATGAGAATGAATTAAGTAATTTTTTTCCTTGCTGTTTGGCAGTTACTCTGGTCTATACACCAAGTGTGCATCATCATATCTTGGCTGCAGTTTATTTATTAGTTTGAATTAATTCATATTCATCAAAGTTTTAGACCTCGGTAAGCACAAAACTACTGTAATCATGATAGGGTACACAACATTAAAAGCAGCTCCCATTGTGATTTTTTTAGTTGTAGCTGGGTAATAAGACCTACATTCCCACTTTGCAGACTTATTTATAATTAGGCTTGTTTTGTTTTAGAGGCAAGCGAGAGGAGAACATTAAGCACTTAACAGCCTCAAAGTTACTTATTATTTTAGAGGGTCTTAAGCTGCATATCTAGTTGTAGATGCTCTTCACTTGTTTGACGTAATTTAGGACTTCAGCCTTTAGAATTTGAATCCTTGTAAAGACTTCATTACTGAATATGGCCTTTAATGACCTGCTGAAGAAATACTTGATTTCGCAGAGGAATTCCTCTGTCACAGAGGAGCATAAAGCCCCCTGTCTGTAGTCTGGCTATAATTGCTCTCCAATAGTAGGCTTCCTTTTTTTCATAGAGGAGCCACCAAATCGCATGGACCAGAAATGTAATTAAAATAAAGTACCATTGGCACTAGAATATTAAACTTGGTCTTAAGCATTCTGTGGGAAACACTACTTGGATCTTATTTTGTTATGATACCTCGCTGACAGCTGAATTTAAATGTCTATCCTCGTGCTACAAATATATCTATACCTTTCCTTAATCATACCTCCAATGATTTTAGCTCATAGCAAAAGAAACATATGTACTTGAATTACTGAGTTTTCAGCAGAATTGATCAGGGAAAAAAAAAGACTTTTCTTTAAACCTGTGTACAGCACTATGCCATACAATTGGGGAATGTTCTTTTCTTATGCTAATAAACCTTGCAGAATAAAATACAAGGAAATGGCACAGCTCATTGAGGAATGCAGGAAGGAAATAATCACACCTTTAGGCTATTACAAGTCAAAAGTCAGTAAATGCTTAGTATTATGTTTTCCAGAATTGGCATACTGTACAAAATAAAACAGGTTTTAAAAAACTGCTTGCTGTTTGTGAAGATTAATAATTCTTTGAAATAACTTAATGCTTTTCATCTTCAAAGCCTTCAGAAATATAAATCAAAGGGCAGAGACATTACTGTTATTAGGGGCTGTAGTGCTACAAGTACAGTATAAGGCATTTTAAAATATAGAATCATAGAATAGTCAGGGTTGGAAAGGACCTTAAGATCATCTAGTTCCAACCCCCCTGCCATGGGCAGGGACATCTCGCACTAAACTAAGTCACCTAAGGCTCTGTCCAACCTGGCCTTGAACTTACCACCAGGGATGGAGCATTCACAAGTTCCCTGGGCAACCCATTCCAGTGCCTCACCACCCTAACAGGAAAGAACTTCCTCCTTATATCCAATCTAAACTTCCCCTGTTTAAGTTTTAACCCATTACCCCTTGTCCTGTCACTGCAGTCCCTAATGAAGAGTCCATCCCCAGCATCCTTAGAGGTCCCCTTCAGATACTGGGAGGCTGCTATGAGGTCCCCACGCAGCCTTCTCTTCTCCAGGCTGAACAGCCCCAACTTTCTCAGCCTGTCTTCATAACGGGAGGTGCTCCAGTCCCCTGATCATCCTCGTGGCCCTCCTCTGGACTTGTTCCAACAGTTCCATGTCCTTTTCATATTGAGGACACCAGAACTGCACACAGTACTCCAAGTGAGGTCTCCCAAGAGGAGAGTAGAGGGGCAGGATCACCTCCTTTGACCTGCTGGTCACGCTCCTTTTGATGCAGCCCAGGATACGGTTGGCTTTCTGGGCTGTGAGCGCACACTGAAGCCGGCTCATGTTCATTTTCTCATCGACCAGCACCCCCGAGTCCTTCTCCGCAGGGCTGCTCTGAATTTCTTCTCCATCCAGCCTGTAGCTGTGCCTGGGATTGCTCCGACCCAGGTGTAGGACCACTCAATCCCACTGTTCATGTCAGTGATGAAGATGTTAAACAAGACCGGTCCCAACACCGATCCATGAGGGACACCACTCGTTACCGGTCTCCAGCCAGACATTGAGCCATTGACCACAACTCTTTGTGTGTGGCCATCCAGCCAGTTCTTTATCCACCGATTGGTCCATCCATCAAATTGATGTCTCTCCAATTTAGAGACAAGGATGTTGTGTGGGACAGCGTTGAACGCTTTGCATAAGTCCAGGTAGATGGCATCAATTGCTCTACCCCTGCCCATCAGTTCTGTAGCCCCATCATAGAAGGTCACCAAATTGGTGAGGCAGGATTTCCCCTTAGTGAAGCCATGCTGGCTGTCACCAAGCACCTTGTTGTTTTTCATGTGCCTTAGCATGCCTTCCTGGAGAATGTGCTCCAAGATTTTGCCAGGCATAGAGGTGAGACTGACTGGTCTGTAATTCCCTGCGTCATCCATTTTCCCCTTCTTGAAAATGGGGGTTATATTTCCCGTTTTCCAATCATCGGGAACTTCACCCGACTGCCATGATTTTTCAAATATGATGGCCAGTGGCTTAGCAACTTAGCAAAATATATATTGTACTGAACTAAGGTAGACACACTGGGCATCATGATTTTACAGTGCAGAACTGCTGTCCTCTAGAAATTAATAGTATTCTTACGTGTTTCACTTACTGCAGCAGATAAATTGGTTTTGAGTCTTCGCAGAACTGATCATGAAAAATGGCACGGGCCAGCACCACGGTTCTGATCTGATACAAAAAAGAAAAGATTTTTGGATTGTGAGCAGATTGTCAATTCCAAATACAAGATATGGCCTAGATAGTGCATAGCGTTTAGAATAGATGTAATAAGTTATTAGGAAATGGTTTGCTGTTATCCTGAATTGTTTTTAAAATTAATTTTAAATTAAGTAATCAGGTTTATAAAAAGGAAAATTATTATCACAGAGTCACTGTGGTGCTCTGTTTATTCAGGTCTTGCTTTGTAATTGCAAGATGGTGAATAGCCAGAGCTATCAACAGATTAAAAAAGAGAAGGATTAAAGGCACTTGAAAGTGGATGTAGAATTTCAAGTGACCCAAGTCCAAATTTGCTTTCTCCAACTCCTCTGCTCAGTGATTGTCTGACAGTGGAGACATTTAACTGATTAGACATTTAATTTTCTGCTGTGGAAGTTCCTAGGTAGCTGCATTTTTATGTTGTATGTGTCTTAGAACTGTTGTTTTCAGAGCAGCTGGCTAGCACTTGCCTACACCCCAGAGGGTTTGAGTTTATGTAAGTTCCCACAGATGCTGATCAAGTAAAAGGTGGTGAAAGTAGCAAGTTGAACACAAAATCCTAATAAGCAATGCTATTTGCATTCAGCAACATGGGAGAGGGGAAAAGGATTGTTCTGATTTGTTCTCCAAGCACATCTTCTGTATTATTTCTTTATCCAACAGTTAGGTCATACAAAATTTGTAAAAGTGTTTAAAAAAACCCGGGGGGGGCTGGAGTAAGAACCTGGGTCTGCCCAGATCCTGTCAAATGCCCCACCAAGCAGGCAAAAATCATGGTGCTTTTTTGCTTTCTTCTACCCCTATTCATTCTGTATTGTTTGCTCATAGTGGTCCAGCTATTAGCACAGGGGTGGAGGTGCCCTTACCTGAACTACTGTATGTTGTCACTGGTTGTGATGCTTGCTGATAATGCAGAAAATGACAATTTGAACTTCTTCAGGCTAAGAATCTGAGACTAAAACTGTCTGGACAAGAGCTCTTATTACTGGTGTGTATCATCAAAGGTCCAGGCTGGCGACATTTGAAAAGGAAAGCAGAGAGTTCTGATACTTTTTAAAATAAAAATTAAATGTTTGGTAATTGACAGCTCCAGAATGAGAAATGCACCAGAAACACAGCGGGTATGAGATAAATGGTGTGCGTTCTCCTTGCTGGTATTCAGCAGGACTTAACCCCATTAAGCTGGGGTAGCTGGTGGGGCTACTTCAAGGGTAAGAAATTAGTGTTGGCAAGAAACACTTGCATGTGGTCCCTTGAAAATAGAGGTGTAAGCATGAATGTACATCTACGGCAGTCAGTCCTTCCTGTGTCCATACCATCACGTGTTCAGCTATTCTAAATGTCTTAAATTAGGTCGTCTACATGCCTGTGTCTTTAAGGACACAAATTATAAGCTCTCTTTTAATGTAGTATCAAGAACTACAAACTGTGTTTAAGTCTTACTGTGCTTCAAGAGTTAGCATCCAGAAGGGCAGATGTTTGTCTGATGATACAAGTCCACTTCTCCCTGTTTTAATCTATGCAGTGAATTTCAGTTAGGTCCTTTATCATGTCCCTTAGGTATGGAATGGGTTGTATATACATAAAATTTTCTAACAGAACATCACACAGACCCCCAGCAATAGATTTTGCATTACTGTTGCAGGTCAAGAATTTAACTGGCATGAAATTGTGCAAATATTTTCACTCACTACCTATGGGAAACAGAGTGGCACAGTCCTGCTATCCATTGAGGAAGTGAGTGGGAAACATTTGCAAACATTTTAACGCAGCACCTGCACTGCTGCCAGTCCTGGCACTGAATTCAAAGGGCAGGGGTGGGCGAGTCGGAAGGAAACAATTACTCTTCACAAGAATTCTCTCTTATTAACTGTTAGAAACAGAGCAATGGCAGCTGTTTTCCATGCAGCTCTGTTTACCACATGCCGGGGGTGAAGACACTTACGTACTGCATCTCTCTTTCCCTTGTGCTCTTGGAAGCAATTCTGTGCTGGGAATGCATGCAGGTGGCCTTTCCTCTTCCCCTGCTTGCCCTACTTACAGATTTTCCCCTTCCTGAAGAGCTGTCACCAACTCCCCCGAAACCCTCCTTTCCAGTCAGTGTTCCACGTTGAAGGGACACAGAACAGAAAGAATCCAGGAAAACTGTGTACAAATAATTGGGTGTTAAAGCTATTCATAAAGCTGGGAATATGAGGGGGTTGGTGGTGGAGCCAGTGCCTCAAGTTCGTACTGTTATGTCTTATAATGTCTTTAGAACTGGAGCCAAGGTTAGGCTGTGCACCCCAATATAGACACCACACTTCAGCTGCAGTGTAAACTAGCAAAGGATCTGGCCCATCATTTTTCTCATGGTAACCAGTGGCTACTTCTGCAGTGTGTGGAAGCTTTCTATGCTGGCTGCCCCATGCCTTGGCAACTTTGTATATCGATTTAATCACAGGTGGAAACACAAGCAGATCTTAGCCACTAGGATAATGCTTTCTACTGTTTACATGAGATTTATTCAACTGACAAAGGTTAAAAGAATAAGTTGTGATATACAGAAAAACCTATCTATGTTATAACCCATTTTTTGACAGTTTTCTAAAAATTTCATTATAAACATAGCAGTTTATTATTTCCTAGTGAATATTTATGAGACCGTGTCTGAAAGCAGGGTTCTAATGAAATTATACTTATCAAAAATTACATAAGTGTGTACCCACAATACTTCAAAAAGGTATCTTTGCTGAAACTAATCAGCTAAGCTCATTTTTCAGCTGGTAATTTATTAAAATTGTTATTTGCTGTGATACTTAAAGTAAAAAATTAGTATTAAGGCATTTTAACCTTTTCTATAAAGTTAAGTTGACTTTGAAGAAATAGTAGCTAAAATATTACGAAGTTTAATAGAGTGAAAGAGAATTAACAACTTTATTTGGATGTGGACACTGTGAAATCAAATCTCAAGTAAATATTTAAAGGCAAGTAGAAAAAGTATTGGAAGGATGTTCCAAATTAGGAACATGATGTACGGCTTAATATGTGTTTACAAGTTTCCCTGCCTTCCTTGAGTGCAGATTTCATAGCCCTGCCATTGCCCTCTGGCATGAAACTTAATCTTTGTTAACACAGGCCTTGGTCTCCCCAGCATGAGCAAGATGATGATCTCCTTAGGATAAAATAGTAATGAAAATATGAAGCACCTTCTTAGAAGCAACAACTGCTGCATTGATGCTGCGTCCTTGCTCTGCTATGGTCTCTTGTCAGTGACTTTGACAATCAGTTGCAATCACTTACATCTATGCAAACAGGGTCTGGAAAATCCAAAATGTTCCCCTTTAGCAATGCTTTACATTCCTATGTACAAGAAAACTTTTGCAGGAGAGACAAAGTATGTGACATTAGACCTGGATGAGTGCCCCTCAGTGTTCTTTCTTGGTAATTTACTGAAGTTTCCAGGGTACTGAATTTCCTGTCTGATCACACTGGAGTATTTTAGAACATGTATCATAGTAATTGGCTCAAGCAGACTGAAAGGTTTTCAATATAATTTATATAATTTTTTTTTGTCATTTTTCAGTAAAATATGAATATCTGCTTGTTATTAAATTTTCTGCACAGAAAAAGATTAGGCTTTCTCCCTGGAACAGAATGACTTCTGAAGATTACTGCAGTAAGCATTCATCTGCGTAAACTGCAGTGGCCACATTAAGAAACTGAAAGCCTCTGGGGCATCCTCAGGCAGCTTTGTACCACTCTCTTGTGACAAACTTGTTTGTCCTGGTAATTGTTACTGGATTATTGATGCAGTGGCCTTTTCTAGCTACCGACAGAACTGTACCTTTAGTTCTGATTTTTGCAGTTTATAGCACAATTTATATACTCCTTTGAGCTTACTAAAATTTCGAGTAAGAAAATAAAAATATATTTTATTGTAGTTGAAGCAACTCTTTCTTCTCCATTTCTCTAAAGGCAACTTAACATTTCAAGGGTAAAAGAAGGATAATTCTCTGACTGCAAAGCATAGTAGTGGCAATTCCTATGTAAGCACTAAAAGTGACTTACCAAAGGATACCCTGCAGCTCTATTGAGAAACAGAGTTTGGCAGTGAACTGAGGGTTATTTAGGAAATACGGTTGTGTCATATTGTATCGTCATATTGTCATATGCTGTAAATAAAGTTTCAGGGTATTTGTGCTAACTTCCATTTTTTTCCTTTTGAAGAAGGATGTAATTCTCAAGTTTTCCTGCTTCTTCCAGTAACAAGATTGGGAGTGATGTGTTTCTTTTAATGGAAAGGGTTATAGGAAAGAGTTCTGCTATACACAGATGTCAGAGAACATTTCTTCTTGGCAAAGAAAATTTGGGGGGGGAAAGTGACAGGGCTATATAAAGCATGCTGGAGAAAATCTGTGTTCTGGAAATGAAATCTGAAAGGTTAGCCAAGTTGTTTGGAAAAAAAAACCCCAACCCCCAAAAAACCCCTAAAAAACCACCCCAAAACAAATTAAAAAACCCCACATCTCCCTCAACTCCCTTTCCCCAAAAAGTCCGAACAAACAAAAAAACCCACATTCAAATGAAAAAGCATTTTTTGCATTTTTCAGGTGTTTTGATGAGCCACAGTGGTGGTGTTATGTGGATAGAGAAAACATCAGACCAGTTTTCAAACTGAAATAGCATAACAGAAATTTAAAATGAACCTTGACCAATGCTTTTTCCGTTTGTGTGTATGCTGTTTTTCAGGGTAAAGTTTAGACAAGCATTACTAGAAAAACGGTTGCTGGAGAAAAAGGAACTAGCCCTTCAAGCAGCACACGAAGAAGAGGAAAAAAAGAAATGCCTTGCACTGCTACGACAACAGGTGCTTTTATTTCCTTGATATAGTATTTTCATATACAGTAATAATACAAGCACATACTGTCATATTATGTGAAAGATAAAAGGAACAATCTATCAAAAGCAAATAAATGAAAAAGTTAAAATGGTCTGGCTTAAACAATAATTCTGTCATGTTATAAACCCCGTGTGCTTTGTAACTGTAACAACAGGAACATTATGATGTTAAATTGCACTGTAGAAGCTGTTAATATCTGCAAATAGATAGATACTGTTTTTTTCTGGGTTGGATATGATTACTGTTTTGTTGTTTTTGTTACTTGTTTGTTGTTGGTTTGTTGGGGTTTTTTAAAATCATCTTAAGTCTGCGTTGAGTGTTCGGCAAGATTTCTGAGTAATTTAAATTCTTTTTAAATTCTGAAAACTTACAGACCTTGGATGACTTTTCTTCAGAGAGAGATTTAACTCTCTGTGAAACTTTGGCGTGTTATTTTAAAAAGGACATCTCAGAAAATGCGTGCTAATGTTTGTCATAGTAAATGTAGTGTTTGGGGTTTTTTTTACTGCTGACTTTTTAAGTAGTAATTTTACCTTCATTTATATTTCCATATCTATTCAACTCGTTTTTCCCTCCAAAGTTTAAACGGAAAAATCAGGGTTTCACGTTCTTTACACTCTAGGAACTGCAGCCCAAATGTGCGCCCAAAGGAAAATAAGGGAGGGAGAAAAGATGTTCTCCAAACCCTTTTGATTTCAGATAATTTAAACAGCACTAGTGCAGCAGCTTTCTCCCCAAGACTGCATCAAAAGGAGCGTGACCAGCAGGTTGAAGGAGGTGATCCTGCCCCTCTACTCTGCTCTTGTAAGACCTCACAAGGAGTATTGTGTGCAGTTCTGGTGTCCTCAACATAAAAAGGACATGGAACTGTTGGAACAAGTGCAGAGGAGGGCCACGAGGATGATCAGGGGACTGGAGCACCTCCCGTATGAAGACAGGCTGAGAAAGTTGGGGCTGTTCAGCCTGGAGAAGAGAAGGCTGCGTGGAGACCTCATAGCAGCCTTCCAGTATCTGAAGGGGGGCTATAGGGATGCTGGGGATGGACTCTTCATTAGGGACTGTAGTGATAGGACAAGGGGTAATGGGATAAATCTTGAACAGGGGAAGTTTAGATTGGATATAAGGAGGAAGTTCTTTACTGTGAGGGTGATGAGACACTGGAATGGGTTGCCCAGGGAACTTGTGAATGCTCCATGCCTGGTGGTGTTCAAGGCCAGGTTGGACAGAGCCTTGGGCGACATGGTTTAGTGTGAGGTGTCCCTGCCCATGGCAAGGGGGTTGGAACTAGATGATCTTATGGTGCTTTCCTACCCTAACTATTCTACGATTCTATGACTGCCCATGGTTAAAAATACAGTATTTGGTGCAGCCTTGACCTCACCTTTGGCATGTCCTTTGGCTTCAGGATTAACCATCCCAGTACAGTGTGCATGCAAGGAAATTCTTCCTTGTGGCTATGGCTTTGTAAATGCTTTCACTTCAGCGATTGAGTGTACAGGTTCCAGAAGAAAGAAAAATATAGCAGAGGTCTAATACTGCAAGCCATCTTCTGTGGCATAATGGAGTGTAACAGGAATAAATAAATCTAATGGATCATTAGTCTGTTATTTCAGTCATTCTTTAAACTGTTGAACTCAGGTTCATCTCTAGTCAATAATACTTTATTTTTAATGATCTGATTCGGTTAAAAATTTTGCTGTATTTCCAGCACTATTTTAGGTTGGCAATGCATTTTTAATAACTCTATTACATCTTGTGTAAGTCACTGGTTGAATTGCATTGTCTTTTGCATCAGACATTACAAAAAGCTGGTTGAGAGTCACGATCTGTTGATCTCTTCTGACTGACCCAGTTCTCTGGCCAAAGTAGAAAATGCTTCTAGGATGGCCTTTGACCGGCATGATAGAGTTTCCACTTCATTACATTTTCCTAACCAGTATTTATTCTCTGTTTCACACTAATGAAATACTGCTTCATAAAATATTCCCCTTAGTTGTATGTGGGGAAAAACAAGATATTTACTGAAGTCATCCCATATGTATATTTTGACAGCCTGTGAACACGAAGGTGACATTTTCTAAAAGAGATGGCAAAAAATTACCATACATAATTTTAAATATTTGTCTCTTGGTTTAGCCATTCAGATGGTGTCCTGACTTAAGTTATTTTGCTTATGCATCTTTCTGTATCTTCCAAGTAGTATTAGCCTATATCGAATATTTTAACCCAAAGAAAATAATAAATGAAAAAAGATTCTCTCTTACATATGTAATGTCAGAGAGAATCTTTGGTACTGATCTAGCCACAGGAAATTAAACAGTCAAAACAGAGCACTTAAGAAAAAATCTGAAGAATTATATTATTTGTGGCATATCACTCCATGTTGTTGCCTGTGACTCAGTAAAAACTGTGAACTATTTGATCTGAACACCTTTGTTTCCATCTGAAGAAAAAGAAGAAAATTCGGACTTACAGGAATTGTGGGTATTCCTAAATTGTGAGTCTGCTGGTTCCTTTTGGTTACTGGTTTTGAAAGGCAGACTCATGTCAAGTTCTGCTAGAAAGCTGTGGATGCTATTGCTTCTCTGCCTGCATTTTTGCTGAGCAGAGGCCTCCTCCACAGCCAGAACTGCATGCCACTGTTACGGTGTCAGTAGTGCACGTATCTGGGAAGTGCTGTTTCCTGGTAGCCTAAAGCTTAGCATAAGCTTATTTCCTACCTGGGGTATGACAAGGTAGCAGTGTAAACTATTTCTTTGTGGAAATGCAGTTCAGCTTTCAAGTTTATGTTTTCAAGGACTGACAGTTGGCATTCACAATATGCAGGTTATTCAGTGTTAAGCCTGCCCACACAGCAGGCGGTTCTCCACTTCACAGCAGTTCTGGGCATGCACAGTGCCGTATTAAGTCCAGACAATTAAACTGTCTCCACTGGGAAACAGGAAAAACAGTCTCCCTGATTATTATTCTCTGTCAGCATGGTTTTACTCTGGATTCTAGTTTTAAGTTTTACAACTTTTATGTAAGGATACAAAGTGGTTTAAGACAACTTCTGAAATTTTTCAGCCAGGTAAATGATAATGTTCTCAAAGGATGCGTTATTGATAGTAACCTTTTGTCATCTTAGGTCTACACAGATAGAGTAATTGTTTTCATGTAATGTGTTTTAGGTTGCTGTTGTTGCAAAATCAGATCCAGCTAGAGCAGTGGCTGATACAGTGGCATCTAAAGCTCGGATGGGCATCGGAACCAAAGAAGATATTCAGAAGCCACTGTTTCAGTTGCATACATACAATGAACAGCAGGTAACTGTCTCTAATCATACTATATAGTTTATTGTATGCACATATATCTTGATAGTGGTATGTGATGCTAACATTAGTAATTTATCTCCTAAATAGCAATATTAACAGTAGAATATAGAATATAATTTGTGTAAAAATAAAAACATTAGGACAAATAGGTGGGGTAATCTCTCTGCCCTGGTGTAGATGCTGGAGGACCACAATGAGAGTGGCCATAGGGGCGTGTTCAGGTCCATCATAGGAGTCCTGGGCTCTCCCTAAACAGCATCCCCCACTGCCACCACTAGACAAAGGATGCTGGGCTCAGTGGACCACTGTGCAGTTGCTGTGTTTGCTGGGCATTTTGACTGAGCTGTTCACTATTTTTTCATTTCAAAACTCACCCCTTTTACATTTTTACGCATTTATTTAAAGAATGCCTCCTTTTCCTCTGCTCCAGTTAGTGTTGTACAAAGTATTTGAAGTGAATTGACTCAGCATAGAAGTTTTCCTGAATGTATGCAAAACAGCTGTGTTACAGGTAACTTAATTATGGGGCATTCTTTTTTCTTGAAAGATTATGCACAGCACAAGTCTTTTCATAAGGTGAAAATAAGTATCTTTACTATCTTACACTGTTGCTAAACTGAGAATTAGTTGGGATGTGATATGCAAGGGCTAAAGGAGAAGAAATTGGTGAGGTGGAAAAGAAGCAGGAAACTGGAGTAACTGTATTCCCATTTGCAGGTCACTCGTACTGCTGAGGACAGTGGTAGCATAATTTCAAGTGGAATTAGTAACATAGGGGAGGATTTTTTTATTCCTTCACTGTTCCCTCTCTGCTCAGTCTATACATTTGAAATTATTCCCACTGGAATTTGAAAATTATATTTACAGAAAAAGAAGTGCTATGATAGAATTCTGTGGCATAAAAGCTTTCTTTTAGCATTGAATAAGCTGAAATTTAATGATGTCTATAACTAAGCTTGGCCAGCACTTCCCATTTTAAGGCATTTAAAATCTTCTCAGTTTGATGAAAGAGAGATGTGGCACAAGAGATATAGGGGTTTTTTTGGCTAGTAACATTTATCCAAATCTGACCTATGTATGAGGTTCTGAAAAGCCTTAGCTTAAAAATGTTGTAAACATGTGAATTTGGGATTGATATCTGAATTCTCAGAATATTCTTCCTGTTTCCACTCAAAATGGGATTTGGTACTGCTTGAACTGCAGTGTGTGTCTCCTGCCAATCACACTGGTGTGCTCCATCCCAGAGCTGCAGTGGTTGTGAATAGTGTTTCCCAGTGCTGGGCTTCCCAGCAGCTCTGGGCTTTGTGGCGGTAGATGCTAGAGCTGAAGGCAATGTCAAACGTTCTCTTTCAGTGCTCTCCCACTATAGCCCATGGAAGAAGGATTTGAGAGAAGCTTACAAATTTTGCCAAATATCTTGTCGGCAAATTTTAGAAGTAATTTCCTTAGGCATTAATTGTTGTTTGATGGAAAATGGAAGTGGTACTGCTATGTAGTCACAGACAATGCTGTGAGAAAAATCAGAAACATGTTTGAAGCACTTGGATGCCGTAGAAACAAACAAGAAGGGATTAGAAGTGGTGTGCTGAAAGCAGGGCTGTATTGGTGGGGAGCTTTAGAGGAGTCAGCAGCTCTTCACTGAGTGGGCTGAACTAAACAAAACTTGGTTTCTCAGCTACCCTTTCAGTTTTGCTGAGGAATGACAACCAGGGCTGTTAAAATAGTTCGAGATCACTATTATTAAAAAGGATAATATCAAGATATGTGCAGTGAGATAAGACTTGTTTACTGTAGAGTTTCTCTGCTTTTGAAGGCTTTATGACCGTAATTTTCTTTTAAAACTTTTTAAATATATACATTTACAGATAACCTGTGAGAGACACTGTTTCTGAGGAAAGTATTGTTTTGTTTCTATTTATCATTGTGTGGTTTATATTAACAGATCATTTCTGACCCTAGACTTCGTGTTGAGCTAGCTCTTCGAGAAGCTGGTCTTCATAAAACACTTTATGCAAAAGAGATTTTACCAAAAGTTCCTCCACTGAAGCTTCCAAGAAGAGATATGGAATCTACAGCTTTTAAAATGTGAGCACCTCCCGTATCAAAAGTAGAGAAGCTTCAGGGGTATTGTCTGGCCTATAATGTGAAAACTTTAAATAAATTTCCCTTAGTCTGTGCCATAGAACTACGTAGTTGTCAATGTGTGCAATCATTCTAAAAACCGATACGCCTTTCTGATGCAGGGCTACCCCATTTGACGCCTGCCTTTGTAAAGGCTGAACAGAGTTTTGGTGGGTGTAGGCTGTTGCGGTGTAATTTCCCATGTCTCTTTCTATTGGGAGATAGGACAACTATCCTATCTCCTACGTGAAGGTCTCCTACAGACATTACAGGCCAGTCTGATGTATAGCATCTTGAATAGGAACTCTGTTTTTGAATTGGCAGCATAAATCCAAAATAGATTTGCAGAACAGCCACTTTAAATTGTGACACATGAATACACCCCACAATTTTCACTGCAGGTTTCTTGAGAATTTGATTATTTTAATGAATGTTTTTATTATTCTTTGATTATTATAAAAAGAAACTTAACCTTTGTCTATATTTAGAAACAAATTTGCTGCATCATATTTACTGCAAGCCAGTCGTGCAATTTCATGTTGTAGATTAGTCTTTCAGTATAAATTAGAAATAACATTTCAGATCAGGGATCTTTATTTTGGAGCAGAAACTACTGATTAAGGTTTTATTTAAATGAAAGGGAAATTAATGTAATTCCATTTTGTAACTATGTTTTCCAGTCTTACATAAGTGTAAAATGTATGTAAATGAGTTATAATTAGCAGTTTAACCAAACATTTCAGAGAGATCTGAACATTGTGTGTCTGGATAATTACAGGTACTTCATTAATGTAGTATTGTAATGCCTTATAGACATTAATGGATCACATGCCTGCAACACCTTGTGAAACAGACAGTAACTGTCACAGTGAGATCCTGAGGATCAGGGCAGCTGAGAGCCCAGCCTGTGCTCTCCCAGCAGAGCCCACGGTGCAAACACCAAGAGAGAGTGGTTTTGCTGCTAGCCACTGTATAGCACCTCCTTCCCTGGCACAGGCAACAGTCCCTCTTCTCTTGACATATTTGGTGACACTACACCAAATGTTTTGTAATCAGAGACAAGCAATGTTGAGTTTTCACACTCAAACTGTTAGTAACATTGGCAAAATCTTGCAGCGTGAGCCTGATCTCAGCAGGTGTCTCCGCACCTGGGGGAGGGAGGTTTGCTCCAGCACGAGTGTGCAAGGGTGCAAAGTCAGAGCAGACGGAGACTGTAAGAAGAGTGCCAGGAAGGCAGGGGAAGAGCTCATGCGACAGACTCTTGTGTGCAAGCAAATTTAAGAACAGGAGCAACGGAATCTGAGTATTGAAGCTATGTTATTTTAATGGGGGAAGAAAATGCTACAGACACTGCCCAAAAGCTGTGGGAGCTGTGTGTCTTCTGAATGTAATTTTGCATGTTTGTGCTAGAATTACTGTTTTGTGTGTGTCTGTGCATTTTATTTTGGTATCTCATTTGGCGTAACTCATTCTTAAAACATACTTGGCCATCTTCACAACTTGTTGGATGTTCCTGCAGGGAGACCAGCACTGCTTTTCTTCTATTTAGAGGCCAGACTGGCTGCTAGACTGCTTTCTCAGAACAGAAGATTCCAAACTTAAGGCAACTGATTTTTTTATTTTTTTTTAACTTGCCTTTAAAAACAGCTCTGCAAGATAATTTCAGTGGTGCAAAATCTTTTCAGATCATAGTTGTCATCTTTTATAAATACCAAGACATTTATGAAAAAAGAAAGTTTAAATGAAGCAGGCATGTTTTTAAATAAAGGGCACAGATTTTTAGGCACTGTCTTGTGATTGTCTGTTGTTTCTCAGGGAATAGACTGAGTAGAAGCCTGCTTACATCTATGAGTCTGTGCCAGCTCACTGCAGCCAGGAGCTGGGGCTTGTTATCGATACGATGAGGCCGGAATGAAGATTTTTAGAGGGATTTTCACATAACAGTGGTGCATGGAAAACAAGCAGGTCAGTGAAACTGGCTTCAAGTATTTTGCTCAGCACAGCTAAAGGCTTTTCCTGCAGACTGCCTCAGCCACTCTCCCTAGCCTGGCCAAGTGCCTCTCTCCTCTGCTCCTGTAGAAGGAGGTGGGTGTTTCACCTTACTTTGTCGTCCTCACCTTAGCACTGTGCACAAAAGATGATGAAAGCCTTTCAGGAAATGGAGATGCTTATAAGGATGTTTGTTTTCAGGATAAATGCTATAAAAAAAAAAATAAAAATTGCAAGTTATTTTTGTACAAAGATGTGTGAAATTACTTGCACATAAAAATAGTGATTTGAAAAATGTTAATGGAAAATAGACTTCTCAACCGGCATCTTTTGCAGCCCTACTTTGTTGGTTTTGACTCGCTGAGGGTAACAGTTCAGAATTCAGCTATCCTTTATGCCAGTGGATAAAGTGTATGCAGTTTGACTAACAATCTGAGTTTTTAAAGCCTGAGAAAAACTTCTTTGTGAAAATAAGGTGGCTCAGTTTCAAGGCATACTACTTATTTGTGAATTCTGGTAGGCAGAAAATTGGCTGAAATGTTAAATAGTGCCTGAAAATTGAGCACCCAGCTGGTGCAAGATCGACTGGTGTGGTATCTGGCCATTACAAAACACTTCAAGTTTGTGCCAGCTTATGTTCATGTAAGCTTATATGCACATATATGTATCTAGAAAAAGAAGAACGTAACTGATTGATTGAGATGCCAGTTCTGACCCTCTGAGAATAGAGAGGGCCCTGCAATAATGGTCAGTATTTTGAAAAGGAGCTCACCAAGGACACACATTCTGAGCTGTGTAAACTACTGACTCATCTGAAAGCCCTAAACAGTGTCAAACTTAGAATGTGCAGCAGAAAAACCATTTCACAGCATAATCATTAAGCTAAGAGCAAAGTAAGTAAAACGAGAGTATCCTTATTGCACATTGTTCTAGAAAATAGAGTTCCTCACCTCCTGCAAAGTTAATGACTGGATCTGTGTTTCTGTAAGCTAGGGCAGAACAAACATTACCTATCGAATTAGGCAAAATGTTAAAGTATCATATTTCTTTTCCTGGAGTGGTTTTAAATTATTTTCACAACAGACTTAAGGTACATTGCTATTAGTATAGAAGTTTCTTAAACAGACTTTGGACTTGGCAGAACTGGAAGCAAGTTTGTTAGTGAAACTTAAGAACTAGAAGTGATTTTGATGGGAAATTCCTCAGGCTGTAGGTTACCTCTGAAAAAAACCCTCTGTGCAACCCAGGCACAGCTCATGGGGACACTTACTTACAGATGAGTTTCTGGACTGTTGGTGTGTGTTGATTAGCAGATGAATGTGAAAGATGCAGTCCCTGGCACTCAGGTGAAATATGGTGAAGGATGTATCAGTAACCTGTGCTTCCTATCCCTTTCCATCTCAAGGGTCTCTGTGCACCCCACACCCAAAGCTGCCAACAGTGCAGTCTTGGGGACAGTCTGCTTTTGTCTGGGGACAGTCTGTGCAAAGTGGGCTTCCCACACACTCCGTCTTAACTTCAAATGCCCTTGTACATGTCAGGTTTTGACAGATCCTTAATGAATAATAGTAATAGTCACAAATGCGTATTAAGTTTGTGTGTCATTTACTTAGTCTTTGGCTTTATGCCAAATGCAGAGGGAACTCCTTCCCAGAGGATTGCTGTGGACAGGATTGACCCTAACAGGACAGTCCTTTATGACCACTGGAGATGGGACTGAGGAGCATGCAGCTTGGTGAAACAGTTTTAATTTCTGTACAAGTTTTGTCTGGAGCTGTCCTTGGGTGAGCAGGTTGCTGGTGTAATTCAAGCCACATTGGAGGTCTCCAGCTCCTGCATGGTGATGTTCTCTGGATCCAGCTGCCCCACTCAGCCGTGGAGGGCACTTGCCCATGGGAGTACATTGTGACCAAGTCAGTCTTTTCAATTTCACAGAAAAAGGGGCTGTGGTGTGTCTGGCATGGGAGAGCAAGCCTGCACTGCTTGTGCTGCATCACCCATCAGTTTGTGGAGAAAAGCTTGTTTCCTGCTGCAAGGCACAGCCCCAGGTGCTTTCGGATGAAGGCTGCAATCAAGCGCTGGGGCCGCTGCTGGTACTCCCACAGCACCTCATGGGGTGCCTGGATCTGGTCCCCCTCCAGGCGATCCAGGAGTGCCACACAAACGACAGCGGCTGCAAGATGGCAGAAGCACTGCTTTACCTCACGCCTGATTGAGCACCCCCTTTGCCTTAGAACACTGCCCCGTGGGTTGCGGATGCCCTGCTCCTGCTACCCTCCCCAGAGCTCACTATGCGATGCACCCTGCCACACTGGAGGGGCTGAAGCAGCAGGGCCCCTGGGTAGCTGCTGGCTGCAGCACCACTCCCTGGGTGCCCCCCACTCACCCTCTTTCTTTTCCAGCAAAACAAGGGAAAGCAGCTAGGCCTGCATAGCCAGGGCTTGTTTTAAGACCAGGAAAGGGAGGAGGGAGCATTAAGTTTTGTTTTGTCCAACGTGTACTCAGGTCTTCCAAGACAAACTTGTTTTTTATTGACTCACAAAATTTGTTCTAGTGTATGTTTCAAGTTAAAATAGGAATGTGGTTTTGGTCCTTGGGTTGTCTGAATCTCGCACCAAACCAAACCCTCAGGTTGGGTTAAGCTGTGGAATGCAGGGAAGGATGCAGAAGCACTCACCTTTCAGGCCACACAACCCGCACAGGGCAGCAAATGCTGTGGACTCCATTTCGATGTTCCTCACGCCGGCATTGTAAGCTCTTTTTAAGTACTCTAACTTTTTTTCACTGGAAAAAGAGCACAATGCTCCATCTAATCTCCCCTGACCTTGAAAGGAAGCAGAGAAGTGTCACTGCTGGCCCTGCCTAGCTTTACAGTTGAAGTTAATGGGGTGTAGTTTCAAATGGGAAGTCCAGCAGTACCTGCGTTTGTCTGAAGCTGCCTAAGTGTTCCTTTTGACTAGTTACTTAAGTAGTTGTACTTATGTCCAGTACAGCTACTCCTCTTACACAGCATGTAAAGTTTCATGCAAGCCATATGTATACCTGCAGCTGTGCTAACCTGGACAGCATAGTTCATTTTATTGCTGTTCCTACCATTAATCCTCTCAAATGGATTTTTGTTTAAATAAAACATGGCCTTGAGCAATACACAGATGGTTGCATTTGCAGGCAGATCCAAAGGTTTATAAATAGTCCTGAGATTATTAATTCTTCATTTATTGCATTTCATCTACTCTGCAATCAGCATTTAATTTTGCAAACAAAATGGTTCCAGAGTAACCAAAGTTTGTTTACATAAATGTTACAAGCTTCCTAACATTTTCTTAGTGTTTGGTAGTTCTGAAGTTACAATCTTTGTTGTAGGAAACACTCAGCATTAACCCATCTGCTAGGCTCACTACACAGCTGTGGATGAGGGGCTGTTTTCTTTGCCAGAGTGCAGCTACTCCTGCTTTCAGCAGGTCTGTGACCACACATAACTCCCATTGAATGGCTGGACCAGGGCAGAATAGGTCCCCTGGGCATCTGCATTGTCCCAGGGAGCTACTGTTGCTGGGTGCATCTTAGCTCATGATCCACCATCAGCTACAGCAGCGCTGGCCTTGCAGGTAACGTTACAAAATTTTAACTGTCAGATGCACAAGAGACCAATTTGCCCAGACAGCACCAAAACTGGTGCTGCGTGTTCTGAAGGTGTACCCTGTTCTGACCACTGAACAACCTCTAATGCATTATCAGGTGGGTCTGCCCCTGCAGCCCTTCTTAGGCTTTTAAAGCATGAATAGTTTTGCCTACAGAAGAACATAAGACTTGGCATTATGTTTATGGGGAAGAAGGACAGGCAAAGGTTGTTTTACCTTCATAGAAGTCATAGGTGCACATGGTATGGCCGATGAGTGTAGGGAAGTCAGGAATCTCCTTGCTGCAGGCAAGTAGCTCCTTTGCAAGGTCCTTGTCTAGCTCTGTGCTCCGCACCACCACATCATCCAGCACCACCTGCTCAAACCGTGGCTTGAAGGAGGAGTCCACTGCTGTGTCTGTGATCACAACAGTCCCGGGCTTGATCCCTGCGAAAACAAAGGCTGAGGCTAAGCCAGAGCTCATAACACTTGTGACTGCTGCGAAAATTCAGCATGACAGGAAAATCTCTGTAGATGTATGAGTGACTGTGGGGTTGTTCTTTTTTAGTAAAACAGATGTGAGAGAATAATTGAAATTCATGCAGTAGCACAGATGTACAAGCAAAATGTACAGAATCAGCACAAGATGAGAGATTGTGGGAACGTGCTGAGCAACAGCGTTTTCATTGCTTCTGGCATGTGGTGATCATGGCCCACTGCTAGCTTCTGCAGGCACAAGCAGCACTACTACCCTGGCTGGGGGTCATAGGATCATAGAATCATAGAATAGTTAGGGTTCGAAAGGACCTTAAGATCATCAAGTTCCAACCCCCCTACCATGGGCAGGGACACCTCACACTAAACCATCCCACACAAGGCTCTGTCCAGCCCAGCTTTGAAAACCACCAGGGATGGAGCTTTCACAACCTCCTTGGGCAACCCGTTCCAGTGCCTCACCACCTTCACAGTAAAGAACTTCTTCCTTATATCCAATCTAAACTTCCCCTGTTTAAGTTTTAACCCGTTACCCCTTGTCCTGTCACTACAGTCCCTAATGAAGAGTCCATCCCCAGCATCCTTATAGGTCCCCTTCAGATACTGGAAGGCTGCTATGAGGTCCCCACGCAGCCTTCTCTTCTCCAGGCTGAACAGCCCCAACTTCCTCAGCCTGTCTTCATACGGGAGGTGCTCCAGTGTCCCTGATCATACTCGTGGCCCTCCTCTGGACTTGCTCCAACAGTTCCATGTCCTTTTTATGTTGAGGACACCAGAACTGCACACAATACTCCAGGTGAGGTCTCACGAGAGCAGAGTAGAGGGGCAGGATCACCTCCTTCAACCTGCTGGTCACGCTCCTTTTGATGCAGCCCAGGATACGGTTGGCTTTCTGGGCTGTGAGCGCACACTGAAGCCGGCTCATGTTCAGTTTCTCATCGACCAGCACCCCCAAGTCCTTCTCCGCAGGGCTGCTCTGAATCTCTTCTCTGCCCAACCTGTAGCTGTGCCTGGGATTGCTCCGACCCAGGTGTAGGACTTTGCACTTGGCATGGTTAAACTTCATGAGGCTGGCATCAGCCCACCTCACAAGCGTGTCGAGGTCCCTCTGGATGGCATCCCTTCCCTCCAGCATATCAACCGGACCACACAGCTTGGTGTCATTGGCAAACTTGCTGAGGGCTCACTCAATCCCACTGTCCATGTCACTGACAAAGATGTTGAACATAGAATTATTTAGGTTGGAAAAGACCTTTAAGATCATCAAGTTCAACTGTTAACCCAGCACTGCCAAGTCCACTACATGTCCCTAAGTGCCACGTCTACATGTCTTTTAAGTACCTCCAGGGATGGTGACTCCACCACTTTCCTGAGCAGCCTGTTCCATTCCAGGTTTCTGGACAGCACTTGTGGTGAAGACATTTTTCCTCATATCCAATCAAACCTCCCCTGGCACAATTTGAGGCCGTTTCCTCTCATCCTATCACTTGTTACTTGGTAGAAGAGATCGACTCTCATCTCACTACAACCTCCTTTCAGCTAGTTGTAGGGAGCAAGAAGGTCCCCCCTGAGCCTTCTCTTCTCCAGGGTAAACCACCCCAGTTCTGTCAGCTGCTTCTCATGGTACGTGTATTCCAGACCCCTCACCCCCCTGCCCTTCTCTAGACACGCTCCAGCACCTCAATGTCTTTCTTGGAGTGAGGGGCCCAAAACCAAACACAAGATTTGATGTGCAGCCTCACCAGTGCTGATTACAAGGGGAAGATTGCTTCCCTCGTCCTACGGGCTATGCTATTGCTGATACAAGCCAGGATAACATCATATCTTCAAGCTATCATTGTAGTTCTCCTGAGGGCAGGTGCCCCTTCTTCCAAAGTCATAAAACTCCCTTTTTTTTTTCCTCCTGAGTTCCAGCCAAAGCTCTCTGTTCATCTGTTCAGCCAGGCCGGACATCTTCCCTGCTGGCTCGTCTGTATGGGGATGGCCTGCCCCTGTACCTTGAAGATTTCCTTTTTGAGGAATGTCCAGCCTTCCTGGACTCCTTTGCTCTTCAGGACTTCCACCAAAGGGACTCTGCCAACCACTCTGCTGAACAGCCTAAAGTCTGTCCTTTATAAGTCCAACTCAGCGGTTCGGCTGTTCCCCTCCTTCCTTCTGCAAGAACTGAAAACTACCTATTACAATCGCTGTGCCCAAGATGGCCCCCAACCACCACATCACCACAAGTCCTTCTTTGTTCACGAACAACAGGTCTAGCGGGCACCTTCCAGTCAAGTGTTCCCAGTTTGAAAAGTGATACCCAATTGTTTAGAATGCAAAGCCTTTGTTCATTATAAAAACATGCACTTTGCTGAGCCAGTCACTGGAAGTTTGCTGGGTTTTAACCCAAAACAAAATATCATGTAGTTTGGTACTTGGGGACCTGACAAAGTGCTATAGCTCATAATTGCATGACCTGGTTAGCAACTTATTTTGCTCTGAGGAAAGACCATGGTAGCTTACCTAAACCTCCAGAAGTACCAATGCGTATAATAGTAACATCTTGGCATTTTGCGTAGTGCAGAAGTTTAATTAGTTCATGAAGCATGATGGAAATGGAAGGGATGCCCATCCCGTGCTGTTGGGAAGAGAGAAATGAAAAACGTCATTCCTTGTGATACTGTGGCAGGTCACAGGTACGTGACTGCAATGAGCTCAGGGTTATGCTGTAGCCTCTTTCCACTGACGACGCTAATTTTTTTGAGACATCTCAGGGTCTTTGTAACCCGTAAAAAGTCTAACCCTCTTCTCCTCCCCTTGATGCTTTTAAGGCTCTTCTTATCAATAGAGCTGGTATTCATGCCTGGGGACCAGTACACCAGGCACGCAGATGGTGTCTCTCCTTCGAGAAAGGTCTCGCCACAAGTGTATCCGGGTGCTCCAAGGTCTTTCCTTCCGGTGCCCATCCTTATGCCATATGCTGACATCCATTCTTTGTTGTGCCCTACTTGTACTCTTGGAGTGGTGAATTTCGGTGAGGAGAACTTGAGCCTCTGCTTCTCTGGGTGCCTCCCAACCTGTCCTTACCCCACACCGGAGCACCTCTGCCCATGTTGCTGAGCATGAAGGATAGCAGATGGGTTTGTGCCTCTTGCTGAGGACTGGTTTCAGGGTCAGGCATCTGCCATGTGAAGCCTTGAGCCTTGTAGGCCACCTGTCCTGCTTCCTGGCTCACATCACCCACCTTGGGGACACTCCATTCCCTGTGCCTGCCTGATTGCCTGTAGACTCTCCCCTCTGCTGGCACCAGCCCATTCCCCATCCTCTGCCACAGCTCATCATGCCTTGCTGCCCCATTTCCACTGCTGCTCTGCCAGGCTGGCAGATGTTTTGCAAATCTGGAGCTGTCGAGGCTGCCTCTGCTTTCTGCCCAGCGCTCCTGCACTTGATCATCTTAGTTTTCTGCTTCATCACGCAACCGATGTGCTTTTCTCAGCTTTACTTTTAGAAACAAAAGGTGTTTGGTGGTGTGGGGCTTATTTTTTCCCCCTGAAAAATGCCTCACATTTTTTTGGTTTTGCTATCCTGTTCAAAACCCTGAAGGAACCATGTATAAAGAAGCACAGTTAACATACTGCAGTCAGTTTTCACATTGCTTTGTCTCTTTTCATTTGGCTGTGAGACTGATGGTCTATTAGGCTTGTATCATGTTTTAAATATGAAAACTTTTTGCATGTTGTTATTCTAGAACATCGGCCTGACTTATTAGCCAATACCTAAAAAATTTATTCTCATTGTAAATATTCAAAGCAGGAAACTATGCTCCTCCCTCTGGTATGTTTGAGTTCATTTGTGTTTCTAAGCAACTTGCAAAAATGTGATGTTGGCAGCTGCTCTGCACGAAGCGTTTTGGGGGAGGCTTGCTCTATGCTCTGCCCGGCATCCCCTCACAGCGGTGCATGGCTTCCGCATTGGCACAAAACTGGCGCATGGCCAAGAGCTCAGCATAGGCTTTTCCTCTAGCTGTGTCACAGCTGCTGCCAGAGAGGGGAATAGCAAAACTTGTGGGTTCTTTTTCCCCTGAGATCCTGTCAGATTGATTCCCTCAGGCGTTTCCGTTGATCAGGTTTGGTTTGGTTTTGTCAGAGTGACCAAACGTGAGCTCTGTCACGCGAGTGACGCTGCCTCCTGTGAATCAGATTCAAGACTAATCTTGTGCCTGAAGAAATGATGGCAGGACAAGCCCCGGGGCATAAGTGCTCACCAGCATAGCATGTATTTGCTTTTTATTTTGTGTGGTGCAAAAATTTCTTCTCTAAAGTAATAATTAATAATAAAGCAAGGCTTTAACTTTAGAGCGCATGTCAGTGTAATACTTCCAGCAATATTTCATACTTCATGCATGGTGGAAAGTGGTCTTTGCCTCTCAAATTGCCAGGCTGCTGAGCTGAACGAAATACTTGCATGTCTATTTTTACTACAATGCTTTTTAAACTGAACATGTAGGGTGCCGAGAAATATTATTCAGACAGAAGAAGCTTTACCATGGCTGGAAGGCTGTACTGGTGATAATGGCCGAAACTGAAAAGAATTAAAAAATCTGCTGGCAGGAGTTGTGGGAGATGGAGAGGGAAAGGTCATGCTAGCCACCCTCCCTGCTGCAGGGAAGAGAGAGCCCCATGCCAGCCTGCTGCAGGACCATGACAACAGCAGCGGGCCCAGGGCAGGGATCGTCATGAGTGCCTGGGATGGAAAGCACATGCAGTGCAGTGCAGCACAGCACGGTACTTACGCTAATGGAGAGCACTGGCCCAGCCCGGTACATGACATAGCGGTCCGTCCCCGCGCAGATGTCTGCCAGGTCCTCCCCATCGCCCTTCAGTCCCAGCTCCTTGTGCATGAACTGGGCAAATGCCTTCATCCTGTTTGGGCTGCCACCAATGCAGGCAAACTGGATGTAAAACATGAATGTGTTGGTATTTCTTAGCTAAAACAGGTACTAAGATTCAGTCTTAATCTGGCGGTGGCAGGCTGTGCCAGACACATCTCCCCATGGAGCGCAGCAGGATGCTGCTTCCTCACAGGCAGCCAGGGGACAACAGAACAACTGAGGGTCTCAAAACCAAGAGCTGACTATACCCAAGCTATTACTCCTTTAGGGTTGTGACTATGCTAGGTCCAGACACCTGTACAGCTGCATGTACTTGGATAAATCTAAAATATTTTAGCAAATTTAAGCTGTTAGTGTTCCTACTGATTGCAAAGCAAACCCAGATGTTGGAGTAGCTCGTCATTTAATTTATTCCATCAACAGCGTGGGCTGCAATTAGTGAGTACTGCTAATGACAGAGAGGCCATAAAGTCAGGGAGGAAAAAGGACAGATTTTACATATTAAAGGATAAAATGCTCCCTGAACACAGGAGGGAGACCAACATGCAGCTGTAAGGGCACCGATGCTGATCTGGCTGCCAGCGGTGCAGGGGAGTGGGAACCCCCGCATGGCAGGGCTGCTGAAGCCCTGGGGCACCACAGCTCTTCCCCTGTGCTGCTGGGGAAATGCTCCAATTTAAAATAGAGGAGGAGGGAGTCGTGACAGGGTGGTTTTGACAGCAGGTCTTGGCCAAAAATACAACATCCTCTTTCTCTTGTTTCCAGTAGATGATGAACAGATACTTTAGACAAATGCTTCCTCCATCTGTCCTCCAATATGGGGGCCAATATAAAACCAGTTCTATGGAACTGAACGGGTTTCTAAAAGGATAATTTTCTATTGGGATTTCTGCCCGGAACAAGCAAGGGCAGATGACCTCCCTGCCCGGACTGCCCTGAGTCACCGAGTCCCTTTGCTGAGCAGCTGAACCCTGTCCCCAGCGGAAGCATCCAAGGCAGGAGGGCCCCGGCATGGGACAGCAGAGGTGTGAGATGAGGGGCTGGGAGCTGCCACCTCACTCTTTCACCTATTTACCTTTATGTCCCCAAACATTGCTGGCAGGTTGTGTGTCTTGGTTCCCAAGTTCAAGTGATACAGAATGTCCTCCTCCATCGAGTCCAAGTGTGGGTTTTTAATATGGACAAGCCCGTTGCTGCAGGGAGATAGGGCAAAGATGGGTCAGGGGCACCGGGCAGTGCCCACAGGAATGGGGACAGGGCAGGATGGATCATGGGGTAGACTGGGAGCCCTGCAAGAGGTATGCATGGCCCTGGTGTTAGGGTGGGGATGGGACATGGACAGGGACAAGCCAGCTCTGCAAGGCACCCAGGGTGGCTGCCTCTCTGCTATCAGTAACCCCTTCAACATCTCTTTTATTATGTCTGTGTATTTGGCAAAAATGTTTCTCGGTATTTATGATCAATTTTGTCATTGGCAACCTTAGCTTTCTTTCATATAATTCTGCCAGAAATACCTAGCAGGTAATGTACTGTGCTATTTTGTGTGTGACAGCTTATTAAGCTCTTAGCAAATCGGGATTTTATATTTCTATTGTCCTAAATAACTGCCTAGCAGTACAAGTGCAAATTAAATTCAGATTCTGCAGGCAGCAGGAGGCCAGTTTGCCTTCCCTTCCCACCTGCTTTAATAGAGGGAAAGCAACCAAGTAACAATATGGGTCAGTTTTATAAATAAGGCTTAAACAAAACCCGGAGAACATTTTTCTTGTCTTATTAAAACAAACTCAAACCTTCCCTGGTTACTCACCCGGAGTAAACTGTTGTTTCAGTCATAGCGGCTCTCCCAGAGTCAACTGAAAGCGATACTCTGCAGAAAAGCTAAGGAAAACACCCTGCTATTTCCTCAGCTGTTGGGGTTTGGAGCTCGGAAGGGTTTAAGGGCTCTGCAGGGGGTTAAATACCTTCTCTGTCCGGCTCCCAAGATCCACAGTGGCCGGTCCCCCTCTGCCCGCTCCCCTTTGCCCCCTCAGGTGTGATTGGCTGGTTTTGCAGGTGTGTCACCATCACCCTCAACTCCTCCACTGCCGTGCCCGGGACGAGGCCGGCGCCGGTGACCCTCTGGCCCGTGCAGTGGGCTCCGGGCACGTGTCGGGCACACGTGCGCAGCGGGGTGCAGGCCTGCCTGTCTCCAGCCACAGCGTTGTGCCAAGGGCCTGTCTGAGTTTGCTGCTGTGGCACTGCTCCCCTGGGATGTGCTTCTCCTGGATCCTGAGGATTGGACCAACACTCCCACACCCAAGCCGTGCCTTTCTCCGGCCTCATTCGGTGCAAACTGGAAACCATCCTGCTTTTATCTCAGGTGCTCAAAGGAAGGGTTAGTGCTGCAGCAAAGCTCTGTGAAGGAGTGACGGTGCATTAGGAGCTGCTGCTGCAGCCCCAGCTCAACACCATGTCTTGCAGCTGCAGCAGCTGGGGCTGTCATGGGTCTGTGTGGGTGCGGATCACCCCGTGCCAGGGAGCAGCTGCCCTGCACCCAGTGCTTGCTGGTGCTTGCAGGCCCCAGGTGTCTGTCAGTGTGGTGTCACCTGGCAGGGGGCACAGAGGGGACACACTGCCCAGGGACTTGAGGGGGGACAGGCTCCTCAGCCCTGCATGGCCTGTCTGAGCGTGGGGTTGCTGGAGGCTGAGACACCTTTTATGTTCTGAACTGCCATGGTCCTCCTGGGTAGCCTGGAAAACCATCTGAGAAGAAAAACACAAGGTAAGTGTCGAGAGATGGATGTGGCACATTCCCACTAATCCCTGTCTTCATACTTGTCACTTAAGACAAGAAAGTGACTTGCAATAGGTCTGTTTCTCTCATTGCCTAAGCTCCCCAGAGGGCAGCACTGCTCACTACTACAGCAGTGCCCGGGTACAGCAGTGGGCAGAGATAGGCTACTGCCATTCAGAAACGGGTCCTGGAGCAACTAGTCCCAGCCTGGAGAGGCTGATTTTGTTCTTGGCAATGTTCAGACAATGATATTTGTTCTCTGCACCCAACTTCCTCTCAGCCAAGGAGCCCTTCAGGATAGTCCGTGGTCAGGGGTGCCAGTGGCAGGCTTGCCCTGGTCCCGGAGAGGCTGGCTGGCAGTGGGGCTGAAGGAGGAGTGCAGCCTGGCTCCCTGGGGCCTCTCCCCTGGGCAGCCCTTCCCTCGGCTCCCCCAGTTCAGGAGCTGCTTTTGGTGTCACTGTGCCCCAGACAGGGTCACTTCTCAGACATCTCCCCCCTAAGGACACAAGGGACTTCACACAGCAGCCGGATGTCTGCTGTGGGTGTCACAGCAGTGCTTGGTGACTGTCCCCATGTGTGATGGGCCTGGGCAATGTCTGTGCTCCATCACACACCACTGCCTGCTGTCCGCAGGGCCGTGGAGCATGTGGGGGGACGTGGGGCATGCCTTAGCGTGCTGGATGGGGTCTGGGGAACAAGCAGCAGTGCCAGAGCAGCCACCACAGCCCCTGTTTGTGGCTCAGACCAAAGAGCAGCATGGAGGCAGCGCTGCACCGGCCAGGCCAGGTCCCCCTGCTCACGGTGTGAACTGCAGGATGCCAAGCAAGGCTCCGGGCACTCGGTCTCTGCCTCAGTGTTTCCCAGGTTCACCTTGTCAGCAATGTGGTGCTGTTTGAGACAGATGTGCACAAGTGACCTGTGCTCCAGGAGTGGGAGAAGACTGGAGAAACTGGTCCTGCTGCCTGTCCTGACACGATATGAGACATTGCCCTGGAAGATGTTTTAGGCAGCTGGCTGGAGGGACAGAATCTGGCATTTGCTATTGGCCTCTGGGAGTAGTAGATGAAAGCTCTGGTTAATTAGGTAAGTGCTAGGTAATTAATTACCATGGTGAACTGAACCAATAACCATGTCTGACTTCAGTGCAGATTTTGTCAACCAATGCTTTTGATCTGCTGCCATCTTGGATCACTTCTCTATGATTTATGTGATTGCCATCACAGGTCCCCTGGCTGTTAAAGCAAATGCTCATCCTAGCAGTGAAATGCAGAGAAGCACGAGGAGTCTGCAGAAGTAGTCCGCACGCTCTTTACAGGCTCTGGGCAGCCTTAATTGCCTACAGAGGTTTTTATTTTTATTTTTTAAGCTTTGACAACTTCTGTAATCGCAGCTGTGTGGACGTGGCAGGGCCTGGCCAGCCACGGGCTTTGGAGACTGAACTGCTCAGCTATGGGGTGGGGACCAGGCATTCTCTGGGTGCTGGTGGGCTTCTGTTCTTGGGAACCTGGCCTGGCCACCCCTCTGTGCACACCAGGGGCAGCTGAGCAGCCTGGTTTGCCTCCTGCAGTGCAGCTGATGCCCCTGTGCCCCTGGTTCAGCAGCTGATCCCTTGATGTCCTGCCTTTGGCTGAGTGCTGGCCGCACCTGCACCTCCGGGGTCCTGGGCTGAGTGCTGGGCTTGTGACCCTGGGCAACCAGCAGGCCAGGGTTAGCCCAAAGTAAGTACAAAATCCTGCTTGGCTATGACAGGCAGGTCTTCTGCAACATGAGCTGTGAGGTGTACTGCAAGGCTGGGCAATGAGGCTGCTGGGCTCACCACCCTGCTCCTGCCTACCTCCCCTCCTGCGGCCACAGTGTTCCCCCATCTTTTGTACTAGTACTTAAAGACAGCTTTGGCTTCTTTCAAAGTGATATGCAAGCCCCACTCCTTCCAGATGCTTTTACTGTCTGTGCGTGGTGGTTTTCTTCTTTGCCATTTAGCTGGTTAATAAGCACTAAAAATAATTGAAAGAAAATCAAAGCACGATTACCATCCATTGAAAGCTGCAGCCCTAATTAAAAACATATTGTGTGTGGCCTGCTTGCAGTATAACATCTAGCCAGTAACGAAGTCCCATTTCACTAATGGGGCAGGGAAGGTAATTGCTGTAACTGAGGCAGCCTTTTGCAGGGCAAGTACATGTCCAAACCCTTAAAATTGCAAAACACTATAAAAGCAAATAAGCATTACAAACCAGTGTTACACAGAAAAGTGTAAATTGGGTATCTTGCCCAAGTCAGGGTCAGGATGGATCTGAAAAGGGATGAGAGCAGAGCCCTTATGGATATTTCAGACTTGCTGGAGTTGTACCAAAGTCAGGCTGGAATGATTTCTGTGCTGAGATGAAGTTCTCCCCTCCCTGGATACTGTTAACATATGCCTGCCAAAGATGACTTATTACTGATGCTCCACAGCACTCCTGAAGAATAAGAATCTGGAGTCTCTTTTTTACTTCTAGAGTGCACCAGATTGCACCCTGAGGTATACAGAGAAAAGTTTCCTTGAGGCTGTGCACCCATCTTCCACCTGCAGCCTTGAGTTGCCTAAGTCACTCAGTGCAATTGCTGTATTTTCCAGCATAAACCTCAATATTTCAGGCACGTTGTAGTTAATGCAGTGATTGTCATGCAGATCTTTACAGTTTTGTCCAATTAGCATTACTTGATTTAGGGAGTACAATAAGGAAGGTTTGCTACTTGCAAATGGCAGCTGTAAACACTTGGGGAGGTGAGATCACGGTTTAGGCTTCCCACAGGTTCGCTGGCTTCCCTCGGCGCACGCTCATTTGATGGAGGGAAGCAAGGCTCCCGAGCCCCACTCCTGCCTTCAGCATCGCTCCCTCCACAGAGGAAACACCTCCCTGCCGGGGGCTCCGATCCCACAGGAGGTGCAAAGCTGGGCAGGAGTGCTGGCTTCTGCCCATGCCTGTGTGCTGGGAGCCACTCGCCACGTACCCTCCAGCCACACGCTGTGGAGGGGCTGGATCCAAGGCAGTTACCCAGCCATTGTCAAGGCACTAATTCGGCACACAGGGCCCATATTATTGTTGTGGATGCACGAAGGAGAAGGAGCAGCTTGTGCATTGAGTCCAGATGAGTCTGTGGGATGTGTGGGCACAAAAATCACCTGATTGCAAAGGGAGCGCAGCTGATAGGGAAGGAATGGCACACATCCTAACCCTGCTCCATTGTTATCCAATGGCTCCAATGCTGACTTGAAATCCAAAGCCCCAAGGGGGTTTGGTGGAGGAGGGACCCTGGTCTTACTCTAGCACAGTGATGTTTTCTCCTGTGAAATGCCAGCTCTGCAGTGGACTGAGCCCATCCGTGGGCGCTCTGCAGCCTGCAGGGCATGGCTGGACAGGAACTGTAAACTGTCTCATGATAAAACAATTTCCCAGAGCACACGGACGACTTTTTAAGCTAAATATTTACTTATGAACTAAAAATAATACCCCAGCACACACAGCTGTCATTTGTTACATCCTTGCCTGGTGGTCAGTGAAACCCCATCCCCGACCCACCACAGCCCTCTGCCCCAGTGTGCCCTGTTCTCAGCAGGGATCCCTCCCCCCCCCCCCCAGCCCCCTACACCTTCCACCCTGCATGTGGCAAGGGGTAGGATTTTGTAGGGTGGCCCTGCTGAGTGAGCAGAGACAGAAATCTCCTGGAACAGTAGGCTGCGAAATCGTGAGTAAGCAGTGTTCCTGGTGTGTTTGTCCCTGCTGTGTCCAAGGTAAAAGGAACAAGCATGTTCTTTTTAAGTAAAACACAATTGCATCAAGAGAAACAGTTGACTCGTGCGTTTGGCTTCCCAGAACTGTTGTTGAGGGGAAAGGATAGCAGCTGCTATGGCTGCATAGGTTTTGGCACCTGATTCTGTGCAGGCCGGCTTGCTGCCCAACCTGTACAGAAAGTCACTCACGCTTGGTTCCCTCCTTTGTGATTACTTTTCTCGTGGTAGTTCTCCTTTAGGACAGCTTTAAATACATCCCAACTAAAGCGTGGCTGTTCTCTCCCACCGTCTGCAGGGCGACTCGTGCATTGCAGGCATGGTTTCCCCTCGTGCTTGCCATGGCAGAGGCTGCAAGAAGGGAAGGGACAGGAAGGGAAAGGAAAATATTTTCAGTTGAAAGGGACCTACAGTCATCATCTAGTCCAACTACCTGTCTTCTTCCTTTGCAAAGCAAGGAGGGGAAGTGAGGATGGTGAGAAACAGAGATCATTGCCCCAAGTGAGTGTTTGTTTGTAACTGATTCAGAGCTAAATTCAGACTTTCTGAGTGCCAGGCAGTAGAGCTGTTAGCATATGTGCTAAAGGATGACAAATAAAGCATGGTGAAGTATACGGCAGAATAACATATGGCAATCTAGACAGGCTCTCAGCAAGAGAAGAGCTCAGGAGAGCCAGCGCTCCTGCACCCATCCAACACCTCTAGTCATGTTAAATGCTATTTTAAAATAGACAGCAGCATGTCAGCCTTTGCATGGCAGAAAAACGCTCCACCCGCTGTGTCCTGCCTGAGCTACTGTAATGTCTGCTCCGAACAAGCCTGAGCAGTTTCTTCTCAAGTCAGCTCATTCCTGATGTCTCTCCTGTGGCACCTCTGTTGCAATGCCGTGCTCCCTAAAGCTGCTGATAAGCGAGATACTCGGGCAGTCTGGAGAGCAGCCCTGGTCCGTGAGCGAAGGCAGGAGGTGGTGGGTGCCGCGGCTGGGCAGGAGGGGACAGATTGTTATCGTAGCAGGAGCAGGCTCTTGCACCACCGTCACAGCAGTGTGTGCGAGCCCATGCTCACACAAGTGCATTAGTGTCAGCTTTTAAATTAGCAGATCTCGCTCGTTAGCAGAGAGCTTATGAAAATTCACAATCTAAGAGATGTCTGGTGTATTCCTCTAGAAATGATTTCTGGCAATCAGCATAAAGGAACAGAAAAGGCACTGGGGAGATTACCTGACAGGAGCAAGGCTATGTGCCAACAGTAGTACAGAGCGTTCCCTCTCCCCATCCCTGGCCCCTGACCCTTCCCTTCACCCCAGAACAGCAAACAGGGTGGGCAAAATGTGGATTTTTATCAACTGTTTGCTCTGGTTCTTTGTTTTGCCTTATTTATTATTGATATAAATCTGTTCCTGGCTTTGGGAGAAATTGGTAAAACGCTCTGAAGAAACCAGGCACCACAAATCCTCAGGGCATTGCAAGTAACTACAGCTTGTCAGGACATGTTTTCCCCTGGAGTGAAACACCGTCATAAGCCCATTTATTTCAGGCAAAAATCAGCTGCCTTAAATTTGCAGCTATGCAATGAGCCGCTGATCTGCCTGCGTTTGCTGTGCCAGAGGGGCTGAGCACCGTGGCTTCACTGCAGGAATATTTCTTGGAGTTGTGGACAAAGTTGAGTTGCTCTTCTCTCCGCACCCACTAAGTTACCTTGAACATGGCATGCTGGCTCCCTCCTGGGGCTGGGCAGGGAGTCTGTGCTCTGCAGACACCTTTCTGTCTGAATCCTGTTCAGGCAGACGGGATGTGCGGTGCCCACACTCTGGGGTGTCCTGCCCTGCTGCAGTGGGCTCCCGAGAGGTGCAGGCCCAGGGCAGCAGCCACACACACTGGCCCACGTTCCCATGCTCTGGCAGCACCAGGCTGGTCCCTTGTGTACCTCAGGAAAAGCTGCTCCCGTTGGGTTTAAACCCACTGGTTTGAGTAAGTACTGGCTTTGCTGCTGGGGCATGGGGCGCTGCCCCAGCCCTGCCTGGCTCCACCGGCCCTGGTGGCCTCAGCACAGGCAGCCGCACGGTGTTTCCGCCTGGACTCCACTGCCGTCTCCACAGCCAGCAGTGTGAGAGTTTATTGTAGTTACTGTGTTATCACTGCTGCCCATCCGTGCCCTTCCTGGACAACTTCCTTCCCTGGCCCAGCACAGAGGATCAGCTTCAACAGCAAACATTGGTTTTGGCATATTGCTTCTCCAAATGTAGAGTTCCTTTCATTCCTTCCTGCGTGATGGCAATTGAAGTGAGAAGAAAGATCAGCAGTGGGATTGTTTGGATGCAGGGACTTCACGCCCAGCTGAGCTAGGTTTCACCTTGCCTTCCTTCTCTGCTTTTTGTTCCTACTCGCTGCAGCCACAAAGTGTTTTGAAAGCATGAAGGCAGCGCAGCAGGTGAGCCCACACAGAGGGGTTGGACTACATGATCTCCAGAGGTCCCTTCCAACAATAATGATTCTGTGATTCTGTAATGAAAGACTACAGGAATTTGTTTCTTTTTAAAGACCTGTTTGTTAACCAGACGCTCGGGGACGACCCTGCTAAGGTAAGCACAGGAGGAGGACAGTCGGGTCCTGGGCACAGTAGCCCTGCAGCCTCTGGTCCCCTGTTTACCTGTTTCACAACAAATTCCATTTCCTCATGATCTGACGGGGAGCTGAGCAGGCAGCATGCCCAGGCTGGGCTCCCACAACCCCGTCGCACACACCCTGAGCCAGCCGCTGTCCCTCCAGCACAGCAGATTCTGTGGTCAGTGCTCCCCGCAGTGTCACCACTGTGCTGACGGTCCCAGCCGTGGCACCCGTGGGGTTGGCAGAGCAGAGCTGCTCGCCGCGAGGGCACACAGTGAGGAGATGGATGATGAGGTCGTTCCTGCTCTCTCTTGTAGCATGGGCGCGCTGCTGGCTAGCCTGCCGCTTCCCTGCTCTTGCTGCCAGCAGTGCTCTCCTTCCACCCCGAAGTAACCTGTGGCTCCTGCCAGACCTCTGCCATTGCCCTGTTATCCTCACCCTGCCTCAGCCGGTAGCACGGACAATAAGTCTACTTTATCCCATAAATCATGCCTGTTCCAAAAGGCAATTTTCTTAAGTGCTTGCTAAACATGGTGGTGGTGCAGTGCTGTACAGTTGTCACTGCTGTTGATCTCCATCCTGTAGCTGGGATTCTGTGCCAGTGGGTGCAGGGTGCCTGGAACAGGTTGGTCTGTCATCCTGACCTGCCTTGTGCTCTTCTGTGCAAAAGCGGCTCCTGCCTTGGCTGACCCTGGTACCACTCTGGTGGCAGCTACAAGCTGTGTGGCCTGGTGAGGGGAGTGGTGGGGTCTGAGGAAGAGTGAGCTGTGGAAATGGAGAGCCCCTGCTTAGGGCCACATTGGAGCAGCCCCAGCAAGGGCTGTGTGTCTCCCTGCTCCCTGCTGCAGGTAGTGTGCAGACACATCATGGCTGAGGGAAGAGAGCGACCTTGGATTCCTTTCCCACTAGCAATCACAGATTGGTTCAGCAGTGTGCCAGGGCAGGGACACGAAAGTGAGCACAAAGCGGAGGCAGCAGCAGTTCCTTCTACACAGCAGAGCAGAGTCCTAGACTTCTCTTTCTCCAGCCATCACAAGCAGAAAGCCTGCTGCGGGGTCAGGCGCAAGACCTCTTTTTCTTCCAAATGCACAGATGCTTGTAGATGATAAAATGATGGTTTGTACTCAGAAGCAGGAGCTGAAGGAACAGCCTCAGGACATAGTTTTGTTAATTGGTAAAGACATCAGCTCTGTTAAATTTCTGTCCCTGCTTAGAAACTGGCTTGCATGAGTTGACCCAGTGGGGGCTGTTAGGGGGTTTGCATACCTGCCCTGTGCCAGGGCATGTACCCGCCGTGGGTGTATGGGGCTGACACGGGCTGGGAGCTGATTACAAGCACTGGGATGAGTGTGTCCACCATAAACTGCAGCTACAGGCAGTGCTGGCAGCAAGAAGCCACAGACCTCAGAAGAGCCAAGGCTTGTGGAACAGGGTGGACACTGCTGGGTGTAATACTGGTGGTAAAAGGGGTATTTTGATTTTGAACAAGAAAACTGTCTCCTGCAGTATGTGCAGAAAATAAAAGAATTAGAGGTATTATTTTTTTTTAACTAACAGGTTTCAAGAAATGAGTACCTGACTTCATTATGAATTTCCAGTCTTAACAGGAACAATGTGCAAGATCCTGAATAAGGGCTGTATTTAACCCAATCCTGAAAAATCAAAGGATTTCCATTATATTCTCAGCTTAATTGTTAGTATTTTCTGTGGTGCTCTGTGCTATGTGTTGCCTAAAAAGGGTATGTCGGCACAGGTTTGTGTTGTTTATACATCATTCAGTGTGACAGGGAGGGAAGTGCTGGGGACGGTGGCTCAGGAGCTAATGACGGAGATGTAGAGGGAGAGCTGGCTGGAAGCATTTGCTGCAGGGCCGGATCTTGTTGTGCCCCAGGACAGGTGTGAGACATGCAGGGGAGCATGAAGGTCCCAGGGCTGCCAGGTCTCTCCATGGTCCCCCTCCAACCAGCCCTTGAAAGCTCACCAGTGGTCCAGCTGCTGTCCTGTCCTGTAGAACAAAAAACTACTGCAAGGTTTTGTCATTAGCTGTCTTCTGCTTCTCTGTGCCTCTTTGTATTGGAGTTAGCTGCTTCAGTCCTTCATAAACTGTAGGGATGCCATCACCAGCAAGTTCTCAAGCTTGCTCCATCCCCTCTGCAGCCAGCAGCAGCCCCTTCCTGGCCGGCCCTCCTCGTGGCCCTGCATCCACTGATCATCTGCTGAGAGCATCCACAGAGGCTCATGCAAAATGCAAATGGATGAAATACTGCCTGGTTTGCTGAGATGGAGCAGGAAAGCAGCTCTCCCTCACTCTGGAGACCAGCTGGCACGAGAGCATGCATGGGCTCCATAGTGCTCCCTGACTCTTGCTCTTCTCTGCTTGCTCCTTTCCTTCCCAGCATGTTCCTGCTCTCCAGGCTCTGAATCCAGGCAGTGCCTGTTGTTTGGGGGGGTTTTTCTCTTTTTTTTCCCTACTTGCCCCCCCCCCCCCCTTGGGTATTTTTCATCCTTTTGTCCTTCCCTCTCAGGGCTTGTGAGTGCATGTTACGGATGCCGGTGCCTGTGGGTGAAGGCAGGAGGGAGAGCTGAGCGGAGATTTCAACCACAAGAAGGCACATGACAAAGGGCCGAAGCAGAGTTCATAAAGCCACTGTGCTTGTCAAGCCCAATCACAGCTCAAAAACAGGAGGAGAAAAAATTTCTCCTTAGGGGGCATTTGGCTGACTGTGCCCCAGCCCTGTCTCTTACAAGCTGTGAGCTCCTGCCACCATGCCCTGCACTGGTGGGGTGCCTGTGGCTACTTCAGGGCTGGAGCAGGGGGACATGGCAGCGTGGCTGGGCTTGGTGGTAGCTGCTGCATTGCTCTGTGTGCTAAATTCATAGCATCTGAGTTTTCTCCTTGCATGACTGCTCAGACAGTTTCCTACAGCCCTGGGGGATTAGGGGCTTTCAAGTAATGATGAAGCTACACCAGCTCCATTATATTAAAATAAGGTGTCCAGACCTTACCTTATACAACTTTATTGACATAAAAGCACATAAAGGGAATAAATGCTGCTTTCAGAGGAGATGCCCTGGTCCTGCTGGTGCTGGCTCTGTATTTCAGTGCCTTGTGGACACACGTGCAGGAGCATTGCAAAGCCATCCCTGCCTTTCTTCGCTCTTTTCTGCACCCAGTCCCAATCAAGCAGACTTGAAATTTGTATTTTTGAGGGCTTCAGATGGCTCCTTTCCTTTTCCCTGTATTTATCATCATTTCTCTCTTTTTACACATCTCCTTTCTCATGCTTGGCCATGTGTCCCCGCAGCCTTTCCCCTTCTTCTCCACAAAGGCTGGAGGAGGGTTTGTCCTGCACTGCTCCCCAACCTGCTGTCCCACTCCACAGGCTTGGGAGTCCAAGGCCCCAAGGCCTGTGACAGCACTGGACAGGCAGAGACCACGCAGCTGGAGACAGGTGAGAGAAGCTTGAGAGGGGTTAAAAATCATAATATGAAAATCAAGCTGGTTTCTTGCAGCCTTCAGGACATACCCTTGCTGTTCTCTGCAACTCTGAGGACCAGAGACCTGCCTTAATGCAGGTAAGTGATCTTGCAGCTCCATAGCTTCACCAAGGTTCTTAAGGTTTAAAATCACCAAATAGTGCAAGGATTCTGCTGAAATCTCACAGCCCTCAAAGGCAGAGATGTAGCAAGCCACAGGCTAAGCCTGGAGGCCAGAGGGAAGCAGGAATGGGGCCTTAAGTGTCCTCACAGGTATGTGAGCTGAATTTGGAAAATGCATGCAAAGGGATGCTGTGGTGGACGTGTGTGCCACAGCACACCCTTGGAGAAGGGCTGTGTGGAAGCTGGGCTGTTGGCAGTGCTGCCAGAGAAGAGGCTTAGGAAGGGCATCCCTGTGCCAGGACCTGACTGCCGGGGTGGCAAGTCATGACAGTGCCCAGTGGCTGTGGGTGGGTAGGGTGGCACGGTACTGAGGTCACAGGGTGCTGGAGGACAGCCCTGCTCCTTTCTTACCCTGCGAACAAGGCTCAGAAAGGCTTTTCATTAGCGTGGCCCTTCTGCATAAACCCAAATTACCTACAGATGGGATTAAATGGGCCAGATGACCCCCAAGATCCCTTCCTTATCCAACCCTAGTACCTCTGAAGGCTGCAGATCTGAGGCACTGTTACGCCCCATTTGCACACTAAGACAAGGGATTTCTGCACTTTGCTGTGGGAGGTGTGGGACTGAAAGGCAAGTAGCTTTAGTCGTTCAAGAACTGCGGTAATTCTCTGGAAATACAGTTTTGGCATGTCCCATTTAATTTTTTTAAGTGTTTGTGCCAAGCACTTACTGGATGCAGATGAGAATTGTGCAATAAAGCATATAAATATCCCGGAAGAATCACAGGTTAACTTAAAACTGTTCCACACTGGCTAAGCATTTATTAATGAGCAGTCGCGTTAAGTCCCTGTTACACGATGTTCATCTGATCTTCAGATCCGTTCATCACCCTGAAAGTCCTCCACAAAATTGACCTGCCAGGTTTTTTCTTTTCTAGTCTAACATATGAAAACCTCTCTATTCCTCTGTTCTTATACTAAACAGAGGAGACTAGAAGTGCTCGAAACAGTCTATTTATATAGAATTGAGCATTTAAAACAGATGAGGTACTAGAAATTCATTAGAAAACTAAATTAATGACACATGAAGCCAGGGCAGAAACAAGTGGGTTAACAATTTGACCTCTGCAACTCAGAAAAAAAGAGGCTCATATATTTTCATAGTCATAAAGCTGAGAGCTCTGTGACTTGGACTCTTTCTCAGCCTGCATAGGATGTGCCAGGATGGGTAAAAAAGAGGCTTTAGAATAAAACAAAAAATAAGCCAGAAGAAGAGTCTTGTGAAGAAGTCAGTAAGTGACTGGGTTTGGGTTTTTTTCTGCATGCCCAGGGACACCAGTGGCTATCGGATGGTTAGATTCTCCTATTCTAGGTGTAAACAAGATGGTGGGCAGGGGTGGCTCTGGGCCAGCCTGGACAGTCCCCAGGATACAGGCCAGGGCACCTGTGGGTGGGAGGGTTTCCGCTCCCATCATGGGCACCCATCCTACTGCCGAAGCTAAGCACAGAAGCATGGCATTATCCAAACTGGGCGGGCAGCCTGTATCACTCTAGTCCTGGCTGACTGGCATGTGGGGGGGGCTGTGGCACAGCATCCAGTTACTGGGCTGCAGGATTAAATGCAGCTATAGCAATGGTTGGTAATGATGGCTATAAAGGCCCCTGCACAACACTGCTGGGAGAGAACAAGCAGCACAGGACAGGGAATCCCCTCAGCCAGGAGGCCTTTCCAGTGAGCCCATGCAGTTGGCAGCTGCAGGAGAGACAAGGTTTGGATCTCCGTCTCCAAGGACAGCACAGGGAGGTTTTTGCAGTGATTTCTCTGGCAGGGACATGACAGGGCTGCATACCTTGGCACTGGGTGTGAGTTTATCATCAGAGGACCTGTGTGTTGGAGCACCTTGCTGACTTTGGCAGATGTTGGCCTTGCAGCACAGCTCCTGGAAGAAACTGAGCCATCAGATGGCTGGGCTGGAAGGGACCCAAGGAGGTTGCCTGGGCCAGCACCATCCGAACCAAGGCTGTTGTGTGAGGTCAGACCCCATCTGCAGTCTCGGACAAACTAAACCATGTATGCATATTTCTGTATTCACATATTTCAGCAATTCAGTTTGTCATCATTCCAGCTGTTGTGCAAATATGCATGCTTGTTAAATATGCATAAGCCACCACAGAAACTCAGTACCTCCATAGGCCGTCATGTGTCAGAAAATAAAGAGTTTTAGATGTAGAAAGAGCACTCTTGTGACTTTCTTCATGCTATAGTCAAATCTACTTGCAGCACAAGAAGTCTGTTTCCTGTTGTTCAGGAGCATGAAAATTTACTTTACAGCAGTGTTTAGCACTGAGTGGTGTGATTTTGAAATGGGACACTTAAGAGTAGCTACATTTCGTGAGGCAGGAATTTAGGTAAATTACCTCTCAGACCCACAAGCAGCCCTCCCTTACATGGGTTTAAATCTGAACCAGTTCAGCTTGCAGTTCCCATGCAGTAACACCCTGTCCATGTTCATGATGTCTGAAATTAGCCTTTCCCAGCTTTGTGTGCTGAAACACTGAATCAAAGTAATGCCAGTCCTGTAGAGCCAGGGCTGTGATCAAGGGGTTGCACAGAGCTCACTTACAGCAGTTCTTGCCCCCTGCCCAAACCTGAACTCAGGCTCCCATTTGCAGTCCCAGAAAGCACAGGAGCTGACCCCCAATCCACAGGTAAGTTGTGAAAAAACAGAACCAAAGAGTCAGTGCAGTGGGACAGAACACACCTGTCTAACAGCACGACTGAAACCAGGCTGTTCTACTTGCAGTACCCCACAGCAGCATGCAGCAGACATTGCCATCACAGTTAATGGTTAACCTTCAAAACAACTGGCATCGATACATATTCAAAGCCAAGGTATTTTGGGTTGACCCATGGGAATGCAGGAGCTGGTGAAATCAAGCTGGCCTGGGTGAGGTGCAGTGAGTGTGTGCAGGCTGCAGCCAGCAATGGTCGCGTTTGGAATGGAAAAAGGCGCTCAGTAGCACCATGTTGGCTGGGACTGTTGGCAGTTTTCACACAGACCATTTTCCCATTGTAAAATGCCAATCTGTCAAAAGCAAACGCATTTCAGTGAAGAGAGTCCATTTTGATGAATTTCCACATCAGCAAAATACCTAACAAAAAAATGATTCATTAATGTCATCCCAAGCTGACATTTTCAGAACATGATGTCTAGACTGCCATATAGGAACTTTATTACTTTGAAATATATTTCCTTTTATGTTAGAAAAGGCCACTTAAAAAAAGTTGTAATTGTAGCACAGTGCTTTGCTACACTAAAAAGCCTACTCCTCCCCAGACCGGCTCTGATTTTAGGAGAAATACTGAACCTTTAACTTCCACTCAGTGCTGGAACAGAAATTAACCAGCATTGCTGGCAAGAGTGGCATTTTGTACCCCACGACGGGAGTGATGAGTCTAACAACAGTTCTGCATTGCAGCACACCAAGGCTCTGTGCAGCAAGTTTGCAAGGTCAGAGGGGCTGTGCGTGCCTGAGGTTCTGGGTGCCTGGGGCTATGCATGCTTTGGTTTTGGGTGCCTGGGGCTGCGCCCCGACTGCGCTACACCCTGGCCCAGAGCACTGTGTGCTTTCCCCATGCTGCCCAGGGCGTCTCTGCTGATGGATGGGTCCAAGCTGGTGCTGAGATTGGCTTCCAGGGATGCACTCCTGGTGGCCAGTCCCAGCCTTCAGTGATGTGTTTGTTGCATTTCAAGAGGAGTCTAAAGAATGAAAAGCATCTGTCTATAAATGGAGCCTTCTTGGCAAAGCCACCGAATCCAGGATCCTTAGTTTCTTACAGAAAACATGACAGAGGTGCTATTTTTGTAATTCCTTCATAACTCTCCTGTTCTATGAAGACTAGACAGATCCTGCAGAAAATTATCTCCCTGAGTTTATCAGCCCTGGGACCAGCTCTGGGATGGACCCAGGGATGACTATGGGCACACTGGGCTGTTGGACTCAGGACATCCCACTGCCATAGGCACTGATCACCTTGCCCAGGGCAGCCCAGGCATCTCAGCCAGGACAAAATGGTGTTACCATTTTGCTACTTGGTCGAAGAGCCTATTTCTATCTACACTGCCCTTCTAATATGTAACGATTTTTTGCATTTTCTTTGTGCGGAAAGGTCAGGATCAGAAGCAAAAGCCTGCAGTGGAAGGCAAGCGTCTTCAGCACCCTGCATTTGAATGCAAAAGCGTGTGCTCAGCAGAGCTATAACTAGTCTGCACTGTGTATGAAGAAGTATTTTAAATACCTTAATTGTCATTTAAAATTATAGGCACAAAACATTAAGCTCCATCAGATGAAGAGCAGGGCAGACCTGCCAGGAGTACATAAGCCCCATTTACAGCAGGACATGCAGTGCTTGAGGCTGGGCAGGGTCCCCTTGGGCTCCCAGGACCCTCCCTGTGCCTTGGGAGGCTCTTAGTGAGTATCTGCCTGTCCCAAAGCCTGGGCTCGTGTGAGCAGCTTTTGTCAGGCTCATCTGTACTGCTCACTCCTCACTGCTGAATACTGGTGTTGATCACAGCAAAATTTACTTCTGTTTCTGGTTGTCAGTGCCTAGGAAAAAAAATGTTGGTTACTGAGTGAATTGATGACGAATTATGCATCCTATTTGCTAGGAGTTAATTTTCAGAGCATATTTTCACACGCGTTTTAGCTTCTCCGGAGCGAGGCTAGAAGGGAAGGAGACAGGTGCCACCTTGTGTGGAAATGCTTCTCATGCAGGAGGCACACAGAATTTCTTTCCTTTATTTTTCCACTGGCCACATCTTTGACAAGCTCTTCACTTGCAGCTGAACTACAGCCAGCTCTTTATTAGACCATGCCAGCTGCTTGAAAACGCACAGTGGCACAGAACCGCTTTCACTGGCTGTCGCTGGATGGACTAGACCCATTCATTTCTTCTCAAGGCTTGCAGCGTTGCATACTGAGTTAAAGTAAGCTGAAAAGCGAATGACAAGAGACAAGTGAGATCGGGGCATCCACAGGGTTAACCTAAGCTGTCACATTTCTCGTCAATCTCTGCCGTGACACCAGCCCCATGATGTGCAGTGCTTTCTGCCCTGACTAGCTGTAGGTGTCTCAGCAGAGCCATCTTCTGTGAAGAGTGGCTTGTGCAGCAGTGCAGCGAGGAGCCCGCTCTGCCCCGTGGCAGGTAATCCCCACGCTGTGCGCTGCACTGTGGAAGGGGAGGCTGCTCTCCCTGGTATTGTGCACTCCGGCTAGGCCAGCTGGCTGTACCACACACGGGGAGCACGCATCTTTGCATGTGTCTGGGGTCTCCGGGCGTGTGGGGACATTCGGTGCCGTCCATCGGAGGCGCTCTGGGGTATGGCATTGCTCTGCAGCCAGCAAACGCTCAGCCAGGCTATGCATCAGGCACACTTATCGCTGCTGCCAAAACCAGCAGCGTCTGAATGAAGGCAGGAAAATAAACAATAAACGCAAATCAATGGATGTGCTGAAGAGTGTCATCAGAACCAATGTAACCAATCTGCTAAAAGCCACCTGAGGAAACATAACATAAAAGTGAGGAAACCAGAGCCATTCCGTTGATTCTTGAGCTGGAGCAGGAGCAGGCTGTCCTTCCTGACGTGGTGCAGCTGATAACGAAGCAAACTGATGGGACCAGTCATTAAGGGATAGAACTGGACAGTGCTGGCACTCTTGCCTTTCACAGCACTGCTGGGAGGGAAGAGCAGTGTGGGTGAGCCAGAGGGAGGACGATGGGTCCCTCTCACCAGCCTGTACATCCAGGCTTTGGCAGAGCTGAAACTGGAGCACCGTGCTCCATCTTCTCTCCCTGCTGTTCATCTATTTTGGTTATTAATTACTTGTCCTACCATTGCCATTTGGCTTACTCAAATGGCCTTGGGGCACCTCTGTGCTACAGTGCCTTTGCACTGAAAACAGGCACTGTGGCTCTGAAAGCCTCACCTTGTTTGTCACTGTACAAACTCCTTCTGTAAAACCAAATCCAGTTTCCAGTGTAATTATTTATGTGCTAGCCAGCAGAGCTGGCAGGCTGGGCAGGCGTGCTGGTGAAATGTCAGTCCTCACACAAGCTGGCGGTGCATCTCTGTATCTGCAACAAACCCGCTAACAAATATTTACGTTCCTGCACTCACCTCCAGCTCTAGCAGTAAGTATTTTATCAGGGTGATAAAAATAGCAGCCTTTAAGACAGCACTAGCAGTTGACCAGAGCTGTGTATCCCAGGCCTCTATGAAAAATTAAGGGACCTGCTCCTGCACAGGAAACGTCCACTGCCAAGGAGATGTGGGGCTGCTGGCGTGGGATTGCTGCTGTGCAAGGTCAGACCCCAGGTAGCTTTTCCAGGCACCATACTGGCTTTCCCCTGCAGCTCAGCATATCCTTACACCGCACAGAGAATCCTTGTCCCTCATCCGGACCCCCACCACAGACCTGATCAGCCCCACCAGCCTTGGTGGCAACACCCGTGCAGAGCAATCACTTTGCAAACTGCAGGCATTTGGGCTAGACCCCAACTGAGCACCTGGGGACAACATGGGCAGCTCAGGTGTGGGCTGCAGGCTGGGCTTGGAGGGCATCTGTGAACCTGGGGGTTGCAGTTGTATTTGCCTATGAAATACCAGCTCAGGGTGTTGACCACTACAAAGGAGCATTACTCAGTTTTACCTTTACCACATAAGGTCCAGCACAGCAAAAGGCTCTTAAACGTAAATGCTTCAGAACTAATTTCAGTAACTTTATGGGTTTTTTTTGAGAAAATATGCTCGTTTTCTTCTTTCTTCATTAGAACAGAATTTTTAATTAAATAGCACTAAAGCTAAATAAGCAGCCCCCATCCAGGAGAGCCCTTCCCTTTTACTCCTTTTCCCCTGGGTTGTGTTACTAGTCCCAATCAGGGTCACTCGGTACTCCAGGACTTGTCATCCCAGTGCAGCCAAGCAAAATCACAGCTTATGCTTTCTTCCTGCTGTGTTTCCAGTTTTTGTACCCGTGTACTGGGCCTGAGAAGGCCACAGGTGACACAGACAGGGAGCAAAACTTGATGTAGTGCGATGCTGCTGGTGCACGGGGCCTGCATGTGGACATCTGCTGGGTTCTGCAGTGGAAACCCAGTGGAAATCCCAAGCAGTACAGAGAAGCCCTGCCCTGCAGCTGGTCTGTAAACATGCCTTTAGGTCGGTTTCATTGCTTTGGGCAGTAACTCATGCTTTTAAATGCCAGCACTGTTGAGTTTGAATCTTTGTAGAGTGGTGGCTCTGGTGTCATGGAGGAGACAAGTCAAAGAACACAAAACTAAGGCAGATTGGTGAAAGCTGCTTGTCGTCCCTTTGTTCTCCTAGCAAAGGAGAGGCATGCTGCCTGTGCCCCTGAGTCTAAGGCACTCCTCACTGCTGCCCTCCTGCCTGCCTGGTCAGCGCTACACCTGGTATGACCCTGCTGGCTCATTTCTCATCCCAGGTAATGAGACAACCTCAATTTAATTAAGTATGCCAGGGCAGACAGCCTACCAACTGATCCATAGAGGAGCCTGATTTCAGCCTCACAACTTCAGGTCAAGTTATGTATGAGCTGTTAACTCCTCTAATTCCCAAGTATCCAACTACACAGGATTATAATGTGGCAGGAGACTTGTGTGTGCATATAGTGTATTATCTGTGTAGTTGTTCTTTGTTTTCATGTATCTATCTCTCACTTCCCTAAATTATGAAAGCCCTTCCTTTATTTGGTCAGCAGTTGTGATTCTATTGTTCACGAGTCTGGGACTATCAGCAAAATCTATAAAGTTTCCTTACTGCTTTGCAAAAATAAGCCTAAACCAAATAAATCATGTTAAGGCCAGTAGAGTAAAGCATCATTTTTACAGCTATGGCCTGGCTTTATTTCTTACTTCATGCTTGTGCTGCTGTCTGCTGAAAGCAGCTGCTGTGGAGAGGGGATGTTATACAACTGTTTGTAACTGCTTCCCATTCCCTAAACCCAGCTCACCCAAGCACTCTTTGGAGCTGAGCTGTGGCAGTGGCACTTTGCTATGAACCACAGTATATTTCAGCTGTGTTTTACCATGCATGTGACAACTGTGCTCTGCAGATTAGCATCCAGCTGGGTTGCTTTGAGCTCGTCCAAGAGAGAAGGACATTAGTCAGCCTGTAGCTTCATCCATGCCAATCATGGAAGAAATGAAGAGATCTGGGACCTTGCAAAGTGCTTTATTCAAAATATAATGGTATCTCACAGCACACGCTGCCCTTAACTGTGTTAGGCTGTCACCCTCTGATATATTGCTGGGTTATTTCTGTCACGTCCAATATTAACAGACATTCTCCCTCTTTCCCTTTCCAGCTGTTCAGAAGCATCACAGCGAGCAGACTTGCGTTCCTTGTCCTGAGTCAGACGATGAATTGCACGTCTTCCCTTCACCAGCTACCTAACCAGTTGTTGGAGAGGAAAATAAAAATGGTGCCTGGCTTTATGAGAATTGATTTGTGAGAACTACCTTCATGCTGAAGCTGCCATCCCTTTTACTTCAGAAGAGCTGCTAAGGACCTATCATCTGCTGCTCTGCTCTCATGCCCTGTGCTTTGGAGGCATTTGAATCACTTTCTCTGCTTGGCAGATGTTGTAAAAAGGTGGGCCAAGCCCTCACATCCAATACCTCCTCTCACTTCTAGATCTAAATTTGGGTACTGCAGTCCCCTCCTCTTTCCTGTGTCTACTCCTTAAATAGAAGAGCACGTGCAAAGAGCTGCTCTGGAATACTCAGTGTGGTTTTCCAGCACAGAGCCTGGCCATGACCTCCAAGCAGAAGGCTGGAGAAACCTGTCACAGAGTGGGTCTTTTAGGGATGGTGCAGGTGACTGGGACCTTTGAGGGATTCCTAAGCCCACGGTGAGATGGGAAGTCCTGAAAAAGATATGTGGGAGGAAAGGACGCTAGTGGCCAAGACAGCTGTTGGCTGCCTGCTTTGCTCCTGCAGAGGCGAGGGCTCACCCAGGGCTTCGGACTGCAAAGGGGTAGATCTGGACACTGGCTCAGAAATCTGGAGCTGTAAAAATGTGGTGGTTTTTTTCCCCTGTATTGCCAGACTGAACCTTTGGGGTTTATATTTCCAGCTCTTTGCTGTGACTGTAAGGAACAGAAGCCTCGTCTTATTCTTCGCAACCCCTGAGGTGCCCTGAGGACCTGTGGCTTTCAGATGACCCCAAACCACTGCCAAGGATGGACTGGTGAGCGATGGCCAGGAGCCACCACTGTCGCTCACCCACCGCAGAGCAGCAGCGCTGAGCAGCACCTGCGCATGAGGGAGGAACACCTGCACATGCAGCGCGCGGTGCAGACTAATCTAGACCAGCTTCCAAAGCTCAGAGGTTATCGCAACAAAATGTAAAATGGGAGTAGGAACAAGACTCTTTGGTAAAGGTCTGATGTTGCTTTAGGCTTTTTCAAAAGCCAGGAACATCTTTATTAGGGAATTGTGGAACCAAGACATTGCTTTCTGCTTGTCTCAGTGCCTTTGCACAGCTCCCCTCCTGCGCTGCACTGGTGCTGAGGAGGCAGGAGTGTCCAGCTGGGCACTGTGGGCTCCACAGAAGGGTGAGGAGGGGCCAAGGAGCAGGAGGCAAACCAGGCTGTGCTTGCTTTCTGCCTTTCCTTTCCAGGCAGTTTCCTGGCCGCCAGAGCTGAGTGGGAGCTGTGGGAGCATTTGAATACATGCCCTAGCACATGCATTACTAAATCAGCCATTTTAAACCACTTTCTTTAATTTACTGCCTTTGATTGAAGTCATGGCAGGCTGATGACCATAGCTTGTCCTGTTTCCTTCCTGCCCCATCTCATGGACCACTTGACAGAGCCTTGGGTGGCATGGTTTAGTGTGAGGTATCCTTGCCCATGGCAGGGGGGTTGGAACTAGATGATCTTAAGGTCCTTTCCAACCCTAACTATTCTGTGATTCTATGACAAACCCTACATTGCCCTTCGTGTGCCAGCACTTTCTGGGTGCAGCTCATGGAGTCAGTACCCTGGAGGGAGACAGAGGTGATGTAGCCATCACTGCTCCGCACTTGCTGTCATCTCCTGCCTAGCCAGCATGTGGTGGTGCCTTCAACTTGATGCCCACTGGCAGTGGATGGGTCCATGAGGGTATGCTGAGAGGCAGCCGTCACTGCCATGCTGCTGCTGCAGGGCCCCACAGTTGCTCACAGTCACGCGTTACCCTTGGGGAGCACTGGTGGACTTTTCCTCTTGTTCCTGGTGCCGTGAGCATGCCCAGGGCTCCAGTGCCACCCTGAGGTATGCTAGTGGCTGTAGTGCTCAGCAGTCACCCCAAGCAGCTCCTGCTCACCCGCTGCCACACAGCCAGGGACGATGTCTGTTTGCTGGCATGGACCTGAAGTGAGCTCAGGGAAGAGTTTGGGGAGCCTTCAGCTGGGCCTGGCAACGGGACATTAATAACATGTGTTACAAGCCCTGGAACTTAAATATTTTGCTGCTATAAATGTTAGCAATGAGAGATCTTGTTACATTTAAATGCCAGATGACGGAAGCAGAGGCCAAAAAAAGCACCCTTCCCAGCCAAGCAGGAAGAGAAGGGGGTGAGTGCGCCAGCGGGGCCATCAGGCACAGGGCTGGCACTGGGTGCTCTGGGGAAGCCCACACCAGGCAGAAGCGGGCAGGGGGAACAACCTGGCCATGGTGCCTGGGGCTGTGGGGAGGAAGGGGCTGGTGCATTGCTCAGCAAACCCCTGCGAGCGCGTCACCGTGCAGGGCACCAAACAGCGGTGTGCCAAGTGCCTGTGGAGCCAGTGACCGCAGGGGAGAGCTCACCCACATTATGGTGTTGGCCTTTGAAATGGTAAAGAGCTTGTATTTTCCACTCCCAACCTCCTGTGCTCAGCCATGTGTCCCGTGACTCCGTTGCGAGAGTTCTCATGGGCTGAAACTTGGCACACAAGGTCTCCCACCCAGCTGGGGAGCGATTTTAATCATTTATTTTTCGACATAATTTCAATAAATTCCAGTTGGCTATTCCTAAATAACACCCAGAGCAGAAAGAATTTGCACAGCCGCGTGAAGCGAATCTTTGCAATTAGAGAACTTGAACATTTTTTGGTGGGTGTTTTGGTAAAAACAAAATGTTGCATGTGATCGGTTTGGAAAGCAGAGGACTAATTACAAGCGCTATTTCAAAAAATGGAATGAAAATGAGTTACGCTGCTAAGGCTCAGATGCAAGAACATGGTTTGCTTAATTTAATAATACTGTGTAATTTGTGTAAAACTGAATTAGTAGCAATTATACGTTATTGTTAATTACTCGGAGTGGGGTTCTCCTCTCTGTGCTTGCACCTGGCTCCCTGATGCCACCCAGGTCCGTGGGATTTACAGCATAAAGGTGTGCGGGCGATGTAAGGACTTGAACAAGGAGAAATAAAGCAGGTGCTCAGGGTCAGGCCCTCTTCAGAGCACGCACGTCCTCTGTCCTGTCCTCACGCTAATTAAATCTCCGCAGAGGAATTAATGGAGTTTTGCACGCAAGCACTGGGACTGTCAGGACAGGCCTCGCCGGCTGGCTTCAGCAGCTCGAGTGTGGCTCCTTTTGTGACTCATGCGCCTGACTCACAGACGCCTGATGAAATACATGTACTCTCAGTCAAATTTATCACAGCTAAATATTAAAGCAAGCTCTTTAATTTCAAACCTAAGTACTTCCCGGGGTTTTCTCAGCAGCTGCACTCAGGACGGCGATGCGCACTTGGGAAAGGGCAGTGATGCAACTGTCGCTACCTTGCAATTGAAAGACTTGCTTATTTGCATGTACATATATATATATATATTTAGAAATTTCCCCAAGGCAAAAGGAAACAATTCATGACAAGCAGCAGCTTGAAAGGTCATCTGGGTTCTTATTTCTGTACTGCAGCTCACCTCCAGCACACAGGCAAAGTCTTTATGTACAGATTTTAATGATGCTAAAAGAGTTTAAAACCTTAGCAATGCTTCAAGTAATTATTAGTTAGGCTTTTTCATGTACAGCCTCATTTCAGGTACTTTAACAAAAATATCTGTTACTGTGTATTTTTGAAGGAATACTAGTGTTGGCTTGTGGGGTTTTTTATGGCTGAAGAGGCCTCATTGTTTAGCTTTGTGCTGACCCTAAGCCATCCCACCATGCTTCTGCTGGCAGCTGTGCCTGTCCAGGCAGCCTGTCCAGGCAACCCTCCAGCCCTGCCTGCTCTCTCCTGTGGTGGAAGGGGAATGGCGCTCACCACTGCACAGCATTGTGACCATGCTGCTTGCTGCACGATGAAGCCTTCCGTGCCTTGCCCATGGGGTTGTGTGGGGCTGCGTTGGCACAGGTATACTCCCATAAACCTTCTTGAGGTAGATTTGCTTTGAGAGTGCAGAGTAATCTGTCTAATGGCTGCTCGTGCCAAGTGGGGCTCCACTCCTCAGGATGGCAGATTTCCCGTTCAATTGAAAAGACACAGGAGCCTGAAAGGAGATCATTTTACTAAACGAGGTGACTGGTCTGGGGGTCCAACAACTCCTTAGGGCTCCAAAAATTTCCTCTATGTCATCTTTAAACTGTGTGAGCTGTTTCTATGCTCACAAAGCATTGTGAAGTGGTCTTACTCGAAATTTCAGCTGCTCCAGAGAGGCAGAATTTATGAAGTACAAAAGGGTTTCGTGTTACCATGGTAATAATTTCAAAACAGAGGAGCCTGCTTTTGCTATACTTGCAGTCTGGTTGGGAGAGTTTTCTGCGTGGAAGGATGACAGGGCAAACCTGCTCTACAGCAAAAGGTGTGCTCTGCTTGCAATTGTTTTCTGAGGCCCACATACTTCTAAAGAGCAGGATATTTGCATTAATAGGTTTATTCTAATGTCTGTGCATGACAATTTATGTGCATAGTACTCCTTTCACATGGACATGCCATTATCACACCTTGATTAATACAAACACTGTACACTCGCATGCAAATATCCTGCTCTTCAGACATATGTGGGCCCCAGAAAACAATTGCAAGCAGAGCACACCTGGGATCCTCCCCAACTCACCGGCCAGCAGCAGAACCAGCGGTCCTGGTTCTGAGACACCACTGACAGCCATTGAACAAAACACATTGTCACAGTGCTCATCTTAGACTTCAGCCCTGTTTTTCTTCCCCAGATAACATCACTATAGATAAAACTCTACTTACAGCTGGAATTTCTTATCAACAATTACAATACTGGTAGAAAAGATAACTGAAGAAAACCTGCACCTTTTGGAAAGCAAATTTATTTGTAAGGATGCTTATAATGATGAATAAGAAGTGGTATTCAAAAGGACAGAAAACAGTCATGTTTACAGATTATCCTGAGATTACTTCACTAACTAATTCTCCCCCATTTTCACTATTAATTGAAAATCAGCTGCATGTAAACTGTACGTGATCCAGGCTGTGGGCAGGAGCTGCTGAGTCCTAATTCCAGTTTCCAGCCTTGGTTCCTTCTGTGGTTTTGAACGAGCACTTAGCAACAGCTGTCCCTTAGCAAGCCATGCGTGGGTTACTCAGAAAATGACAGTTTCCAAACCCCATGTTGTTCTACCAAAAGTAAAGTGGAAACTTTTTCATGCAAAGTGTTTCTAAACCATGCAGTTTCTCATGTTGCCTGGAAATCCTGCAACCTGTCATTAGTTAGAGATGGCTTTTAATGCAACAATGTCACCCTTTGTTATGAGCTCTATTAACCACATGGGCTACTATTTTCTAATGTGCTTTAGGCTGCCAATAAGCAGCTAGATGTTCAGAAGTGTTGGCTGTCAGCACCACCTGTAGAGCCTCAAGAGAAGCTTGGCATTTCTGGAAATTTAGTTGTTTACTTAGATTCTGTAAAGTCTTATTTAGATACCCAACCTTTAGTCTTCTCTTTTGGAAAATGGTCCTTGTTAAAGCTGTGTTTTCTCCTGAGGAACACCTACACACGAGCTACTTGAATGTCACATTCAGTTATTTGGCAGTACGCTGTGGAAAATTACTGGCCTTGTACTGTTGAGCCAAATGTAGACCTATCTATATTTTTAAGGGAATTAGTATTCTTTTCTCTGTTTAAAACATTCCTATTACTCATAATGAGTCAAATCCTGGCCCCATTTGGAGACTGGTGCATAAATGGGCTATACACACAAAGAAGCTTCTGAGGGAGCACTTCACAAACCCTCTGTGCACCTGGCTTTTCCCAAGGGAATCAGCATTCACTTCCCACCCCACACCACCACTGTGGTCACCACCCATATTGCCCCAGCATGACTCATGCTACATCTTCATGTCTTCTGTTTTCACTCCCCTTAGTCCCTCACCTCTTGTCTCAGAGCAGCTCACGTCACTGCTTGGAAAGTGCTGTACGTGTTGAGAAAAAGAACAAAAGAAGTCAGGAGAAGCAGCCCAGGGTACATCATGCCTCCCCTCTGGCCTGAAATCTTTCTGTGCCACCCTCTACAGCTGCAGGCGGCAGTTCAGCCAGCCTCGGGGTCTTGTTACCATCATAAGAACATGGTTTGACAGTGTCCCTGTGCAGACCTTTGGTGTCTGCCTTCCCTGGATCAGGAAGGAGACCTCTGTGGTATGTGCTGCAGGCTGCTAAAGCCTGATGTGCTCCACGTTCACCAGCAGCAGAGCTGTGCCTGGCAGTGTTGCCTGGGAAAACAAACGTGGTCTAGCTCAGCTTCACGCACAGAATGATGCTCCCAGGCAGGTGAGAGCACACCATGGGGCAATGATGGCAGCCCCATGCTGATCACAGAGGGACATGTAATTCCCGATAAAGCCCGAAGTCTTTGGGAACAAGTTAATGTTTCAGACAGGGTATGACAAACGAGGCCTGACAGAATGGTTTCACACAGCCTTAGCTGCTGGTGTCATGGGACTCGCCTTCCTCATTGCCACTGAGCACTCTGCCACTGTGTCAACTGTCTGGAGGATACATGGAGCATCACAGGAAAGCCCCATATCATGGGACCGGAGTCAGGAAGGTATACGAGCACCACAAGGTCAATATTATTTGGGAATTTCTGATGTAGTCTGTTTAGAGTTGCTCAGTCTTGTATAAAATGTAGGTTTTCATGTCCTTAATCCATCATAACGATAATTTAAAGGCTCTGCTGATAGCAGATAGATGCAACTATTCTGGAAATCTGCTTTGTTATTCCCCTTAGAGAGAAACCTGTGCCTTTTCAGGAACTTGCATTGACATTTACTTTGTGCAACTGGCAGACACTGGGAGGATGGAAAAACCTACTGTAGGAGAAGGTCAGGTCTGAGACCATCTAAGAAATCTGAAGATGAGTAAGTCCATGGGATCTGATGAGATGCATCCATGGATCCAGATGGAACTGGCAGATGAAGTGGCCAAGCCGTGATACATCCTATTCGACAAGTCGTGGCAGTCTAGTATAGGTCCCACCGACTGGAAAAGGTCAAAAGTAACCCCCGTTTTTAAGAAGGGAAACAGCAGGGAACTACGGGCCCGTCAGTCTCACCTCAGTGTCCAGCAAGGTCATGGAGCAGATCATGTTGTGGCCGACACGCTGGAGAGAAGGGTTGCTGTCTGGAGGGACCTGAGCAGGCTTGCCAAAACATGATGAGGTTCCGCAAGGCCAAGTGCAAGGCCCTGCACCTGGGTTGGGGCAATCCCAAACACAAATAAGAGGCTGTACAGAGACTGGATTGAGACTGGAGAAGAACTGGGGGTGTTGGTTGATGAGAAGCTCACCATGACTTGGCAATGAGCATGCTTGCAGCCCAGAAACAAAACGTGTCCTGAGCTGCACCAAGAAGAATGTGACCAGCGGTGCGGGGGGGGGGGGGGGGGGGGGGGAAGGGGGGGGAGTTCTCCCCCTCTACTCCACTCTTGTTAGATCCCCCTGCAGTGCCGCATCCGGCTCTGGGGCCCCCAACATGTGACGGACATGGAGCTGTTGGATTGAGTCCAGAGGAGGCCTCAAAGATGCTCCAAGGGCTGGAGGACCTCTCCTGTGGAGACAGGGTGAGAGAGCCGGGCTTGTTCAGCCTGGAGAAGAGCAGGCTCCAGGGAGACCTTAGAGCAGCTTCCAGTGCCTGAAGGGGCTGACAAGAAAGCTGGAAAGGGGGTTCTGACAAGGGCCTGTAGGGATAAAGAAGAATGTCTTTAAGGGGAGACTTAGATCAGATATCAGGAAGAAGCTTTTCCCTGTGAGGCACTGGCACGGGCTGCCCAGAGCAGCTCTGGCTGCCCCATCCCGCCCGGGGCTATCCGGTAGCGGCGCCCGCCGCGGTCACCGCGCTGTTACCGGGCGGCTCACAGCGGCCGCCCCGGCGCCGCTACCAGACCCACAGCTCACCAGCGGGGCCCGCGTGCCGCCGCCAGGGGGCGCCATGAGGCGGGCGGGCGGGCGGAAGTGACGCGTCGGGCCGAGAGTGACGGTCGCCGGCGGCCATTGGCGGGGCGGGGCGCCTCGCCACAGCCCCCGTGGCCGCCCCGCCCGTCCCGCCGTCCCCTTTGTCAGCGCTCCGCCGCCGCTCGGCGCTGCCGCGGGCAGGCACAGCGCCGGGCCTAAGCGCGGCGGCCCCGCCGCCCATGGCCAGCCCGCCGCGGCAGTGAGGAGGTGAGTGCAGCCCCCCGCTCGGCCGAGAGCTGCGGGAGGAGCCGCCTTGGGCCGCGGGGAGCTGCGGCGGGGGTCGCCCGGGCGTTGCGGGCTGGTGTGAGGGGCTGTGCCGGTCCCCGCCGCGCAGGCCCTGCCGCTGCTCCGCCGGCTCAGAGGCTGTTGTCGTCGCGGCCCCTGCCCAAGGTGGGGGGGGGGGTAAGGAGGAGGGAACGTCGTAAAATCCGGGAGGGAAAATTCCTGTGGGCTGGCCTCCCGACGCTGGGAGGTTCACCGAGCAAGCGGCTTTCCTCACGGGATGGGGAGCTGAGCGCGCCGCGACCACCGGCGCTGGCTCCCACCCTGCCGCGCAGCGCACCGAGCCGTGTCTGAGCCCGGGGGCAGGCACAAAGGATTCCGGTTCCCCGCGGCTGCTGCAAAGCACACGTACGGTAGTGACCAGCATTGCTCGGTTCTCCGGTGAACAGGCTGCGGCGAGAGGCGGTGACGCGGGTCTCATTTTTCACTTAATTTTAACAACATAGACTGATACAAACTGGAGGTGCAGGGTTGTGCTACAACCGGATGAGCTCTTTGAGCATGATTGTGCTGGCGTTACTAATGTAAGTATGCTGCAGGTCCGTGGTTTGGTAGGAAGAAGAAAGTTACAGGCCAAAGTCCCTTGTGCATATCAATCTGTTCAAGGCACTTCTTTTCTAGCCAAATAGGATGGAGTTCTGCACCATGAGTCAGTAGGGGTCTAAACCAGCCTGCCTGTTTACAGTCATGCAGCTCTGCATTTTGGGAGGAAACAAAGGGGACAGTAGGCCTGGTGCCTGAATTCCTGTCACGACTTTTGCTGGTGATGGAGGACGAGTTGCTCTAAGCAGGCAGACGTTCTTTCAGCCCGCTCAGATCCGCGTGTTAACCTCAGGGCTTTTAAAACTACATGCTGGTCTGTGAAATCTGAGGCATGAATATGGTAGTGGAAGCTGTCTGGGCAGTCTTTCCAATTCAGTCTGTAAAAATGTGTTAAAGTAACTTATTTCCAGCAGTACTTGTACAGTACCCTGGAGTAGAACCACTATTTTCTGCAAACTGAGAGCAAGATTGTGTTGTTACTGGTGGCATCATCGGGTAGAAACTTTCAGGTTCTGGACTGAGCTGCAGAACTGGCACTTAACTTAGGAGTGATGCGCTGAACTTTTGGAAGAGATAGGTTCTTTTCCCAGTCTTACGTGACTGTGGTATGCATTGAAATGCATCTGTTGTGGATCTCAGCCTTTCATTTGAGAAAACTCCTATGGTTATAGCAGTTTGCTGTGGACAGTGACAGGTCTGTTTTTAAATCTTCAGTTTTCTTTTATTTCCTGTAATAGGATCTTTACTATGATCCTTCTACCTCATCTTTAGAGAAACAGTACTGACCTGGAATGCAGTGGGTGCTTTGTAAATGTTCTCCAGGTTTGGTCCTTGAAGGTCTAGTGCTGTTTGAAGAGTACTGGGTTGCCTTGAAATTGAAATCAGCAAAAGCTGATACCCTGAATGTGGAAAGCTCTCAAGTGCACATCTGGTTCCTTTGATGACCCCAACTTTTTTTTTTGAGGAGGTGTTACAGATCTGTTTTAGGGGAACAAAAAGTTCCTGTATACACTCTGCTTTCCCTGGGAGGTGCTAAGTGTGTGTGATGTTTTGAGAGGTTTACCTTCCATCTCAGTATTTTGTTTGCTGGGATAAGGCCTGCATTCCTCTGCTTCGTTTAAGTGGGGTGGGGGTGCTACTTCTTGCCTAATAGCATGGGACTTGGGAGTAGTTATTGATTGGGAATCTGCTTATTTGTCTTCTCATGCTGTAAAGACAGGTGTTTCCTTTTGTCTAGTCCTGTTTCCATCTCAGGGCAAACTTTAAGGTCTGTTGCTGTGACTTGGATCACTCCTCAACCATTTCAGTTTAGAAATAATCAGTGTTGTGGTTCTGAATTGTAGTTAGGCCAAAAAGTATAGGAGGTGAGGCTGTTAGTTAAATGGAACAGTGTGAGGGAAGAAAATTGTGTTACATATTTAGGTTTGGGGTTTTTTTTGGTTTTTTTTTAATTTTCAGTCTTACAACATGTTTTGAAGTTGCAAGCTGAGAAGGAAATTCTGCTGATGGGGCCTGGTGATGTTTCCAGAGACATTGACTCTCTGTGCAAGTTCCATTGCACAGTAACTGTTGCTAACTCATTTTCTCATCACTTACTTTTATATGTACATTAGGAAACTGGAAATATTTTGGTCATGATGTTAATTCGTGTTTGTGCTTTCTGTAGAGAATACTGTGGCTCCAGTAGTTAACTTAAAAAAGTATTTGTGAAGGCCTGAGTGATGCATGCCAGAAGTTCAGCCTCGCAGTAGGTGGACTTAAGTCATAAAGTAACTTTGGCCATATTATGTTCTTAGAGCTTGCAATGTAACATGCTTTGGGAGGCGAGACGTGTTTTTGTGCCTTAGTAGCTGGATTTTTGATATTCTGATGATTGTTTACAATCTTCCATATTAGCATGTATAAAGTTGGTTGCATTTTTCTGTTGAGGTGACCTGGGAAAGCTTACCTCTATCACCGTTTAGGAAGATTCTTCTGCAGGAGAGTGTGAATGTGTTGAGGAGCTGAGGTGAAAGGGGAGGTCTAAATATAGCCATTTCCTGCAGAACTTGCCTGGATTTGAGGCTAGCTCTCCCGAATAAATTCATGTCTCCCCGAGCCAACAGAGGGGTCTTCTTTTCCTGTTTTACCCATTGCAGCCTAACTGTGGTTGGTAAATCCCAGTGCAGGTGGAAGGGAAAACCAGAAGGCTTGGTGGCCAGGGCTGGGGCAAGGCATGTGGCAACATAACTTGAGGTGGTATCGTTTGCCCTGCCTCCAAACTGTGTCCAGCAGGGAAGGAATGGAGACTTGCATCATCTTGCCAAAACTGCCAGACACAGCAGCAGCAGAAGCATCAAATAGCTTATTTGGAGGGATGGAAATGAGTCTGAGAGGGGGATAAAAGTCATTTGGAGAAACACCATCTCTCTCTTTGAAGCCCTGTTCTGTCCTTATTTTGCTTTCACAAGCTGCATGCTTCTTAGGAATGGAGAAAGCAGTGGGCTCTTGAGCAGTGAAGAAGCTCTTGGGGTAGGAAGAGAACAAAAGCGGGGGAAAGAACACCAGTGGGGTGTTATGGGTGGGTTGTGTTTGGTTTTTTGTTGTTTTTCTCAGTTTTTTTGGACAGCTGGTACTCTGAAGTCATGCTTATATTTAATGAAAGCCTGATGCTAAAATAGGATCTAGGGACAGCCGTTGTAAAATAATTAGGCATCCTTTTAGCCCCCTCATCCCTGCAAAAAGAAAAACCAGCCCTGCTTGTATTCACTTGCCTTCTTAGGTATTTGAACTCTCAAATGGGCATCTCTATCTGCTCTTCTATCTTTCATCTCTTTGACTGTGTATAAAACAGGCTAAAATCTTAGCCCACTCACCCAGGCAGCTATATAGAGCTATAGAAGATTACAGTGGTGGTGTTGAATGCAGTTGGTTTCTGAGTGATAATTGCTCTCTCCCAGACTCTGTGTATAAGAATTCATGCAGATTGGTTAGGGTGGATTGCAGGCTGGCCTTGATGAGGGCATGCTTGTCTGTTAGGCGATAAGTTATTTGCTTTGAGACTTGAGGGTAGTCAAGACAGACAGTTTGAAAGCATGTTAGTTACAAAGGTATCCAACACTAAGAAGGTGCCTTTTAAGTTCTGCTCTAGACAAGTTCAGCAACTACACGTTAAGGACATAAGTAATTTGCATCTTTTACATATCTGTATGTATCTGTAAAGTAAGGAACGATGGTATTTCTTAGCAGTGATGTGAATTCAGCTTTCCAAAAGTTTACAAGTATTTTGATAGTATGAATTTAGAAAATGCTGTTGACTGTGAAATTTATGGAGTTCCGTGGAAATGCTTTCAAGAAATTCCTTTTTTCAGTCAAAACACAGTTTTAGGTTAATGCTTTCAAAAGTAAGACAGTGTAGTCTGATGGCATTAAGTAGTTGTAATGGAATAATTTTCTGTGTTATATTGGACCAGAAGCATGCACGTGACCCAGTTTCAGTTGATAGGTAATCCTTTCCTTAAAATATGTTCTTTTGCAGTTATATGTATACAGCTCAGAGTTCACAGGTTCCTATTTTAAGGTGATTTGCATTTGTAAGTCTTGCTAGTATTTGGTACATGCTCTCAAAAATTTACTCTTGTAACAAGATCTACAGTGAACTAACTGGTGATAAAGTAGCATTGAGTCTAGCCTTTGACAGCAATTCTGTGGGATGCCAACTGTTTTCTCTAAGGAACACGAGAAGTGTGCTGATATTCCTAGTGAAATAGTACATTACTGTTTTTTTTTCATGTGAAACGAAGTAGTGATACGTTTTAGAAATTTGATGGTGTTCTTTGCTAGCAGTTCAGATGCTGTCTTTCCACTGGAAGGCCAGAACTGACCTTATGATTCATCTGCTGGTAAGTACTCAACATCAGGTGCTGCATCACAGTCTGCCAGTTGTTATATGATCCCATCTTTAAACAGGGTTCTTTTGATCTGCTCTTTCATTTCATGCTGAATTCATCCTGGTTGTTGGTGCTCCACCTTGTTTGCTGAACCAGTGCTAACCATGAATACTGCTCTGTGGCGTAGTGGCTATGCCTGGCAGGCCAGGCAGTGAGGTTGGATCCCAGGGCCTGTCGGACCGAGGATTCTGCCCAGTTTTCGTTTGAACATGTTTTGCATTCTCTGTGTCTGAAAATTAATGTGCCACCAGGTCTTAAACTCCTCTAAAGATCCCAAGACCAACGTCCCTCATCTCAAGTGGTTGTGCTCTGTTCTGTTTGAGTACAAAGGCAGCATATGTCTCTAGGCAATTGGAATAACTCCTTTTTTTGTTCAGATCCAGTTTCTTTGTGCTTAGGACCTGCTGTTTTACATGGGGTTGGCTCAGTCTAGTCCTACAAAGCCTTTGTAAGGTGGTTTAGGTGCAACATGTCTAAATTAACTGATTTGCTGAGGATGGAGATGTTTCAAAGAGTATGGTATAGAGGTCTTAAAGTCACAATTGAGATGTGAGTAAATGAGAAATGATGATTTTACATTTTTTTCTTATGATACAAGAAATAGGGAATGTTGTGTGTCGTTGATTGGAATTTAGGAAATTAAGGAAAAGTTTTTGTGTGATGCCTGTTCAAGTTACAGAATAATGGCAGTGGGACATTTGAAAGTGTTTTTTTATTTTTTTTATAAGGAATTTGATATGTTTGTAGGTCTGTGGATGTATCATTAAATACAGTAGTCCAGATGCAGTTTAGGCTTGGGAACTTGTCTCTGACTGGGAAGCATGGGGTCAGGGGCCAGAGGAAGGTGAAAGTGTAACCTTTGCATGCTGTGTCCTTATGCTTCTTCCCAAGCATCTTCTACTTGCCTCTTGAGTCAGCAGGCTACTGTTGAGTTAGGTGTATGTTTTGTTGTTCTTCTGTTTCTCCTGTTGACCTGAAAAGGCAGCTAAATGGTTGCTTATCCCTAGAAGCCATTTTTGTCAGTGCATCCCCCACTTTTGAAATACTCTTGGCAGTGTCAAGCCACATTACTGTTTGCTACCTGTAATGCTTCTGAAAAAATGCATGTGGAAGTGTCTGTAGCCTGTTGTAAATTAACTCGAGTGTGATTTAAGAAAAGGAAGACTACAGCTTTTTTAGGAAAAAGCTTGTTAAAACAGAAGAACTCATGCTTGGTTGTTCAGGGCAGAGTTTGAACTCTCCATTTGCCTTGTCTAGAATGAACAAAGATGGAGGTAGGAGGTGGTAGAGGGGAATGCCAACAGCTATTTTCTGGGTCTTTTTACAGAAGAGGAGATGCTGCTACAACTCGTAACCTTCTGTCCTATGTACTTGGAATATTCCTTCTCTGCATGCCAAAGACACAGGTCGTCCTTAGTTGAATGGAAACTGGTAGGAGAACCTCTTCCTTGTGTTGCAGAGCAGTTGTAATGAGTTCTGCTCACTGGAGATCAGGCATTTCTTGTGCTGACTTACCAGCCTTACCTCTCTGCTAATAAGTTGCAGAAGAGAGGCCAGCAAACACCTCTTCTAATTGCAGGTCTGGTGCTTGTCTGGCAAATATCCTGTAACAGTAGGAGCAGGTTGGCAGCTTTTTGACAGCTGCCTTTGGCTGAGCGCATAGCTTGGAGGTTAGAAGTGGCTTCCTTTTGAAGTCCTGCAAGCTGCTGATCTCTGCTTTCATAAGTTGGTGTGCCTCAGCAGGCCCCTTCAACCTTCCTCCCCGAATGGCCTGGGGTTTCTGGCTGAGCAGTTTTAGGCAGTTGGTGGTGTGGTTGTGCAAGCCATTTTGCTGGCTTATGCCAGGGAAGTAAGTAGTCATGCTTGTCTCTCTCCCTGTACTGTTCTTTCTCCTGTGCTGGCATCTCTATGGCCATATGGTGAACTGGATAAGGCATTAATTTAATTAAAACTTAGTCTGTCTTTGCCAGGTTAGTTGTAATGTAAATTAATTACAGGTTTGTTGTTCATGCTGTTGCTAAGGAGGGTAGTAGTGGCTGGGCAGACATGGTGGACTCTATGTGCTACCTTGTCTTTGTGAATACCATTGCCTTACTTGGTGTGTTGTGGGTGTGTTGACTCTTCTGGCTGTGACCAAGGCTGTTTGCAGAGTGCTTTGGACTTGTTTGTTGGTGCCAGAGTGGACCTGGTGTGGTCCACTCCCCCAAAAGAGCTCCTGTGGGTTTCTTTGCTGCCTGCATGCTCTTTGGCCCCGGTTGTTTTTTGGAAGTTCTGCATGCCATGGCTTTCATGCCATGGCCCAAGACCCTCTTGTCCTTCCTCCTTGTAAGGATTGTGACTAGCATGATAGCTAGCCTGTCCCCTGTGGGATGCCATACACAATGTTGGATCTGCCTGCGTTACTTGTCCCCATAGGGGTGGATGATTTCCTACAACAGCAGCTAGTATTGAATTGGAGGTAGAAGAGATGAGAGCTAAATCTCCCTAGGAACAAATGTAAAATTAAACAGAATGCGTGTTTGTATTAGTCAGCCTAAAACAGACTGTGCTATTTAGGGCTCTCCGCTGCAATAAACTTGTCTCTTGTGTTTGTGTGGGAGGACTGCAACAATTAACTCATCTTAAGGCTGAATCTTAAAAGAGAAAATAAAATTAAAAGATAATAGTTTGGTTTAAGAGAATAAATTAGTTGTGCCGTGTTATGTTAGAGAAAAAACTTGCAGGTTGTTTGTTATTGTTAAAAATAATGTCCATGTTGCATGTTGAAACTCTTCTTGACTTCATAAGGAGCAATATTTTTTGGGTTGTTTCTTTCATCCATTAAATTACACTTTATACTGCTGCTTGAGTGTAGCTGCCTGTTGAAGCTACAGGTCTGTATAGCAGCCGTTCAGAACATCGATTTTGATTGCATGGGCTGGGCAAATCCCAGGCTGTAGGATGATTTGGCAATGGGTTTTATGTGGCAGTCAATCTTCTAGTATTATAATGTGACTTCTTATTTTTTATTGTCAGAGTAAAAAGACATGACTTGTAGTGCACTAGTCTGAGTATTAAATTACTAATTCATATCTACTTAGGAGTGGAATTAAAATAAGTTGTGCATTCTAAAAAAGCCATCTATTTTAGATGTACTTGTAGCTCATGGGAAAAAAAGTGCTGATGCTTGTGAATTTGAGAAAAAAACCCCACAACAAAACAACATCCCAGCAAAAACCAACCCAAAATCAGAAACGCAAAACCAAGCTGGGTGTGTTTGTGCTTCTTGGTGATTGTGATTAAAATAGAAAAATATATAGCTGGAGAACTTAAGCTGGAATTCTTGAATTCTTCTCTAGACGTTCATTCTTACTTACCGGGCGTTGAGCTAAGCAGTTTTTATTCCACTTGACCTGTATTTTCTGTCTGAATTGTAAAACCTGTACATATCCTGAGTCTAAATGAAATGTTGATGATGATAAAAAGATGCTTGTATGGCAGTTTTCACTCTGCCTGCTTTTCATCTCAAGGGTAATAAGGTATAAATGTAGTGTGGGACTGTCTCTGCTTATCTTGATTCAGGGGCTGTGTTCACTGAGGGTCTTCTTTTGATGTAGTTCTTTCTCTCAGGCAGAGCCCTTTGCTGCAATTTAGAAGCCCTTTCTGTGCAGACTAGCTAACCGAACACAGGTCTGTGTAAGAGCAGAAGTACGTGTTCACTTTGTGGTTATGATGAAGGTTAAATCATTTAAATATTGGCTATCCTCCAACACCTTTGCATAATTTGAACCCTTCTCTGTCCAGAAAGAAACACGCAAGTTATTTCAAGTCGCTGGGAGAAAAGAAAAAGCTGCACCTAAAAGGTTGCGAAGAAACCTGGGATATGTTGCCCCTACCTGCAAATTCCTGCATCATGTGCATGCAGCACTGGTAAAGGTGCAGCTTGAAGTATGACTGGTGGCTTCCTGTTGTTCATGTGAATCATAACTTGGTCTCTCCTCCGTGTCGGTTCTCATGGATCCTGCCCCTTGGCTTTTGTTGTCAGGACTGTGCACTACTTAAAAATTCTTTAAGAACTCCTTGGCTTTGCTTTGTCTATCTCTTCAACTCATGTTAGTTGATTGTAAGTTATGCCTTTACAAATGTGCCAGAAGTGCCACGTAGACACTTTGTGTGTGTTTGTGGACCCAGCATGTTTGCATCAGTCTTCAGTTGAGAATAACCTTAATGAGTAACATGTTCCAGCTTGCTTAAACAATAGGATTTTTTTTCTGTCTTTGTGTAGGCATTTTACACATTTCTAAGACTTGTGTCCATACCTCTGAAGCAAACTTGTGCATAATTGTTCTGCAAAACCTGTTCCAAAATCTGAAGCTATTTAGAGCCCTCCATACACATTCCTCATGATGCAAATAATATTCTGAAGAATCAGTGTGCTCATATGACTGTTTCTAAATTACAAAATCCTAAGTGCCGTTAAAATATTGATCCAATGAAATACGGTATTTCCATGCCTTGTGCAAAAGTGGCTTTTTTAATTTTTTTTTTTTAATGGCTGGAAAAGTCTTTGACTTCATCTCTTTAGTTGGGATTTGATCCTGGATGTTGGTTAGACATTCAAATAAAACATTTATTGGGCTCTAATGTACAACAGCGTCCAGGATTTTGAGGAAACTTTATCTTGTTTCTCCATTAGGAAGGCCAAGATGACATGCAGTTATGAGCCAGAAGGCCAAACTGAGTTTTAGAAGCTATAGGTTTTCTTCTGCAGTTATTTGAACCTCTGGTGAGAAATTGGTGTTTCTGAGTCTGCAATGCTGTTTTAGGTTTTCTTTAACAAAGGGTCTGCTAGGAGTGAAACTTGCTTTATTCTCAGTCTGGAGACTTGTAAGACTTTGACATGTAGACCAATTACAGTTATGTTGGTTTAGTTCCCAAAATGGATGCTCTTTATTCTGAAAGAGGCCCTACTGCATGCAAGCAAGAGTACTGAAGGCCCTGAAATGTTAGCATTTGAATGGTTTTGGCTTAGCTTTAAAACAAATAAATACTGGATATAGAGCTCTGGGGAGTGGACTAAAGCAAATGGAAAAGATGAATTAACTTGAAGTTGTTCTGCAAGGCGGGGTTAATAGAGCCGCAGCACATCAACACAGTGGCAGATGAAGAAAAAAGGAGTTTGAGAGCTTGTTTATATTTTGAGGCTATTCAGAAGTAAAGTAGATGCATTTCAGAGGCTACTGTTCCTCTGCACAGAGTTCCCTTCTCATTCTTACTCTGTGGTACCAGTCCTTGTATGGCCCAAGTGAGTCTCCTGCTAGCACCTGTACTATTCCCACAAGGAATAGCAAGAGGCATCCCTGCCCATTTCGTAATGTAGGGAAACTTTTAACTCGCATCTTTTGAGACACTGCAGTGTTTGTCTCATGGTACTTGATGGTTCTTTTTGGACCTGGTTGAAGATATCAACAGGTTCCCTCCTTGAAGAGGGAGATTAAAGTTTTTTATGGCTGTGATGGAAAATCTGGAAAGAGAAGTAAGTGTGCTTCTTCAGACATATGTGTACCACAAGATGATGGAAAGCAAAGCAAATTGACAAACCCTACTTTTTCTGGGGAGGGAAGGAGCCTGCTCATATCTTTCAGCTGCCTTTTGGTAGAAATGCTTCAGTTTAATAGCTCAGGAAGAGTGGAGAGGGTTCTCTTGCTGCTGCCTAGTTGAGAATAGCATGTGCTCCTTTCTCTAAAAGAGTACTTTATGCTCCTTTTGCTCCTGAAAGATTCATAACAGGATGGACTTCTTTGTAGGATTATGTGATTGTGGAACTTCACAGCATTTGGGGAAATTAGAGGACTTTGTGGAGAAACTGGGAGAGCAAAGGAGTTTCCTTCTACATACAGGCAAAGAGGATGACAAAGGATTTGTCATCCTTTGCCCTGTAGAAGTGAGGCTGGAACCAGCCTGGAACTTGGAAAACCAGTGTGATCTGCTTTGTGTAGGGGCTTCAGTTTGGAATGCAAAGGCCTGTGAACTGAAAGTGGTCTTGACATAACAAGTTCTACAGTGGGAAGAACCCTTGTGCTGGAGTGAAGGTGTTTTTTTTTTTTCTGTCAGGCCTTTTTATCTCAGTTCCCCAGAACTCTCCTTTGAGTTTGGGTCTTTTTACAGACAGAAGTAGTTGGTGGGGGGTAGAAGTGAAAGAAGGATGATACTTGGGCAGACTTAATGGGACTTCTGCATGTCACTGTGAAAGGGGTTAGCAAAAACAAGTTATTGCTGCTCAGCTCTGTGCATATACTTGGTGTTTCATGAATATGGGTGAAGTAGTAGTTGCCAAACATATTACTGAACCTAGAGGTAGCATGTCTTGGTAATTACCATTCAGCTTCCATGTCCTTGTTGATTCATTCATTGGTAAGCTGTAGTGTCATGGCACTGGTAAGGCTCTTGATGGCAAGTCAGAAGAAATGTGATGGCGTGGGATTGTACGTTTGATTCTGGATTGTCTTGCCTGAACAGTTCCTAGTAGCACGTGTAACATCTCACAGGGTGAGGACTCCATTTGTTAAACTGCTCTGCATGGTGCAAGGCTGTTTGCCTCTGTTGTGTGGACTGCACGGGCAGTGAACCTCTGCAGGTTGGACTTCAAGGTCCCTCAAAGGAGTAAGGCTCAGTGGGCATCTGCTGAATTCTTTCATAGCAGTTAAGTGTGTGTAGAAAAGGTTTCTTACTAAAACACTGACCAATGTGAACATGAAGTAAAACGAAAACAAAACAGCAGTAAACAGTAACCTGTAAAATGAAATCTCTTTGAGTGTTTGGTGTGTCAGTAGTGTGAAAGGGTATGAAATTTATCTCCCCCCTTCCCCCCACACGTTCTGAAATATTCTTATAAAGTGAAAAGGCTTTTCTGACATGATTGATCTTGCTTCAGTCCCACAGGTGTGTTTGGTTGTCTGTGAAGTGAGAGATTTTCCTGACAGTCAACATGTTGCAGTTGTAGAAGTTGGTGCATAAGCATGTAGTATACTCAAAATGTGCTTGCTCATCCTCAGCTTTGAAGGGCGTTTTGAGAACAGTTTCTCTGTAGCTCATCTTTTGGTGTTACAGCCTTCCTGTAACAACTGCCTAAATACAGTTCACTTTTTAGCTTAATGTTTGTCTTAGCTTTATGCTAAGGGTTTGCTTGTCCTTTGTGTTGTGCTCCAGGTGCTCTGCAGAGATCTGTGAAGTGCTGTAGGGTGGCTTGTGTGCGCTCTGTCGGTGCTGCTAAATGTCCCAAGAGAATGAAGGATGTCCTTGTTTCAGTTTGTAATGGCATATTAATTAAAAAAAATAAGTGTTAGGCAAGCTAAAGATGTCTAATTTAACACTCTTAATTTACATATCACAATTGTATGAAAAAGATGTAGGTTAAATGTGTTAATTGACAGACTGATGCAGCTTATAGTTTTTACCCAAATTGTTTTTAGGATTACAGCCAATATGCAATCATCTCTGGTTCTACCAACTGAAAGAAAAAAAAATATGCTTCATATGTTGTCTTTTTGGGTAGTAATAATTATTGGTCAAGAATGCTACTGTCTCAAGAAGCCAAGCAACACCAAAGAAAGGAAAAAAGTGAGGCTTGTATGGGTAACCATGTGTTGCAGCTTAGTATTGAAGTATTTTCTCAAATAGTAAGAAGAAAGCACAGAGGGTTTTCAGACACAGTATTCGATCAGTTTTTTGAGACGCTGAGGAAATATTCAAGTATCTAAATGTTAAAGGGGATTCTATTGGTCTTCTGATCTTGAAACAGACATTAAAAAAAGACAAACCACCTTCTCTGTTGCAAGTGATTTAAAATGTTTAAATAAAATGAACATAGTAAAGATTCCCCATGCAAAACATATAAACTCAATTAGCATTGGGTTTTACTCTGAATTTAGTTAAAAACTAGAAAGCTGAAACTTTGACCTCTGTGGAAGAATTTGAGGAAATAATGAGATTTTAATCCCTGAGTAGACTCACCCCTGAAGCGATACGAAGGCTGGGGTCCTGGAGAAATAGACTTCACCTTTGCTGTTGTGTGTTTAAATTGTAAAAGTTGAAACTAACCTAAATGGTTGAACTGTTTTGGGTTTGATTTAATTTGTATTTCTATTACTTTGTTTTTCATAAAAGAACACAGCAAATGCTAAATAATGTTTATTAGATGCTTGCTGCAGCTCCATAATGAAGATAATTTAAAGGCGATTTAACACTCCCTCTCCATCTCAGACATTTTGTAGATTCCTCAAAAATTCTTTGTCTGTCCCTTTGGGGTGGTGTGCAGGCTGATGGGTGCTTGCTGCTGAACGGGGTTGATGCAGGCTGGTGGCCAGTGCCCATAGCCAGGTACAGTGGCAGACGCTTGGCCAGGAGGGTGGCACCTCCACCCTGCTGGGCTGGTGGGTTCAGGACGGGGACGCCCAAAAGCAAAAAAGCATCTTTCCATCTGATGTGTGAACTTAGAAACAGGGTGAGCTAATCTTCCCAGCTCCCCCAGGTCACCCAGATGGCAGGATCAGCTGGCTGGTTTTTGGCTTATTTAGTTCAATAACTGCCTGTACAGTGTCCTTTGTCTAATAAATGGGCTTTAATAGCAAAATGTTGTGATAACTTCCCTTGCATAATTAGCACAGTCAAGCTGTTGTAAGCCTGTTCGCCACTTAAAAGGAAACTTTTGAAATCTTGCATTTGTAAGAGCAAGTAATCAAAATATATGTGTCACTTTATAGTATAGTCGAATGTGAACTATAAAAAGGGTGGAGAAGAGAAGGCTCAGGGAAGACCTTATTACTCCTCTGGAAGGAGGCTGGAGTGAGGAGGCGACTGGTGTCTTCTCTTGAGTAGCAAGTGATAGGACAAGAGGAAACAGCCTCAAGCTGCGCCGGGGAGGTTTAGACTGGATATTAGGAAAAATTTCTTCACCAAAAGGGTAGTTGGGCAGTGGAACAGGCTGCCCAGGGAAGTAGTGGAATTGCTGTCCCTGGAAGTATTCAAACCCTGTGTAGATGAGGCCCTTACAACATGGTTTAGTGGTGGACTTGGCAGTCATGGGATAGAGGTTGGATTTGATGACCTTCAAGGTTTTTCCAACTTAGTTGATTCTGTGATTCTGTGAAGTGGGAACATGGTTTCCTGTATATGAAACTAGAGGCGTGAAGCTGCCTTGGTTGAGGCTTGGTTAATGCAATATGCCAGACAGTGTAAACCAGCCCTTCCTCAACAGCTGTGACTTGTGCTGCCCTTTTCACCTGAGCTGCCGCTTGTGTGCCCCACTCCTTCCTGTGCTGGGTGCTTCTTTTAGAGCACACTTGTTCTGTTTTGCACTCTGTTACATCAGATAGTTTTTGCATTGCTTTTGCCTGAATTCTGGGTTGGAGTGGGCAAAGATTTGCTACAGTAACTCTGGGGCTGTACCTCCCCATTACTGCAAGCTGGCACAGCATGCTCTCCATAACAGTCAAAAGTTCTCTTCTTCCCTTTTGTCCCCTGATATTTTTAACAAGGCTGCTTTTCCCCACCCCCCACCCCCAGTGGGAAATGTTTTTTTTAAAGTCCATATTTAGTTAGTTTTAACAATATGTTCACTTGTGGTGGACAATAATTAAGCTTTCTTTAAAAAATAACAAAAAATAAGTGCAAAATCAGGTGTAAAGGTGGTTAAATTGTGACTCACCTTGGTAATTTAAATCGCCTTGATCAACTTGGAAGTACTTAAATACACACCAAAACCTGAAATGAGTATTCCACCTGTGCAAATGTAAAATACTGTTTCGACAACTTCAGAAAACCAGGTAAAGACCGAGATGGTGTGGGGCTTTCTTGGGTTGGTTTGTTTGTAACATTGGATTTTGCTTAGCTTTTCTTTGAATTATTATGCTCACATAATTACTCAGTAGGGCTTATTTTACTTTTTCTGTAGCTAATTTTTTCCTGTTAGGAGTCCAAAGAAACTTCCATTCCATGTATCCATCCTGCATACAGAATTTCCTGCTTGAGTAGAATGGTTGCAGCGAAAGAGACGGCGTGGCTGTACTAAGGGGTATTGGATGTTCATTCTGTGGATTTATCCAGTGTGAGCTGAGAAGGGTTGGGGATATGAAATGCTTTGAAATAATGTCACTGTGGTTTTTTGCATTTATAAGAGTAAGGTTTTTGAATTTGAGGAAGGAGATGGGAGGAATAGGATGAAGAAGTGAAGTCTTAAAGCGCTGTGGAAGGTCCAAAGAAACCTTTACCATTCTATAAGAGAATTTCTCTAATGCCAGTGTGGCTTAACATAGCCCTTAAAGCTGTGGTTTAGAGAACTGGAGGAGCCTAGGAAGGATGGAAATGTTCTATATAGTGCTAAATAATTCTGTGTGGTGTTGCTTGCCTGAAGCAGCTTGTGTAGACTGGCTGGATTTTCAGGTGGCCAAGGATTGTTTTCTCTTGGGGAGCAGTGCAGACCTGCAGCGATCCCTAGCTCGTACAGCCCTCCCCAGAATTGCTAGTTTGGCAACTCTACCCTAGGACGTTTACCACAAAATTATTTTGAAGCCTTTTGATTTCTTTGCAGTCCTGCTTGTGGGAAACACAGAGTTTCTGGGCTCTGTACTATGGCTAAGTCTGCCTGCACTGAGCTGGCGTTGCTGCTAGTGTCTGTGTCAAGGTTCAATGGCAGCACAGGCTTTAGCACAGGCGATGACAGAGCCATTCAGACATCTCTTACCCTTTCCTCTCCAGCTCAGGCTGCATTGATATGGTCAAATACAGACCATCAGGCAAAGCCTTGGCAAGAACTCATGTTCCCAGGAGTCTGTAGGCAAGACGTGCTTTAAGCTCTCTGTCTTGCATGTGGTGCTAGTACGAGATTGTCTACCTTTGGTCATACATAGGCATAAGTGTTGCAGGACTTTAAAGGAAGAAAATAGATGGAGTGCAGCAGTGAGATATATTTAATTGCTGCTTGAGAACTGGAAGATAATGTACAGTTGCAGGTCCAGAAATATATGGCCTTCTAAACAGCTGCAGGTAAGAAGTTGTCTTATTAGTATTATCTGCCTTAGAGCATGATTTTTATATCTGTGGATCAGTGTTAACTTGTGTCCAGCAACACTTGTCTTCACCAAACCCCAGCTGCTGTGTTGGACATTGAAAGTCATTGCTAAATATCACAGCTGGTTGTCACCCTGGCTGCACCTTTCAGAGCCGATAGGGGGAAAAAAGGGAACAAAAAAGGTGTTGACCCCATCTGGAAAAAAGTATTTTCAGATCAAGCACTGCATTCAGTTATGAAAGCTACTTTAAAAAAAAAAGGTGTGAGGGTGGAAAAGGCAGTGAATTGCCCCTCTCTTCCTAGCTTTCTGCTGCTGAGGTGCCCCGGATGAGATTGACCCCAGGCTCCACATTCCTGTTGGCTGTATGGCTGAAGGAGGAAATATTTCAGGTGCCATTCGTTACTGCCTTTTTTAACTTTTCTCTGTGATATTAGCTCGGGTTCAATCCAATCCTTTTGTAAGGATTGTAAAGACTAGTAAGATTGAGAATTATCTGCCATTTAGTGTTTGTTGAAGCTCTAGAGCAGAAGATAGCTGAAAGAGAAGGTGGCCTAAAGGAGAGTGCATGAGCTGGAAGGCAGATGGGGGAAGGTGAAGGATAGGGGAGGTTCCAGAATATGGAGTGAAAGTGATCGCCATGAAGGACTTGGAGTGAGTGAAAATGGTCATGGTGTTAGTAAGGGAACATAAGAAGAGGAGAAATCGAAGTGCTTTTCGTAGTTAATTGACTTAGTTAAGCACCACGTAACTTTTGTAGGTAGCTAAATTTCAGTTTAATTCGTTGTCATGAACTAGATATTAAGAAAATACTGCACTGCTCTTGTTCAGGAAAATTCTAGGCAGAGAGAAGACTTTGATTGTGTAAGTGGTTCTTCATAAAAAAACCAAACCTGACCAACAAGGAACTTCCTGTAGTAGTGTAGTGGTTCACTGGTTTGCTAGTTGCAAGCTCTGCCAGTACTGGTCTCAATTGTCTCTGCTCTGGGGATCCATGAGGAATATTAGATGATCCTCTGTAAAAATTGCAAGTAGGACAAGAAGGAAGTCCCTTCCATCAGGCAACAGTTAGTTCAAGCCCAAAGCTTGAACTACAGTGCGGTTGTACAGACAAGTGCAATCTTCTCCATGTCCATGGTGAATGATACACCCAGAGAAGGCAAATGACTGTTGCATGAATCAGTAGGGATGGCTTTTTTTTCTTTTTTTATGAGCTCAAATTGCCAAGTTCATATTATTCAAGCAATTCTGGGAGTTCTGGAGATGTTTTAGTAATTTCTGTGTTTGTTCAGCCAGCTGACATAGAAAAAATAATTTATTAAAAGCACTGATAAAGCATTAATTTATTTGGCTCTGATTTGCTTGTTTGCTCTCCCATGCTTAGCATTATTTGGTGTGCCAGGCTGCCTGCAGTGTGGATTGGAGATCTGTAGTGGCAGGGGGCACTGGGTGATGGCACAGCTTGCTGTCAACGGGTCCGGGGGTGTGGGGAGGCTATTTCGATGACAGTGTTTCTGAGTTTTATTGCTTCTAGTTAATCCTTCTATTCACAAAGGAAATAGCTAGGAAGTTACTAGATGCCTTGGAAATAGGCAAGAGCTGGGTGCAAAGGAAAAATCTGCTAAAACATTAGTAATTTCTGAAGTGTTGCCTAGAGGTTTTTTTTTTGTATGTATGCTGTAGCAAGTTACCATTTGAGTGTATGCTGTTGTTGCTTCCCCAGAGTTGGCATGAGATGTCTATTTGAGGCTGATCGTCACTGCTGTAAGACTTGGTTAAAATGGTTGTACAATGTGGTGGTTGGCACTCTGGCCTTCCACTTGCAACATGGTGGATTCTGTTCAACAGGAACTATTTTAATTGGTTTCCAGTCTGTGTTATGTTAAAACTCTGCTGCTAGATCTAGAAACCCGTGACACATTTTGTTTGTTCCTGAAAGCATACATTTTATTCTGCTTTGGTCATTCAAATTCATTTTACGTGACTGTCAGCTGAAAAAAATAGCATTTTGCAGCACTTCATCAGCAAAGCAGCTTTCTGTGGCCCAGGACTATAAGCTGTATAATTTGTCCAGGGGGATCTGTGCGTTACAGGAAAGAAAATTCCTTCTGTGACAGCATTCATTGCTTTGCACACAGCAGCATGGTGGGGAGGACGGGAGGCAGCACTGGCTTGATACACCCGCTGCTGCGAGGACTGAGGGTGGGTTTTGCAGCTGGCCCACAGCGCTGGACCAACCGCAGGCAGCACCATGCTCAGTCAGCCCTGGCCTCGGTGGGTGCTGCTGGTGAGCAGCGGGTGGAAAACATCCCTGCCACAATCGCCAGGCTCCGCTTTCCTGGAGCACCCGGTTATGCTGCATGCACACCGTGGTGGGGAGCTGAGTGCCGGGCTGGAAGCCAGGTCTTTGCTGAGACTAGGTGTGCCGTCTGTTGGGGGGAGAAGGCAGGCAAACAAGCGGGAGAGTGTTTCTTTGGAGGTAAGCCTTAAGTTTGTAATTCTCCTCAGTGTGATAGCTGGTTAGAAAATAACCAGTAGTCATGACTTCTGTTAATTAACTACTAAGAGTTAAATAAATGTTGTTGGCAAAACTAGTCTGTGTTTATTTGGCATGTCTTTCTCCAGAAAAGGCTGGTGCTAGTTGGTACATGCTCGATCTCTGTGCCTGTCTACAGCGTGGTTTTATGTTTTTCCCTGTATTGATTTTCATGATTCATTGAACATGATCTAAGCAAAAAGCATACTTAAATGACACTGGAGACAGCTGTCTGTTAAAGTGGGACATTTATGTATGCTGAAATGGCGCCAGGTTGTTTTTCCATTACTTTAACAAGTAACACACACCAGTAATATTTCTTTGTTTAATTTCCTTTTCTAGGTCACTGGTATGTCACCTTTGTTTTGTTTAAAGAGCACTGGTCAATTCTTACTCTAAACTTTCATATCAGTTTTGTTCCTGTTATTTTTCTGATAATCTTTTTAAGATGTTTTTGAAATGGAAAGGCCTTTATGTTGTGCTGTGAGTCTGAGTGACTCGTTTTGTTTTTTTTTTTTTTTCTCCCAGTAGAGCTGTTTTGGAAGGTAGGTGTGGGAAATCTGGATAAAAGGAGGAACATATAAAGCTCTGGAAGCTGGTGTGTAGCTTTTTCCAGTTTTAATCTGTCTCTCTTCTCTGTATGGTAGGCTGAAGTTACAGATGTTGTTTTGGCTCGGAGATAGTGAATAGGGGAAAAATAAGCATTCTTACTGTTAACAGAGTCAGACTGGCTGGTTCTGTACTGACAGGAAAAATGGGGAGATAAAACCTCCATTAATGATGCACTCACTGCCTAAGTAGCCAGTAAAACAATGCTTCTTCACTGGCAGTAAGTCCCAGATTGGCGGTGATCAGTGCCAACTGTGAGAGGAGACAGCTGCAGAGGCTGGGAAGTATTAAAGTAAAACTAACACTAACTTCCTTGGATGGCAGTGGGGTTTTGCTTGGTCTGCAAATCCTTCCCCCCCCTTTTTGTTTATCTCCAGTTAAAAGTTAATTCTCAGCCCCCTTTCTTCTCCTCCTCTCCCCTTCCCTGGCGTCTTAGAGTCCTACTTGCTCACCTTCAGTACCTGACTGTGGATGTTGGGTGGTGGTGCAAGGCTGGGGCAGCTGGATGGCAGTGACACCTCCTTTGAGGGGCAGAGGGCTCTTCAGAGTTTTGTCTTGGAGCACCAGTGTGGCTTCTGAAGCTTATCCCTCTGAAGAGCTCTATTGATTGCCGGTTGCAGAATGGTTTGGGTGTGCATGTGCTGGATTCTTTCTGTAGGAAGCTAAGCTGCAAGCTCTGTTTCTGGTGTGTACCAGATGGCACTCCATTCCAAAACGTGGGTACAAAAGTCTTGGCCTCTTCTAGACAGCTTTGAGCCACGTGTGGTAGTGGCAGCTTCCAGTAAAGGGGACCAGGATAAATCACAACTGCTGAAATGCTTGTTAGGAGTATATGTAGTGGCCAGGAATGCAATTTCCTGTACTAGCCTATAGGTTCTATGCATAATAATCTGTTTTCCATGTTACATTGCATTAAATATATAAATGTGCTGTGTTCTGTGTCTCTTCCAGACCTGTTTCTCCTGTCACGCTCATTCCTAAAATGTTTGAGCAGTTTATTTTTAATATGGCTGACGCAGTTCTGCTTATTTCTTCCTTAATAATTATTTTGTTCATTTTTGAGTCTAGGAAATGGCAATTTCTGGTCATTGCCCTGCTTCTCCCATTGCTTGTCCCTTCCATTGTGGCATAGCTGTCCTTCAGGGTTTTTTGCTTTCTGTGAGCAGTTTGTGTAAGAATGCTCAGTTCACTTGCCTTGTTTAATACTATAAAGATCAAAGTTAATAGTGCTGATACAGACTCATCTAATTTACAGAGGAGCTAAGCTGTTGCAGATTGTGGTATCTGAAGTCTTGTCTGTTTGCTGCTTTTATCTTTGATAAACTTGTCCATGTCACTATTTGTGTAACTTATTGAAACAAAGGCTTGGCTTTGTGTTTTTGGTGGGTGGGAGGGACCTGGCGTGTTTTGGTGTTACACAGTAAGAGATACTTGGAGCATGCATGTATGGTCTTACCCAGTTAGACACGCATATTAACGTAGGCTAGGATTGTAATGCTTTAACCCTTTTTGCCTTGTTTTTTTACCACAGAGGTAGGAGTACATGCCTGGAGCCAGCTGTCTGATCAGCTGTGGTTTTATAAGCATTGCCTGATGTCCCAGAAGCACCATCCTTAGAAATCCTATAGGACTGGGCTGTAGGGAAAACTTCAGAATAAATGTGCTGTTGTACATGTTTGCTGGAAGAAGATAGGGTAAGAAAATCTGGGTGTAGGAGAGTCCTGCTGCCTACCTTTGTGCTGCTCTGCATTCCTTAGCTCTGCTGCCCGGAGGCAGCAGTGGGGTGTCTTGCTCATGTGGTTCATGATTCAAGCCAAGCCCAGATGTTTTCGTGCCTGGTCTGGCCTATTTTCTGAGAACAGTTTTGGATGCCTCGGTCCACTTTATTGTGGTTTCCCTAGCGTCTAGTCCAGCTGAAGCTAAGATGATTTCTCACCTAACTGAATGCTCATAGACAGATATGGCATTATCTCTACAACAGTGTTCCTGATAACTTCAGAGCACTTGGGATTAGATCCACACTGGTGAGAACCTGAGGTTGTGTTTTGTTGCTGTTAGAGTGGAAAATTTTGCAGCATGAAACTCGGAAGAGCCTGTCTTGTGGCCAGGAAATAGGTGAAAACTCAACAGATTCCTGTGGAGGTAGACCTGGCCTTTCTGACTGATCTAGCTTTCCATTTCCACTGAGCAGCGATAAGGACCTGGAAATCTTTTCATACTGACTATTGGACCTTTTAATCAGTATTATTGTCTGTGCTGACAGGTTCATGACAATTAGCCATGGGATACTTCCAGGGACATATATTTGCTCCTTTACTTGTTCTTTCTCCATCTCATTCATTTGGCTTTATGCCAGGTATTTCCTGATGCTGAAAAGAAAGTGGTGTGGTCACTTGCTCTGCACAAACAAGTGCTGTCTTGTATCCTATTCAGAACAGTCTCTTACTCCATCACTTCCCATTAGTGAGGAGGGCTGTTGACCCAAAGCATATTTGGGTGCTTCCTTCAGAAGCAGTTGGTGAGGGTTATTTTTGATTTAATTGTCTTCAGCCTGTTCTGTTAACAATCATGGCTGAATCCTCTGTGTGGAGATGAAGAACCTTGGAAATCACCAGTGGATATGTGTCATAAGCTCACTTTAATGAAGAGTATGGCTTCATTTCTACATGATCATAGATGAGTTGCTCTTAGATAGTTCTTCATTCAGAGATCCAAAGCTAGATTTGTCTGTAAAGAGAATTTTGGGTGCATTTCACTTCATGGTTGCAGCTAGGAGTATGTGAGAGGTCAGCCACAGTAATTTAGCTGTTAAATAGTAATGTGATCGATTGCTTCTGGCATCTGTAACACCAATTAAAACAGAAGTCTGGGTAAATGTATGGAACAGTTCTCTGAAGATACACAAGTGCGGTCAGGTTTGGCAAGGCTATGCAAGATGTGTGAATTCAAAAGCTTACAGCTAAATAGGTGGAAAGCGAGCACTTAACAGCTCTGGGAGGAAGTGTCAGAATTGTATATATTTGGAATAAATTTGATGTAGGGAGAGGTGACAATATGTCTGATTATTAAGCTGAGGGTTGTGTAGGGTGGCAATGATGAATGTCAGTTGTGACTGTGAAAGGGTAGTTCTGTTACCAAGAGAGGCACAGATGTTTGCCTGTGAGATCAAGACAGACACAGCTAAAACAGCAACTAAGCAATGTCAGCACAGAGTGATTTGGAAAGAAAGATCTCAAGCTGTCTTAGCATACAGGTCTGAATGTTAGCTGGATTAGTGTTGGCAGGTGGGGCTGCCACAGGTAAAATGTGAGCAGAACAGGGACCTGTGGTGGAGGTTATGGGTAGCGTTATGAAGCCTCAGGTGGGAAAGAGCAGCTTGCAAGGATGCCTTAAGGGAGCTGGAGCAGAGCAATGGGAAAGGATTGTGGTGGAGGGTGCAACAGAGTAAAGCTGTGAACAGCAGCAGAGGTAACTTCGAGGTTGGTGTTGCAGGGTGGGGTGAGGGGGTGGACAAATACTGGAGAGTTCTAGGATGGAAAAACCCAACTGCCCTTTATCTGACTAGCTCCTTAAAATCAGTTTTGGGTTACATTTGTTGTAAAGTGATGACTGAGGTTACATTTTAGATTTAATAAGGTTCTGTATGTCTCTGCACAGTACTGTAATTCGCTTGATGTCAGCAGAAGAAAGGTAGACCACCATGCCTGTAATATAACTTGGTTTTGTCTGTACTTTGTATTTAAGAACAGAATAATACATCTCCAGCCTGTCCAAACAGGCAAGACCAAATTGTAGAACAGTATTGTTAAAATTCTGAGGTGGTGTAATATAATCTCCGAGGAATTTTACTTTCTTGTGCAGCAGGGTGTTTCCTTCTTTTCTGGATTGCTAATTGCATTCAGCTCTTTGGATTCCAAAGTAACAGTTTAATGAAAGAATCTGATGAGATGAAAGGCTGTTCAGCGACACGTGCCTGTGGAGTGTTAGGAACTTCTGTTCTCAGTCTGATTGTTCTAAAAATATTTTGTTAATTTGTATTTGGCTTCCTTGGCTCACTGGTGTTTGGGAACAGTGAAGCTTTAAGTGGTACGCAGTACAAACACCTGATTTTTTTCATATCCCTTAACCTTTCCTACTTTGTATAAGCCCATCACTCCTGAAGAATGCTGTTCTAATCCCAGTGTAATCCATGAGCAGCGAGTTGAGGGTGTAAAGCCTGGCTGTCCTGGAGTCCCCTCTCTCCTCTGTGCCCCTCACCATGGTGACACGCAGGGGCACGTGTCATAGGGCTGCTCCGGCAGTTCTGGCGCAGTGGCTCTCTCCACCCAGCAGCTGTGTAGCATTGTGCCTCTGCAGGTCCTGCTCTCCCGTCCTTCTCATTTTTATAGTTTTGGTGGCTTTATTTTAGCAAATGGCTGTGTGTTTGCTGCATCGGGCTGCTCTTACATTCTGCCAATGGAATGGACAAGTTGCATTCTGGTTAGGGTGCTTGGGCTAAGGGGCTGGATGTAAGTGGAGTATTCTTGTGGTCACAGCCATGTGAAAATAATTGCAGAGGCTCAGATTTACCTAGGCAGGCAAAATCCCACTGGGATTAGAGATGTGCAAATGAGGGTCCTTGCTGGTGGTGGAATACTGACAGAGATAAGGGTGACAAGTCCTGTGGCTGTGAAGGAGCTTCCAGCAGCTCCATCAACTCGCTGAGTTTGGCTCTGAATGATTTGGCCTGATAACATTAGAGGCTGAAAACAAAAAAACATTTGCACCTCTCAGGGTCCCTGCATGTGTGAAAACAGAACTAGACTGTAATGAGACACTGCTTAATTAATACATTTGTAGGAACCAGACTACATTCCTTATCTTTAATCAGGGCTTTCCAGATGGTCTTTAAATGCTATTCACATAATATAATCAGACCCTAGCTTCTCTACTACAAGAAAAACCAAACCCACAAAACCAACCTAAGGCAAAGAAAACGTGCATTTAAAATCTGCATAAAAGCAAAAGAGAACAGAATTGAAAAAAAAATTAACTTTGAGGGGAAAAAGGATTTTTATTGATACTGAATCTAAAGATTAGTTTTCAGCCAACGCAACTGAAACATTTCTGAAATGTTCTGCAAGAAACTTGTAACAGGCAGTCTGTATAATATATAAATAATTAAAGGAAAGCTTATAAAATCCTGATCTTAGATTAATAGTCATTGATCTTACTTAGATCCCAATTTCAGCTATCTCCAGGTTTTTGTTAAGGTTGTAATGCAAGTCTCTGGAAGAGTTAAACTGTAGGATGGGGCCATGTTCACTGTCTTGGTAGTGTACACAAACTGTGACATAACCTTGGACTTCTGCAGGGCTTGACATAAGTGCAGCGGTTTTAATACTTGGTGTCAGTCCAAAGTGATGATGTAAGGTATTTGACCATCTGGTAGGACTGCAGGGCAGAGAGATCTTCTGTCATCCCGTCTCACAGGCCTCCTTCTGAAACTTTCCCAGGGTTGACTGGGGTGTTCAGGTTTTCAGGAGCAACGTAGTATTTGGGGATATACCAGCAGTTTTCCCTTCAGGGCTCTCATGAACCGGCAAGGAGGAGCCTGCTAGGAGGGTGCTGTGCTGAACCGAGCCTGTGTTAGGAGGGAGGGCTGACAATTGCTTGGCAAAAGGAGAGTGAAAGTGAGTAAAAAAAATGGGAGCTCTGTTTTAGACTAAGCCCCCCAAAACCTAGAGGAATGTTCTGATGAAAATATTCCTTTACTTGGCAGATAGTTGGGATTTTGCTTTTAAAAAATGTTTAATTTGGAGGGCTAGGGGGCAGTTAAGACCCTGCTGTGTGTCTTAACTGAAGGTGTGTTTTCAGTACCATTGATCGGTTGGGTTTGGGGTTATGGGGTGTATGTGTTTAATCGACCTCGGGTTTTGCTGCCAGTGAGGGGGTGCCCATCTCTGAGAGGAGTTGTGTTCCCACCACCTCTCCTCTGCTAGTACCGTTGCACTGCTGGGCTGAGCCTCACATGTTTAGTCACAGTGAAGACTAAACAATGTGTGGTCTGATCAGTGGCCTGATCTGGCTTATCCCATGGCCTTTGAAATCACTGCAGCCAAGTGGAGGGGTGGGAGCCTGCCTAGTGTGATGGCAGGGAGCTGAGGACATGACTGGATGACCAGTTTTGGCACTCCCTGTGTCTTAGACTGGTCCAAACTGGTTGTGAAACAATACCTTAATAAAACTTTACGCTGATCCTCTGTCTGACTATATGCCCTTTCTATGCAGCTATGATCTAGGCTCAGTGTTTCTGCCCATACTTCTTGTTTTCCTCACTTGTCAAGACAGACACGCCCAGGATGGGATAGAAACAGTGTTTGACAGGCAATTCTGAAACACCTGCAAGCTGTGAAGGTGTGTTCTTCCCTGTGCTTCTTCGTCACATACTGCACAGATAAAATCTTTATTAAATAAAGTATTGCTAGCTGGATGAAAGCAGGCCAAGTCTCAAAGAGGTAGACTTTGAGTAAGTTAAAATAAGTAGCTGTTACTGTGCTCATTTTGGGTTTGTGTGGTGACTTTCTGAAGAGCACAAACATCTTTTACAGGTGATTTCTGATAATTTGTCAGTTGAAAATATTTGTGTTTGGGTCTTATTCACCTCTGGTTTACTGTTTAGAGAGTTTATATCTTCACTGGAAGTTCTGTGCTGAGATTTGCAAGCAGATTCTGGCTTCTGAACAACTATATACTGAAAAGTAGTGTGTTTTGCAGCAGGATTTGAAAGGACATTTTGCTTGCCTCTTACGCCCAAGGCCCTGCACAAATTAAGTTGCCAGATATTAATGGAAATTGTCTCCAGTTTGCGTGGACACTTGGAATGGCCTTAGCAAAGTGGGGGGTACCTAAGGCTGTCTACAACTGAAATGTCCAAGAGACTCTACAGCTGTGCAATGGGGCCTTTTTCATGGCAATTACAAAATGCAGTGTTGCCCTCTGGTAGGAACTGTCTGTGTGCCATGTAGTAGTATAATACCTGTGCAGCAGTAAGATGTAGGTAGTATAATAACATCTTTGTTTATGTTTGAAATGTGTGAGAAGCCACAGTAATTCATGTATCTCTAACAATGTCTTGAACTGATGCATTTGCCCGAGGCATCGAGTAGGTATCTTCCGATGAAGCTACTGCATGCTTGACTCTTTGCTTGACTGTCTCATGGTACTGCTTGCAATTTAATGTCTGTTAATTTGCCTGTATAAATGAAACCATGTGTAGCTGGTTATTTGCACATTTGGAATTCCATACCTAACTTCCAAGATGCTCATAGCGATGCCATAATTAATGAACCATATGAACATGAACATGTTTAAGTTATGCTTCTGTGTGCAGGCTCTGCAGAGGAAAGCTATTCCACGGTGCAATGTTAATCCTTGATAGCTGCCTCCTGGTGAATTTATTTACCGTGCAAGGCAGCAAATGATATGGAAAGACATGCACATGTCTTAAAAGGCACCAGGACCTTGCAATATATATTGAGGGTTTTAAATCAATTAAAAAATATCTGTGCTTACTTCATTGTTTGAGTAAGCCATCCAGTATTGGGTTGCGTAAGACACCTGTATTGATGCAATACCTAAACAGAACCCAAATCTTTGTATTTGGACTTCCTAGCAAGCCACTTTTGTCTCCTTCAGCCACAGGTTCTGCTGCCCACATAGAATCATAGAATTGTTTAGGCAATTTAAGATCATCAAGTTCACCTGTTAACCCACCACTGCCAAGCCCACCACTAAACAGTGTTTCCAAGTCCTGTATCTACATGTTTTTAAAACCCTTCAGGGATAGTGACTCCACCCTGGGCAGCCTGTTCCAGTGCTGAACCCCTCTTTTTGGGTGAGGAACTGAAACCGCAACTTGAGGCTGTTTCCTCTGATCCCGCCACTTTTTACTTGTGAGGAGAGACTGACCCCGACTTCACTACAGTCTCCTTTCAGGCAGTTGTAGAGGGCAATAAGGTCTCCCCTGAGCCTACTTCTGTTTCCAGGCTGAACAACCCCAGTTCCCTCAGTTGCTCCTCATGAGACTTGTGCTCCAGACGCTTCGCCAGGTTTGTTGCCCTTCTCTGTACATGCTTCAGGACCTCAGTGTCTGTCTTAGAGTGAGAGGCCCAAAACCAAAGACAGGATTTGAGGTGTTGCCTCAGCAGTGCCCAGTACAAGGGGCCTATGACTGCCCTAGTCCTGCTGGCCGTACTATTGCTGATACAAGCCAGGATGTTCTTGGCTGCCTGGACACAAGCTGGTCATATTCAGCATCTGTCAGCCAGCACCCACGGGTCCTTTTCCACCCTGCAGCTTTCCAGCCACTCTTCCCCAGGCCTGTAGCATGGCATGGGGTTGTGCAGGACCCGCCACTTAGCCCCCTTGAACTTCATACAGTTGTCCTCAGCCCACATACAAGGTTGTGAGTCCCCCTGCTTACCAGCTGACCCACATGGGGAAGCTAGCATTACTTTTGGTCTGTTCTGTGCCCCTTGTGAATACTGGGCCTTCATCTGCTTGGCTTGTTCCCTGGGAATTGCCCTGCTGTGAGCACCAGGGAGCTCTGCATTCCCCCCCATTAAAGGAGGAGATCTGTGTGTGTGACCCATGCCTCCCCACCCCACTTGGGAAGGGGCTGTTGCTGCTTTGGGTTCACTTCTTTGCCTAAGTAAGGCATTTTATCTCTCTTGGGTAAGGGGTTGTGTTGTCTCTCTGTGTTGTCATGTGTCTGCCCCCCCCCCCTGCTTCTATAAGTAGCACTTGTTCTTTGTTACCTCTTTGATTTTAAGAACCTGAGGAGTGGCTCTTCATGAGCATATTCAGAGCTATTAATTTCATAGAAAGTAACTTGCGGGATATTTTACATTGTATAGATTGTTTTCCTCCTGGTGGTTTTATTTTTATTCAGCAGTGTCGTGATACTTGCTTTGAATAAGCGTGTAGGAGAACCAGTGTCTTGCACACTTCACTCTCTCTCTCTCTCTCTGTTATTTGAATCCAAGACATTCAGCCTTTCAAGGTGGCAATCTTTTGCAGATTTTCTTGAGCTGAAGCTTATTGATGTGTGCCTTGTGTGCTTGCAGGTGGATGCCAAATGGAGTTTGTGGCTGGCTTCCATCTTGCTGAATTCTGGCACCAAAGTTTAGACTTTCAGAAAGAATACGCAGGGTTGCCATTCTCTGACGTTAGGAATGCCTTTGTGTGGGCTGTTCTGAGGTTGTTAGTTAGCTTGTGTGAGTTTCAATTAAAAAAAGAAGAAAAAAGCAAGCAGTGAATTATTGCTTTTGAATGTACGGCTTTCCTTCTAAAGACACAGCTGTTGATGAATTTAGCTTGTGTGTGGCTATTGTGTGGATGGTAGAATTACAATCCAGCATTATGGATGTTTTCTTTTGATACAAATCTGGTGAGGTACATGCAAAATATGTACAGCCCTTGGGCTCTTGGCAGGGTGCCACTGGGACTGTCAGTGATAGTGTGGGTGCCTCTGATCTCATCAGAAAAGTCTGAATGCCTCTAGTGGTTCATGTTCCCATGTCTGTGTCATATTGAGATGAATTGTAATCTTTAATTTCTTCACTAATTGGAGTTGCTCTTTTGTCTGGTGTGGTCTTTGCTCTGTATCTGTGTGGTGGCATTGGAGACTAAACACCCTCTCTCCACACCCTATGCTGCTGTTGGTGGAGTGTTTCGCGTCATCTTAGCTCCTGGTTCTGCTCTCCCCTGTGGCTTGTTGTGGCAGCAATCTCAAGAGTCCCAGCTCTGGATCTGAGGTCTCCCTCACCCCCGTGTTGCTGTCAGGCTGTAAAGGAGTGATTTGGCAGGAGACAAATACTTTTCTTAGGGAGAAAAGAGAAAGTGATTTCCATTTGCTGTGAAAGTACAAAAGGTATTGTGGCTTTCAGGATGGATTTTTTAAGTGAATTGGGACTTTATTAATTCAAACAGTAAGAATTCCAGCAGTTACCTAAAAAATCAGTTGCACATCTGTATGTTAAGTTGGGTATGCTAACCAAGTATTCTATCTGCCATATGATATGCTTTTTACTGTTCTGAAAACTGTTTAACTGATTCCTTCTTTGGAGTCCAAAGCTGACTTCAGAGTAGATATGAGGTGCCTGCTCTGGAGCTAGGTTCACCTTGTTGCCTGAGCTTCACAGGAGAGTTGTTCGAAAATCTGTTAGCTGCTGCTTTAAAAGAGACTTTTCCACTGTGACCTATAGCAAGTTTCAGGTTTTCTTATTTACTTCTGTAGGAAAAAGTTAAAACCAAATTACCTTCTTTTCACTGTACATGGGTGTACACAGTCACTGCTTCTTGCCCCCAGCTCTGCTGCATGGCCCTGATTGGTTTGACCCAGGTGTTGGTGGTGGGAATGCCCTCTGGTGGCTTCTGCAGCTGAGAGGGCTGCGGGACGTGCCGAGGAGTCATGGCTAAGTGGCTGTGAAGATTGGTATGTCTAGAAAGGAAAATAAGTTTTGTGTGTTTTTCCTGGTTGCTTTCTAGTTCCTCTTTCTCTTTCTGGATTAAATCCCAGTCTTCCCCTTCGGAAGAAGTTCTCATGAATTCAAACACCAGACAGTAACTGGATATCTTGTGTATCTCTAGATTCATAGCAACTTGCCATGGAGTTTTATAGAAGAATGTTTTGTTCCTGTATTTTCTTTCTAAACAAGTAGTAAGTGGAAGAGATGTGCTTGCTTGTGTCACTAGAGCCAGATTTTGGTTCATACGTATGTGTTACTGTTTTTATGTTTTGGTGGGTGGGGGGGGGTTGTTTTTATTGTTTTGATTTTTGTGAAAGTCTTTTTTTTTTTTTTTTTTTTTTTAAGCAATGGAATCAGGACCTTTAAACTCACCCTCTGCTCTGTCTGCAGTTTGCAACTGGGGTAACCTGAAAGGGAAATGAAGATGAGTGTGGAAAACCTAAACCTCTGAGAGCCGCAGGGCACTGTGGCTCCATTCCCTTCTTGGCATCTGTGGTGGCTCTGAGCGGGGCCGGTGCCCAGTGGGATCCCTGGAGAGGGTCTTCCCAGCCCGCATCCCACGGCCCCCTTGCAACCTGCGTGCTTCCAGGCTTATTTTTAACTGCTGATTTAACAGGCGCGTGGCAGATACAGCATATCCTGAGCAAAATGGCAGCCAGCAAGGGACGGTGACACCTCTCCCAAAATCCTGGCAGGATTTCAGCTGTCCAAGCAGTGTGTCGGCTGGCACTGGGTAATGGCTTGGTCTCAGAGCAGTCCTTGCCTGATGCCACTTGAAATGTTCCCTTGTCTTAAAGCAGGGGTTAAGGACTTGACATGCCTTTGATGTAGTGAGGAATTCTATTTATAGCTTTTAATTTTTAGAGTGAAATTGAAGGGGAAAAATCAGTATTTTGCAGAGGGTAGAGGCTCCCTCTCCTTTGGTCTCCCAGTTTCTGCAGACCCAGCTGAGGTGGTGTAACTGGGCTGTGCCCTGCTGAGGGTTGCATGGGCAGCTTGCCAGAGGCCACAGAGCTGTGCAGAATCCTCACATACATGGCACAGGATTTCAATTGGCGATAAGTGTATGCAGGATGGGTTTTTATAGGCCGCTGTAAGTATGCGCAGCATTTCTGAGCAAAAGCAGGCAAAATATTCTTTGAGGCTTTGGGGAAAATCAGTGTCTACAGGAGCAAAGTTTCATAGAAGCAGGGTTTAAATTTTTAGTATTTAGCTTCTTTGTTTGAGAGGACTGTGCATGCTGTGAAATGAGTAACGCCTGATTAATAGTCTGAATTTGTTGTTTGCATTTATAATGGGGAAAGTCTATTCATAAAAGTAACTCTACCAAAGAGGCTTGCACAAGTACTTGCTTGCTAGTGCAGAGCTGAGTGTGGGGTCCTTTGGCAGGACTTTCTGCAGGCACTGGGAAAGCTGTTCCTGACCCACAGGACCAGGATCCAGGCCTAAGCAGCCCCTGACCCAGCTTCTGCTGGCACTTGCCTGCCAGGTCACCTCAGGTGGCTTCCCCTCTTCAGGGTGTGCAGCTCCCCTGCAGCTGTGGGGCAGGGGAAGGATGACAGCCTTTCTTCTGTTGGGCACTTAAATACATTTAACAAAAAAATATGGTGTAATTTCAGGTGTGTTACTCAATGAGGTCATAGTTGGGCTTGGTTGAAGAGGAATTCTGAAGAGTGTTGTGGACGAGGGATTAAGAATTACTTTTACTGTGGTTTTGTGGCTTTTTTTCCTTATTTGATCACTTTGGTGAGGACTGGTAAAAATCCCTCATATTTGCTGAACTGCAGTTTGTCTCAGCCCATGCTGGTTTGGATGTGGGACGTGTGGAATCAGGATGGGGAGCTCATTTTATCACCCTGAGTGTTACAACTCTCCTTCATTGTAGCTGTGGAAGGTTGTTTGTCTCTTTAGGGGAATGCAGGTTGGATTTGCTTCCTCCTCCTTCCCGTGAAAAATACAGGGCAGGGGTTTGTGAATAGATGTAAAAATATCTTTTAGGGAATAGAAATAAATGGAAAAGAAAACAAATAGGCCCATGCAACTTGTAGTGTTTTCCTGGTTTCCATGCTGTTGCCGCTTCCTGTATCTTAAATTCCTGTGCTCCAGCCAGCTCATGTTTCTTGTGTTCAGCCTCCTTTCCTGATGGAACAGAACTGAACTCATTGCCGGTCCTTCCTGGCTTCAGCCAGGTTTGGCAGGAAGAAGGGTTGAAAAAGAGGACAGGGGTGGGGGGGACTTGAACATGGTGGGTGCTGGGAGGAGGCCAGTGGAGGGGAGGCTGCAGTGCGGGTCTCTGAGCTGACCTGCAGTGTTGGAGGTGGTGTGATGGCTCCCCACCAGCAGATAACAACCCCTGTTGCTTTTTAATTGAGCATGGAGGATGCAGCCATGAATCTGTGAAAAAAACCTGGCAACTGCTCTGCGTGTGAGCCACATGCTGCTGTTTAACTCTTAACCTGCTCTGTTGGTAAAGTAATTTTTTTGTCTCCTTTAAAGCTCTTTTCCCTTGTGCTCGGTGTCCCTCCTGTCTGAAGGGCTCTCCAGGTAGACTGGCTGCCAGTTCCTGCTGGGCTCGCCATGCACTCCCCTCTGCCCAGCAGCCTCCAGGGCAGCTGGCTTGCCCAGCTCGGCTGCGGCTGCGGGCCGGCATCATTAAAATCAAAGTGTTCTGCCTCTGCTCTTTGAACCATTGATGTGTTGAAAGAAAGAGGGCATGTCTCATGAGCCACCTTTGTCTAGACTTGCAGAGAGTTACCTGGTGTAATGCTGAGGAAAATGCTGGTGTAAGCTGTTCATTCCCAGGAAGCACACGTAGGGGCTGAGGAGGAAGGACAGCATCGCTCTCGTGTCCTGCAGCCACCCCCCTTGGGAGCAACAGACCCCTCTGAGCTGTTGTTTTAAACTTTCTGCACTGGATGGCTCAGTGATCATGCTGTGTGTAACTTCATGTTTCCAGCATAACTGTTGAAGGTTAAATATTGGCATGTGTTAAGAATGCATTGATGTGCATCAAGAATGAGGAAGGCAAAGTCACTTGGTAAATGGATAGTGGGTGTGAGTGAAAGTGGGAGTTTCACTCCTGGAGGTTGTGGTGAGCACTGCCTCATCCCTTCTCTAAGGACAGAAGTTGAGTACTTGCGTTCAGAATTTTTTTATCATTTTAACTGATGGTGAAGCAATTACTGAAATGTTTCTCATATTCTGCAAAACAAATCTATGTCAGGAAACAAATACAGTAAATGGCTTGGCTTTCATCACTGAGCATTTAAGCAGTCTGCTAATGATCTGAAAAGGCAGCAACAGAAGATATCTGAAAGAAAAATGGCAGTATAAAATTTGTTTTTAAGTTTCATCTGCTTCAGTAAAACTAAATCTGAAAAATGAAGACAAATACTTACTTGTAAGAAGAATGGTAATGGCTCAGTGCCTTGGTCAAGGAGAGTCACTTTGCTGCTTTCAACTGAAATATTATGGCATGTGGTTATCCAAAGACTCTTGGTAGGAACAAAGTAGTGCAGGACTGACAAGCCCTTCTGAGACATTCAGCCCTGTTTGTTGGGTTAAATCCCAGTAAACATTTACTGTAGTTAATCTCTGTTCCTTCATATTGGTGATCAGTTAAATGCAGAGTTTAAGAAACTTTTAAAATCTTCTTTTCAGAAGCCTATTAAATAATTCTTACTTCACCATAAAAAAGCTGAAAGTTCTCCTTTCCTGTAAAGACCAAGTATCCTGGAAAAGATCTGAAACACACAGGAGAATTCACTCCTTTATTTACTGTTTTAGAGGCAGCATGTTCTTCTGCATATGTGCTGGAAACTGCCTGTTTTCGTGCAAGATGTAGTTACCTGCCTTCAACAGCAGGAACATGAAGCTGGGCTGCTGAAAGGAAAACCCTTGGAAAAGCAGCTTAATCTGGGAAATTACTTTTCTGAGAGTGGTGTCTCCCTTAAACACATCTCATCTTGCCATCTAGCAAGTGGTTCTGCTGGTTAAAGTTGTTCTGAGTTCCCTGGCTGAGGTATTTTCTGTTTTCCCCTCAAAGCCCAAATAACCTGCAGTTTTACAGACCTGTTCAGATTACAATAATTTGGCTTTTTAATACCTTGTTGAAAGAATGTCTCTTCTATTTTATTTACCTGCTTGGGACTGAGAGGGTTCTTGTTTTCATAGTAGCATGCTTCCATATGTGCAGTCTAGTTGCATGTGATGTTTCTGTAACCAAAAAAACCCCATAAAAATAAAGAAATTGAAGTAAATTTATGAACGTTTTAAATGAAGGAAATTACTTGGGTAACAAGACAGCAAAAAAGAGACCAGTCAACCTTGATTGCTCTGCATTTTGTATGAGAAACTGATGAAAGGCATAACTAAACACTGATTTTGGGGTGGTTATGTTTTAAGACAACAATGCAAGTGTACACAGCTCTCATGTCTCTTCTCTTTCTGCAGCACTACAATGGTAGATGGAGTGATGATTCTTCCTGTGCTGATCATGATGGCCTTTCCCTCTCCAAGCTGGCAAGGTGAGTGATGTGTGTCGTGGTGCTGTAGGAGAGCTGGGTTTGAGCAGTGGCTCAGCTGCTGGAGCTGCTGGGCATGGCTTCATGGCACCCCACTTGCCTTGTGAGCTGACAGCATGGGCGGGCTCCTCTCAGGTACAAGAGATCTGCTTTTGCATTGAAAGTTCCTTCAAAGGACATTTTTTGCTGGTTTCAGTATAAAAATTACAGCATGTGCAATTGGCATAGGTCTGTCCGGGGCTGGGGGGGGGGTGGGAAGCCTTATTTGAAGACCAGATTATTCAGCTACGTAACAAGTAGATCTTTCTCGCCCATGGGCTGAGGTGCAGTTGTGTTGCATTCTCATAAAGTGATTTTTCTTTTTTTTTCCTGTGGGAATGCTGTTTGGCATATTTAGTGGGGTGTTTGATAACCTCTCCGTGATTGCTCCAGTAAGGTTTCTGGATATGGAAAATGACTTACTTCGTTAACTGTTTGCACACAGTTTTAAAATTTAAGTGACTCGAGGTGTATCTAGTGTTTGTTATGGCATATCTATTCTCTTATTTACCTTGTGAAATACCTGTCAGAACTACTCTGCTGAGATGCATTTGCCTTCAAATGTTGGTGCAAATGATAAAAGGCAGAGTATGTTAAATGTTAGAATGGATGGTGGAAGGCCAAGACTAAATATACATGGAGGTCTAGTGGTTGACTTCAGTCATGTCTATGAATAGGAGACAAAATTTAAAGAGGGAGGAGCATTGGATTAGCATTTGCCAGAATATGTTAAACTGCTAATGTTATTGAGACAATAGTATCTTGAAATAAAGTTTGGTAGCAGTTATCACAGTGTACCTTATCAGCTCTTGAAGTGCAGCTATCTGCTTCTCAAACATTTGTTTTGGCTTTCAGAGTTGCTTATATATTAAAAATCTTAAACCACATGCCTTTCACATCCTTAACTTGAAGAGCAGTAGATGGAGAAGAGAAACATGGGGAAAAGGTGCCTGTTAATGTCTGAAGTTCTGGTTAATTTCTCTTGATCAATGTGTGGAATCAGATACTTGTGCTGCCCGTGCAGTGCAGCACATAGGACAGCATTATCAACCCATCCTACCATTCTAAAGGTACCTTGAAGGTGTTCATACCCCAGTGATTTGACCTGACTCGGCTTAAAAATAGGAAAGTAGGTTCTAGGGCTTAAGTATTATCTTTTGCTTGAAAACATGCCAATAAGTGATCAGCAAGAAAAGAGTCATTAAATCCATGCCAAGAGTTTTTCTTTTCCGGGGACTGTGAGCAAAGACTGGAGGTACAGGATCGTTCCTCACTCAGCTGCGAGGAAGGGTAGAGCTGGGCCAGATGTGCAGCTGGAACAGGCTTTGGATGGAGTTTGTGTGGAGGGCTGGAGCATGTGAGTGGGGATGCACAGATGTGTTCTTGCTGCCTATCTGCCTGTGCCAACTGGATGTGTACAAAGAACAGAGTTTCCTGTTCGTGATGTGGAGCTGCCATGCTGAGGGAGAGCTTATCGAGTAGCACTTCCTGTAGATTTATGTGTTTGGGCCTGTGTTTCTCTCTCACGGTGATAGAGCTCTTGTGAAAGACTTTGTAGAAGAGACACAACAATCTTGCTTTGCTTTTCTTGCTTTATTCCTTCCCTTTTTCTCCCCTGTACTTCCTAGGATGAGTTTTCTTTTTCTGTGAGCAGTTACTTGTCTAATGCATGTAAACAGTCCTTTTTGTGTTTGATAGTAGTAGTGCTATTGTTTCCTTTTGGAAATAGTTTCCTAATTTCGAGCTGGTGGTTGAGCATTTGGGGAAGCAGAAATACTTAATGGACCCCTCAGAAAACTTTTATTTACATCTCTTCATCTAGGGTTTGGTTTTCTCACCAGCTGGGAGCAATGGGAGAACTCAGTGCTTTGTTCCGTGAGTGTGGTGGTGCTTATGTGCCAGCAGCCTGTGTTAGGGTGAACATGGTAAGCCCAGAGGTGCAGACCTGCAGAGAGGGTTACCTATCAAGGGAGAGCATGCCTTTGGAGATCCTTTGAGGGAATGGAAGTTGATGCTCTACTGCCTGTGAGCAGGCCGTGGCGGTGGGGCTGGTACACCCTGACCAGTGTGCTTTCCGATGTGCTTTTTCTGAATACTTCCAAAAGGTGATGTTTTGGGGCAGAACACTGATTTGTCTTCCCTTTGCACAAAACAATAAGAAGTTACAAAACCTTCTGATCCCCCTCATGTATTTCATAACAGATCAGTCCATTTACTTTCACTGTGATTTGGACCAGTTAGGTTCTTTGTGGGTTTGGGGCTTTTTAGGGGGGTGTTAGGCTTGGGGTTTTGTGTGGTTTTGTGCATTTTTGATCAGTAAAAAATGTCTGGGCATAGCTTTGGGTAACATTCAGAGGCAGATTTGACTATAGTTCTATGTTGCTGCTAGGCTTCAGAAGATGAGACTAAACATGATCCATTTTTAAAATAAACAACCCACAGCCCAACCAAAAAAACCAAACAGTGTATAGAATTCCAAGTGCAGAAACATATTACTTCCCTACTTGAGTGTCCAGAAAATCCCTTTGTTCTAAAGCTTTACTGCAGTGCTTGCTTCTGTGTTATTTCTTTATTAGCCCTGTAAAGTGGGGGAAAAGGCTTTTCATTTCCCAAGAAACTAAGCTCTAAGGCAGAGCACTTTCTAAATAATGCAATTCCTGTGCTTAGGCATGGGGTTTGTCACTTACTGGTAACTGTGCACAATGGAGTTTCCTGATCCCGATGGCTGTGTCAGGAGGATGGTGCAGGAGATGCTGCTGCCCTCTCCAGTGATTGGGGGAAGGCATCTGGACCATGCTCTTCTCTCGTAGCTTGGCTTCCCTGCCAAATGCAGCTTCACTCTTAGGTATGAAGAGTGAGCAGTCTGGGAAGGGTCTTGTGTCACACCACAGCCAGGAGGTGTTTGGGAGCTGCTGGAACTCCAGAAGCTGCTGTGTGGCTGGTGGGAACCTAGCTTTGGGAGCAGTCTCACTCTGCCCCCAGCAGCTGGGCTTCGGCAGGGTGTCCATCTGCAGAGCTGGGCACATCTGCCCAGCCTTGCAGCTTTATAACTGATGGTCAGTGGCCATAGCACTTGTGCTTTTCCTGCTTTTAGGGGTTTTTGTAAGATGAAAAACAATAATAAGGCTAAACAGCTGTTTCTTAATGCTGGAAACCTGAAAGGCATTTGTTAAATTAGTAAATCCTATATAAAATCAATTAGTATAGGCTGCCCAGAGAAGTGGTGGAGTTGCCATCCCTGCAGGTATTTAAAAGATGTGTAGATGTGACGTGGTGTAGGGACATGACTTAGGAAAATGGTTTAGTGGTGGATTTGGCAGTGCGAGGTGGACTCGATGTTCAGAATCATTTTCAAATGTAAATGATTCTGTGATTATTATGGCTGTTGTGTAATGCTTGTTACTTTACACATAGAGAAAATAAAACTCAGAATTGAGCAGGCATTTCTACAAGCTTCTTATTTGCTGTTTCCCTGAAATGGCTAAGAATCATAAAGGGAAGCTATCCACCAAAAAAGAACTAATGCACAGTTAAATGGACCTTGAAGGTACTGTAATTTTTTCAGGTCTGCTTTCCTTCATCTTCAATTCATTGTGATATGAAGCCCTAGCAAATCCCATCTCTTCCCCCAATCATAGTTATTGAAAAAGGGAGTTAGTATTGCTGCTTTGACATATTTTGGCCTTTGAGCATGAAGTCCCTCTCATTCCACTGGAGATTTCAGCAGCTCTCTGAAATAAGGCTTCCTGGTGAACTGTAGCTTTCTGGTTTGATTTCAGGATTTTCCATTTGGAAAGTATGATCCCACTCAAAGCCTAGCAGCAAGCCTGCTAGGGGGACAACAGCCATAGTACAACTCTGAGAGGTCTCGGGTTGGGAGGCTGGCTCACAGTGGTTCTGAGGACTGGGACTGGCTGTGTGTGCCCGAGGTTAGCTGATGACTGCAGTGTCTGTGCACGTTCACTATGCGACCAGGGAGGCACGGTGCTTTCCTGCTGCACAGCTGTGGGCTGGCCTGGAAGAGAGCAACCGGACGGAGCTTCTCTGCCCACTAGTTAGTGACTAAAGGTGTTGCTCCTTTTTGCTTTGCCTCACTCTTTTTGTAAAGAAGAATGAATTATAAAGTCATGTCTTCGGGGTTTGTTTAAGGGTCATTTACCTCTGTCCATCCTTGTCCACCTGGCTTTTTTTTCAGCCACACAGTAAGAGTCTTGTGGTGCTGTATAGGTTATCCTTCTGAACACTCGCAGGAATTAGCTAAATGTATATTGTATCTGTGTAGTAGGGTATACTAATCTTTGTCTGCGAGGTAAAGTTTAGTACTGTGAAGAGCAGGAAGTTGGCCTTGATGATCCTTATGGGTCCCTTCCAACTTGAGTTGAAGTTCCAACTATGATTATGGGAAATTTTGAAAGGGAAGGTATGCAGTGGTGGTGCAGTGGTGATACAGTTAAAGCCCTACTTTAAAAGGTACTTGTCTTGTAATTAGAGACTGTGTCTTCAGTAAGAAAATCAAGACTCTAATGATATGTATTATTAATTTCTTATGCTTTTAAAAACTACTGCAGTGTTTGCTGACACACAAGGTTAACACACTTTCACATAGTTAACATAGGCCTTCTTCAAAGTCAGAGGTAGTTAAACTGTGTCACTGTAATGTGAATAAGAAAAGGAAGGTGAGTGCCTATTGTAATAGTTGTTCAATGGAAAATCACAGAACTGTTGAGGTTGGAAGGGACCCCTTGATCATTTAGTCCAACCCTGCTGGTCAGAGAGTGCCAGCTGCAGTGGGTTACCCAGGACTGGGTCCAGTCAGGTTCTGCGTGTCCACATAAGGTGGAGAGTGCGCAAGCTCTCTAGGCTATCTATTTCAAAGGATTTTGTGTGTGTGTGTGTGTGTGTGTCCAGATGGTATTTCTTCTTAATTTGTGTCCCCTGACTAATCGCTCTTCTGAATGTGAAGAGATCACCTCAAAATTCAGGCGTGTTACCAGAAATATAGGTAGTGTATTATTGCTTCTTGGAGAGAAGTTTGGTATTTTCCCAGTTAACAAAGTTTTCAGATTGGTAACTGGTTGCGTGACAGACTTCACACAGAAGTAAGTAACTTTGTTTCTTTGCACCTGTAGGTTTCCATGGCTAACCAGTATTCTGATGCCCCATGGCTTCTGGCTGGGGCTGTGTGGAGTGTCTTGGTTCTTGTCCTGTTGAAGTACCTAGGTAATTAAGACTCAGTGTTCATAGCTGTTGACTTTCACAAAGTGAATAAGCAAAAAAAAAAAATAAAGGAGACCCAATTTTGACACTCGTCATTAACTGGTTTATTAGTTCATTGTTATGAAAGTTAATGCAAATATCTTTGTGTGGCAAGTCAGATTTTTTTGGTGCGTGTTTGTGCACAATATATATATGCCACAAGTGCAGCAATGAGTTTCTGTATTATGAAACAAAAAATATATGCAGCAAACATGTTTAGGTAATGGAAGTATTCTTAAGCTTGGCTTCTTGCCTGCTTGTGTTGTCTGGCTGCTGTGTATGGAGCTATCCTGACAGCCTTCCACTCCTAGAACTGTTATTGAGAAGGTACTTACCTCTGTGTGCGTGTGTTGGGGGAGTTCATGTGTTTCAGCCGTAACCTCTTGATTGCAACTGGCCTGTGGCGTTTGCTGGTCTTGTCTGTCCTGCAGATTTGCTTGCTCATGAGAGCCATGGAGAAGTATCATCACCCAGTCCAGCTCTGCCTCTGCTGTGGATTTGCCTTATGCCAACAAAGCTATGCTCTGCAAGTGCAGCTGGCTTCCCTTTGGGGAAATATGGCTCAAATATTGAGCCCTTCACAGCTGGCTTCGTGCATGGGAGAGTGCTTTGTTGATGCAGTATGGTGTTTTGCATCTATGTGCTCACTGAAGCATCGCCCCATCTGTCTGCTCTCAGGTGTCTGACCTGCTGCCCTGTCTCAACTGATGGCCCACAGAGACAGGAGTGGGAGGACACGGTCAGGGCTTTGGCTGGTTCTGCAGCCTGAATAAACCTTGCTGTTCATTAAGCCTTGCTGAATAAGCCGAGTGTGGCACTGCAGGAGCGTTAATAAGGGAAGGGCTGGCCAGTTCATGGTTACTGTTGAGTTGGAAAAACAACTAAGTAAAGAAAGGAGTGGTTTGGGCATAAGAAGTAGTAACAGTCATCTATGGGGGAGTGTCTCTGTTTCCAATCCAGGAGTTCTTTACCAGAAGTCTGTAATTTCTACAGCTAATTGATCTATTTGGCCCCTTGGAAACATTGGGATCTGCAGCAATTCATGTGTATATGTATAGTCAGTATAGAGGTCTTGCTCTATTAAGTAGATCCAGAGCCAGTGTGTCATGTTAGATCACTCACCCTGACTTCAGTCTAGGACAGGCTTTCCAAAACACAGGTAATGTGTTTGGAGTTGCAGTGCCTTAGTTCATTGCTTGTAAGGGGTATCGGGTTTGCTGTGTGTGGACTGATCAACTGCCTTGTGCCTGTGCAGTTGCTTCCTGGTCTGTTTGGAGATTGCTGAGCTCCTCCAAGAGGTGGCATATGAGGGGAGGTGTTTCTACTAGAAACTTCTGGCTCGTGTGAGGTTTGCTCAATCTTAAAGGGACTTTGGGTCAAGAGGGAAGATTTAAGCTGGATCAGGCTGCAAAATAGATTAATTTTCCTTGTGGACTTGGTATGGGTTTCCAATGGTAGCTTAGTTGTCCTCCGTACATACAGCAGCTCTTTCTACTGTCAGTTAGTAGCTGAAATAGTGTTACTCCAGCATGTGAACTTCCTTAGGTCTGTCCCACAGGCCAGTGTTTTGTCAGTGACAAAAAAAATGTCCCACTTGCTGGGAGGTATCAAAATCCTGGTTGCTAAAGGGCTGTCTGGGGAAGGCTGTCCTTGCTGAAGGCACAGGTCTTTGTGCTCTCAGGCAGTTGTGACCACTGTGCCTTGGGAGGAAATAGGGTCTTGGAGTTGAATGCCAGCGGCAGTTGCAGGCAGATGGACCAAGATTAAGGGCTTGTGTTACAATACTGGTTGTGTTTTATTGCTGCTGTTGTGGGAGGAGAAGGAGCATATTTTGATTATAGAAATGTTTGGCTTTTTTTTTTTTTTTTCAATAAGTTCCACAAAATTAGTGAAGTTACTGGTGCAGTGCATTCCAGTACTTGAAATCAGTGTGACACTGTTTGATTTCAGGATCCTTTCCCCAATTTTTTTTTTTTGTTAGTAGTTTAAAAATGAAAATTTAAGTTTGTGTTTTTGTTCATTGTGGAAGAAGGGAAAGAAAACAAGGCAGGAAACAAGCTGACTTATATTCCCAGTGGGCAAACTCTAACGATAGGCTTGAAAAAGACCAACATGTGGTATGCTTAGTTCCTGTTTTAAGAGCATCCACTGTTTGTGTGGCTGGAAATTTTTCTTGTGTGTTAGAGCTGAAAAGAAGAATGTAAATATAAGTTAAGTTGCCGTAAGTGCCTTAGCCTTTTGTGTGAGTGTGCATGGGCTGTTTACCACTGCGGGTACCTGCATTTTCCAGGAACCTGAAGAGCTCCCAGCATTCTCCATTAGCTTGCTAGGGGTGCTGTCCTCTCCTGCAGGAACTGGAGTGATCCAGTGCTGCATGCTTTTAAAGGCAGGTGCTGTTCCTGAAAGTGGCACAGGGAAAGCAGGTTTTTCCCAGCTAGCTATCTCCAGGCATTTTGCTGAAGATATTTAAAATTTAGTATACTACCCTATACATTCTCTTAAAAGTTTATCCTTTTATTTAGCTGAAGCTTCTGGCATTGGAAGGGAGATGATGTACCTGCTGCTAGTGTGTGCTGCTGCTTGCCTTTTTATCTCTATGGTTACTCAGACTTGCAACATACTCCCCAAAGGCTTGTCTTCCTGGGAAAGTAGGGCCAGATTTATTTTTCAAGCAGGGTAGTTAAACCCACTAAATCCTGTGTAGGTATGTCCACTGCAAATTTAAATGGCCTTAATTTGATTAACGTAATTGCCGAAATGCTTGGGAATGTTTTTATGTGGAAATAGTTAATGTGGTTTAGCATATCTGTTTTAAATTTGTATTGTTTGTTTGGGGATTTTTCTTCTGCTGAGCTTCCCTGTGTAGATAACCCTCTCATGTTGCATACCTGCAGTAGCATATGTGAGAAAGGTCATGTAAAATGTCACTACACTCTAGAATTTGAGTGCTTGGAGTGGGCAGATAGCACTGGTATTTCTTTGGTGCAAGCTCTTATCTTTACCCTGCTGCAATGGCTAAATAAGTATCGTTAGCTCCTACTTGGTGGCTCTTCAGTGTTTAGTTGCAAGTAATATTTCTTCCCTTAAACAGGGGGGTTTATTGTCTAATGATTTTGTTATCTCTATGTAACTGAAGTGATTAAGAATACAATAGTTTTTTCCACAATTCTTCCCTTCTACAGATGAACCCTATGAATGTGTGTGTGAAGGCATGTCCTGTGGGAATGGAGATCGATGCCAAGGCCAGCAATGTTTTGCTTCCCTGAGCATTAATGATGGTGCTAAGGTTTACCAGAAAGGCTGCTTCCAAGTCTATGAACAAGGGAAAATGACGTGCAAAACACCACCATCTCCTGACCAAGCTGTGGAGTGCTGCCAAGGATACCTGTGCAACATGAATATCACTGCACAGTTGCCTTCTTCTAAAGGTAAGAGGCTTATTAATAGTGAATTTTGAGAAAGAGAAAAAAAGTTTTGCTTTTGTGTGATGTGAGTGAGATGGTTTCAGCGCTAGCCAAAGTAAGGATTTCATCAATGCAGTAAGGCCCTTTCAACTTTGTTCCCCACCCTGGGGTCCACTGGCACATGTCTGATGTCCACATGTTGCATGGTCTGTACAGCTGGATGAATGACTGCTATTAAAGTGTGCAGTCAGGGTTGAGTTACTGCCTGTGAGTGTTCTGGAGTATCTGGGGTGTTCTGACTGCTCTGCAGTCAGGGATTTGTGGTAGTGTTCTCTGTGTAAGTGCACGCTTGTAGCCCTGGCTGCGTCATGGCCTCTCTTTCAGACTAGATGGCTACCAAGTTAAATGTTGGTGTCAGTGCTATTGCTTTTAAAGACTTTCTCTGGAAATATGTAATTTTATTTTTTTTTTCCTCTCTTATCCTCATCCACTGCCCTTTTCCCCTTCTCCCTCTTTTCCAAGGGCAAACCTTTCAAGGTGAAGCTGCAGGTTACAGCATGGAAACACTAATCATCGTTATACTGGCTCCTGTGATAGTGTTGATAGTTTTTTCGGCAGTAGCTGTGCTGGTCTTCCGGAGAATACAGAAAAACCATATGGAGAGGCTCAATTCTAGGGATGCAGAATATGGCACAATTGAGGGACTCATTGCATCAAATGTTGGAGACAGCACATTAGCAGTAAGTAACCTGTGTGCATGGTGAAAATTAGTGTGAGCTTTCTTCACTTCTCAACTCCCCTCTAGGACGCTCCAGATGTGGCCATGTCAATAACAGGACTTTTTGCTGACAGGGATGCCACTTAGGACCAGGACTTCTGTGGTGACATTCCTATGCTCGTGAAGGCATAGTTTAAATGAAATTTATCCAAAGATAGCTTTTGCAAATAGAGCTCCTTTGACTTGCAGAATTGCTGTAAATTGTATCCAGACTGTTTGTAGAAGCAATGTCTAAATGGCTAAAGAAAAATGGTCCAAGCCCCAAATATTTTTATATGTTACTAAATACATCATCTGGGTATTTTCTTTCTGTGTTTTGAACTGTGTTTTTCTCTGTAGAAGGAAGAAACTGAAACAGATGATTTCTTTTAAGTGTAGAATTGCCTTCAGTATCTTCATTAGAAGAAAGTGTTGGTTACCATCAACTAGGGAAGCAATTTTGACTATGTCCAAAAAATATTCCAGAAAACAGTTACAGCTTATTACCTGAAAGTTGAAAACTGCTTTGCAGGCCCAGCTATGGGAATTTATTAAAAGAAAGATCCATGGGACTGCTAAAGAAAATGAAGTATTTTAGGCAGCTTGGAAACTTTCTTGCATCTTTTTGTTTTGAGTTACAGAAGCAGTGGTGCTTCTGTAAAATACTGCTGTGAATAAGTGCTGCAGGGGTCACATGGAAAAGCCTTTCATTCACAAGACAGTATGTCCTGACAAGTAAGTTTTCAGGGTTTGAGGTGGCTGGTAAGGGATACTGCTGAGGCAGGGAAGATTCCTTTTTTTAAGGAGGAATAAGTTAAAACTGAGTAATCAGACTTACAGTGATCTGGATTCCCCAATATGCATTTTTGAAAAAGCCTGTGTAGGGAACAGGTAAACCAGTTCTTCAGTCAGGAAGAAGAGCTTGGTTATCTTAAGGAGGCGTGGGGTATGATGGAGATGCAGAGTGTGGCAAGGGATAGGAGAGGATGGGAAGGAATCAGCTTATTTGCCTTCTTCAATATGGTAATGGGAAGGCATCAAAATTAGCATGCAAGACCAAGGATAAGTATAAGGAAGGTGATTCTTAACACAGAGGTAATTCAACCAGTGGAACTCCTTGCCTGATGATTTTTCTAGGTGCTATAGGTTTGTATACATTCGAAGAGCAACAGTATGAAGAGACTATGCTAAACACAAAAAAAATACTCAGCTAAGGAGGTCCCTGAGCTCAGTGTGCTTGGATACTGGGAGAGCATTAGACAAAAGTATCCTGTATGTGAAAGTATTCCCGTATTTGCTTCTAATTCACTCCACCTTTAGTATCCCAATAGTGTAATACCCTAGTGCCCTTATATAGTTCCATTTATCTAATATTCCTATGTCTAGTACTCCAATTGGCTCCACTGGTAATATGCTAATAAAGGGCATGGGATTTGCGTATAGACAGAGACAAGATACTGATCTAGAGGGACTTCAGGGTGGCCATTCTTGTAAGAGTTTTGGCTTCTAAATGATAGCTTCCTTAGTAAGATAGAGCAAGGGAAATTGCCTTCCTCTGAGCTGAATGTGTCCAGCCGCTTCATGGGCCTGCAGGATCAGCTGTGGTACAAACTGCAGCAGTGTCTGTTGCTGCCCTGCTAGACTGCTTCAGCTTGGGCCTCCAGAAACTATACTCTGTCATTTTTTTTCAATGCCTTTGGGTTTCTTTTCTTAACCCAGAAGGCCTGGTTCTGGTTACTGTTCAAAACCAGCCAGTTTTGATGTGTTCACCATGAATTAGGCATGTGTGTAACAGTTTATCTGTCTTTAAGCACTGGCTTCCAGCTCTTATCTCTTATCAATGCAAGACCATTTCCATTCCATTTGTGAACGTTTTGCTCATCCAGTCATTTAATGTTACTTGGAAACGGTGATAAAACCTGAGAAGAATAAATCAAAGTTCTTTTTAAAAGAAAGTGCTAACTGTAAAGGCTTGGTCTGCTGTTTTGTGTTCGGCTGTCAGGCGCTCTTAGCATTGTGATCAGTGTGCCTCTGGTGTACCTCTTTGAGTGCTGGTGATGTGAGAGGAAATAAAAAAGGTAGTTTCTTGTTTCTAAAAGTTAATCTAAACAGTAAGTAGTCTTTAATTCCCAATTTTTCTTTTCCATTGTATGGTTTAAATTGCTGGGTTTGTTACACATTAGCTTAGTTTACATTTAGGATTAGTATCCATAGTGTAGCAAATGCTTAAATCACCAGGCTTCCTAATGGGGAATGGAAAGGGCTGTGGCCTCTTTAAATCTTGTTTTTACAGTCATTGCAGATAAGTTTATGGTGGGGGGTTTTTTGCCTCTCATACAAGCAGGAAGGAGAATTAGCTTTCAGTTTGTATTAAAAAGCCAAATGGCAGTCTCCTGGCATTCTTAGATTATTGTTTTCTTGAGCACTCATTAAAAAATTGTTAGAAGAAAGATTTCATCTGGTTAAAGCCTGGTTGTACAGTTTGCTGGAAATACTAGAAAGTTGATTATGCTTATGCATTTTTTTTTTTAATTCCATTTTCCTTTGTAAAACAAAAAAACTCCTCCAGTAAGATGGTAGTTAATGCTTTGAAAGTAGTGTGGAAGTCCCAGCTATGAAAGCAGCTGGGTATTAGTATTTTATAAGGCTAAGAGGATCTTAACGTTCAATTTGAATCTCAGTTTTTGGGGTTTTTCTTTGGTTTCGTTGGGATTTTTTTTTTTTTAATATGCTTACAGTTTGAAATCTGTTTTCCATGCTCTAAACATACCATAAACAGATAAAAACTTTAAAGGAAGACTTGCTGCAGAAAATCTTGTGGCATATCAATGACATTTAATGTAGGTGATACAGGTAAAACTCCTACTGCCTTGTCTGTTTTCAAACCATTTTAAGTTATAAATAACTCTACCAAACTTGAATAGCTTAGGCCAAAGCTTCCCATGACTTACCTAGCACAGAATGGCTTTTCTGTTTTATTTCCCGGAGGGACTGTGCATCTAGCATGGTTCAGCCGCCAGAGGGGAGGAGGCTTATGACAAATTATTTGGGTGTTGTCTTTTAAAGAAGTTCTGATTTGTAGCAGAGACTGAAGATTTATCAGAGAACCCCCTGGGTGCCAGACATGCTTGTGGCCGTTCCTCTCAGGGCCACTTCAAATGCTTGTGGTTTAAAACATCTGTTGATAAGCATGTGAGTCCGTTAATCTGGAGACATTTTCCCTCAGTTTTTAATGGCACATCAAGGTCACTAGGGCTGGCGGCTTGGTTTGCTGCTGTGCTCTTCCGCTGAACCCCCGTGAAGCATACTCCAGCAGGTGGGGCAGGACAGCACCCCACCACCAATCTCCTCTGGAAGGGCTGAAACAGCAGGTGAGCTAGCACAGAAGCTCAGGCCACCCCACTGCCTCGGCACCCCTTTCCACCCCCCTTCTGAGTCTGAGCATGGTTTTACAGAACTACACAGCCCTGCAAAAGGGAGCCTTGGCTGTAGCAGAGCAGGAGGAAAGCTGCTGCAGCAATCCTCACTGCCTTGCTACTGTGTGCCCCACTCTGCTTTTGACAGTGGAAACCACTGGCAGACTGCTGGTTTACTGCCTAAACCTCGGACTTCTTTAAAAGACAATGATCAGTTTATTATAAGTTCCCTTCCCTAACTGAACTGTTATGGATGCAATCTGCAAGGTTAAGATTTGCAGACACAGAGTAGTAAGTAGATGCATCCTCTGCAGTTTGGCAAAAAGCGGTAGCTACAGAAGCTACACCCCCAGAGAGGGGAAGAGAGATGCATGCTTTGGTTACAGTCATTTCACATGCATTTCACAGAAAATTGAGATGATAGAAAACTGTTACTCCCCAACTAAAAGTTCTCCTTTGGCCTTGGCATGGGGAGGAATTGTGCCCTGACTCCATGCAGAGCTCCATGCAGCATCCATGGGGGAACAGGCTCATGTGCCTATCAACAGATGTTTTAAACCACAAGCGTTTGAAGTGGCTGAAGACTGAGAGCCCCGAGAGGGATGGCCACAAGCATGTCTGGCACCCAGGGGGTTCTCTGATAAATCTTCAGTCTCTGCTACAAATCAGAACTTCTTTAAAAGACAACACCCAAATAGTTTGTCATAAGCTTCCTCCCCTCTGGCAGCTGAACCATGCTAGATGCACAGTCCCTCCGGAAAATCAAACAGAAAAGCCATTCTGTGGTAGGTAAGTCATGGGAAGTTTTGGCCTAAGCTATTCCAAGTTTGGTACAGTTATTTATAACTGAAAATGATTTGAAAATGGACATTGATGGGAGCTGTGGGCTGTCACCTCTCGGCTTGGCTTATACAGACCCGAAAGACACCCATCTGTAGGTTTTTTCAGCAAAACCGACTCTCCTCGCTGTATTGCTTCAGAGAAGATGGCCAGCTGAGCGCAGATTGTGTGCAGGCCACACAATCTGGATTAAAAAGGTGCTGAAAAAGCAAGTTGCATTGCAGGAATATGTAGGCTTTGTCTTACCATTTGAGTTAAAATCTTGCAGCAGTGGCTGTTTCTAGAGTCTGTTTATAGTAATTAAAGTTCAGTTCTGAATTTCTCTTTCTAATACATGTTTATTCATAAGGATTTGTAAAATAGATCTTGAGAGTATTCTATACCAAAGTTTGGTGGGGCTGGAACATGACCTTAGCTCTAATGAGTGAAAACACACTTGTGTTGCTGTGCCCTCCTAGTCTTCTTTTGTAGGAGGAAACTGCAGGTGGCTGGAAGAATGGGAAAAGTCTGAGGGAATGTTCAAATGCAGCAGCGGTTTTTCTTCCTGCTAACTGTATAGGGATGAAGGTTTTGGACATAGAAGAGAAATCAAGTTTAGTTTATTTTTGAGGTGGCTCAGATTTTTCCTGTAGTTTTCTGTCTTGCAATAAAATGTTGTTACTAACCTATTTGAAATAGGTGACATACAGACCTGGGAGAGCATAAGCAAAGTGCGAGAGCTAAGTGCTGGAACAGGGCGGAATTTCATCACAGAGGATACTGGTTGGTTGTGAGTGAGCTTCCATGTTCACAGACAGTAATTTTATTGTAATTTATTTAACAGAACCATTTAGTAAATGAAATGATACTGCAATGCCTAATATAAGATAGAGACAGAATAAGAAATGTGAGAATACTTGATTTGTTTTCTGTTCCTTGATTGGTTGTGGTGTTTATAAAACTTCCAAGAGAAAGTGATTATGCTGAAGTTACCGTTCCCCTACCAGTCTCTTCTAGGCATGGGATGTTCTCTGAAGTGGTAAGATCTTGTGAAGAGCATTTTCTGTCCACCTGTATGATGATGGCAACAACATGTCTTGACTCTTCATTGACCAAATGGCACTGCCAGTGCCATTGAGCTAAAGTGGGCTGCAACTTAACCTGTCCTGTGAAGTTGTGTACTTTTGTGTGTTTAAATGGGGTGTGTGTGTGTGGGAGTTACAGTTTCTCATAGGTTGTAATCTTCTGCTTTTCCTTTTGAACAGGATTTGTTGGATCATTCCTGCACATCTGGAAGTGGTTCTGGACTTCCTTTCTTGGTGCAAAGAACAGTGGCTCGCCAGATCACACTCGTAGAGTGTGTAGGTGAGTACAGTTCTTGTTTGCATTTAGTATCCAGTCTTGGCAACAATGCAGAGAGAAGGCTTTATCTCCTTCCTGATCAACTGTTTTTCCTCAGTTGCTTATATAATATACAGAACTTCAGGCTTCAGCCGATGGGGAATGTATTTGGTTTTAGAAAGTGAAGTGAAAAAATTCATCTCAGATCTATGCAGAAGAAAGGTTCAAATGTCACCTGTGCTTTATGATTGAAAAATTGAAGTTTTGTGTAGTAAAGCGATGTTAGGAAACACAAACTAGGCTTGTTTGGGTACTTTGTAAGCTAAATGAAAAAGCAGGCTCAATTTGAAGTTTGAAACTGTTGAACTGTGAAACAAACACGTTCATGAACTATTGTTCAGTTAGATTTAGAGTTAGAAAAGGATCGCCTGGGTTAGAGATCTGGAGTTGAAGCATCAAGCTGACGTGGAATTTTAAAACAAAAAAACCCCACACCAACACTACCAACCACCCCACTACCTAAAAAACAAAACCCCAAAACCCAACCAAACAAAAATCCTGCAACTGATTTTGTGCTATTAGAATGGGAACATACAGTTCCCTTGGTCTGCAGTGTTACTTTGGGGCACCTTGCAGGCAAGGATATACTGTTGTTGCTCTTTTGCCCCTTAAAGAGAAAATATCTCTGGTAATTCTGCCCTAAAACTCTCAGTCTTTAGGTTTTTTGCAGGACGTTTAGTGTTAATTTTAAGGATTCATTAGATTTTTCTTCAGCACATATATGCTATTAATTAAATAATGTTAAATTTGAGTATAGCCATTTTAGGAAGCATTTGGGTCAGAGTTATACTGGGGCAGTGACATTGAGATGAGATGCTGTACTAGAACTTAAGAGGTGAGGAAGGTCTGATAATGATTGACCCTAGTAGGAAAACCAGCTTGTTTATAAATATATTTTATGCTGCTTCTTTAGTGATTTGAACTCAGAACGAGTTAACACCTTCCTGTAAGTTACTAGAAGTTTTAATTCATCAGGGTGCTAAGTCCAGCCCAGCTAAAACAGATGAATGTGAATCTATAGGGACCGGGCCTGCATTTTACCAGTTTCTTTGCTTTTGGCTCATAGTAAGCTTTGAGTAGGCACAAATGTTCACGCTTGCATTAAATCCAAATGTACATCCTCTGCAGTTTCTTTTCATCAAAAACTGTGGAACGTGGTATGCATGATGATTTCCCCTGCAATAGAGACATCTTTTCATGCATGTATATGCGTGTTGAATCAGTGTGAGTCCCTGGAATTGTGCCTGCTCCCAAGTTAACCCAGGCTAGCACTATACCCAGAGACCATGTGTTTGAGCCTGTATAGCAGACTATATGAAAGCACTTATGCAGGAAGTATCTTCTGGGGCATTGAGACATCAGTGTCGGGCATATCTCCCCACTTGATTGTACCTGCAGTTCATTCATACTACATGCCTCTGAAGAACGCTGAACGGCCGAGTAGTGAAAGGGCAAGAACTCTTACTGTTCTTATTGTTGTCCAGTCTAGCACAACTTGTTGCACAAAGCCTGAGGCTGTTTCCTCAGGCTGTGATGAAAATGGCAATGACCAGAACTTTTCTGGTGTGCCTTGTCCAGGACATGACTTTGCTGTTGGGTACTTGATAATTTCATACATTTCTTCTAAGCCGTTTGAGTAAAAAGCCTGGCATGCAAGCCAGTGTGTCCCGATCTCCACAAAACAGAGGTGGCTGTGGGTTTTTTGTGTGTCACTTTTTGTTGTTGTGGTTTTTTGTTTGGGTTTTGTTGTGGGTGTTTTGGTTTTGTGTGTGGTTTTATTATTATTTTTTTTTATCCCTTTATCATTTGGGGGGGGGTTGTTTTGTTGAGGTTTTTTGGGTGTTGGTTGGGGTTTTTAGTTTGATTTGTTTGTTTGGTTGGTTTTTGTTTTGTTTTGTTTTTTTTTTAAATCTTTATTCAAACCGGCCTTGTAGTATGCTGCCTAAGTTTCTTAAGCTGCAGAGGCAGTTCCATTGCTGGTAGTTGAATGATTACACCTGCCCAGTACAAACCCTGTGGGTACTGTTCCAACATGAAAGGAGCAGAGGTCCATACTCAGAGCTTGCAGTTGAAATAAACAGGAAAAATTAAGGGACAGGGAAGCACAGCCTGACTGTAGAGTGGTATACAGGGGTGATCCAGCTACATCAGTGTGATGTTTGGGCCATAACTGTTATTTCCATTCTATTAGCTAACCCTGTCCTAACGTTTTGAAGATTGTTAGTTGACAACTTTTACTGTATTTCCCCCACCAGGTAAGGGCCGTTATGGAGAAGTCTGGAGGGGTCAGTGGCAAGGAGAAAATGTTGCTGTGAAGATCTTCTCTTCTAGGGATGAAAAATCCTGGTTCAGGGAAACTGAATTGTACAACACTGTATTGCTGCGGCATGAAAATATTTTGGGTAAGTAGAACAACCATATTCGTGTGTCCTGGTGTAAAGGTGAGTTAACTGAACAGTTTGCTTGCAAAGTACTGCACTTTTGCTAGGTATCTTGTAAAGAATGGAGGTGCCACAGACCTGTGTGCTAGGAATTCACTCTTGCAGCTGCTCTGCAGGACAGCCAAATGACAAGTGTTTTGCACAACGTGTTAGGTGTAGAAGATGTAGTGATGTGAGTTCACTTCAGCTTACCTAAAAGAAATGGAGAAAAAGTGGAGAGGACTTTACAGTGAGATTTTAATGTTAGAATACTTTTCCTTGTGCCTGAATAAATTGCAGTATGAATCTGTTATTTTCTTCTGTTTAACTGTTCTGCTCAGGGTCAAACTAAGCTCCCTTGGTGTTCACACTTCAACTGGAGTTGCCCCTTTATGATGTATCTCATTTCCCTGTAATATGGAAGTTCACTGATTTTTGAATCGCCTGCATCCCTTGTACCTTGTGTGCTCTGTTCTAAAAGCTTAGCAAACGGCTTTTTTGTATTGTGAACTGTGGCTAAAGTCTAAGCAGCCCTTCTGATTCCTAGCAGACATGACCTTTCACTGGTGTGCCACCTTTACAAATAAAAGCAGCAGCATGTTTTCTGAGTGCTGACATTACCTCACCCACAATCTGTCTACAGTCTTCAATCAGTTTTACTTGGGCTACTTAATCTTGTTTCCTGTCAGAGAATATTCCTTGGCTCTATAGCTCACCCTGCCTAGACGTTTGTCTAATGTTTCCTGAAGCAGTTCCTTTGTTACTGCAAAAATAATTTGGTGGCCTCCTGAAATGTGAATTATTGAACTTTACTTCCCGAGAGAGAAAGTAACTTGGCTGAAATTATATTACACATTTCCCATGTTCCTCTGTCTGTGTTTAGTCTTTCTTGGTAACTGTCAAATTTGTCAGCTATTTTATAGAATTTTTTTTAGATGCAGTATTAAACAATATCACAGATTACAAAAGTGTCACATTGTTGCAGTAATCTGACATCAGGAGAGAAAGTAGTGGGTGTTCTTTCTGACAAATGTCATATGTGGGCTTTTAATAAACATGATTTGTTCCTCTAACTTGGGAACAAAACTTTTGTTGCTTCCCAGCTAAAGCTGTGGAGGTCAATTCAGCCTCAGCCTGTTGAGGTTGAATTTACTGTGCAACTCCTGAATTTTGGGTTTGGTTTTAAGACAGCACTTTCTTGAAAGCAGCTGTTGAGGTTCATGAGTTACATAGAGAAATTTTTATGTTTCTTTGTAGAAAATCATTGTGAATTACAGCTACTGCGCTTAAAGTGCTCTGCCTTATTTTACCATGGAGGTCAGTTGCACACCAGTTGAATTGTCTAGTATTTGAAGTAGAATAATTGCTCTGCTTTGTTTTTTTGCTATGCTGATCTTCTGGGGCTGTCGCATTCTCCTTTGCCATTTGCCACTTTTTATATCCTGTGGCTCCCACGTGACCTGGTGAAAGGTTAAGGTGATCAGACATTTGGAGCCCATAGCAGTTTAGAGCAGTCCCATGAGTCTGATTTATTAGGCTGCAGCAATCTCTCTGCAGCCTTTTAAGCAATTGGAGATCATTGGAGAGCAAGTTGTTGCTGTGGTGGGATATGCTTTTTTCCACCTATATTTGGTCAGAAGGGTGTGACGTTCCCTGCGGGGACAGCAAGCTTGTGACATGTTGAGGTCAGTTGTTGAAAGTGCTGAGTAGGCTTACCTTGGCTGTGAATGTGAAGCTGGCACGGCATATGGTGTCTGTTTATTGGGATACGATGTGCATTTAAGCTTTTCCTCAGCAGCCTGCACTAGCTGCTTGTCCTTAAAAATGGAAATAATTTCTTACATTTCTTATGACTTGCCTGTTTGAGGTATTGCTTCTTCCCTGTTGAGTGGATAGCGGCAGATGTGCTACAGCCTGGTGCTCTTTTTGTTTAACTGGAAACTTCCCCACCCCGAAGTCCTTAAAAAGATCATTCTTGTGAACAGACTTGAGTTAGAGTTCCAGAATACATTGGCCCTTTTTTCATCATGGTAATACCTGCAGTCTGTTTTCAGTGCAGTTGTGGAAAAGTTTTAAATAAACAGTTTTAAATTGCAAGAGGGGCCTAGTAACGTTGATTCTTTTCTTGAGGGAGTCTTGAAGGAGCTCTGACATTTTATTTTGTTTCTCCTTTTTTCTTCCTCTCTGTAGGTTTCATTGCATCCGATATGACTTCCAGAAACTCTAGTACCCAGTTGTGGCTAATTACGCACTACCATGAAATGGGGTCTCTGTATGACTACCTGCAGCTCACTACCCTGGACACTGTCAGTTGCCTACGTATAGTACTGTCCATAGCTAGTGGTCTTGCACATTTGCACATAGAGATATTTGGAACCCAGGGGAAGCCTGCCATTTCTCACCGGGACTTGAAGAGCAAAAATATCCTCGTTAAGAAAAATGGGCAGTGCTGCATAGCAGATTTAGGTGAGTTCATTTACATGCTAATATACTCAGTGCATTCCTGCAGGAGCCAAATACATTGGATAACTCCAGCCTCTGAAGTCTTAAAGTAAACCTTAATGTAACCTTTCCATGATGTGGGGTTACTCTGAAGGTTTATGACAACCACTAGATGGCACTTACAGCTTGGAAATCCTGCTCCATTGCTGAGGAGCCCCGGCATAACTTCTGCGTTTGGGAGCAGAGCTGGTATTTTCTTGGGTTTTTGATCGTAAATTCCATTCACAGATCCCAGAGTGTAGCAATTACTAGGCTGCAGCTCATTTCTGAATTAGTAAAGGTCCTTCCACTTGCAGTCTCGGAACAATGCGCTCACTGTCCCAAGCTCTCTAGGTCCATGCAGCTTGCTTGAGTCTTTCACCAGATAATTCAGCAAGCCCAAAATTGAGTTCTCCATGACCAAGTTTTAGGCTTTAAGGTGGTAGAATGCTGAGAACCAGTCTGCAGTTGCAGAGAGAAAGTGAAAAATAGTACTGGAGAGTCATTGGCTAGGCAAGAAGTGTATTGGGGGATGGAAATTTTTTTTCCAGTAATTCTGCTGCACAGTTCTTATCACTTTTGCCTGACGGACATGAGAAACACACAGGGAATGCATGAAAGCCACACACCTGCGCCATTCTAAATTTGCAGGAGAAATGATAAAAAATGAAAATATAAAACTTCAGAGATTGGCTTTTAAATAAATATGTAGCTCACACTGAGGAGGGGCAGCATACACTGGTGTTGACTAACATCACACTATGAAGTGAAATCTGCATTATTTATCTAGAGGCTTCAGATAGTTGAAAGATTTTCTGGGAGCAGCAATAAACATTTCTTAGGTTTTTGTGGTGGTGCAATAGCTTTTTTTAATTTGAAATCCTTAGGCATGTATCTGACATGTTTGTTCCTTATCTGTAAAGGAGAGTTACCAAAGATTTTGTTGCCTTGTGTCATATATTTATGCCATTTTTTCTTTCTTGTATGGCTTTGTGGGGTTTTTTGGGTTTTTTTGTTTGGGTGTTTTGTTGTTTTTGGTTTGTTTGTTTGGTTTTTTTTAAACTTATCTCCTTCTCTGTTTTAACACATGCACGATACAAGAAAAATGGCACTTAGAGACTGATTAAGTATAAGCAGATGGAAAGATTCACTAGCTGCCCAGACATAAGCTGGGCTTGGGTTCTGTGGGTCACATCAGGTTCTGGACTTGCAGTGTACCTGTTAAAATAGATGTCAGCTCTCAAAGCAGAGAGGAAAAAAAATTGCTTTGTGATCTTGTCTGTTTTGCCGGCAGCCTGGGTGTTTGTTGCCATTCAGTCCCAGTCCTAATGGCTGGCAGCAAGTGCAAGAGCTTTGTGAATTGGCTGCTCATCATTCACCAGGCATCCTGGAAACCAGTATCTTGACCAGCAACCTAGGTATCTGGAGTCGCAGTTACAAAATTGGCTGTTTCAAATATGTTCTAGCTAGGCGGAAACCGTGTGATAAAGTCCAAGGATGGATGTTAATCTTGCCTCAATCTGTCAGCACTGTGGAGAAGTTCTGCTCTCCTAAAGCAATTTGCATGCATGGTAATAGGTCTTAGTTGGGCAACTTTATAGAACAGCAGTATAACGTTTGTACAAAAAGAAGAAAAACCCTAGCCCTCCTCTTAACTCCTTCCATCCCCTTGCCCCTCTGCATAGAGTAGTGAATGCCTGGTATTGGTGAGGAAGCTACAAAGAATGATAATAAAACATTGGTTTTATTATTTTAGATAAATTTTGGGTTTTTTTTTTGTTTGTTTTTAGCAGATACTCCAGTATACTAAAGAGGATTTTTTTGTCTTGAAAACCAGTGCGTTTCATCCATTTGTATGCCTGTCAAGCCTTTTCCTTTTTTTTCTTAAGAAGTAGAATCTTGAAAGAGTTTCTCTGACAAGTACTTATGCAGACTTAAGTTAAATATGCATTGAGATCTCCTGAGGTGAAAAGCAGCTGAAGCAGTGCAATATCTGTTTCCTGACTTCTGTAAACAGCCCAGATGCCCCATGATGAGACCCTGATTACAACATGGTTGTCCCCTGACCTTTTGCAACACTTTCTCAATTTGTAGTGTACAGGATGCTGACTTGCATCTCTCAGCTGTAGACCTTTGACCTGCCAATCTATTGAATCTAGTTTGCCCAATTTGGACGGACTATTACGGTTTTTATCAAAGTGTTCTCCAAAGTCTTGACGTCTTCAGAGTTTGCCAGGAAATTTGTTTTTAACCTTTGTTTCCAGTGTGCCAGGTTTTTTGCTTGGCTTTATTTTTTGTTTTCCCCCAGAAAAAATATTACAATGCATACCTATTGTATAATTTAATATAAATATAAACAAACATGTATGTTCAAATGTGCATAAATGTCCTGTATGTGAGTATATATATGACAAAACCTGTTTTTATCTGGAGAGCAGACTTTGCAAGTTATCTTCTCAGTAGTCATGGGGTTAGTAGATGGTATCATTCTGGAAGTGCTGGAAGCATTTTCTTAGTAGCTTGAAATTACTTGAAGTGCATTTAAATTGTAGCAAAGTTTTCCAAATTTTTGTTACGTTGAAGTACAGACTGTTCTTCGGGAAGAAAAGATATTATTCATGACCTGGTGACAGGTTAATTTTTTGTGGGACAGAGCTAATAAGGTTTTTAAGTCTCATCTAAAATAAACCCATGTTAAATGTAAATGGTATATGTTCTTCTTACTAGATTTCCTGAGGAAATTAGGGAGCATTTGTGTTGTCCGTTCTATTGCTTAGTTATGTCATGCACCTGCTGCTGTTCAATTTGCAGTGCTCTCTGTTTACCATGGCAAAATGAGTACTCTGTGTGTTTCCAAATTTACAGTAATTTAGTCCCTCACGTAATGTTCTTTGCTTAAATGTTTAGTAATTAGTAGAAACCAGGTAGAATGGTTTTGACTGACTCATTTTAGATCAGCTTGAGGATGTTTATTTTTCAAGCTACTGCAAATACGGTGTTTTTTTATTTTCTAGCTTTATTTTTTTTAAACTTGTGTATATCCATCATGCGGTGTTTTTCTTCTTTTCCCCACAGTTCGGATACATCCACCTACCCCAAAGCTCTATAAATAAATTTGAATGCTGTGTCAAATTGTTTTCTCCTAAGTAACAGATGCTTGCCTTCTGTGTATACGTGCCTAGAGCGCTGGTGACATCCAGTGGCTGCAGAGCACTTAATGACAACATTTTGCAACAGTGCAATAAAATGCTTAATGGTAATCCCTGAGGAGATAATTGGTCTAAGTCTACGGACACAGTGGCTGTTCTAGATAACTAGTTTGGAGCTGACCCAGTTGGCCTTTGGTCAGTTGGTTTCTCAGCTCTTTCTTTTTAAGAAACTGTCTGATGGGTGTCGCAGTTCACATGTAATTTTAAATGTATTCTGCTATTGTTTTAAGGCAAGTTTAACAGTGGATTTTTTATTTTCCTTTCCTTCAGGCCTTGCAGTTATGCACTCCCAGAGCACGAATCAGTTGGATGTGGGGAACAATCCCCGTGTGGGTACCAAACGCTACATGGCTCCAGAAGTCTTGGATGAAACTATCCAGGCAGACTGCTTTGACTCATATAAAAGGGTTGATATCTGGGCTTTTGGGCTAGTCCTTTGGGAAGTAGCTAGACGCATGGTTAGCAATGGTAAGTCTTTGGGACTCCTTTACTTGTTTTTAGAAGGAGTTAAGTAAATGGTAATTCGCAACAAAGCATCAGCTACCAAAATGCGTGGGATGCGCAATAAAATACTGGACCTCTGAAGTATGGTAATTCCTGATGCCTTGCTGCCTCTGTTGAAGTTGTTGGTATGAGAGAAGAAAGACCTGTCCTCTGTGATGTTCTAAATCATGATGAGAAATAATTCATACCAAATAGTTACATTGAAAATTTTAGTTCATAAAATCTTTGTAAACTTGTTCAATGTGTTGGGACCAGGGGTGCTTACCAGAGATAGGTGCTTGCACATAGGCACTGTGTAGTGTTGTCTGTTTGAACATTGCAGCTGGCCTACATGATGACAAAACTTCACACGTAAGCTTTTGATAAGTTTGTTTTCATTGCCAGTCTTGAATTTTGAGTAGTTCATCTGTAATCTGTCAAGCCACACTGTTTTGGAGGCTGGTAATCCTTTGTGGAATATTAGATGTCTTGTTCCCTTTGTTTATGAATACACATTTGTACTTGCGTGTGCATCTGTATACTCTATGCAACGTATGTAAAAAATACAGTCTTACCTAGTTACCTCTTGAAATCAAAATCTATGAAACAGTAGCTGTAATATTCCTGTGCTGAAGTTTTTATATGTATTGCTGCAGTAACTGCAGTTCACAGACAATTTATCTGAGCTACTTTTAAACTAGCGAGCTTACATTACATGCTGGCAGCTTTGCCAGGATGGTATGAAACTCAGTATGGACTGCGGACCTACCAGAGGTGATAGGTAAATGCTTCAGTAATTTTGTTCAGGCTGAGCTCAGTGCCACAATGGAAGAAGTAATACAGAGATGTAATAACATTTGTTGTACCACTAGAGTCTTAAATTTAACATGATGGTGATACTAATTCCACAATACTTCTTTCCAGTTGCTCCGTATTTCTGGCTGTTTCCATAGGTAATTACACTTCCTTGCACTGGTTTGAAATGGAGCAAACATTTTCTCTCAAATCTGAGTGTTTAGCTTTGTGAAATCATTACTTCATCAGGTGGTTGCTCAGATAACCCTGTTTGATTTGTAGTAAGACTTTGGCACCAGGACTGAGCATGCCGAGGTCAAGGTAGCGTGCTAGGGTGTGCCTTAGGTGGGCTAGAGGCAGTTGTTAGTGTACATGCTGCTATTCCATACTGATGGACACTCTTCATGTCTCATTTACTGGGTGGAGATGCAAAATCTGTTCCAGAAAGTTGACCTGATTTAATACTTCAGTCTGGGGAGACTGTGAAGTGTAATCTGACTAATAAGTCTGATATTAAAAAATAAATATGTTTCTAAAGTTTTAAAAATGTTTAACTTTTTTAATTTTTAGTATTTTAATATTTTCTCTACACTTATCTAATGGTCCTTAAGGTGACTTGATGATTCTCAGTATTTTTCTGTTGTGGCGTAGTATAAGGAGGAAAATGTGATGGGAAACTCGTTTACCACAATCAAGAGTATTTGTCTATTGTCTTTGTGCTGTAGCAGGAGCCAGTCAGCATTTCTCTTTGTACATAGAAATGCAGTTTAAGGCCCCAAATCAGTATTTTACTCTCTTTAATAGACTAGTGCTTGTTCCTTGCAGAGTGGTTGTTTGCTGCTTTTCAGGTATGCTCCCTTCCTAGTGTGCAGTGCCCTGCATCATCACTATTTGGTGCCAGGCACTTAAGTTCTGTTCCTTGTGAATCTTCACTATTGTTCCCAGTATTGGGATATTAGTAGTGGCGCTAGAAGCTGAAAGATGGTTACTGCTCAAAGCCACCCTTGGTGTGTGATCATCATTATGTGTGCAAGGATGTGTCTGTTGCTTGGGTGCTTGTAACTGTTGGAGCAAAGCAAGATCTACACATTTGTGCATGCATAGGATGACCTGATGCTAAAGGAATGAGGAATAAAGGTGAAGAAAATATGGATGTATGTGCAAGTTCTAGTTTGAGTAGCAAAAAGGCAGCAACCACAAGAGATGCAATATATTATAAATGACAGAAGTCATCTTAAAGCTGACCAGAAAGCAGCACGCTAGAAGTTGTGCCGAAGAGACTAGGGCATCCCTTGTAGCAAGTGGCTGGCTTTCCAGGACGTGAGCAAGAGAAGCATGTCACAGTTCAGTGCTGGCTTTGTGAGAGGGGCGGTGTGGGCTAGAGGTCACAGTGGCTTGCTGATGCTGCTGGCAGGCTGCTGGCGGAGCCAGCAGTGGTCCCTTGGGGGCTCTGACGTTTGGCTGTGGTAGAACAGAGAATGGTAGAACTAGAATGGCTCTATTGGAGTAAAGGTTAGACCCACCTCATTTCTTTCTTATTAGTGTGCGTCTTATCTGTAACAGCCAAGCTATGTACCCTATACTTTGAAAAGACCTCATGAAAACAGTAATTTAGAGCCAGACTCTCCTAGTGATAAAGTTCATCTGTAACATCCTAATGACCCTGGAAGTATTTTCAGAGATATATGATGTAGCTCTGAAGTTCTGCATTTGACTTGTGTAAGGCCACTGCTATATTTGAAATGGAGGCATGGACAGTGTGGATACGCAGGAGGTTTTTTGTGCTCTTGATTTCTCACAGTAAATGTTATTCTGTGTTCTGGGAGGAAGCAGGAGGAGTGTAAAGCCAAAAGTTCAGCCCCGTAGGTGATGTTTGGTATACAAAACTGATGAAACAGCAGCAATGCACACATACGTTAGTAGGAAAAAGGCTTTTCATCCTGCCAGTTTGATGTAGGCTGGCTGGCAAGTTGTGAGAGTACGCATCCATACTCTGTTTTCAATGCAGAATCCTAGAACATGCATTCAGACATTGGGTGCTACAGGCTCTGAGGTGTTTGGCTTTGTTATGGCATGTGATGCCAACTACCCTAGGTATCTTACTATTTATAACAAGAAAGAAACGATTTGAAGCACCAGCATGAGGGTCTGTAGATGCTGACATGCTTATTGGACACTTTCAGGAATCATAAAACTGTGCAAAGTATGTGGTAAGCCTATTAAAAACCACAATGCAGACCTTAATTTTCTTTTGCATTTGCTAGTAGAAATCACAGTTTTATGGTAGTCAGTAAACCCCTGTGCATTATAAAAGATGCGCTTTTGGGAAGTGAATTTATTCCTCATGATTTCAGGTCAAGCATCTGTAAAATGGATGTAGTTCTTTGTGGGGCTGTAATAGAATGCTATTAATTAACATTTTAGGTAGAAAAAGCTGTTCCTGTTCCAGTGCTGTTTTGTTGTTTAATGGCTGTTTGACGCAGTGGTGTTAACTTTTCAAAGATTTTTCTGCTTTTTAGACAGCTAGGTCATGTGTTCTCTCTTTGTGCAGAAATGCTGTTTCACTTTCAGTCATTAAATAATGCCTCTTGTTTGTGTTTCACCAGGTATTGTGGAAGACTACAAACCACCATTTTATGACTTGGTTCCAAATGATCCCAGTTTTGAAGACATGAGAAAAGTGGTCTGTGTAGATCAGCAAAGGCCGAACATTCCCAACAGATGGTTCTCAGACCCTGTAAGTGGGTGTGCCTGTGGGTGGTTTGCAAAGATACAAGCTGACCTTTCTTCTTTTGAAATAAAGTCATGAAAGTTATTTTCAGTTATCACTTGAAATTAAAATGGTCTCAATGCTACTTGTCGGGAGCATTACCTGTACAGATTGCAGGAGCATGCTGGCATGGACCTTTATGTTTGAGCAGGAAGAGCAAATTTAGTTGGAGTAGCGAGCAAGCCTGTGACTGTGGAGCCTGGGCTATTCACAGATTACCCTTTTAGAAGCATGATCTAACAATAACTATTTTGAAGCTTCGTATGTTGTTGTTTTCTCTCAAAGGGTTTTTGTTTTGTTTTTTGTTTTTTAAGGGAAAGGTAGCCTGTATAGAACTTTCTGTGGCTTTTATAAGCATGCAGATTTAGAACAGAATTTTGGTCTCTCTCCTGCCTACAGGATAAGGGATTCTTGTCCTTTTTGCAAGGCTACTGCTGAAGTTTTTCTTCATCAGCACTGGACTCTCTGGGTTGACCAGTTCTTGTTCCTTATTACTGAAGCTGTGGAGGTCAGGTTGAATCTGCATGGTTGACTAGGACCAACTAGGAGGAGATGTCCCAGCTTACATGGTTTTGGTTGTAGAGCTGGCTGTACCAGCCAGCTGTGAATCACAGCCATTTAAAGTTGTACAAGGCATGAAGAAATCTGTACCTTGTCTGGCTTCCTTCATCAATCTTGCTGGAGTCAGTTTCAATGAAAAGAGATTCTGTGGAGTGTTTTCTCAATTAGGAAAAAAACAAAACTCTATTGCTTAAAATTATGCTAGCTTGTTACTCCAGCCAGCCCATTGTCTAGTTATTCTCTGGGTTTAATCAAGTTATCAAACTTTGGGTTTTTCAGCACCTATAAGCTCTCCATACATCCTGAAAATTGAGTATTAATAAGGCAATAAAACTCAATCTAGTGGTTTCTTGGCTTGTTATTTGTGGACTTAATATGTGTTTTGTGTTGTGGTTTTTTTTTATTCTTCCCAGACATTAACATCTCTTGCCAAGCTGATGAAAGAATGCTGGTATCAAAATCCATCAGCGAGACTAACAGCCCTGCGAATCAAAAAGACTTTGACCAAAATTGATAATTCCTTAGATAAACTGAAAGCTGACTGTTGACCTTCTTCTCGTGGTGCTCTCCTGACAGGAAGGCGTTTGTCTGGTTCAGAAGTAGTCTGGACAGACAGTTTATGCGATTGGTCCCCATGTGGCTACTTATAGAGGCAGAAGTTCTTACCAAGCCATCTGTGTGGGAGACATCGGAACCATACGGACTTTGCTCAGTGACTGCAATGGGCATTTCACAAATGGTCAAGCTATAAGGACTCACGCTGGATGTACTGTTGCAAAGGTAGTGGCCTGAAGGAAGACAGAGAAATCCTAAGACAAGATCAGGGCATTAAATAATGGCTTTGAACAGCTCTTTTTTCTTTTTTTTTTTTTTGTTGTTTCCTTTTTATTTTTTCTTTTTTTATTTTCAATTCTCCTAATCACTCCCAGGGCAAACACATGGAAGTGGTAAATTTTAATCAGCAATATTGCCTGTGCTTCTCTTCTTTATTGCACTAGGAATTCTTTGCATTCCTTACTTGCACTGTCACTGTTAATTTTAATGACATGACTTGCCAAAAATATGATTGGCTGTACACTACATTGATTGATGCCTGAATAATAGGAAATGAATTTGGTAAACTGAAAATGTAACTGTCAGATTTTAGCTGCATTTTACATGTGTACTGATGTTTACAATAATGCTGAACATTAGGAATTTCTCGTTTATACAAAACTTTCAAATTATTTATTACTAGTGCACTTGCCAGTTTTTTTAAACTGTAAAATAAGTGCATAAAGTTAAAGCTTATTTTTATGTGGCCTCTTTCATGATTTCTTACACAGATGTTTTTGTAACACAGTATAACCTGCAACATAAATTGTTTTCTGTATTATCATATTACAACTTGATAGTCACATTTTAAGTGCTTCACATTTGTAGGTGTGTGGTCTGTAACATATTTTCAGTTCAAATACGGAACATATATGTATAGCCATTACCCACATGACGTTGTGTCTAGTATCTTACTGATCTAGAAAAGGAAAGCTATGGAGGAATTAACTAGAATTTTAGGTCATGAATGCTGTGGGGAAAAATGCATTTTATTTCTTCTAAGCTATATAATATGCATTTAAACTCTGCCAGAAAAATAACTATTTTGTTTTAACCTACTTTTTCTATTTAGTAGTTATTTGTATAAATTAAATAGAATGTTTTCAAGTCAAACAAAAGTGTTTTAGTTCTCTTACTGCCTGTCAGTAACGAAGGTGTACTAATGCAGCAGTGGGTATTGCCAGTCATGTGCTTCCAGGTGAATAGAGCTGGTCCAATTCAATACCGGGTGGAACACCGAGGGACTGAAGCTGTTAACAGTTGTTTGTCTAGGTGTGTTTTTCCTGTACTGAACTGGATCCCAAAATAGTGCAGCAGGGAACTGGTGTACTCTCCTTAGACGTGACATCACCTATGTCCATACAAACCTTCCAGAGCATGCCTTGCAGGAGATAGAATGCCATCTCCTAGTCTTATGGGGAAGAGCTGAGCTTTGTGCTGAGAGAACTGTTTTCTCTGCCCATACCTCTTGATAATTTATTTGTTGTGCCAAGTGGAAGAGTAACAAGGAAGTGACAGCACCCTTTCACCTTTGATAAAGAACTCCTTTTTTCATGGGCTTGACATCTTCCAGTAATCTAAGGACCTGAATAGTAATCAGTCATTCAGAGACACGTCCTCTCTGGGTTAAATTTGTCTGAAGTTCCCTTCTGTGCTGTAAGTCCACCAGGTTCTGCTCTCCTGTTTCTCTATAACTCTTCCTTCTCAGCCCAGTCTTCCTTGCCTAACTCCAGCCAAGTGGCATACCTTTCTTTTTCTGCATTTCTAGTGTAGAAGTGGCAGCCAGGTTTGCAGGGCATGTACTGCGTGGGGCTAAGAGGCAGCATGGTACAGTCACTCTTCAAAGCAGACTGAATTGATACCAGTTGCTGGGTCTCTTAATTATACTTCGAAAGAATCTGAGCAGATGCAGTGCTGAAAAAAAAAAAAAAAGAAAGGCAGGATCTGATTAGTTGTTCTTGTTAGGTTTTAGTAGGAAGTTAAAGCCTCTGCCTGAATGCACTCTGGTTTGCTTTAAACTGACTTGTGTATGTGATGCAGTCTGAGCTAACTGCTCAGTAGCTGCAGCCCAGGAGGGACAGTGTTTAAGCACCAACATGGGCAAATCAGTCTGTTGAAGTGCAGATGCTGTATCAGTGGAAGTAACTAGAGACAGTTACAACTGCAAATAAGTGTCTGTATTGGTGACAATTTTTTGATACAGAGCATTGCTGAAGTTCTAGGTGCCTGGTGTGTGCATATATGTATTTCTTTCACTGTATTTACATGATGGAACAAGCATCAGTTTTTAACACAAAAGGGGGGCAGTGAGGCAACCTCCTGCAGGTGTTCCAGGCTGCTGCAGGACTCAGAACTGAGGACAGCTGGGTATGTCTGGACAGTGAAGGAAGAGGCAGGAGGTGGCTCCAGCAACAGACTGGGACAGAGCCAGAGGTAGAAGTTCAGTGTGCAGTGATTTTTGAAGTGGCTGGTGAGGGTTTTTTTTCCACTTGGAGTTTTCACATCTCTAGTATTTTCCAGCACCAGGTGGTGAAGAAGAGACACAATTTGTCATGCTGATGATTTGCAACAGTTCTGGCCGTGTTGGCTGAATTTGCAGTGCCTTTCTCTAATGCTAAGATACTGAGTCACAGCATCTGACTAGATATTAGGGAAGATGGTCATGTTAAATACTTGATCTGTCTCCTCTCTCTGTTGTAGCATCTTCTGAAAAGTAGGAGGACATGGCTTCAGGTTGGAAACAGCTCTGTATACTCCGTAGCGGTTTACTGTGCCCCATCTTTAAATCCCTCCAGCAATGGTGACTGCCACTTCCCTGGGCAGCATTCTCCAGTGCTTGCCAACTCTTTCAATGAAGCCATTTTTCCTCAGATCAAATCTAAACCTCCCCTGGTGCAACCTAAGACTGTTTGCTATCATCCTATCACTTGTTACTTGGGAGAAGGGACTGACCCCCACCTCCATACGGCTTCCTTTCAGGCAGTTGTAGAGAGGCTTAACAAACCCAGTTCCCTCAGCTGCTCCTCATGATACTTGTGCTCCAGATCCGTCATCACCTTTGTTGCCCTTCACTGGGCATGCAAAGGAAAACCAGCTGCAGGATAAAAACACAAACCATAAAAGCACTCCATAATATCCCATTTATACCCTGTTAGGTGAAGAAGATTAAAGGAGCAAGTCATTGACAGGGTAAAAAAAATCTGTCCATCAGTGTGCTAGACAAGATCACTTTCATTGGTACAGCTGCTGCTTCCTTTTGCATATCAAAACATTCAGAGATTATTTTAAAAACAATTCATATTCATGCCCTGCTAATGATGCATTTTTGGTCCCAGCTTTGACTGAGCTATTTGAACTGTTAACTAAATTATTTTTAATTAGGTGACTGTGTGGCAAACTTGAGTCAAGCAAATTGAGTGGAAAATAGTTAATTTCTTATCCCTGGAGTTAGGGGTAAGTCATTCAGCACTTTGCTTTTCTAATGTATATTTGCTACTGAGGATAGTGGAGGTCTGCACTTTCAGAAATCAGCAGAAATGACAGTGTTGTAAATAGTCCTTTGGGAACTAGATGGTGGTGTGCCTGGGAGCAGAGAAGGAGAAACTCAGTGACATCCACTGAAGGATTGATTATGTATGGTCTGTGTTATTTAACCTCATTTTTGGGTGTCTGGACAGTCAGGAGAAAATTGGTTGCTGCTTTTCCCCTCAAGGCGTGTAGGTTTTGGCAGTGTGTGTGGGGGAGTCTCCAAGTGATGTATATGAAGGTAATACCCCCATCCCTCGTGCTGTTTTTCTAGCATGTTTATTAATCGGTGTTCCTCTAATACCCCCATAAAATCTAATCTTCTAAAGAGATTTGGAATGCTTATATATAATATGCTGCATTAATGCTACATTTATTACTATGGAGATGGCACAAGCAGTTCCGTAGTTGAATTATTTATGTGTCTGGCAGATTCGCACTGTACACAGCCAGTATGGATCTGGGGTGCTGTCATTCGAACAGTGCCTGGCCATATATCAGAGCCCTATGAAGAGGAGGCATGAGTAACAGTACTTGATTCAGTTTTCCTGTTGATAGTTATGACTGCCTGCCAGTTAAAGGAGGAAGGCTGGGCAAAAAAATAGAGGTACTATAGATGGAGGGGGGGGCAGGGAGGTTGTAGCTTTTTTGTCTGGATTTCTCTTTCTCATGTGCAGGAGGCTTGTTGCTTACTGGTTAGGAATACATTGCACTTCGAGAAGTGTCTGGGGACAGCTGCCTAAAGCAGCCCAAGGCCAGCAACTCAAGTTAGTGTTGTGGTAGTGAAGTCACTGGAGGCTTCCTCCCACTTGTCTGTAACTTTCATCATGAGCCTTCTGTGCTGGAATTATCCTTGAAAAATCTATATTGGGCTTCCAGAATTTTTTACTTACCTGAATTAAACTATTTTGGCAAGGAGGGACAAGGAGGAATTCTCTTCCTGCAGGGCAAAATGGCAGCTGTGCAGAAAGATCAGCCTTGGCGTAGTGGTTGGCAGGGGAGAAGGGAAACAACAATTTACAGGTGCTGTGCCATTTATAGAGAGAGAAGTTAAATCTTTCTCAAACATGGATTACATTTGTTTTTATTATTTTTTTTTTTAATGTTTTAAAGCTAAAATGCATGTGGGGAAAGCAAGCATTTTGTCAGCTGTAGAGCTAATGGTGTGCTGTGACCGGTACACTCACCTGGGAATAGCATGTTTGCTTTATTCCCAGTTGGAACGAAGAAAAAACCCACCATGCTTCTAGTGCCTGAACGAAAAAACTGTGCCATGACACAGGCCAAAGCACGCCAGGAAAAGCAACGCACAGCCGTACATGGTTTACGTCAGTCTCTGCTCATCATGGTGGAAGAGGGGCTGCAAGAGGGACCTCCAGAAAACATGGAGGAGAAGCTGGAATGTTCTCTGTGGAAAGTGCACTTTCTCACTGGTTACGGACTCATCTTGTTAAAAGAGCTGTGAAGTCTGCAAAAGGGATCTTCGGATGGGTGTGAGACATCTGCTCACTGGGTCAACCTGTTCTGTGCCAGCCAGACTGCTCAGAGGTCAAGGAGCATGGTCCTTGTGGGGATGGTGGCCTGCAAAATGATACACCAAAGTGCCTGCCAGCTATCAGCCTTGGGAGACTCAGTTATTTGGGTATTTTTGTTGGTGGTGCTTTTTAGTTGGTTTTGGTTTTTGTGGGGTTTTTTGGTTGTTTTTTTTTTTCTCTTTAAAGGTGTCCCCCTTTTCTGCCACGGTCGTTGCCATGTGTTGCTCTGTGTGCAGTGGCGTTTGTCCCAGCAACATGTCTAAATTATGGGGTGTAGCCCTGGCACAGCAGCATGTCCTGTTTTCCAGTCTGGTGTAGCTCCTCAAGGACTTTCTTTATACTTACAGTTCTAATAAATATCCCTGCTTGTTCTTGACCAAGATGTTCCTACTGTATATCTGTGGCTGGGTCAGCAGCGCTGTGCAGCCCCCATGGGCTGTGCTTCCCCCTGACCTGGTGCAAGGCAGGGGGTTACACCAGATGGGGAGGGTGGTGGAGGCCATGGCTCTGCTGGAGGGTGTGTGGGGTGTGGGATGTGCAGTGCCCCTGGGAGCAGAAGAGGGAAGCATCCCACAGGAGCTGCTCTGTCCTCCTCCCTGCTGTGTGGTCAGCTGCTTGTGGGGCTTGAGCCTGTGCTTCAGAGGGCCTTGTCCTGGCATGTTTCATCTTTGTGAACTGCACGAGCGATGAAGCAGCTGATTCACAGATGACGTGAGGTGGGTTTTAACAGTTACTTAACACTGATAATTACGAATTCTGTCTTTACAACTGCAGTCACTACCAAAATGCCAGCCACATTTTCCAGTGCAATAACAGGGTTTCACTGTCACAGAAGCCCTGAGCTCCTAAAATCACTAACATTTGGATACGGGCATCAGTTTTAGCAGCTCCTTGTGTTTGTGATTATGCTAAAATCTGTTCAACAAGTGAAAAGCTGATGCTGTGTTCAGCCTCAACACCTGTATATTTTTAATCTTCCTGTAAGCATCTGGGAAAGCTGTATTTTTTTTTTTCTTTTGGTGGCTTTCACAGCATCTAGAAGGAGCCACTACACTCTGACCTGGTTAACTCGGGTTAAAACAGCCCTTTAGGAAAGGGAGGAAGAGGCAACTGGTTACAGTACTGCACAGCTTTCAGGCCAGTTCGGAGTTAGTGCTACACTTTATGGTTGCTTCTTTCTACTGATTTAAAGATATTGGAGTGCCTTAGGTGGAGCAAAGCAGCAATATTTATCCCTTGCTAGTGTACAAGTGTAAAATCAGGATCTAGCCCTGGGTGTTGCATCAGGATTGTACCTGGTCTCCATGTTTTCCTAATCAAACTGCAGGAAGAGCTTTTCAACATGATAGCTCACTGGGGTGTGCGACCTCCAATAGCCAACTTGCTGGCCAGGCTCAGTCTGCTGAGTGCCTTTGGTCCAGGTGTTTGTGAACACAATAAAACAGAGTCTCAGGCCCACTGTTGGAAGAGAGGTGTCTGTTCCAGGTTTTCCTGATGCACGTAATCATACAGGTGTCTGCAGCACTGGGAATTTTGCTGAGCACTTGCTTGTTTGTACCCACAGCAGCCAGCCTGTGTGGTCTTGCCAGGGGTTGTGAGCTGGGCTGGTCTCCCGGAGCTCTGAGCTCCGGCCAGACCCTTGAATAGCCCATGAGGTGTGGAGCTGGGCCTGGGCAGGGTCTGGGAATGCTGCAGGCTCAGCCCTGTGGACCTCAGGACGTGCTGCTGCTCAAGTGTGCCTGCCTGATCCCTGCTCCAGCAGCTTCACTGGGATATGTGTGTGACAGCTGAGGGCTGCAGCAGTTCTCTGCATTGAGTGTTGGGGTAGGCACCCTGCAGAAGCATTGTGGGCACGTCTGATGCCCAGCTCCCCAGCCCAATCCACCCCTTTCTGTGCTGGCCATGGGCACACTGGAGCCCATCTGCCACCATTTGTCTCCTCCTTCCCAAACTCCCTCTCTGTATCTGTTCCTCCCTCACCTGTCTGGGAAGTTGTCCTTGTGCCTGGACAACTTCTCCAGTGCAGTACCTTCGGCTGTGCCCACCTTCCTCTGATCTCCGTGAACTGCTCTTCCCCTTCCAGGCTGAGAGAAAAGCTGTGCATCAGCTATGGGAAGCTGTGCCAGAAGGAAATCACACTTAGCTAGGCCAGGGATCTTTTTTGTTAAAGACATTAAAATCTGGAGTCAACCTGTTCCTTTGATCTTAAAAGATCGTGACATACTTGACTGAAGCTCAGTGACTGTTGCTAGCTAGATTCAAGGGCTTTGCATCACACCAATCTCTTCCCTAGAGGTCTCTGCAGCAGTCTTCTCCATTTTCACCACCCAAAAACCCCCTACCCCAAATACCATAAATATTTCAGATTCACAGCATAGATCTACTTTTATTCTTGGAATGTTCTCCTGGAAAACCTAAGGCTTTAAAACGTACCCAAGGTGACAGGAGAGATAGAGAACTGTTGGATGCTAGCCAGGAACTTGCAAAAATAGCTATTGCATTACATTGCCTACCTCCAATAAAGAGAATGTAACTTTAATACAAGTGCTGAAAAGGAGGAAATTGAGAGGAATAAGGATAGTGGAACTGCTAATAGAGGAAAAACTTACCATAACTCAGTATATAAAGAAGCTGAAAAGGAGGGGAAAAATAATGCCTACCCATTTATTCTTGTTTGACTATTTACTGTACATGGATCATGGAGTCTTTAATTCATGGAGTCTTTAATGCATGGAGTTAAAAATAGCTTAATATTTGTCATACACTTGAGCTGTTTAAGAAATCTCCCTGTATCCTGGGCTGCATCAAAAGGACCGTGACCAGCAGGTTAAAAGAGGTGATTCTGCCCCTCTGCTCTTGTGAGACCTCACCTGCAGTATTGTGTGCAGTTCTGGTGTCCTCAGCATAAAAAGGACATGGAACTGTTGGAACAAGTCCAGAGGAGGGCCACGAGGATGATCAAGGGACTGGAGCACCTCCCATATGAAGACAGGCTGAGAAAGTTGGGTCTGTTCAGCCTGGAGAAGAGAAGGCTGCGTGGAGACCTCATAGCAGCCTTCCAGTACCTGAAGGGGGCCTATAGGGATGCTGGGGATGGACTCTTCATTAGGGACTGTAGTGACAGGACAAGGGGTAACGGGATAAAACTTAAACAGGGGAAGTTTAGATTGGATATAAGGAGGAAATTCTTTACTGTAAGGGTGGTGAGGCACTGGAATGGGTTTCCCAAGGAAGTTGTGAATGCTCCATCCCTGGTGGTGTTCAAGACCAGGTTGGACAGAGCTGTAGCTGACGTGGTTTAGTGTCCCTGCCCATGGCAGGGGGGGTTGGAACTAGATGATCTTAAGGTCCTTTCCAACCCTAACTATTCTATGATTCTAAATGTGGAACACAAGCAACAGTGTTTTCCATCAGGAGTTCAAGCACTGAACATCAGCACTCCTACCCTTTGTTCCCTTGGCCATTTCCAGCAGTTACCAGTGGATGGTTCAGTTTTCATTTTGCTTTTCCTCATGAATCTTCTATCATCTCACTCCTCTGCAAGGTGGTTCCTAAACTGGGCCTCCAGGAGCTCCCCATAGAAAATCTTCCGCATAGCCCTGATGCTCAGTACACGCTGACTGACCCAAAGCCAGGGTTAGTCGTAGGAAGCCATAGGAAGACTAAAATGGTGTGCTCTTGTCCATACTGGTATAGAAAGAACTGGTGAGAACGTGTCTCGGGAACTTCCCCAGCACTGTTTACCTCTGAGCAGTGGTCTCTCTGCTTGTGCTTTTCACAGGTGATTAATGGATGAAAGGTCAAGTCCTTGCTATGTTAGGTTGGGCATGAAGCAGAGCACCAGCTAAAAAGCTGGTCTGGGCTTAGCTCATGTTTCACACTTAATGCTGCAGAAGGCAACAAAGAGGAGCAAGGACCAAGTGCCTGAGTCAGCAGCTTCATCATGCTCTGGTTCTGCTGCCGTTTTCCTTGCAGCAACTGCTGTCTCAGCACCAGCAGTATTGTGAGGAGAAGGTGGCACGGTCAGTGCTGGGATGGCGAGAGGAGGAACACTGCCAGTCACCCCAAGAAACGGAGGTAAGGAGCAGAGGGGGCAGTCCCATTAGCAAATTAACTGTTTAATTGCACTAATCGCACTCTTTAGACACTCCTTGTGTCTGAATGATGCTAAAATGTTCTGAGAAGTTCCGTTGTTACCTTCCTTGTCAAGAAGGCACCTGCTCGGATTGATGTGAACTTTTAATACAGATTTATGGGCGGCTACTCTTCATTAGATATTTAAGGTCCCTTCCAGCCCATTCTACGAAGATTCTGGAGCTGTAGAAAGCAGCGTTTGGGGAAAGGGGTAGGGGTGGTGACTAGGGAACTGTAAAATGGCTCTTGGAACAGTTTGGGATTTTTTTTACTCTTTTTCTAGTTGCTATGGCCAGCAATATAATGTATTTACAGGAATGTATCATTCTGGTGGCAGTTTCTTTAAGGCTTCATAGTATTTTTGGATGAACAGAGTGGGAAACAGACTGCAAGACTTTTGTTGCAAGACAAAAGAGACAGCTCTGTAGTTAGAACACTGAGCTGCGATGTAGATGACCATAGTAAGTGGTAACTACTGACGTGCTGGCCATTCTGGGATGTCCATACATTTCATTTTGTTTTGCTTGCACAAAATTTCAATAGGTCTCAGTGTTGTCCTGATGTGGAGCAAAACAAATTACAAAACAAGATTCTTGTTTTCCAGCCAGCCCTAGAAGTACTTCCAGTTGGCAATCGTTTTTATGGTGCTATCCATTTCCAGAGACTCTTAAATCCCCAGGATATGCTATTTCTGTTCTACTATGAACCATGCCATGCAAACATCTAACTTGGGAGTACATTTGCCTCACAATACCTCAAAGTGTGGTGGGTTTTTTTTGTCCCCATTCCTTGTTTTGTTATTCTTTCCTTTTTTTGCTAGCATTTGGTGTGTCAGAGGCCTGATGAAGTTTAGAGACAAAGGGTGAAGGAGCAGTGATTGTAGGTAGCTGGGGACCCAAATCTGCAATCACTGAATGCTCTAGAAGCACAGTAAGATGTGAGTAACCCACTTCTCTCCCCCTCTCTGCCCTTAATGTGCTTTTTAGTAGATCCTGAAGTGCTGTTTCAACCAGTGACCCATTAATACAGACTTCTGCCTCAGCTCAGGCATTTTCAGCAGGAGCTGCTCCCAGCAGCTCCGTGAGTGACCCCCAGCTGTTGGCATTGGGAGGAGGAGGAAGGGCACTCGCTGCTCTTCATTCTCACTTCCACAGTAATAAAGACATACATAGAGAATCCTACTTCTGAATCACAGAAGTTCCATTTGAATTCAGGTGTTGTACTTTGTACTCTTTCTGTATCTCAAAACAGTTCACCAAATCTGTGGCTGTTGAGCAACATCGGTAATCTGAGAAAAACCAACAAAACAAGAAAAGGCCAGTGTTCACAGGATTTGAGCCCATATGCTGCTGCTTTAACAGTAGGCTTTGTTACATACCATAGTAAACTTGGGTGCTTCCTAAACAGGAGCTGTGGTTGAGGGCTGGAGGCAAACAAGATACACAGTATGGAGAAGAGGGTTGAGAGAATATAAATGGGTTCAGTGTTTTTTTGTTTTATTGGGTTTATTTCTTTGGGTTTTTTCATTCTGCATCAATAGCAGCTATAATGCCATTTATTAACATGGCGCCTATTGAAGGTGGTTAACTGACAGTTTGAAATGCATTGTTCCAGATTTCAAAGACGCCATATAATACCAAACATAATAGCATATAAAGTGCCCAGACAATTAATTTTTCAATGACCTAGATGGAAACAAAAGGCCTCAAGTGTGTTTTGAAGACAGACAGCATTATCAGAATTAAATCACACGAATGAGTTTAACACAGATAACATTGACAGCATTGCCATGTGATGTATAAAAAATCTGGATAGAGCATTTGGCATGAGAGGTACGATGGAGCAATAAAATTAGTATTCTGACACACTACTTTTCTTTCATAAATACAAATATAAATGTGGGGGGAAAGTGGAAGAAACTTGTTAGATATTTAAGTATATTGCCATTATCTGTATTCTAAGTAGCAGGGATTGATTTGTGTCAAAAAGCCTTACAATTTCTAGTAGGTATGTATTGAGATCCTAAATAAGGTACTCTGGCTTTGGCATGCAAGTATCTGTAATGTTGGTTTTCAAGAACAAGTCTTCATTCACTGGAATTATTTAGTCCATCAGTTCACTACCCTACTAGGATTCTCATGTGTGTGTGTATACATATGTATATATAGGGGTTTTGTCTCCAAACTGGTGTTTAGTTGGTGTTTAGTCATGACTTACTGATGAAGCATCTGATCAAAACAGCAGAAGGAACATTGTCCAGAACAGCGGGGTAGGCTCGTGCCTGGCACCAGCTTTAGAGATGACATTCCCACCCCTCTGTTCTTTTCCCTCCATGTCCTATCTGCCAGAAGACTAGGCATCCTGTCCCTGACAAGATGTCTTACTTGGGACAAAAGTACCATTTTTATTGTTATTGGGTGTCTGGTAACTTTTCCTGAGCTCAGCAATTCTCTTCTAAAACGAAGCCATCTCTGCAAGTCCCTACATCAGACTGGGCGAGTCCAGCCTTTGACAATGCAGTGATCACTATTCACTGAATGGTTTGAAATCCCTTAGGATGGGATGCTAATTAACAGGTCTATCAATTTTGTTGTGATATTTCCTCACTCTCAATGTGCACGAAGTGAATAAAACCAGAGGTTTTGGACTACGTGAATACATAAATTTGGTAAAATAACACATATAATGTAACCCCCTGGAGGGGGTTGGATAGATGCAACCTGTATTCCTACTTGTTCCAGCTGGTGAATGCTACATCCAGATGGATAAATCCTCTTCAATTTGAGCGGAGTTTTTCTTCTCCACTTTAATGGAACTAGATTTATTTTTCACTGAAACTTACTTGACTTAATGCAGCATCAGTGTTTCATCATAACTCAAACAAAAAAGAAAAAACAGAAAGCCTGGTTGGCTTCCCCCCCCCCCCCCCCCCATCTAGTTATTGTTTTAATGAGCTTTTTCACGTAATTTGTCAGTAGTGTATTAAAAGTAATTTACTGCTTCTTGTGCAGGGTTCCATGGCACTGATGTTACAGATGTCACCTTGGAACAAAGTTAGTATCACGACAGAAGAAGAAATAAGATTTCCAGCAAACAATTCTCAACTTTTTGCATCCTTGACTGCACTTAGCAGTAACCCCACCTCGTGAGCTCCCTGAGCTCTGAGGCAACGGCAAAGAAAATACAGCACTCGCTTCACATTCAGCAGGTTCTGAGCACAGAGAGATTCTTGCTGGGGGCGCAGGGCAGCGCAAGGAACCCAGGGAAGAGGCTTCTCCTCAAGCAGTTACACCCCTGCTCTTCCACAAAACCTGCTGCAGAGCAGCGTGTCAAGGATGGCTTCATGGGTTGCACTTCTGTCCCTTGAGGTGCACTGGTGGGGCTTGTCCAAAAGTTCCAATTTTACCGTAAGTGGTATTTCTTATGCAAGCACTTCCTTTTCAAAGTTACTTTGGTTTTAGTTATCATCCACTCGTGTCTGTTGTTCCTGATGCAAATCTGCCCACATCCTTCAACATTCCTTCACCAAGAAATGAAGATAAAAATGCTCTGAAATGGAGTATGTTCCAGGGAGCAATAATCTTCAGTGAGCCTCTTCACCCTGAAAACCCTATATTGAACTGGGGATAGAAGATTGTTGGGGAAAGGGGAAAAAAGTTGAAATGAGAACTGTCACAGCAAATAGGAAGCCTGGAGGGGGTAAGGTTTCAATTCACCGTTTTCAATTTTGGGCAAGCTTGTGCTGCTTGAGAATTGTGTCCTGTTTTCACTCCTCTATAAAATAACGGGAGGATAGGATCATCCTGGTTAGAGACCGGACTTCTGAAGTCAGAACAACTGCCCTTACACGCCTTTACAGTTTTTCCTTCAGCTCTGCTGCTCGTTAGTTCTCTCACTGCACCACCAGCAGCAGCAGCAGCAGCAGCTACTGGTGGTCTGTCCTGTGGTGATTGATAGAACATGTACTAGTGCGATCTAGATGATCTTTTGAGGTCCCTTCCAACCCTTGGGATTCTGTGATTCTGTGATTCTGTGATTTCCTTTGCTGGGTCAAATATCCATGTAGGCTGCGGTCTTCGTCCAAGGGTACAAATGTAGAGATGCCTTGCAGGCTGAATACAAAGGGAATATTGCAAACAAGTGTAACAGTGCTCTTACTAGAGCATCACTGACACCATTCAGCAACCCCTGTTCCCTGAGCAAGCCAGAGAAACCCTTCTTCGGCAGCTAAGCAAGGTACTCCATGAGAATGAAGGTTATGGCTTTTAAATTGACTTGTTGGGTTTATAAAGTCTGAAGCAGAGTTATTAATGTAGTTCGTCAGCAATAAGCTATGCAACCATACTATTTCATGGATGTCATTGGAAAACAGTCTTGTAATCTTTGTACATCATCTCAGCCTGATGGTTTTGGTTAGATTTGGTCCAAATAAGAAACAAGAGTGCTCATTATATACATGTTCACTTAAAAGTGTATTCTAGACCAGCTGTCATTTTCTGGAATGAGTAGAGATTTGATTAGACTTTGCTATCTAATAATAGGTTAATTGTAGGTAGCATTTCTTAGACTAGATGTGTTTAACTACAAGATGCCCCCTGGTATCAATGAGTAAAGATAAACTCGTGCACATATGTTGTTGGGGATGGTGGGGAATTAAGGAATAGGAAGGGGTTAAGGTTGTTACAATACTTAATTAAAATGGCAGACTTATTGTGGGAGAGTTTCATTGTTTCAATGTTTAAGTGTTACAGATTCTCAACTAAGAAAAAGGTGCAATTATGATAGTAGATGTGAGAAGAAAAGGAGAAACTAAAATACCCAACAAATGCTAAGCAAAATGATGCTTGGAAAAAACCCTCAATATCTGCCTTATTCAAGGAAGAATGTAGATGCAGCTAAAAAATTGTTACAATGGGGAAAAGAACAGAAAATTGCAGACTGACATCTCCATGAACTTTTAAATGAAAACTATGGCTCTGCCTTGTCCTGTGTAGATGATTTAGTAGTGGCTCTGCATTTGTGTGATGGAAGTGCAAGGGTTAACACTACCAAATCTCTGATAGAAATATGCCCAGTACAAATTTATGTAATTTGTTGTAGGAGGTACATACAAGACAAGTGTTTTTAGCTATTTATAACCAGAGCTCCATTTTGCTTCACTGCGAGGTCAGGCACTTTGCTTTTCTGAAAATCAAACAAAAAAACTTGACTTAATAAAAACCATGGTACACCAAGGACAAACTAATTAGGACAAATGGAGTTCGATTTCGGCATTGCTCATGAGAACACGGAGCACGGCTCTTCTACTGTGTGCTGTGCTTCAGAGAAATTACCAAAGCGAGCAGCACAGGCTGTTAACAACGGGATAGAAACAAAAGGAGAGGCTAGTCATGATTAAGAGTTGGCAATTAGTGTTCTCTTCCTCCCTTCTGGGAACATGCTCCTGGGATGGGGAAAAACCTGTACACGTGTGTTAGCAGCGACGAACTGAGTTGTGCTGCTCCAAAAGAGAGTCTGGTAAAACCATTCACCATACACAAGAACATCACCGGGCAATTGGATGGTGAACTTGTCCACCGGCAGCATCAGGGTCACACTGAAATATGTTTGTCACCATTACACCTGGTCATACTGAGTATATATGTTTTTCTATATTTTGTCACTCCTCTCCAGCACTTGGGTACCAGCTGTCATGTTCTCATTGAGCTTGGCTTTATCACCTGCTTCAAAGTAAGTTTATACATTAGATTTTCCACAGGCTGTGAGATACAGAGGAAGGACGTACAGTAAACCACTGGATTCTGCTCTGTTGTTTTACCGAAAGGGAGAAAGTGTGGACCATTCTTCCTGCTGTACCCCTTTAAAGCTGGTAGTGAACATCGAAAAGCCTGTCCATTTTCTGTAGGGAGATGAAAAGTACATTTGGGGATTCTATTAAAACAAACAACTAACCGTTTTTCAATCAGAAATGTTTATTTAAAACCAGAATGGACTTTTCATTAAGAACTGCGAATTTCTTGCCATCTATAAACTTCGCTTCACGTTGTCGACAGGCACAGGAGATACTGTTTTCTTCATCACTTCTGTGAAGTGTGAACAAATGTGTTCTAGAGATTATTTTTAAAAACTGAAGAATAACCTTGTCTACTTTAATTGCATAGTTAATAATTCTATGTCTTCGTACAAAAAAGCAGATGTAATAATTACATGCTATGAACAAGAGATGAGTCTGCATGAGATATATTTACACTTTCTAGTAGCACTGAGCAAATGAAGTTATTTGTAAGTCTTCGAGAGGAGAGAAAGAAAATATGGATTTGCCAAGAACAGTGCTACATCTATCTGATTTTGTCAGAAAGAGCAGCAGCTAGATGTTAGTGAGGATTTTCACACTGTGGCATTACCACAGGCAAGAGAGGATCTACCTGAAAGTAACATATGGCTGAACAGGTACTCGTCAAGCCATAGAGAGCACTTAATACCTCTGTGGTTCCAGAAGGGAAGGAGTTGCAAATTCTTCTTCTATTATTTATCACTTTGACACCCAAACCTGCATTTATTTTTTTCTTGTTAGACCTTGGCATGTATTTTCTAATTGCTTTCCATTGTTCATAAAGCAGTAAGGTATATAATATGATGCTGTGTTACTTTTCAATACAGTATTACATATACCTACAGTGTTTGCTATGAAATAATCAGCATGTTGAACTTAACTGTAGTAAGATGTTGTCATTCCCATTGCATTTAATGATGATGGGGTGACATAGATGTCCATGGAAGGGGAAGAGAAGACCACATGCCTCTACAGCCTGCAGCAACTGGGGATGCTGCAGCTTTTGTCCCCATGCCCCAGGTGACGTCCCTTTGGTCTATATCTGCATGCGCACACAGTTGGAAAGGAAGGCAGTCATGCTTCCCCTATGGCATGCATGTTGTGTGGTTCTCTTTCTTACTCCTGGGAAGGCACCTCCCTTGGATACCCCTTTCCTACAGGAGTGTTCAAGTCCTCAGTGGTACCAGTGCTCAGTTGCTCTGGGCTCTTCCACAGGAGCCAGAATCGCACCAGAGCTGATCAGCTGCAGAGCTAACGAAGCACTTCCCAGGTAAAGGCTTCCATCACCGATTGTATTTCTGCACAGCTTGGCACTCTGTCTCTGGGACATTTTAAAAGAATTTAGTTAGATCTGCTTACTTTTTCCAAAGCAAGTTATGAAGGAGGATCCAAGGCTCTGGCTCCCAAGTCAGCAGGAATGCCTTGCTGCGGTGCCTAAGCTCAGTAGGATGGAGTGGGAGCATCAGCATGTGCATGCACTCAGCATTTACTATTGGCACATTGTCCTTCACGTTATTTGGGCCTCCATTCTACAGCATCAGCCTCTTAGTTGAACTGATTCCTAAATTAATTTGCTAATGTTAGCAGCAGACCATTGGAATGCCTTGAATTCCCAAATCCCAGGACCTTGCTGAAACTCTCTAATTACAATTGCCTTGGAAGAGGTGTTCAGAACAACAGCTGCTCAAACTCACCAAGTGAGCGAGTTGGAGGGAGGCTCTGTGTGATCCTACAGCGGAGAAACATCTGGCATTAGGAGCTAGTAAAGGTGAAGACCTTGTGAATACGGCCGGTGTTGTGACCCTGAACAAGCACTTACGGAAACTTACATGAATAAAATCAATTGGTAGCAATATAATTTTTCCCCCTCAGGCATTTTGATGCAATTATGGAACCTCTGCCAGCGCATTTGGAAATACCAGGTAGAACAGGGTAGATTGCAAAGGGCTGATTTGACAAATGTCACTAACTTCAGTACTGAAAAAAAACTGGAAAAAGATCGTTGCTAGGAATTACTGTCTAGGGAAGCCTGAAAGTCTTAACAGAGATGTCATAATAATAATAATAACGTATTGCATGGCAGCAATAAAGATCCAGAGATGCATGCTCCAATGTGTGGGAAATAGTGATTTTCTTTAAAATAAATACGGAGAAATGGAGCATGTGCAACACCTTCCTGAAAGTAGTTTAGGCCACATAGTCTGCTCCACTAACACTTTTAGTATAGACTTGATTATATTTTGATTTAGATTTCATTGGTTTATTTTTATGATGGTACATATAAGTACTGCTGAGCATTCGGGGTTAAATGCTGCAGACAATGTCACAGTGGTTTGTAGTGTGTAAGAGAGCTTTTTCAGATGCTTGTGCTATCCAGGCTGTAAGGAGATGATGGAGTTTATGAGGATCTTGATGAAGAATAGATTATAACAACACGTCGAATGAACGCTGAAAACAGTTCAGAATTTTGCTGTTTGTGAGGAATTTGGCACAGCCTGAAGGAAGCAACCAAGGGGAAGAACTCTAGATTCCTAGAAGGGTTAGAAGGGACCTTTTAGAGCTCATCCAGTTCCAACTCCCCTGCCATGGGCAGGGACACCTTCCACTAGACCAGGTTGCTCAAAGCCCCATCTGACCTGGCCTGGAACACTGCCGGGGATGGGGCAGCCACAGCTTCTCTGGGCACCCTGTGCCAGTGCCTTCCCACTCCCATAATAAAGAAATTCTTCCTAATATCTAAATGTTTCCTCTATCGGTTTAAAGCCATTCCTCCCTTGTTCTGTCACTACATGCCCTTGTAAAAAGCCCCGCTCCAGCACTGTAGGCCCCTCTAACCACTGGAATGCTGAAGAACACTAATATGTATTTGGAAAAAATCATAATTAAAACCTGAGGAGGAGAAGCCGTCGTTTCTTCTGGGCTAGCTTTACGTTTACCCTCCTTTGAGACTCTCAGAGGGCTGTCACGGTGAACCATTGCTCGTGCAGCGAGCGACGAGGCGGTGCCAGCCCGGGTTTCCCCTGGCAGAACCGGGGGGCTGAGCCGAACCCGGCTCCAGCGTCCCTTCCCCTCCGCACCCACGGCACCGCAGGAGGCCGAGCGGGACGGACGGGGGGGCTCCGGGCGGGGCAGCGCCGGCCCCCGCCCCGGCGGGGAAGGTAAGGGCGGGCGGGGCCGGCCGGGCCCCTCCCCGCTCCGCTATAGCTGCGGCCGGCAGCGCGGGGCGGGCAGCTGCCGGCGGGGCCGGCGCCCGGCAGCAGCGGCAGCAGCGGCAGCAGGATCCGTGCCCGCCGCCGGTGCGTGGCCATGTGGCGGGCGCCCAGCCCCGTGCTGCGAGTGGCCCTGCCGCTGCTGGGCGCCGCCGTCTCGCTGTGCGCAGGTAGGACCGGCACCGGGAGCGGCACCGGGCGTGCCCCGCCTGCCACCTTCGGCAACCGGGATGCGTGGTCGCCGCTGGGCGCGGGTGCAGCCATCGCTGCGCCGGGCGTCGGGACCCTCTCCCCTTCTCCCGGGACCTTCCCTCACCTCTGGTGCCCCCCGCCCCGCCGTGCGCCCGTTGCTCGACAGCTGTGCCCACGCCAGGCCGGGTCAGCGCTGTTTCTCGGGAGGTTAAGGAGCTTAATGCTTTTCATTGTGACCGGCGTATCCGCGCAAGAAATGGGTCAGCGGGGATTTACGGGGAATAACCAGCGCGGGGCTGGCTCCAGCCCACGCCCGTTGGGGCACTGCGCTCGCAGAAGTTAATCACAGAATGGTGAGGGTTGGGAAGGACCTTAAGACCATTCAGGTCTCGGCCGCTGGGTTCTAGCAAGGGCAGCCTGGTGGATCTCGCCGCGAGGGCGTTCGGGCGTGCACCCCACGCTTTGCTCGTGCACCCATAGCTCTGCTTGGTGCTTCAGAGGCAGCTTCGTCGAACTGAGCGCCCTTGGTCATGGTGAGAAGCTCTGGCATCTGCCTCGTGCGGGGTGTCCTGTGGGGCCGCCCAGGACGGTGTGCCCCATCCTGTCTTCCCAGCAGGACACAGGGGCCGATGGAACAAGGTTCACAAGTGCTGGAGGCTTCGGGCGGGGGCATGAAACACGCAGTGTCTAAGTTCTTCCAATAGAGGTTCTTCGCTTGCACAGCAGGTGCTATGAAACATTCATTCACCTCAATTTTTCATTTGAAACCCAAGCTTGTGCTCTCAAACAGGGCTCTGCAAACCAGCAGTTAGGCAGCATAGGATAGAATCTTTCAAATATATCTTTTTATTAGGTTTACTCTAATTTACTTTTCTCTCAATGTTTTAACTCCAGGAGCCTCTTGGTGTGATGCTCATTGCACTCTTGCAGAGAGGGGGTGGTCACAGCTCCAAGCTGAAGGGAAGGGGACTGTGTCCACCCCCCCACCCCAGTGCTCATATAATCCCTCCTTTTGGAAAAAGAGGAGTAACAAGGCTCTGCTGTTGATGTTTGAAGTACTTCTATAAAGTATTGTACATCCAGTAAATCTTTATGTCCTTCAACGGGTGTCAGACCTGGTCTTTCTGAGCTCTATATGTTTGTCTCATCTTCTGTTATTCAAGCTTAGAAGTGAACCACAGATACAGACAGCCCCATGCTACTCAAGGGTTTTTATGCTTGAATTGAACTGAAGCATCGCCAATGCTGTGGCCATTACTACTTCCCTCTGGAGACTATTCAGTACACTAATGAATCTCGTTGGCTTTGATTGTTATTTTTATAAAATAGTCTTGCACTGTTTTGCTCTCTGAAGTTTCAGTAGTACTGTCCTCTGTTTTTATTATCCCATTAGTTATCTTTTCAGAGTCTGGATTGGATAACGGGGTGTGTGTGTATGGTCCAGGGTAGGCAGACACCCTCTGCACCCTTACAGCTCTTCAGAGGGGGCGTTGAGGGGACTTACACATACCTAGGAACAGTCTTCAGGTCCTGAGCAGTGATTGCTGTTGAGTGTCAAGTATTTAGCTGTGCATCAGCTCGATCTACTGTATATAAGCTCACACTCCACTGCAAACCTGTCTGGACAGGGTATGTGACTAAGCGTGCTCTGATCATAGAATCATAGAATAGTTAGGGTTGGAAAGGACCTTAAGATCATCTAGTTCCAACCCCCCTGCTATGGGCAGGGACACCTCACCCTAAACCATGTCACCCAAGGCTCTGTCCAATCTGGCCTTGAGCACTGCCAGGGATGGAGCATTCACAGCTTCCCTGGGCAACCCATTCCAGTGCCTCACCACCCTTACAGTAAAGAACTTCCTCCTTATATCCAATCTAAACTTCCCCTGTTTAAGTTTTAACCCATTACCCCTTGTCCTGTCACTACAGTCCCTAATGAGGAGTCCCTCTCCAGCATCCTTATAGGCCCCCTTCAGATACTGGAAGGCTGCTATGAGGTCTCCACGCAGCCTTCTCTTCTCCAGGCTGAACAGCCCCAACTTCCTCAGCCCATCTTCATACGGGAGGTGCTCCAGTCCCCTGATCATCCTCGTGGCCCTCCTCTGGACTTGTTCCAACAGTTCCATGTCCTTTTTATGTTGAGGACACCAGAACTGCACACAATGCTCCAGGTGGGGTCTCAGGAGAGCAGAGTAGAGGGGCAGGATCATCTCCTTCGACCTGCTGGTCACGCTGCTTTTGATGCAGCCCAGGATACGGTTGGCTTTCTGGGCTGCGAGCGCACACTGAAGCTGGCTCATGTTCAGTTTCTCATTACCAGCACCCCCAAGTCCTTCTCTGCAGGGCTGCTCTGAATCTCTTCTCTGCCCAACCTGTAGCTGTGCCTGGAATTGCTCCAACCCAGGTGCAGGACCTTGCACTTGGCATGGTTGAACTTCATAAGGCTGGCATCAGCCCACCTCACAAGCGTGTCAAGGTCCCTCTGGATGGCATCCCTTCCCTCCAGCGTATCAACCGAACCACACAGCTTGGTGTCATCGGCAAACTTGCTGAGGGTGCACTCAATCCCACTGTCCATGTCAGCGATAAGCTGATAAGCTTTTTTACCCCCTGTTCTCTGTCATGCAAGCGTGTCATGGTGCCCCAGTATTCAGGTGTGGTTGTAGCATTAAGGGGAAAAGTATTTTGCTACTGATGTGGTGAATGGTCCTGCTGTTTCCTGTATGCTTACCTGCTATGGGCTTCTCAAAATTGCTTCTCCCTCCTGGCTCTCACCACCTTTGCTCTCCATCACCTCCATGTGTGCTGTATCAAAAGCTTTGCATGCTCTTCCATACTCTTCATAATATTATTTCAGGGAATTAGAGTACTTTGGGTGCTGTAAGCATTTCTAAATAAACAGGAGTTGAGGGTGCAGATTGCAGTAAGGAAGAATGTTGCTGTATCTGCTGGTGGCATGTTAGCCTCTTGTAGCACTGAACTGTCAACACTGAACTGCCTTCTATTCCTTGAGAGCCTTCAGGCATATGCTAAGTTTGTGAAAGTTTGTTTCCCACTTAAAAGCATTTTAATCTCCAGAAAGCAAACCATGAAAACCGTAAGCTGTCCCTGATGCATGGCAAAGATGCCTGTAGGTACATTAAAATGGGTAGGTGTGGATCTTCACTGTAACCGTGGGAGTGCCAGGAGTTTGTGTAGCTGAAAGCACAGACACACAAAAGCAACGACTGCTTACAGCCAGGTATAATAGAAATTTGCTGTATAAAAGTGAGAAGCAAAATAGGTTGCTATTGTAAATTGCTACATAATGATAAATATATGAAAATAGCACAGATTTGGACTGTTGCTGTGAGAGTAGTAATATAATAAAGCAATTTTATCTTCTTATCTTGTTCATGCTGTATAATATCCCTGTACTGAGTTATAAACAGTTGCTGAAAATGCTCTGTGGATCTCAAGTCTGAATGTTGAGCTCACTGTTTATTCCAGTGTTTCCTATAGGACATAAACTTGGGCTACAAGTCTGAGGTGTGTAACTCTCACAGCAATAGCTGCTGTGAACCGTCAACTGCGCATCTGTGTACGTGTGTGGTGCTGAAGGGTCCAGTGAGCCGCATTCTGCGAAAAGCATCTTTGTTCCAGCTTAATCATTTGGTTTGCTTAGTCCTTATTAACTGGCAATATTAAAAAGCCTACATGTTGTCAAGCACCGAAAATAGTATGTCCCTGGAAAGAAGTATGGCAGTAGCAAAGCAGTTGTACTTCACTGCACAATTTAGTTCACTGCTGTGTGACAAATTATCTGTATGATGCTGTCTTCTCATTTCTGTGTGTCACTGAAGCTCTGTTTTCCTAGCTTTTAGTAAAAAGCTATAAAAATAAATAAGCTTTAATGAAATGACACAGACGAGAAGCACAAGTGTTTTATGGCCCAACTGTGATCTACCAGGGTGTCTACCAACGATTCACACAGATAAAAGACTGTATGTGGGATGAGTGGGTGCAATTTCATTTTGCTTTTTTGAAGTAGCTCTAGATTCTTACCAGTTGTGTGCGATGATTATTGTAGTCTGTAACGTGGCCAGGATAGTTTGGCACTTTTGAAGAGCACTGCTGAAACAAGAGCGATACAGTTGCTCTCCACGTGCAGCAGTGCGGCCATTCATCCCTGTCAGGTAGGGTATGAGCTGCTGCATGTGCCTGTTGGTTCAGCTGTACACATGTTGGAGTGTCTGATGAACTCTGTCTTGGGTTACGGCATTTGCGATGTCACAGCTTTCCACACAAATCCCTAGGAAAAGGGCTCTTGGACATCCTGCTGAAGCCCCTTGGAGCCATAGCCTGCTACTATATTCTTTGTATCAGGTGCAGGGAGGGATAGGCTCAGGGATTTTTTTTTATGCTTATTTCTTGTAGGCTAGAAATTCAGCTTCTGCCTAGCTGGGGAGGTTCTGATAACCTGGTAATTAACATAACCATGACATGAAAGTGTTGAGCGGTGAGCAGATAATAGGGAAGAGATATTTGGATAATAACTCCCTGTTCAAAAATGTGATTTCCTCTCTTGTAACTGAAGTGCTGTTAGGCTCTGAATTATCATGGTTCATCTCTAGCTACCATGCAGAGAACAAAGTCCTAACTGAAGCCGAAGTTGGATACCTTAATCTAAATGCTGTGAATACCCACTGAGGAGGGCCGTTACCTCCCCAGCACCTCTGAACATGTGTAGGTGAATCTGGGCACAGCAAATCACTCTGGGGGTTGATGGTTTTGTCGCTTTAGCACATGTCCTGTCCTGAGTGCTGTCAGAGATGCTGCAGCACTGGGGTCCACCAAGATTGGAATTCTTCCATTGCCTTAGGGGTGTAGTGATGGATGTAACCCTGCCTGTGCCAGCCCTCCTTCAGAGGTGGCTTCATTTCACTGCTGGGTGTAGCCCGGGGAATGCCTTTTTCCAGAACAAGTGGTATTTGCAAGTTAATTTCTTCTTACGGAAGAGAACAGGAAAGGACCTACAACAATCGTCTTGTCCAACTGCCAGTATGCAGTCGGAATTCTGTCTTTTCTGTGCTTGGTTCGTCTTCAGTTTGACCGGCAAAAATAAATGAAGTGCACTCAAAAGTCAATGTTTCCTGAATTCCATGTTTACCAGGAAGCTGAATCTAGGCGATTGGAGCAGTATTTGCAGGACTTGCATCCCTCTCACTTCGCCAGCAGTAAGCATTTTCAGTCTGACATAAAGTGGGGCAAAACCACCATCAGTTAAGTAAAAGGGATGTTTTAGGTTTCCAAATGATTTGAAATATTATGCTCACCTTAGGACAGCAATTTAAAACTGTTAAAATTTTCATCCTAAAAATAGAATTTCATCCTTCAGTACCTACCTATGTTTTTGTGAAAAAAGCTGTATTTAACTAGAGGGGAGCTGTATGGCAATAGAAAAGGCAGTCAGTGTCATTTCCTGGATGTAAAGTACCTTGCCTGACTCTCTTCAGACGTTGGCTATATTCAGCTTTCAGTGCTAGGGATTCTTTTTTATGCATGCCATTTCACACTGGCAGTTGGTGGTAAATGCTGTCAGCACTGTGCTATTGCAGCTGCCTCCCCATGGAACTCGTACCCTCAGCCCTACACTGGATCCTTCTTCAGCGCCTTACAGACCAAGACCAGCACATTCTTCTTCAGCTTTATGTGTAGGCTGTATCTCACAGAATTCTTGCATGCATTGTGTTTGGCTTGCACGGCTTCCTAAAGCACACCTTTTCAAAGGATATCCTGCATAATCAAAACCAATGAGAAATTAGCAAATGTCTGACAGCTTATTCCAACAAAAATAATTTCTTTCGGTTTCATTGCTCTCTCCCTGCTCAGTTATCATTAGTTTAAATGCCTGGCCTCAGCTTCTGTCTACTGCTTTTCTTGGTCATGGTTGCTGAGCTTTTTTAGAAGAAGGATTTTGAGTACCTAGTGCCCTACTTCCAAAGTTAAGATACTTGCAGATGTTAATAAAATCACTTCCCATACGTATTTTTAAGGAATGAAAATATTGGAACTACCTGGTGCTGTCACTCTAAGGCATTTTCTTCAGTTCTGGAATATGGACTTTTCCTTTCTAGAGCTTTCTAGTTTTTGCCTAGTTTGGTATCAGTCCTCTCTGCAGTATATTTATGTAGTGAGCTTTTAATCTACTATTACTCCTACTGCTTTTTGGTGGGTTTTTTTTTCCAGAGTGGGAACTTCTCTGTATTCTTCATAGTAGCCCCCAAAACAAGGGTTTTTCAACACTTGTCATTACTCAAGGTTCTGGTTTCCTCTTCTGAAGAAATGTTGCCAGATAATGAATGTGACAGGGACGCGCTGTCACGTCCATGGATGTGGAGACCCATGGGCTCGCGGCTGCATGCGGGAGCCAGAGGGGTGGTCCCTGCAGCCCCAACCATCGCTGCTCCTCCAGCACATGCTTGAAGAGGGAGGGTGGGACACGGTATGAGTACAGAACATGCTGTCCGGACTGTCCCAGCTCTGGCAGCTGGCAGGTTAGGGGCTCTCAGTTTGAAGATGGGTTTGTATCTGTGTATGGCAGCTTCTACAAATCTCTTGTACGTAAGGGTGGAATTAGCCAATGATTTTTTGCATACACTAATACTTTATCCTAAACAGTGGCAATAATACCAACACCTAGTGCTGTTGGGAAGGGTGGCAAGGCAGCATGAGAAGGCAGAGTGCTTCCTCTTGCTTGTTGTAAGTCTTCTGTCAATAACATCCACGCTGCCTGAGACTGTCAAGTTAATGGGCAGTGGTAAGTGGCTGATCCCATTCGCCTTTTCAGTATGATCTATGATTTCTTTATAAAACTTTCATATCTCCCCAAAATTGCCTTTGACATGAAAGAGCCCAGTTTCCTAATCTGTGTCCAGTCCCCTTTGCCATCTGTCCCGTAACAATTTCTGCTTCTCCTCTGCCCTTCTGGAGTGTGTGAGGGAAACCAGTCCCAGATGGCAGAACAGGGCACTGCATCTCCTGGCTTCTGGTTGTGCCTCCCTCTGTGAGCTGAGCTGATGTTCCCCAGAGAAAGCCAGAGCTATCTCTGTTCTGAGTGCTGATATTACTGCACATACACAAGTGAAGTTGTTTCTTCTCCTGTATGATTTTACTCTCTTCTGCCTTTCAGTCCCTTAGCACGGTGATATTTCTTTGTGATTCTCTGAAGTCTGTTTTTTCTGTCCTCAGCAAACCTTGCTGCTTTCTGATCGATTCCCCTTTCCAGATCACTGGAGCACACAACACGCGTTCTCGTGGCTCTGCAGATAAAAGTCTCTCACTGTGAATGCTGGCAGTTTCCCTCTACCTTTTATCCCAGCTGCTACCAGGCAAGTGGGCTGACCTCTGGATAAGACTCAAGCAGCTCTGCCTCATGGCAGCGAAGTTTCTTTGCTATGGTTGGTTACCTGCAGTCATGCAGACTCGGTCAGAGAATGCCTGCTGAGGGACAGTGCCAGAGCCAGCCCCATGTGGCACCTTTACCTGTGCCTGAACCAGTTTTTGTTCCAGTGCCATCATAACAGATTGGACAGTAGGGATTGGCCAGCCTGTAGTTCTTAGGGTCTGCTTTGAGATGTTTTTTAACAGCACTGAAGCTTTTGCCCCCTGGCACCCTCCCAGGAGTGGGGTGGCTGGGTTGAGTGGTGGGTCAGGTCCAGGTATGGGCCTTGCAGTATTGCAACACTTCCTCCCATGTGAGGGTGGCCTGGGGGGCAGCTGTGTCCTCACACTGTGGTCTGTGCCTGAGATGGGGACCTGAGCAGTGTGGGCAGCCCACGCTCACGTGAGCCCAGGAAATAAAATGAAAGGATATGTGAAGTGCACAATACAGAATAACTGTACAGAAGGACAGAGGATGGAAACACTCTGGACATTCAGCCCTCCTTCCCATTATGATTAAAGACAAGTAATTGCTGTAAGGCCACTTAGATAGTTGCTGTCCAGTTTAATTTTGAAATGCTCTGCTGCCCTGCAGTCACAAGAATAAACTGCTGTTGTGGGTAGTGCTGCTTTATGACTTAATGGAAGATTAATGCCTTGTTAAATCCGTATAGCAAAAAATCTTTGTTGAAATGTAGAACCTTGTGTGATTCGTAAGAGATAGCAAGTTGGGGTTTTATGTCCCTATGGTTTTTAGTTTACTGTTTTAGTCCCACAGTCTTAGTTTATTCCAGTTACGCTCAGTTCTTGCAGTTTAACTGCAGAAGTTGCACTATGTCTATTTACTTGTTTTAGTTGTTAGCTGCCTTTGTTACCTGGTGTCTAAACTCATTTTCTTTCATCTGTTGCTCGCATGTAGTTTCGTTCTTGTTCTTTGATTATCTAGTGATTCATGTGTTTGAAGCTGACACTTGAGGAAAAATGGATGGAAGCGTATAAAAAACAATCTTCTGCTGTGCATCCTTGTGTTGGTTTGTTGTGAATCAGGTGCTGGCTCAGTTATTCCTGCTACGTAAGTTAGTTGTACAATGCATTTGCTTGTACTGTGTGTTTTCTTACAGTTGCATTGAAAACTAAATGGCAAAAAAACAACCTGTTGCTTTTTCTGTAAGTCATGCAGGTTATTTTCTGCTCGAAGAACAAATCATCCCGTCCTTGATTCATGGTCTCATCCAAGAAACTGGTATAAAGTCTCAGCTCCTATTGCAATAAGAACAGGAAAAAAAATGCTTGAGAACTACTTATGTCTGAAAAATGATAAAACCAGGGAACACCTCTTCATCCTGGCCTCAATATCTAAAGGTTGCTTTCCTTGTGTATTGGACTGCTCATGAATTACTTCCTGGTCACCTCAGTTGGCTGTTGGTTTTTCCTGTTGTTCACTTGGGTCTTGACAAGTGCGGTGCTTCTCTTTGGAAGTCAAGAGAGCTGCACACCCCTGCCATGCAGTGTGTCTTTGTAACTGCTGTCCTTACCAAAGGGAGCTCGTGTCCCCTCCTGCTCTGACCCTGCCCTGGGCTATGCAGCTGATCTTGGCAGGACAGTGTGCTCATGATCCTCGCAGAGGTGCAGCCTCTGCGGGGAGCTGTTCTCTGGGGAGATTGGGCACAAATTTGTTAATGACTGCTGGAGAATTACATGCTCAGAACTGTAACCACTGGCAACGAAGTTTGGATGCCTAACATAGCTCTCTGAGGCTATGGCAAATGTCAGTTGTTCACTTTCTCCTAATTTCCCAACCAGAGAATGCAATGTTTTAAGGGAAATGTTCTTGTGCTTGAGTAAATAAAGAGCCATGTTCATTACTGGATTAAAAAGTGCCTTGTTTTGAAACTTTGGGAGCATATTTGCCCCCTGCCTCTTTGATCCTTTTCCCTTTAACTCCTTCACAGTCACCTTACTCCACTTCTCTGGTTCCTGTGGTGGTGGAAATCCTGACTTTCTTCCTGTGACGCTATACACCTAGACAGGACCGTCCCTGGAACAGAGCTGGAGAAATGTGGTATTCCTTCCTCTGGGATAGAAAAGGAATTTCTTGCTGCCCGTAGGGACTTGCAGAATTTCAGTCAATATTCGCAAATTCTTCCTCTTCCTTTGTGCCATAGAATGGCTGCTTGGGAGCGGAAGCATGGTTCAAAGGTGGTTGCTTGAGCAGTGTGAGACACTTAGGAGATCTTTTGTCATAATGCTGTTACCCGTCTGGTGTGTGAACTGAGGGGAGTGTCTTGCCAGCTCCTCTGGGACAGTGGTGTAGTCAAAGTAGAGCAGAAACTATGCGGTAATGTGAAAGCTTGAGATACATTGCTAGTTATTATAGGTTGCCAGATTATATAGGTGAGTATGGACGTTTTTTCCATAAAACCAAAATGGTAATAGAGGAAGTTGTCATGAATAAACTGGAAGAGCACTGAGTCATGCCTAGTGGATGAGCATGGATAAGTCGCAAATTCTGGCGAGTCCTGTGTCCCTGAGGTTGTCAGTGGGGATGGTGATATGGGCTCGGCCAAGTTCAAGTGGTTGTACAGGTATCTGCGAGGAGCTACACATGTGGTGCAGTACAGGGACACAGCACATCCCTGGCAGTGTTCAAGGCCGGGTTAGACGGGGCTTTGAGCAACCTGGTCTAGTGGAAGGTGTCCCTGCCTGTGACAGGAGGTTGGAACTAGACGGTCTTCAAGGTCCCTTCCAACCCAAACCATTCTAGGATTCTATAGCACTGGGTAAGAGCTGATGGGGTCCCCTTGTTCAGCGGGACCAGGAGCATGAAAAGAGTGGATCTTCCCACAGGCATGTTCGCAAGGGTTCAGGATCCTCTTCAATTCCATGAGGTGGGGCAGCTGAAATAGCTTTCATGGTTACATTTTAAGATCGTACTGCTCTGTTAACAAAGGATTCTTGATGTACATAAATGGTCTTGGAAACAAGGTTGGGTATTTGTATCTGGTCTTCTGTATGAGAAATTAGCCAGTAGCACAGGCAGGTATCTAGGGAATCTTGGGCTTCTATGTTTGTAGAATTATATTTAAAAGTGGTCTGTGTAAATCTTCTGGGAGGAAAGAGTTTTGTCTGCCCCACAGCTCAGACTTGTCTTTAGATAGTTTTAGCCACGCTGTTCTCCTGTTTGGTTTTTTTCTTTTTCCTCTGTAAAGGCAGCATTTATCCATGGGTGAGCAATGGCAGAAAATACAATGCTAGGAAAATATGAAATATGAGGCTGAAGGGAGTGCAGGTTTCGCCTCTTGGTAGGACCCCTTTGAATCTTGCTAGCATCAGAGACATGTGAAGCCTTCGTTCTTGCCGACCAGTGCGTTATTCCTAGTTCTCATGATGTTGTTCCTTTGACTTCCAGCACACATCAACTGATAGTCCAGACCTGTTCCAGGCCAAAAAGTCTTGGTTTAGGAAGACTTGGCTGGAGCAGCTGATCTCAGAAGCAGGCTAGCTCAGGGCTGTTGAAAGCAGCAGAACGGAGAAGCCTCTCTCTGGTGCTGCCAGTGCAGTGCTTCCCCTGCCCCGGCACTGAATGCTGCCCCTGAGCAGGGAGAGTGTGAAACCTTGTCCGAGAGATGGGGGAAGAGTCTGGTGGAGTCAGGACTGAGAGGCTATGGGGGCTAATGATGCAGCTAGCAATCCCATAGGAAGGAAAGCAGGACCAAGAGCAAGGACTGAAGCAGTAACTGGGAGAGGGTGAAGGGAGAGACATGTGGATGGGAGGGTATGTTGGTGAGGCTTTGCGAGCTGGTGGGGTGTGAGTGAGTGTGAGCCACCTTGGGAGGAGTTGATGTGCTGGTGGAGAGGTGTGGACACTCCTGGGGACAGCCCCCGGTATTAGGCGGCAGTGGGGGTCTGGAGCTGCCTAATGCTGGGGGAATGGGAACTGGGGTGGGGTGGGATTTGGGACAGATCAGGACAGCTGGAAGGAGCTGGGTTGAGAAGAACAGGCTGAAGGGTCTGTACCTGCTAGGGCTGTGGTTATCAGCTTTTTTAAAAGGAATGATTAAAAAGGACAACCGTTCAAGTGTGGTAGGACAAGCACACCTTAAAATGCTTTTTAGGATGTAATGGGTTTGGGTGTGGACAAGGTTTTTTTTTTCTTTGTATGCTCTTCCACTTCCAAACTGAACGTAGTGTTCCCATCAGAAGTTTGCGTGCCTGTCTTGTGTGTGTCTGTGAGCTCAGTAGTTCCAAAGGAGAAGGAGGAATGCTTGTCAAGCCACCTTGGTCTCCAGGACTTTCTAGTCTCCAGTGGGCATGAGTAATTCCCTGCAAGTTGAGTTCAACATGCTCCCATCCCTGCTCCTCCCAGCTTGTCATAGGGCAGCTGAATGCATTCACTTTCAGAAGCAATAATGATGTAATTGGGTTGTACTGGGAATTTTGGCCAAAACCTTCTTTCTTTTTATGCTTCTTTGTGTAATGGCTTTTTGCAGAAGCAGCTCTGTGGGGAGCAGGTCTGATTTCCATAGTCTGTGAACTTTCATTTGTGGGCAGTAGATTGGACAAGTTGGTTCTGAGCAAAACACTCAGAACTAAAGAGAAAAATGGGGTTAGAGTCTTTCAGTGAAGTAGAAAGAAAAAAGGACATTGAGCAGAGTAAAACACTCTGTGAACACAACAGTAGAAAATACTGGTCTTCAAGCAGTGCATCCCCTGCTTTCCCAGCCAGGCGAGCCAGTGTCAGACTGGTGTGCTCATGGGGCATCCAGCCAGTGCTGGGTACAAGTAGGGTTGAGGTGGTGCATAGCCCCTTTCATTCTGGAGATAAGTGACTGTCTTAGCTTGGTCAGAGAGGTTACAGAGTCCCTTAGCTATCTTGTTCTCACCCTGTGTTCACAGTGCTCAGAGGGATACCCTTGAAGCTATTCGGGACTTGCAGTGACAGTTTTGTTCAGCTGCTCTCAAGCAATGTGCAAAATACCAGGATATGGATAAAACTTTTGGTTACTTACTGTGGATGACATTGTAAAGACCATTTCCCATTTTATTTTTAGGTGATGAGAAGGGGGAGAAGAACAGCATAATGATGTGTCTGAAACACTGAAGGCACTTGCGACAACCTTATACTCATTTCCTCAAGTAATGGTTTTATTTTGCAGCACTGGTGATGATGTGTCTGTTTTTCTTCGGCTAGATCTGTTATTTATTTGGATCTGATGAGTCTTGCTCCTGGCATCTCTTCTAGGGCTATGGTAATATCTTTAAGGAAGAGATTCACCTGTTTTGTTGCTGGGTGATTGATTGTGTTCACTTCCTGCACAGAGAGACAGCCAAAGCAGACAGACAGTGATATGGTTCCTAGCGTACCCTGCATCCAGGATAAACACGAACATATGGTGCCAAGGAAGTTTGTTGCGGGCCTAAGCTGAAGATAAACACTACAAGCTGTTATTTCAGAAGGGTAGCACAGGATGAAGGTTGTTGTAAAGAAAACAAATAGTGTCACAGAAACAGAAATCAAATTTGCACTGACGTCTGTCAGGACTTCTCTGCTCCTCCAGAGGCTCCGAGATGAGTCCCCTGCTCCTCCTGCCACGTGGCGAGCACTGCTGCAGCCATCGGTCATCGCTCCTTCCCCCTCAGCTGTGGGTGTGGGACACAATAAATTACACCAAGAGCCAGGGCATTCCTGTGTAAACAAAGCTTTTGCTGGTTGCCAGCTGAGGATGATGGTATAGACTGGTTTAGGTCCTAGTATGATCAGGGAAAGGTAGCAGAGAGTGGGGCACACTGCCTTGTCAGGGGCCAGCTACATCAGAAGAAAGCTCGTCTGTTCCCGGTGGCCATCCTTGTTTCCTCATACTTTTACTTGTCAGTTGTCTGTTATCTTTAGCTAAAAGAAACAGCCTCCCTCTGCCCAATTTCCCCCAAACCAGAATTGCTTTATGGATAAGGTTACTTTTTAATTATATTGTTTTTAAATACCGTGGCTTCTGTAAGTAGAACAGGGTTCAATCTTGCAGGGTTATAACTGACCTGAGAAGGTGTACAGGCTGCATTTTGGGGACCCAGTGAAGGACTGTTTGCATAAAAAGTTAAAGAGAGCAAGCCTTTGTACTCTAAAATGAGGGGTTTGTTTTGCTGGGGTTTGTTTTGTGTGTTGGTTTGCTTGTACAGAAACAAAATAAGCACGTAAAGTGCACTTCAAGACGGATTTGGGTTTTTTGTTTTTAGGAATTGATTTCAGCCCAAGGTTAAGGTGTCTGCGTTGTCACTGCTGATATGGGCTCCTAAACTTGGCATGAAGCAAGCAAAAATTCTTTGTTATGAAGCAGGTGAAGAAAACAAGGAAAGCAAAAAAATGTGCAGTCGACATCTGGTGTTTCACTGAGGTGACGTGGCTTTGGTTTCAACCTTCATCTTCTGAGAGTCAATAAAGCCTGACAAAACGTAGTACTAATTAAATGTGTTTCTATTTGATTTGGTGAAACATGAAGATACGGTAAAAAGCATGCAAAGTTTAGAAGGCAGCAGGCTTTTGCTCCAAAAGGAATCCGGCAGCTGTTTGTGTGCCTGAAAAAGGTGCATCATCTCAGAAAATATGGGGTGGAAAAGCCCACGGTTACTTCTTGTGTCTGTCTGTAGGGTGTCAGGTGGTGTGTGCCAGGAGCTTGCATCCTTTTGCTTCCTTGGACTTGTTTCTCTAACCCAGTCGGCTCTGGCACGATGTGCGTATTGCTAGCGTGGTGTGGGTGGCTGGCATGGGTGAGCGCTGGCCATGTTCAGTCTTCTCCACCATGCAAGATAGACGCTATGTACTTCCCTGTGACCAAGGACAACCTGGTTTCAAACTTGCCATCTCTATATGTCTGGGACCTGTGCTGTCAGGACTGGCTTCCTCCAGTGTAGGAGGCCAACTGGCCAGACAAGCTTGCATGGTAGCCGTAGGGGTCTGTCTTCTTGGGGTCTTCTCACAGAAGCTGGAAACCTCTTTTTCAGGTCTCAAGTGCGTGTGCCAGCTGTGCGAGCACACCAACTTCACCTGCCAGACAGAGGGTGCCTGCTGGGCCTCCGTCATGCTGACCAACGGGCGGGAGGAGGTGATCAAGTCCTGCGTCTCCCTTCCGGAGCTGAACGCACAGGTCTTCTGCCACAGTTCCAAGAACATCACGAAGACCGAGTGCTGCTACACCGACTTCTGCAACAACATCACCCTCCGCCTGCCCATCGGTAAGTGCTGCTCGAGTGCAGAGCGCTGTTCAAAGGCTTGTGTGACAGCTTGAAGAGTGCAGGAATACTGTGCAGAGGATGTGACCTAAGAGCCAGCTAAGTGGGATTTTAAAGGCTGTCTGTAAAACAGTACCTGTTTTTTTTCCTGACTTGTTTCAGATGGGAAATTCTAAACTGCAGCTCAGCCTGGGGAAGAGAGAATTTCTTCCATCTCCTAAAGATATTCCAAGTGCTGTCTTTGATATCCCATGGGGCATTAACAGTGAAGGTGAAAGGAAGTGTCTGAAGGAAAGAGCCTTGCAACCTCACAGGTTTTATGTGCTGGAATATCTTAAGGAGTTTGTTATTTGAACTGGCATTAGTCTAGATGTTGGGAAGATGATATCTAATGTACTGGGGACTTTCCATGGGGCATGGATCAGCGATGTATAGCAGCTGTGAATTAGCAATTGTGAGGAGCTGAGAGCTGTTAACTGGTGCGTCACAAGGAAATAATGAAGACCTTGCACTGGCTGAAGTCTTACAGTCTCAAACACCTCTGCACATACTTTAACAGACCTGCTTTAGATGGCTCAGATAAGAATTCAGACTAGAGAGGTTTGGAAAGAAGGTGAATAGTTGTAGGTATGACTGCATTGTATATGGGAAATGCACCTGTGATTTTGGACAGACAAATATCTGGGTTGGTGATGAGGTTTGACCCGTGATGTGGCAGTGCCCTGGTGTGTGAGGAGCTGCTCTCCCCACTGTCCTTGGCCAGTCTGTGTCACCGAGTGCCATGTCTTTGTAACCTGGACTGAGGAGCAATTACTACAGCTGGTGTTTTTGTGCCTGTGCTTACTAAGGAGCAAGGGGTACACAGTGGCTCTGTGATGACCAGGAAGGCAGAAGTGTCCTCCCTGGCTCCTACAGCATGTAGGGTCTTCTACAGTGGGGGGCGAGGGGGTACAGGACACCAGGTCATTTCGGGGGGATGTGCTTGGCTGATGCCATTTCAGCAGTCTTGTTAGTCTGTCTTGAACTCTGGGATTCAGTAGTTCATTTTAGCAGCTCCTAAGGCAGCTTTTCTTTGGTGTTAGATCGGTATCATTGATTCTTGCCCAGCAGGGGTGAGAAAGTCTAAGATTCCTGGTCCCAATTAGAGGGAGGAAAAAGATTTGCACTTCCAGAAGCTCTGTGTGTTACACACCTGGTGCAGTACTTGAGTCTGCCCGACAAAATTGTATAATGAAGTTGCTTCAGTGCTTTTAAAAAATAGATATTTATACTATTTTTAAGTTTGACTCTTCTTTGCAATATTTGCATTTAATCCAGGCTTTTTTTGAAAAAGCTGTAAAATATGCTTCCTTATCAGGTGATACCTTTTTATACACTTATGCCAGTGAGAGATGTTACAGGTAAGAAAGATGCAAATTAATACATAATTTACAATTATAACTTGTCTTTAAGCTGTTTTCATATAATCCTTAACAGAATTTAAAAGGCTTTTACTGGAAGCGCTTGTACGATACAGGAAGCACATCATGTAAGATGCAGGAGGCAGACCAGGGAGTTGCTGTGGTGGCCTTGGTACCAGCATCTCCTGGTGTGAATAGACAGATGCTGGATGCTACTAGAGGAGGGAAGAGCTGTTCCGTGCAGCTGCTCTGGAGGAGCCAGCCTGATTAGAAGGAGAAGCCCAGCTGCTGGGTGGTCTGTACCCCCCTACCTAACCTCACCTGTTGCTTGAGGCAAGAGCAAAGATATTTAAATGGTTTTCTTCCAGCTGACAAGAGAAAGGAAGTGTTAGTAGTGGCCATGCTCTAGAAATGTAGAAATAAAATACCATGCTTTATTTTTTTTCAAGTTGGGATGCTGGAATCTTGGGAGAAAACTGCTATTTATAGAGGAGCGGTGGAAGCATATCTGTCGTCTTGAACTGGTAGTTGCAAAACCTCTGGTTTCATATTTCAGTACCAGGGAAAATTACTTACTTAATTTTTAGTCCGAGCCCTTTGCTCTGAACATTTGGGAGAATTCATGCTAGTCAGAAATTTAACAGTGCCATTGTTATTTGATTGCTGGTCTTTTCTGACAGCTCTCCTTCACATAATGCATACTGCAGGAAAGCAGTGAAAATAACCTTTCTAAGGAGCACTGCTGAGTGTGTAGGTGAGGGAGCTGGGCTGTACAACTGGCCTGTCCAGGCTGCCTCTGCAGTACCCATGCCGTCTGCGACAGGAGGTTTCGAGCTGTGTATCTGTCTTGTGGTTTAAGCCCAGCTGATAACTCAGAACCAAGCAGCTGCTCACTCACTCCCCATCCCTTCTTCCCCCTCCCTGCTCCAGGCTGAACAGGGAGGAGAATTGAAAGAATGCAAACCCCAAGGGTTGAGTAAGAACAGTCCAATAACTAAAGCATAATACTGTGGGATGGAATGCTTCTTTGGCTAGTTTGGGTGAAGTGTCCTGTCTCTGCTTCCTCCTGGAAATAATTTCCAGCTGAATCCTGAACTAAGGTAAATGACAGAAGCATTCTTAAAGTATATGAAGCTACTGTCTCTTCTCCCAACTAACAAGCAATAGGACAAGAGGTAGCGGCCTCAAGCTGTGCCAGGGGAGGTTTGGATTGGATATTAAGAAAAATGTCTTCACAGAATAGGTGATTAGGTATTGGAATCGGCTACGCAGGGCAGTGGTGGAGTCACTGTCCCTGGAAGTGCTCAAAACCCATGTAACTGAGGCCCTTAGTGACATGGTTTAGTGGGGAACTTGGCAGTTCTGGGTAGTTGGATTTGATGATCTTAAAGGTCTTTTCAAGCCTGGTTGATTCTGTGATTCTGTGTGCCCCTCCTCACTGGCAGAGCATGAGAAACCGAAAAGTCCTTGATCAGGGTAAGCACTACTTAGGAACAACTACAACAGTGGTGTGTTACCAGCATTGATCTCAGACTGAAGCCGAAACACAGCACTGCACCAGCTACCAAGAAAGAGAAAAATAACTGTTACAGCTGAAAAACCGGGACAATGTCCTGAGGAGGTGGGCTGTGCCACAGGGAAAAACAGTTTGAATACCATTGCCTAGGCTGCCTTTGTAGGTGCACTCCTGAGCTTAGGAAATTGGTGTTTCTAAAATAAGGTTTTAGGCAATTCCTTGATCAGCTTGTATTTTTTGTTTCTTTCTGGTCTGATACGGCACTTAGAAATCCAAATCCAGATCTTGGGTTCCTCTTTGACTGAGATAAAAGTGAAGGCTGGAGCTTTGGCTGGCTTTTCCTCTGGTTGCTGTAGCTGCCTCCAGCTGGGGACACAAGACCGTCCTTCAGTGCCTCTTTGTGGTGCCCTGCTTTGGCTTGTCCCTGTGTTAATTACCAAGGGCTGATGTTGTAAATGTATCAAGAGTGATTGGAAAACAATCAAATGACTTGCAGCGTGCAGATCTCTGAGTGGATAAAGCAATTTGTTTTGATTGCCGGTACATGAATTTCCATAGTAAGACTGCAGATGGCATTGCATGCCTCAGACAGCAGGAAAGCGTGTGTTACTGTGCCTTGCATGAGAGGAGGTTGCTCTTGCTTTAGTTAGTTTTACAATGTCTGAAAATACGCATCTTTAGGGACAGATTCAGCCTGGATATCTGCTTTTTATGCACTTCTCGTTTGCAGGGATTTCACTGCAGTATTTTGCATTAACAGGTGCTAAGCTTCGAGGTGCAGGATTAGTTTGTGGTAAGGAGGGGGCTTCAGTGTTACCCTGAATTCATTTCCTGGGTTCTACTGTTTTTACTGGGATACTTTCTGCCCCAGCAGGTTGCCTGAGGTGACCTTCCCCTGCCAGTGGGATGTCATAACGGGGCTGCAGAAAATGGCCAGCATGCCACTTACTCAATGGAACTTTCTGTGAATCTCTCTCTCTATGAGAAATTGCCTCTGTGCACCTCAGCATGCAACAGGCTATTTTGAGGAGTTGCTAATAACATCTAGAAGACTTCTTCCGGTTGCAGACTTGTGTGTCTCAGCATTTTCAGGGCATACTTCAGATCTGGGAGACAGTGCCTGTGGTCTCTGATCCAAACCCGCTTGTGAGCAAGATATACCCCACACACAAGCCTGTGCATAGATGACAGACCTTTACCTGCAGCCCTGAAGTGGACTATGGAGCTTCTTATAACGTGATGTTTGCATTTGGCTGTGGTGGAGGGGGCAGCAAAATTGATGTTGCCCTCAGTTACATTATTAGGCAGAGACAGTGAACTGGCAGCTGTTGAATTGTTGGGGCCTGAAAGCCCAGACACTTTATATTTGTTACCAGATAAGATAAGAGGACCTCTTGAGGTCTGGTGTCTTTATTTGCATGTCTGTAGAAGTGTGGGGAAAAGTTCATGCTGATACTCTTCTAGAGGTAGAATTACCTCTTGATCTGAAAACATCTAGTGACACTGGATTCTAAGCTTCCATCTTTACAGATACTGATAACTGAAATTGGGTGGGTGCAGGTGAGCTGGCAAATTTGTCACAGATTTCTGGGTTTTCTGACCAGGCTGCTTGCAGAGGCCGGCTAAAGAAAACGTCAGCTTCCAAGAAAAATTCATGGGGATGTGTCCAGTGAGTACAGCCACGTGTCCGTGAGTTGGTGGGAAACTTCAGCGCAGCAAAGAATTCTCTGCTCTTAGGGTTTTGCCTTCAAAAGTACCTCTCTCATTCCAGCAAAAGCAGCACACAGCAAGAATGGTCTCCTCTCTGCTGTTTTGGGTGACCTGGCACAGCAGCATCTCTAGAACTTGAGATAAAAATCGTATGATTTCTGTTCTGTATTTGCATAATGGAAAATGAGTCAGAGAAAAAAGAAGGCTTTATGCAACAAGATTAAGCTAATAGTGGGATTAACAAACTGAATAATAAGTAATTTGCCAGCTCGCTTCTTTATTCCTCTTGACCAAACTGTACAAAGGCTCAAATGGACCTTATATCACCTACATTGGCACACACTGGGATGAAATAAAGGCAAATGTAATAGAATTGCTGAGACAAAAATCCTTGGAGTATATTCATATTGCCAAGAGAGACGAATGGTACCACTTAGACTAATTGTTGTGCAAGATTTTCGTAGTTGCATGAACAAATACTTTTCATTTACCTGTTTAAAAATGCCTTAAAGACATTAAAGCCCTTAGGAGAATGGATATGTTAATATTAAAGAAGTCAGATACACCTGTACCAAGAGTTTTGTAAGGTACGTATTAATGTAGAAAAGGTACATATTAATGTAAAACATGAGAAAAATCAGCCTTCAACTAATAACTTTCTGAATAAAAGCCTGTGCTTGAATACAAATTGTAATAGTTTATGGACCTTGAGGGATGTGCGGGCTGTGCTGCAGGGTGCGATACAGGGCAAAACTCTGGTTTTCCCTCTCCTTTGTTTTTGGCGTTCCTCATTTGCTATTGAACAGGATGAAAAGATCTCACTTTGTTTCCCCAGCACAGACTCGGTCCAAGAGTAGAGTTAGAAGGAAGGTCTGGACTGTGAATGAAGAGACAAAACTCAATTCTTCTCACTAACTAGCCTATAAAGTTAGTGATGAATAACAGCAAGGAGGATGGGGAATGGAGCAAAAGAAGAGAGAAGTGCCTGGCTGGACTGATTTCTGAGGTTCTCCTCCAAAAAAAAACCCTGTGGGGAGAATCATAGCCTGTCATAGCAGCTCTGTGGATGTCTTGTTCTGCAAATCCTTCACATGATTTGGCCATCTTGGCTGTCCCATATTCACGTTTTCAGGAGGGACTGGTAAGAATACAATCATGCAAAGAGGAGGCCGGGCTGGGGGGAAACAGCACTTCACATAATGCATCCATTTATCTCATAGCTGTGTTCCTGATTGATAGGTTTGCTTGAACTTCCGGATCCTGAGCAGACCTTTCCCGGCTGATTTCTGAATGTCCTGGAGGGGGTGATGGGGTCTGTAGCCATGGTGGAAATGGGATAGACTTCATTATAGACTCTAGTCCAAATTGTGTATTTTTGAAATTGTTCAAAAGTATTCTGTATGTCTGACTCGAGCCCTCCTACAGATGCGCTACATCTGTAGTGTAGATGCATTACAGATGTAGTATTTTCTTACCACATTGGAAAGAGCGCATATTTCCACCCCCCTTCCCTCCTCCCCTCCCCCTGAGTAGTTTAGGAGCTTAAACAAGCATAGTTCAGGGCTCTTAGAAGTTTTGTGGTTCCCATTGTATGTTAAAAGCAAGGCAAATGCTGTGTGAAAAACGTCTTTTCCGCTGGAGGAGAAAACAAACTCCTTCCTTTTTTTTTGCTGCCTAAAAGTACTATTTTGTTTACACAACTTGGACTATAACTAATACCATATTGTGAAATTGGTAAATATTGCCAGATGTGCTATTTTTGCTTCATACATGGCAACACGTATTCAGCTTCTATTCTTGATTAATAAGTCATTGAATAGTATATTCACAATCAGATTGCAAAATGTTGTGACTAATGGTGTTGATTTGATAGTTTTAGGTAGTCACGAGGGGTTTTCTGTTTTCCCAAAGAGTTTAACATTGCACAACTGCTGTAAACATTGCCACACTTACCGGGTGATGTTGCCTTTAATGACTGTTTGTACCTTATGCGCCAGGTATTTTGTTCTGGGGCTGTTTGTCACTGCTCCTGTATGGTCTATGCTGTGGGAAGCCCCAAGAATCCCCCAAGAGCCATGGTGCACAAGCCCTGCTGCCCTGGCTACAGGACCCCCTGCTGCGAGGGGTCGAGATTGAAGGTGGCCTATGATCAACTGTACAGCAGAAACCTCAGCGCTGGTACTTCTCAAGTCTCCTCCATGCGCTCTGTGAAGAACTGGAAAGGGTTTGGGTAGTTGCCACCAGCCTTGATCCGCAGTTTGGTACAGCCAGTAGACTGAACAATGACAAAGAACGTTTCCGGTTGACTCCTTTCAAGAAACTTCTCTAGACAGTCAGAATCTCTTCATTTGCCAGGAACTCTGTGGAGACCTCGTGCAAACTGGCCCAGACACCTCAGCTTCCAGTCTCACTGCTAACTTGCCTTCTGCACTTGACCTCTCTCAACTTCGCAGCATCTCAGAGGAGACCTGTAAGCATCACTGAACTCGGTTTTATTCTGAACAACTGTCACTGCATAAGTCATAAAGCTGGTGTCTGTTTGTTTTCCTGATGCTGGATCTCGCTCTCCTGAGTGGGTGTAAGAGAGTCTGAATTTTGCTGGTGCTTTGCTCTGATGTCCTGCTCTACACCTCCAGAATGGCCGTTAGTGTCTCTGTGCTTCCTCCTCCATCCTCTTGCTCCAGCTGAGGCTTCTCCTGCTCCTTGCCCTAAAGTCAAAGACAGCTTTGCCGGCCTGCAGTGCTCGCCATGTTCTGCTAGACCTGCTGCTTTCTCCAGCCTGCTCTGCTGCTTGCCTGGCTCCCAGAATGCCGTATGCCAGGGAAATAGCTCCAAAAATTAGGTTCTATTGCAGTTATCTTGCAAAGCTCTCTCTGCAGTTCTTTGATGATACAAATTGTGTGGATACACATTTTCACTAAAAATGAATTGGGTCACTTTTCTGTTAAAATTGAAGACTTCTTTTTTTGTGAGGGTGGTTTGTTGCCCCTTTTGAATATACACTGAGCATATTCTGAGCCCCTTAAAATTCTGCTATGCAACCTGTTTCAGTAGTTTGCAGTGTACAAAAGGTGCACCACAAGTTACAAATTGTCACATCCCAAAAGCCTAAACCGCATTGTTGTCTGTCTCACCGTTGGCAAATCTAGGAACGAAACCTAGATTTGCAGTGTAAATGACAAGGTAGTGTAGACATGTAGTAATGCGGCTGTAGCAGTGAAAACTGAACAATGAGAAGAGTGCTTGTGGAAATGGAAACTTCTCCACTCGCCTTGCTCTATGCCTCAGTCCTTTGTGCTTGTTGTCATCACACAGTTACTGTCATAGCTGCCAGTATGGAACTGTGTCCCATGCAGCCTCTCTAAATGCAGGCCAAGGTGTTATTGCAGCAATGGGGTGTGCAGCGAATTCAGGAACAACTAAGAAAAGCTAAGCAAAGTAGTGTGTTGTGCTCCTAGCAAAACTTGGCTTTTCTCCTATTTCAAGTACTGCTGGAGCTGCTTCCCAGTTTCAGGAGATCCTGGAAATTTTTATGTATATACATAGGTATGTATAATGTTAAGATAAAAAGCCAATGGTAACTGTTACTCTTTTTTGCCTGTACAGGTTCGCTGCCTGTAGCATCCAGCCTGCAAGGAAACGGGCATGAAAGTAAAGAAAAAGAGAAGTGGAGAATTTTCGGAAGTTTGAATCTGTAAAGAGTGCTGCTCTGGAACCAAGGTAGCTGTGAAAAAAGAGGGAAGAGAAAAAAAGAGCTGCGAGAAGGGACTACTGTGACCCCGCGGAAGACGATGCGGGTGCATGGCAAGACTCGCAGGCAGGAGCAGCAGGCACTGGTGAAAGATGCGCCACCAGGACCAGTGCTTGCTCCCTGCCTGCCTGTTGGCATGTGACATGTGCAGCACCTGCAGGTGCTTAAGATCACCCACTGCTAGGAGCAGATATTTATCAGTAGGACTGCTTGTGGTGGGGAGAATTGCTGCTCGGTTCAGGCCCTGTAGCTTGTGTTCCTGTCTGTGAAGATGCCCTTCTGAGTCTCTCTTCTGTTGCTGTTCAAAGCTTCTTGATTATTTTCCTTTTGATACTCTTCACACTGGCCTAAGAGCAATAAAGTTTTATATTTTGTTAATTTCATGGTATGTTGTTTTTCAGCAGTTGATGGGAAAAACTGACATTTTATAGTAGGTATTTTGTGCATGTTTGTCTTTCATAGCTGCTCAGATAATAAATCTGCTTACATCTGCGATGAGGACATTGGTTTGGGTGATGACACTAGAAGTGCTGTGTTATGAACACCCAGAGGACAACTCCTCACCACAATACAACATTCTAGCTCTGTGCCCAGCTGCATAGCATGGCAGTCTTCCTCTGCAGCCTTCATCATGCATGCAGTATTTCCCAGCCATGCAGCCTTGTGTAGCCGAAGCAGCTCTGCAAGGCACGGTGTTCAGTGACAGTGCCCAAGTTCCTGTGACTTGCTGCACTTCCTACCTGCTTCGGGAGAAGCCTCTGCCATGTAGACACTGAACTAAAAAGAGCTTGGGAAATCACGGTGTGTCAGTTAACAAGCAGCAGTTGCAAGGAGGAGTCCTGCTTTCAAATCCTCTTAAAAGTCTAGCAGGTAACCCCTTAAGTGTCCAGCTGAAGTGTTAAAGGAAAAGCCTGCATTCAAGATGTAACAAGTTGTTTTCAGAATGGTTTGAATTGTGTGCCATGAATAGACATGGGGCCTTCTGTTGTTAACATTTGTTTATTTTCTTTTCTCACTCAATTGTAAGCATAGAGTGCTAAAATGTAAGGAAGAGAAGAAAAAGGAGCAAGTTAGCTTTCCACAGCTAATGCTCCTGGCACTTCTAAAGACTGAGTGCATGGCTGAATGAGGTCCATTGGAGAAGTACTTCTATTGTAATAGTAACTGAAGGAAAGTAACAGTCAATGCTGGGGGCCATCAGGCTGCTTCTGAGTTAACTCTCAAGATGTGGATTACAGCATACAGGTTGCTTAGCTTTTATCTGAAGGGAGAGAGGGGCCGTTCATTTTCCGAAATGGCGAAGGGGTGACTTTGGTGGTGTGGGATTCGTGATTCTTAAATCTTCCAAAGTCCTTATTTAGATCCACTGTTTGGTACTCGTGATTCTGAGTGCTGAGGGATTTCTTGGGTTTATTTTTTGGGGGGTGGGTGGGTGTAGTGTTGGTTTTTTTTCTTTGTGTGAGTGTTTGTTGTTGTCATTTTACTTATTTACAACTTCGGGGTCATTAAGGTTGACACATTGTGTGTGCATGTGCAAGTAAATACCTTAGTAACGTATTGCTTTAGCTTCCTGATACATTTTGTTTTACCCTTATAGCTTGAGAAATGGAAAATGATCTAGGATAGTCCTGTTTCTTGACTCTTGTGAAATACAGCTTCATGAACACAAGTTCCAAAAGTGTTCTGTCTTAGAAATCCTTGTAATGCCTCATTTACTATAATTTTGTATTTCTGTATGCATTGTTCGGAAATGTTTTTTTCCAAGGCTTTGTTTTCAGCGGGGCAGTGTGCTGAGAAATTTACACGCAGGCTTTCAAGTGTGGAAAAGGCACTGTGCCACTGGTTACAAAGCTGATCTGGTGTTGCTCACTGAGTGCAGACTGCATGCGTGCTTCTGCTCCTGTGTGAGGAATGCAGGTTGCTGGCTGCCGGGGTGGTGGGCAGGCTGGTGCAGCCCTGTGCACAGATTGCATCTTGCTGGGACCTGCAGGTCCTGTCTCTTGATCTTCTGCAGTGGGGAGGTGGGATATCAGCTAACTGCAGACAAATAGTACTTTGCTAACAAAACACAGTAGAACAACACACTCTGCAGGGTTTCTGCTGCGTTTTTGGAGCTGCAGCTGCAGGGGAATGTTCTTCAGATGTTTGCTATCTTGAATGGTGCGGAGAGGTAGGGTGGGCTCACTGGAGAAGCTGGTAGTCAGGATGTGTTGTGTTATGAGAAGTCTGCTTGTGTTTAGTAACCGATCAGTGGGGTTACAAGTGGGCAGTACCCTGCATGGAGGAGAGAGCACATCTGAGGAGCTTTCCTGGGGCTGTTCGGGGTTAGGCATAGTGGTGGTCTGTATGGCACCTTAGCTCCAGCTGTGCTGCCACCAGCCACATGCTTCTGAACATTTATGCTGCTGTTGCCCTTAGGAAGTGCTGGTAGGGCTGGTGGGGTGCTGTGTCTGAGGTGGGGTTCAGCAGTGCTCACAGCGGTAACCCGAATCTGGGCTACCTGCAAAAAAAGTGTGTGGGGAAAGACTCCGTAACTCACAGAAATGTGGTCTGTCCCACTGCTGCCAGTGCTGGTCAGGGTGACTGTGGGAAATCATTAAATCTAAATATGTTGTTGCTCCACAGCCCTTCACTTACTGTCTTTTCCCCCTCTTTTTCCTTGTGTCTAACAAAAGCATCGGAGTCTCCCAGCAGAGCCAGCATGGGACCGGTGGTGCTGGCGGTGACAGTGGCGGTGCCGGTCTGCATCCTGTCCCTCGCGGCCGTTCTGGTGGCGTGCACCTGCCAGAGCCGGCGCTGTGCCCGTGGCAGGGCCAAGCAGCCCAATGTGGAGGAGCCCCTCTCCGAGTGCAACCTGGTGAACTCCGGGAAGACGCTGAAGGATCTCATCTACGACATGACAACCTCTGGCTCCGGCTCTGGTATGTGGGGGCTGCCCAGCTGCCCTACCCGTTGCCTTCACCGCAGCTGCCTTTCCAACGTAAAGAGCAAATATTCTTGATGCAAAAGGCACATGTGCCGCCTTGCTTGTAGGGATGTAAAGAACATCGCCAACTGGGCACAGGGTGCCTACTGGTGGGGGTCTTAATTCAGAAGGTCTTACAGCAGTGACAAGTTTTATGTCAAGGGAAGTTTTGTGCTGATACACTTACTGACACCTTACAGCAGCAATAGGGCTTTGTTTGCTCTTTTTCTGTCAAATTATGAAAGTTTGATTATTTGAAAGGAAAAGTTAATCAAGTTAACTCAGAAGTCAGTTTCAAGTCTGAAACAAAACATTTCTGGCTGAAATTTTGTTTTCCATTAACTACATACCTTTCAAGATTAATTTATTATACTTCCCTATTGCATTTTCACAGACATAATGAGTAGACTTTGGCTTTATTTATCCTGAAGTTTCAACTGTTCATCAGCATCCCTGAGCTAATAACAGGGCTTTATTTGTGCTGAGCCATGGTGGAGGCAGATGGAGCCTTGTGCGTGCTGGTGCAGTTTGTTCTCATTTCAGCCGAAGGGCGAGTTTGCTCCTCTCTGCCCAGAGCCAACCCAGGGCTGGCCGCAGGCAGCGAGGATGAGCCCGTTTGAAGGCAGTGAGGCTCTGTTGGAGAAACAGGAGGGAATTTGAGTAAGCTGATCTTCAAACCGTATTTTTCCTGCTCATTATTTTGCTGTTAAAAGCAAGGTTGCCCTGATTAAAAAAAAAAGAAAAATAAGAAAAAAACCCCATTTGTTTTAAGCCCCTAACAAACACGGTATCAGGTCAAATGAGGAAGGGGTTTATGGCCAGCAAAACAAAATGAAACTGCCACGATAATTTATTCTTCCTTTTGAAAATTTCACGCAGAACAAATGGACTGCAAAACAAGCAGTAGTCCGTATGGAACCCAATTAAGTAGCTCAGGTCTTGGCACGCTCCAAAACCGTGCTCTGGTCTTCAGTCTGCATGGTGCTGGTGGCACAGAGGGCTCTCTCTTCAGCTTGCTTCGGAAGTGATGCTGTTGTACCTAGTGACAGACATAACGTGCGCTCATCTGGCAAGTAACATTCAAAAGTATGATTTTGGGAGATGTTTGTTGGGAAAAGATTTTCCCTTGGTACTCTCTGCTTTAAAGCAAAGTCCTGAGTACAGCTCACTGGAAAATGTCCAACTTCAGGATTTAAAGATCACCGCTATGTCATAAATACTCGTATCTTTTCTTTAAACTAGGTTTACCTTTGCTCGTACAAAGAACCATCGCGAGGACTATTGTCCTGCAGGAAATTGTAGGAAAAGGCCGATTTGGTGAAGTCTGGCGTGGAAAATGGTGTGGGGAAGATGTAGCTGTGAAAATCTTCTCCTCTAGAGATGAGCGATCCTGGTTTCGTGAGGCAGAAATTTATCAGACGGTTATGCTGAGACACGAGAACATCCTGGGCTTCATTGCTGCTGATAACAAGGGTATGCTGTGAGTCCTGCGGGAAATCCCAGGTGTCTGTATCAGAATTGCTTTTACTGCCCCGACTCCCGTCTGAAACACCACTTTAAAAGTCACAGCTTTCCTTGAGCTCCTTCCTCATGGTGTGGCCAGAAAACTTGTTCGCTTGCATGCCTGAGCTGGCCACAAAATGGGAAAGGCTTTTTTCTGGATGATTCTTTTTAAAGCTGAATAATCTTGTTTCCTCTGGGTAGATAACGGGACATGGACGCAGCTCTGGCTTGTCTCCGAGTACCACGAGCAAGGGTCCCTATTTGACTACCTGAACAGAGGCACAGTGACAGTGGAGGGCATGGTGAAGCTGGCACTGTCAGTGGCCAGTGGCCTGGCACACCTCCACATGGAGATCGTTGGCACACAAGGCAAGTGCTTCCCCTCCGCTTGTACTTCAAGTGTTGGAAGGAGCTTCAGCAGTATTTGCAAAAATGGTTATGGGTGATATGGCATAGGAAGGGATGTTACGAACTGTTAAACTGCAAGACACAGTATTAGCCTAAGTGAGTGTGGTACAGTATCAACAGAGAATAGGGATATCATCTTCCTGCTTTCTCTGTCTGCTTCTCCTTTTCCATCTTTGAAGCGGGTGCCTGTGGGAGCAGCTGTGCTAAAAGGGAGTGCCAGTGAAGGATTTGCTGAATTAATTTAGAGGGTAAACTTGCCACTTTCTCCTTTAGTGTTTTATTCTGGAAATACCAATACTGGGACAAAAACGTCCTCGAGGGCTTTTTTTGTTTGTTTGTTTAATTGATGGCATTTAGCAGAGCTGCACTTGGTACAAAATAGGCTTCAGTGCTTTTTTACAGGGTGTAGTAACAAAGTTGAACAAAAATGGGTTTTCTTCCTTGCTCGTTACGTTAAAATTCGTACTATTATCAAAATTGACAGTGCTTTCTCTTTCTGTGAACAGGCAAGCCCGCAATCGCTCACCGAGATCTGAAATCTAAAAACATCCTAGTGAAGAGGAATGAAAGCTGCGCCATCGCAGACCTGGGCCTGGCAGTGAAGCACGACTCGGTGCTGAACACCATTGACATTCCCCAGAACCCCCGGGTTGGGACCAGGAGGTGGGTGAAGGTGGGCTGCTAACTGCCGGGATGGCTCCTCTGTGCCCCTCGGCCCTTTCCTCCGTTGGTGACTTCCCCCTCTGCTTTTGGCATGTCAAGTGTTGGCAACAGATTGAAGCCCTCTGTCCCTGCTGGCTGGGTGCAGAAGGCAGTTGCCAGCCCTGGTCTGGGATGGGACACAGCAGCCCACATGGAATGCTGCTCTGTGGCGCAGACATCTAGTGTCAGTCGCCCCATGCGCTGCTGGGCCCAGGAAGTGCATCATGCCCAGCACCATGAGGACTCATGGCAACGTGTGTGGATGTAGGTAGCTGTAGTGTTGCTCTTGTGATTTGCCTGCCTCCAACAGCATAGCTGTTGGTAGTGAAAGGTGAAAGGCAAGCAGCAGAGAGGAGCTGGAGACCAGTGCCTTTAACAGAGGACATGGTTTCTACTGGTAGCCCATCCCTGTCTGTCCCTGGGGTTTCAGGTGGCTTAGTTCATAGCAGTCACTTGAACTGCACAGTGTGAAGCACTGTCTCAGCCTTTCTCAGCGTTACACTCACCACCCAGGCCAATTCTCTCTCTTACACTCAAAATCGCTATCAAAGGAGTTTCTCTTTTCCCTTTTTTGCAGTAGGACCAGCTGCTCCCTGGCTCCAGCATGCAGCAGTGCAGCTGCAGTTGTTTGTATGTACATGCTCTAGCAAATTAACCTTTGTGTGCTTTAAAGGTATATGGCTCCTGAGATACTTGATGACGCAATGAACATGAACATCTTTGAGTCCTTCAAGCGTGCAGACATATACTCTCTTGGGCTAGTATACTGGGAGATAGCCCGAAGGTGCTCTGTTGGAGGTGAGGTTTCTGGCCTTTTCATAGAATCCTGGAATGATTCGGGTTGGAAGGGGCCTTAAAGATCACCCAGTTACAATCCCCCTGCCATGGGCAGGGACACCTTCCACTAGACCAGGTTGCTTCAAGCCCCGTCCAGCCTGGTCTTGAACACACTGCCAGGGATGGGGCAGCCACAGCTTCTCTGGGCAACCTGTGCCAGGGCCTCACCACCCTCACAGGGAAGAACTTCTTCCTAATATGTAATTTAAATCTACCCTTTGTCAGTTTAAAGTCATTCCCCCTTGTCCTGTCCCTACCTGCCCTTGTAAAAAGCCCCTCTTCAGCTTTCTTGTTGGCCCCTTCAGGCACTGGAAGCTGCTCTAAGGTTTCCCCAGAGCCCTCTCTTCTCCGGGCTGAACAAGCCCAGCTCTCTGAGCCTGTATCCATAGCAGAGGTGGTCCAGCCCTTGGAGCATCTTCGTGGCCTCCTCTGGATCTGCTCCAGCAGCTCCACATCCTTCTTATATTGGGGACCCCAGAGCTGAACACAACTGATTTTGCAGCCCAGACCACTTTTATCTTTAATAAACCAAAAGCACTCTCAATTATCTTGGCAGTATGTGGTAGTAGAAGTTTGTCACGGAGCACTTGTTCAGTGTAGTCCCAAATGTTCCTCTGTTCTCTCCCATTGCCTGCAAAAACAATTAGAGTTTATTCTGGAGCAGCTACTTTGGATTTTGTGTTACATGCACAATAAATCTTTCCTAGGAATCACTGAGGAATACCAGCTGCCTTACTATGATGTCGTGCCTTCTGATCCTTCAATAGAAGATATGAGAAGGGTAGTTTGTGAGCAGAAGCTCAGACCAAATATTCCAAACCAGTGGCAAAGCTGTGAGGTAAAAGCAGTTTTCCTGTTTATTACAAAGCATATTTAAATTAAGGAGGAATTTTTCAATGAGACAAAGGGAACTTGATGTTCAGCCTCTTTTGAATGTATTTGTGTTTCAGATGTCTGGCTCTTTTTCAGCTCCCAGATCAATACAAACTGTCTTTGCACCCAGTGCTAAACTTTCTCAGATATAGGTCTTAATCTATGATACTGCTGTTGTATTACTGTTTCGGAGAGCTATATTTTATTTCCTGGTTAAAAAATAAAAGCAGGAGGTGATGGTTTTACTCTTGACCTGTTCTTTTAACTTCTGGTTTGCAGGCGCTGCGAGTGATGGGCAGGATAATGCGTGAGTGCTGGTATGCCAACAGCGCCGCGCGGCTGACCGCACTGCGTATCAAGAAGACCATCTCACAGCTCTGTGTGCAGGAGGACTCCAAAGCCTGATGGAGCTCCCTGGAGGACGAGAGGGGAATGAATTCTTCTGTTCATCTGTTAACATGTGACATTATTTTTATGTTTGGTCTACCTCAGATAACATGGTTCAGTATTTAAGTGCCCAAACCAGAGCACTGACATCTAGCTTCGTATTTGGCCACTGGAAGGGGCAGCTTTTGACTCGTAGATCATGTTTTATACAGGAAGTCAGTGACTTGCTTTGGTTTTCTGATATTAGACACTAGGCTAATTGCAGAAAGGAGCTTAAAATACCACGGCAATGAAAAAATACCTTCTGCTGTTGCGCTTTTTATCCTAGTCAAACCCCAAACATACTGGAAATAACTAGTATTGCTTAAAGCCTGTTTGCAAGGGAAACCACAAGTTTTATCCTCAAACCAAGTAAAAGACCAAATTTAACCCATTTTTTTACATATTTTCATGCAGGTATCAGAAAAGGGCCTGTCAGTAAAATGCATTTTTAAAGATATCATTTCTGAAGCAAATAAAAAAGATGAAAATTCTACTAAGTATGTATGTTGTGAACAAAAGCATCTAGTCAGGTTTTTATTAACTTTTATTTTTATTGTCTTGATTTCATATAGTTCGTATTTGAAGTTATTTCACTCTGTTCATTTGTTTATTGAGCATTTTGATTAAGAGACAATTTTTATTTCTAATAGTAGGAAAAATAATAGAGGCAATACTTTTCTGATAGATATGTAGGGATGGAATTGGAGGAATTCTACCTAATCTGAGAGAGTATATATTTTTAAATGACATTTTGCCAATCTGCCACTGGTGACAGTATTTTAGTGCCTTTTGATGTTTTAGGGGGAAGCTTTAACAAAATTAATCCTTGGGAGACAGTTGAAACCTGGCAGAAAGGTTTGCTTCTCATTGGAGTGACATACCGCACACCCGCCTCACTGTGTTGGAGGATATGGGGGTGCCCAGGCAAGCAGGGACCAAGGCTTAATGTTTCAAATGTACCTGCACTCTGGACTGGGTCACTGTTGCTGTTGTCTGTTGTGGCCTAGGGATCTGTTAAAATGTAAATCTAAAGCACTGATGTCCTTGCACGAAGCCAGTACAGCCTATTCAGAGGCTTCACATGGATTTCCATAACAGCACCAGGCTGGTAAAAAGTATAAACATGTCTAATTGTATTTCCATAATACTGCAAGCTATCAAAAGTGGGGTGTTTTTTCAGAATTCACTGATGTTCTGGCATTTTGTGAATTCTGCCCCACTCCGTGGTCCACACATTTGAATACAGTATATTATTTTAATATTTTTAATATTTTTAGTAGCCAAAATTACACATTTCATAATAATATGGCTCTTTAAATGTTTTTGAATCTGAATGGTCCATGGAAATTAAGCCCAGAGATCTTTCCAGAGTAGCAAAGCTTTGCAAAAATTCCGTGTAGCACAGGCAGCTCTGTGGAAGCGAGCTGTTCGCTAAGTATGGTATTTAAGATCAGTCTTTGACATATAACCTCTTGAACTGGAGCTCTTACATGGAAAAATGGGTTAAACATTTACTGGGTGGGATGCTCAGTAGTATCAGTACTCCATGTTTCATCCTGACACTGGGACATTATGGACGTTTTATAGATGTTAATTGCACTGTAAATAGGCTCTAATGCCCTTTACCTGTTTGCATAACTTTTAGTCACTCCTGCTTGTGTTAAATACTGTAAGTCTTCGCATGGTCTGTTAGCTGAAAGGTGCAGAGTATTTCTACTAAATTGCTAGTAGATTTTTCTCCAGTATGCTTTCTGAGACGTAATCAAAGCCCTCCTGTAGATTTAATTCTTGTATGCTTCAACTGCATAAACTACACCAGGGAGCTCAGCAGATGCGTTCTTTCATAGCTGTTGGAAGGGTGATTGTCGCAACTGCGTGATCCGAAGCATGATGCTGACTTCAGTATCAAAATATTTGCAAGCAAAAGATCCAGCATTTGTTCTTATAGAATGTAACTTGAAAAAAATTCCTTATGTTAAAAAGGAACAATCAAAGATTTATTTTAAATGGGAAAAGGAAATGTCTTACCCATTGATATAAAAGTAATTTTAAATAGTATTAGGGCTGCTGCTTCAAAAGTGTGTAAAATGTGCAGGTGAGATGCACTTTTCAGAATTGCTGTAGCACTTGGGAAGGTGCCTGAAAGGAAATGGTCTGTCATTCCAGAGCTCCTGGTGCTTGCGGACACAGTTAGCTAGTCTGAGAGAAAAAGAATCGGATGTTTGTGACCAACCAGAGAAGTGTGCTAAAATATGCATTAAACTGAGTCATTTAGAACAATTAACAACAAGGAGAATGTATCAAAGAGTGAAGACTACTCAAGCTACTAGGGTGACCTGCTAGTAAGAGGTACCCCTGAGCAGCTAGCCAGTGGAACTCTGGAAACGACTCCAGTGTATTCCTGGACGTCTGCTCCTCACAGTGTGATGCCCTTGCACAATCAGAGCACTGCTGGAGTGATTGATAATGAAACAGAAGTAGTTGATTAAAGTAATGATGAAATAACCAAAGGAAATTATTTTAAAACAAAAAAATATTGTAGTTTCAAAAGGAGGATGCAGGTCAAGTACACCTGCCCTTATGCTGACAGCAGGTACACCTCTTGTTAGCAGTACAGTTTGAGGTTGAGCAGGTTCATGATTGTTCAGGAAGGAGTGGTGTTTTCTGAGTGGTGTAAAGGAGCCATCTGGTTGGAAAGCCTGTGATGTTTGCAGAGGTCTCGATGCATTGAGACCCATTGGCGAAAACTCAACCAGTTGCTATACAAAATGCAAGATGGCCGAGGGACACCGTTAGCTTCTCTTATGCCACTTTAAAAACAGGTCAGGGTTTTTTTGCCTAAAACAGAGGCATTCCTTGAACTTTGCAGGGAGAGTGATCAGCATGCTTTCTAGAGATTTTTCATCCATTTTAAATTGTCCTATGCACTTTTTACCCTTAGTATCCTTTGAAAGTATCTATGCCTCTGAAGTGTATGTGATAACTGTTCCTGGGGATTCTTTCCCAGGAACTGGGTTGCACGGTGGAGGAATTTGGTGTCTATGCAGAAGCTCCTCTGGGTCAGGAACTGTGCTAGACTGAAGCCATGCTGTGAAATTAAAAAACCACCATTTTGGCATAAAATGCTTTGGTGACCCACTCTCTAGAGCTAGGAGGTGTTTCCAGGAAGGTTTACTGGGTAACAGGATGGTGGACTGGTGATCAAGGACAGTACTACCTGCTCGAGGCTGTGGATCTGGTGCTGCCACTGCTGTGCTGCTGGCGGCTGCTTGGGTGTTTCTTGAAACCCTCCCCTGCGCTGGGGATTGAGGTGGCATTTGTGCCTGTTGTAGCTACTGCAGTAAATATGGTCTCTGCCTTTGTGAGTCTCGTGTGGCTGTTACAATGCCTTTACACCGCAGCTCACCCCGTTTTTATTTGCACCATGGTGTAATGAAATTGGACAAGATGTGCAGGGAGGACATAGGCAGAAGACTGCATTCCCCTCCTGTACCCTCCCTGGGGTGCCGCCTGTTTCGCTTGCTTTTTTTTAGTTAAATCTTGCTTCAGACACCAGTGTAGCCACCATCAGTAACCTCTTTTTAGTTTTAAATGCCACTTGCTTTTTCCTATCCATTTGGTCAGTCTTACGGGGTAGTGGATTTTTAGGCCATGTCTGTCTGATTGGGCTGCACTTCTCGCAGCTCCAGCCCTGGGAATACTTTCAATCTTTTCTTATGCATAGATGTTATGGTCTGTTTGCCCTAGCTTTTCACTTAGCTCTGGTTTTCTTTTTCTCTTTTTTTCCTGAGAGGTGAATGTATGTTTTAGCAAGCTAGAGTTAGACATAACTGAGCCAAAGGGTTGATGTTGTACTGGGCTTTAATATGTTTGTAAGCTATACACTCCTTTAAACAAAACCAAAGAACCCTTGTTCTAGTGGCCTTTTCCCTCAATGTAGATTTGTTGTGTTCAAATTTAAGAGCAGAGGTTATGCTGAGACACTTTGTGGTTTTAGGGAGCCTTAGGTTTCTTGAGAGTTTACTGATGTTCCTGCTAATCTCCATTTAAAGCACAAATTCTTAAGCTCATAGAAGTTTTCAAGCTCAAGGATGCTCAAGACCTGTCACCACATTCAGCCTCTCCTAATTGATGCTTCTAGCTTGGAGGAGTTACTAGTCTTTTAAATTCGCTTCTAATAACAACATAAACCTTAATGCATGGAATATGAACTGAAAGGGAAAGTTAATTGCCATTTTCTCAAGCACCTGATTTTTTGTTTCCTTAAGTGTTCCCCTCAAATACCCCTTGAGAAATCCAAACGCTAATCTATTTTGCACTTTGCTACTTTTATAGTCATTTGCACTTAACCGAGATCGTTTCCTCATGTAACCCTATAATGAATCCTTTAATATTTTAGTCATTGTTATGTCACTTCTTTTTTTGCAATAGGTCCAGGAATTACAAATAAACTTGTTTATAAATATGTTTAGTCCCTACAATGGGTTCTTAACATTGAACGGATCAAGATCTTCGTGCAGTCTCTGTCTGGATCTCATGTGGCTGTTGATGGGCTCAAGGATGTCCCTGGCACATCCTTGCCCATAGGAAGGAAGTTTTTGTGTTTCCTTCACTGATGCTATGAACGGCATCTTACTCTGCCTCACCTCTATGTGGACATGCTTAGCACCAGGACTTCTATCTGCAACAGGTAGTGCTCCTGTGTGGCTTCCATCCGTACTACAGGTTTCATTGGGAGGATGGGTGGGAAGACTCTCTACCACATTGTTTGTGGTGTGCAGATATAAGTGCACAGAAAGTGATGCATGTTCACAAAGGTTATGGCTCGAAAGTTCCTACTGTGGTTTAGTTTCAGTTTTGCAGAGCTGTTCCTTGGCCTGTATGCGGAACTTCGTGCCACTGCGCAGGGGTGCTACCAGCAGCAGCACCGGGAGCTTGTCTTCTCCCATGAATTGAACCATGGCAATGCCAGCTGTGCGCCTGTGATTCCAAGTGGTGCGGCGGGAATCATACCTATGTGGCAATCTGTGTGAAGCTTTTAGGGAAAGACATCTGTGTTCTGTTTTAACAGGCAGTACAACTTATGACTGTATGGGAAATACGCATTAAGAGGTACAATATATTTCTACAGAATAGAAGAAATGTGCAATAAGTAATTACTTAAACTGAATGTATTTTTGGCATAAATAGATTGAATGTATTTTGAATGTAGCTATTATATTTGCGTCTAAATCTGCTGTGGTTTTCAGTCCCCAAAGAGAAATGTGTGTTTTGTCAGTCTACAGATCAGTTTCTGAGTTGTCTGTTTTTTTAAAGGAGCATTAATATTGTATCTGGAAGTACTGTAATATCTTAAAACTTCATATAGCAGTACAGTGGTAAAAATTCAACCTACATATTGTGAAATATCTAATCTAATGTACACTGCAGCAAGTTATTTTCAAAACTACTGCTGAAGTTATTGCTTGATACTGCAGCTGCCCTGGATGTAAATAATTTGTTTCAATGTTGTATTTTGTATGCATATTTTACATACTGGTATACTTTGGGAAAGATGTGGTGATTTTAATAAATTAAGCACACTCTGCTATTGTGTTCCCATGAAGTGTGAAAATATTTGGTTTTAGTGTTTATTTATGTGAGGGGAAAAGGGCTGAGGGCTGTTTCAGGTAACCTATGACACTGGAGTTTTCAAACATGAACCCAAACTCTTCTGCTGGCGTGTGCTCCCAGCTCTTCACCCAGCGGGGCTGGGGGATGCTGCCACCGAGCACGTGGCTCTCGGGTCTCTAAAGAGACTGGGAAGGGGCAAGTTCCTGCTGTCCACCGCTTCCTCAGCTTCCTGTTGCTGCTCCTGGCTGATGTGCTGTGAAATGGGGAGTAAGTCATGCATGAAGAGTGTCCTGCGTGCTTTCCAGCCCCCTGTGCTGGTAGGGAGCTGTGCAGCGATGGTGTGTGAGCTCTGCCTTGCCATTCCTCCTTGTGCATGTTCTTCCTGGTGTATAGCAGACATGGTGGTTCACAAAACATCCAGCTTCTGCTTATAGCAATGATGAACTTTTATTCTAATAGAGGTGAACAGCTAGTAAGCACTGGTGCTGAACCAGTGTATTTCTTGCACCCTTGTGCCTTCCTGTCTGCAAAAGAGCAGCTTCTCTCCCATGCTGGAAAACATCCTTCCTGAGAAAAGGGTTTACTTCTTGTACCTGCGGGGAGGAAAGTCTGCTCTTGGCCTTGGCACCTTGTTCTTGAACCTGTGCTGGTGTGAACTCTGAGCTCCCTTTCATACAAGAGTCCCTGGATCCCACTCTTCCAGCTGGTTAGGTTTCCAGTGGTGTAGATCTGAGTGACACCCACTCACACAGAGCACTTCAATTCTGTAGTCGGCTTGCTTGGAAATTCCCCTAATGTAACCATAGCCTAGGGCTTTAAGTCAGACTTTATTCAAATTTAAGACATGTCAAAATGAAATCCACCGTGCTACTACCCAAGAGAGACTTCCATGGCTTTTGAAAGATACTATGGGCTTTGGGTTTTTTTCTTCCTGAAAGGACCACTCTATTATAGGCAATTATGTGTGATTTCAGTCCTTCTGCAACAGAGAGTGGGATCATAAGTGCACTCTCACTTTTTGGTAACTGCATGTTTACAGAAAGTTTCTGGAGTGGGTCCCCAGTGGAACAGAGGCGGCTCATCTGCAAGCATTAGTTGCTGTACCTGGCCAGGGCTGGTGTCCTATTGCCTGGGAGAGTGAAATGCTGCGCTTCCAGCAGCCTGAAAAATTCATGCTCCTCGGAGATCCCTTTCTCCAGCACGCATGGAAGAGAAGCAACTTGCCCCAGTGAACCAGATGTGTGCTTCAGTATGCAGGTGCCAAGCCCTGTCTGTTGCATCCTGGCAGCACCATCAAGATGCCAAGTGCTTTCACATGGGGTAAGTGCTCATGAGAGACTGCTCAGTGGAGAATTTTGGTCTAGAAGAGAAAGGACTAATTCTTAATTTTCTTTTTGTTAGGTAAACCAGGTCCACAGGAGTCATCGGTACAAGCCTGCTAGCAGAGGAGAAGAGCAGCTCATGAGTCCCTGAAGATACAGGTTCCTGTCCTGCAGAGGATGGTTTCTCACTCATTCCTTCTTCCCTTGTAATGTGAGTGTGGGCAGAAACTCAAGCAGGCTTCTCAGCCTTGGCAGGTTGGGTGCTTCAGAAGCAGGCAGCTTTGCATGAGCTGTGCTTGGAGGAAAGTCTCCCGTCCTTTTCTGTGCATTTTAGAGTTGGTCAACAGTGAGCTTGAATGCAAAGACTTGCTGAGACACAAACCACTGCTCTTTCATTAGTAAGGATGCAACTCACCTCTGAGCTCTGAAGCTGGTGTTTCCTGTCTCCCTTTACCAAGCTGTGAGTTGAATTCATAGACATGGCAGACTGGAAACTGCAGTAACTTAGTGCAGTACAGAGAGGCTTTGTTTTGGTACAGAAGTTGTAAAGTTTAGTTTTCTGTGACTCTTCTAAGCAGCTCAAGGAGGACGTAGACATATGTGCTAATTCGTACAAAGAACTTGCATGGGTATGCATGGTGGAGAGGAGCTTGCATCTGCACAGGACGTGCCAGGGACCCCTTGGTCACTGCCTGGGCAATGCATCATTTAGTTTACAGCTATGGAATGGCACAGTCCTGTTGGCAAATGACTGTGGATTTCGGAAAGCTGTTGCATCTTGTTTTCTTTCAAATATCCTATTCTTTCGTGAGCTTGGTGGCGTGTGGGAATTTAGAAAGTGTGCGAGTTCATGAGAGCCTAAGACATGTATAGGTAGTTCATAAAAGGAAACAGAGGAGAAAATAGCAAAAATCAGTAGTCTCCAGTCATTAGACTGGAGGATTATTATGCTGCAGAGGCAGAATCTCTTCCTCTTCCATTAAGTGTTTGATTGCCTCTTAGTTATTTGGCATCAATTTAATTGCACTTTGTCATTGTTCACACATCCTGTGGCTTCAATACTCTGGATGGTAGGTCAGTGTTTTATAGAATAATAGAATATTTAGGGCTGGAAAGGACCTTAAGATCATCTAGTTCCCACCCCCCTGCCATGGGCAGGGACACCTCACACTAAACCATGCCACCCAAGGCTTCATCCAACCTGGCCTTAAACACTGCCAGGGATGGAGCATTCACACCTTCCCTGGGCAACCCATTCCAGTGCCTCACCACCCTCACTTCCCATGTGCTTACCATGGTGGAATCAACCACTGGATGACTGGAAATACACGCTGTGCCCCACACCACTGCCTGGAACACTATCCTGGGGCTTGAGAAACAAGTCGTGTGGTGACATGGCATCCCAGAGAGAACTGAGTCAGACAGTAGGACTCATTTCTGGAACAATCTTATATACACTTGGGCCAAAGAGGATGGCATTGAGTGCATATATCACATCCCTTACCATGCACCAGCCTCTGGGAAAATCAAATGGTACAATGGACTGTTCTTATCTCAACCTGTGGGATTTACATTCTTCTGATTCTCCTCCCCAGCCCTCCAGGAGCAGGGCAGGGGGAAGAATGCGGGGAGTGAGTGAGCGGCTGCATGGTTCTGAGTTACCGGCTGGGCTTAAACCATGACAAAACTTCTTCGTTAGATCTAACCTAAACTCCCCCTGTTCAGGTTTGAACCCGTTACCCCTTGTCCTATCACGACAGTCCCTAATGAAGAGTCCCTCTCCAGCATCCTTATACCCCCCCTTCAAATACTGGAAGGCTGCTATGAGGTCCCCACGCAGCCTTCTCTTCTCCTGAACAGCCCCAACTTTCTCAGCCTGTCTTCATACAGAAGGTGCTCCAGTCCCCTGATCATCCTCGTGGCCCTCCTCTGGACTTGTTCCAGCAGTTCCATGCCCTTTTTATGTTGAGGACACCAGAACTGCACACAATACTGCAGGTGAGGTCTCACAAGAGCAGAGGGGCAGGATCACCTCCTTCGACCTGCTGGTCACGCTGCTTTTGATGCAGCCCAGGATACAGTTGGCTTTCTGGGCTGTGAGCGCACACTGAAGCCGGCCCATGTTCATTTTCTCATCGACCAGCACCCCCGAGTCCTTCTCCGCAGGGCTGCTCTGAATCTCTTCTCCATCCAACCTGTAGCTGTGCCTGGGATTGCCCTTATCCAGGTGTAGGACTCTGCACTTGGCATGGTTGAACTTCCCTCCTGGGAAGCACTCTTGTTTCACAGCACTGCCCTAGCAGGAGCACCCATCTTTGCCCTCTGGGAATTTATTTCCAGTGAAACAGAGAACAAATCCCAGGAGGTAAAATTGGGTGTGCTGACACTTCAGGCCCTCTCGCGGATGAAGGAACCTCTGCAGGAGCAGAGCATGGGCAAACAGCTCCATGAAGCCGCTGTGTTCTTGGTTGTGCTGGTGAGGGTGCAGAATGGCAACAGGCTTCAGGTAAAACAAAGTTTACGTGATTTGTTTCATTCTCCTCTGGGCTGGACTGAGAGAAGCTGTAATTTACAAAAACGCATTGCAGGGGGGATTTGGTCTGACTGGTGTCTCAATGCTAGCAAAACTATGGGAAAATTTGAGATCAAATTGATACTCACTTGAGTTTTTGTAGTGTGTGGGGGAACGTAATACTGAAGTCTACTCATTTAAACATTTGAAATACTAAAATCTACTTAATTTTAAACCTTTTTGAGATTATTTTGAATAACAAAGAAGATGGACACAGATGAAAATTATCTTTCCATGAGACAGCAGTTTAAATAGGATGCTACAACTCAGTGGTACTGCAGTTGTCTGAGTATCTTCCATCACAAACAAGCAGTTATACATATTATTGTGTATACATGCAGCAGGGTGCCCTCTACCTGCTCCTGAGAGGGGGTAGAGCTGCTAAGCTGCACAGGTATCTATCCGGTATATTCCTGTATTGCTTCTCATGTTTGATTCATTACAAAAATCCCCTTTCTGATTTCACTGGTAAGTTAAATGGGAAGTGCTGGCAATTTACTGGCTATAAATGAGTCACCAAGATCATTGCTTGGGATTGTCATTTTACACTTCATGAATGTTTGAAAACCTAATACAGAATCAGAAACTCAGGTTATGTAGGGGTCACGAATCTAAACTTTCCGGACAGTTCCAACCCTCAGCAAGAGGTCTGTGGTTCAAGATTTCTTCAAAATCAGCCCCATAGTTCATAACTTGGTATTCCGGAAAAAATGCTAGGAAAGCAGAGAAAAGCACACGGGGTAGATCAGCAGCTATGCTGACAGACCTGTGGGGTGATACTCATTTGAGTACTCAAACCGTTATTCTGAGTCATCACATGGTTTACCAGCTACTTATCAAGTGGAAAAGTTGGTAGCAGGAAGGACTAGCTACTTAAACCAGCTTGCGTGGTTTGCCTACATGAAAGTGTAACAATACAAAACCTCATTCTAAAAATATAGAGACTGTTTGAAACCATGTGGCAGATTTCATCACAGTCTCAAAGAGGGGTTTTGCACTCTTATGAGTCTGTCTCACAAGATACGCAGTTATTCACATTAGACCAACTTGCAGGAACATCCATGGGTTGCATTTTCAGCAAGATCACTGAAGAGCCCAGTTCTCTTTTCATTAAATGAAAATCCTTTCTAAGTCTGTGGACATCCATCCAATTATTTAAATGCAAAACCAGTCCCTCAGTGTCACGACAGTTTTGGTTTCCTTTCACAACAGCTAGAAATTTGCAGTTCACACAGGCTGTATAAAGAAAAGGAAAAATGGTTAGAGCAGAAGCTGAAAGTGCTTGGGAAGCCAAGTCCAACCTATGGAAGCAGCAACACTGAGAAAGCAGCAAGCTTGATTTGACAGATAATGTTGCAATCAAGCAGCAGCTACTTGAAGTATCCCAAAGGTGTCTCAGGGTTGTGGTCCTTCAGGAGGGTTCTGTGCCCTGAATCCAGGGCTGAGAGCATGAGTCGGAGCTGTTGCAGGGTGGTGGGGAAGAGCAAAGCCTACGGTGCCTGAGGTCCGTTATGGAGCAGTGCTGCTCCTGGGAAGTGCTGGAGAGGCTGGGGTCTGCACTGATGTGTGACGGAGCTCCTCTGCAGACATCAGTGCTGGAAATACTTTTGGGAACTGGGATGCCTGTAAAGAGCCTGGGAGCTCTGGGACTGGAGGGGCAGAGATGCAGATTGACCAAGGACTAGATCCCCATGGAAGAGCAAAGAAGCAGCTGTCCTGGGTCTGAGGATGGAAGATGAAGATTTTCTGCTTTCATTCCACAGAAACAGGTAGGAGGAAAGGAGAGTCCTGGCAATATGTTTTCTCTGCTCTTCCTTTCTTCATCAGCCTTCCCTGAGTTTGTGTCTGCCCAGAATGCATCAGCACCGTGGGCACACTGGAGGAGATCTGAGGGATGGAAAGATGGTGTGCTCATGGCACCATATTGCTGCTCTGCCAACAGTAACAGCCTGTTAGAGAGGTTTAATGTGCAAGACAGACATTAGCGGCAGTGCTGCCTGGCACCTGTATGTCATTGTGTATACTTTGGGAGTTTAGCACTGAGCTGACTTGTCTGAAGAGCCTCAAAGGCCCCGCTTTTTGCTCTGGTGGGAGATTTTATTTGTTTCTCCTCTCAGCATGGCTGGAGATGAGTCACTCAGTTTCAGAAAAGTAAACGAGGGTTGCCTGAGGAACTGAAATGCATTTTGTTTGTTTTCAAAGGCACTTAGCAGGGTGATTGTGGGCAGGAAAAGAGGAAGAGGCTTTGAGTCACCACCATCACCACATTACACAGCATGCTTTAGCAAGTAAGCAGACGCCACCCCTGAGGCACAGCTTACTGCTCTCAGGGAAAAGGAGAGAGTTTTCTCCCTGTTGTGCATTACTTTTTTAACTCTTTTTTATCCCCTGAACAAGTACCATGGCAGAGGCAAGTGAGAGAGAAACTGTGGGAAAGGTCAGTGCCGCTCTCTTAACCCAGAGGGGTTCCCCGCTGATCTGCCCAGACATTCATTCCTCATCTCAGAGGCAAAGGACAGATATGTCAAACCATCCCTGGGGTGCTGCTGTGACATGCAGCGTACCTCTGCCCCTGTCGGTCTGCCAGGAGAGGGACAGGGACCGCAGGGACTCATCCATGTCAGCCATAAACCCTCCAGCTATGTGGATCAGGTATCTTCTGACAGGTTCCCCTGTTGCAAGATGCTGAGCTTTTGAGGGATGAGTATTTAAGATGGGAATGTACCAATGCTTCAGGAATGCAGGGTAATGAGCGGATCCTCTGGAGCGGGGTAAGCCCCATGCCAACATTTTCCTGGCACTAGGAGCTCTTCTGCTCCAGCAAATGTCTTCCTGAGCACCAGGAGGACAGAGCATGTGGGAGAAATACGAACTTCAATGATGCTGATAGCACCAATAGATTGAAATAATTTGAGTTTGGATCAGATTATGTTTCATTTTTTTTTTCAATTGCAGATACCTGCCAAATATAAAATTATTCCAGTGGCCCTATTTCAAACTGGTTAACCCAGCCTTTAGCTGAGGAAAGAAACAATGTTCCTCAAGATCCCTGGGAAGGCACAGGTAGGCAACATCCTTCACATAAACACTCAACCGTGTGCAAAGGCCTGGGGGAGTTAGAAGCCATCCGCATCAAGGCATCAGGACTGCTATGGGATAAGAACAAATCCAACCCCCCTTTCATTACTTATCCCAAAGCATTGCCAATACTTCTTCAAAAGAGGAAGATACTGTTTTCCTGCCTGCTGTATCACCAATACCTCCTGCAAAATGGGGGTTTTATCTGGCATTTGTCAGGCTACAAGTTGGGTGTCAGGAAGCAGAAGTGCTGGTCTGCCAGCAGCCTTTCTTTTTGGGTTGGCAGGAAACCCCACTTCTAAAGCCAGTATACGTGCACACATTCAGCTGAAGAAACCCACAGAGGAGGGAGGCAAAGGAGAGTCTAGCAGGCTGCAGGAGACATCAAGGTCTGTTCTTTGGCTGCTTTGGGTGGCCAGCAGCTGGTTTCCCCAGCAGCAGTGAAACTGCACCCAGACAGGGTCCCCAGCAGTCACTGGTGGTGACTGGTAGAGCCCAATTCTGCAAAAATTCCTTTTTCTTGAAAATTTGTGATTTTGTTTTTCCTTAAAATCTTTTGTGAGATGACAGCAATGTAGCAAAAGTTCAATTCTCGTTAAAAAATGACTGTTACAGCTGAAACCAGGGCAGGGATGGTGGTGGGATGGTCTCAAGGGACAGGTTTCAGCTCAGAGCTCACCTTGCCTGGGAGGCCGTGCACCCCTGCCCTGCACAGGGAGGGGTGTGCTATTTTTTCTGACCCCCAGGATCTGCAAGCCGTGCCAAGGCAGGACTGGTCAAGGTGGACTACAATGAGCAGACAGATGAGGCATCTCTGCTGGGGATGTGGGTGACTCTGTGCCTTTGCCAAGCAATTTCAGATCTCTTCTCCAGCGCTGACCATTTCTGAAGTGATACAGTATTTTTCAATTGCACATAGCTATCATTCTTATAGAATATTTCACTTTGCTCCTAAAATTACTGGGAATTTCGTCTGATGGCAAGATGAGGTATCACAAGAGCAAAAAAAAAAAAGGTGAGGGAGATCTTTACCAAGAAAACAGTCCAAGCACTTTGAAATGTGTGTGAAACATGCTGTCCTTTTGGGCATGGCAGGGCAGCTAGAAGGATGTGGGGATAGATGCGGATCCTGCTTCTGTGGGAGGAGCAGCTGGTGGCTCTCCTGTGTGGGTGCTGTCATGGGACGTGTGCTGACCAGTGGTGCGGGGAGCGAGGGAGAAGGCAGCTCCTCCCTGAAGAGGGGACGCAGTAAGGGCTGGGTGAGTGGTAGTAAGAAAATAAACTTAGTGAGTCAGAAATAGGATTAAAATCAGCTGTGCAAAAAACAAAAAGGCAAACAAAAAACCTCTGTGTTATATAACTCCTAGGAGTTAAATTTTATGTTCCTTTTAGTTGAATGTCCCATCCCACTGTGTTCATTGTTTGACTAACGCTGAGTTTCTGCCAAGGTCGTGATGTGATCTATAGTGCTCTGCAGTCCAAAACCAGACTTGTTTCCAACATAAGAGGAGACACAGGTTTCTTTTTTAAAATTATGCTAATTTTACAGACTTGTTCTGCTTTCCACAGTCCCTTACATAGAAGCTGTTATCTTTCCTGTGGGTGAGCACTCTTGGTCACAGCTGGACACCCATCCCTGCACCTCCTCCATCACCACTTGTAGGGGCAGAGCACTCTAAAAGGCATGCGAATCACCTCTGAATTAATCTGTTGTGACAGCACACAACAGACTGCATTGGCATTCCACAAGGTTAGCAGAGACAAAACTGAACTGCCCTCTCCCCACGGTGCCCCTCTCTCTGGGAGGTGGGTCTCCTACTACTGCGTGTAGCAATACTTCATAAAGGTGCAAAAAAAGTCTCTACTGAGAAAAAGGAATGTAACTTGTATGTTTTTATTACTTTTCTGTTTTGGCAGCAATAGCCACGCTTTTCCCTTGCGAAGGTTCAAATGCCGGCTAAGGTTAGTTGTGAAAAACTCTGGTTCCTTTGTAGAGTCCTCAGTATTTGTCCAGCTGACCCAACAAAATATGTCAGTGTGTTTCAGATGAGTTCCATCAGGATGTCCAGCCTCTCTCAGTGGCTGCTCCTGGCCACTGACAGCAGGCAAGGCTGTCAGACGATAACCGGAATGAAAAAGCAACCCAGCAAAAAATCCTCAATGTGATGAAACCTCCCAAATGAGTTTGCTGCTGGGACAAAATCCTTTGGAAGAGAGGAACCCCCTGTAAGAAAACTTGGTTTTAGAGCAACAGCTTGCCACATGTGTCAGTCCATGCTCTGGCGTGTGCAGACCAGGGCAAGATCCCGGTTGGGATCGCTCTGCTCCAGGGGGCTGGACGGCTCAGCTCCCTGGCTGCTGGCACAGCATGCCAAGCAGGTGTGCAAATGAGGTGTGCATCAGAAGGTCCCTGGGGTGTCACCGGTGTCCCTGGGGTGTCACCCCACCTGCCTGCCCCGATGGCCTCAGTGCATGCGCCTGGCCAGGCACAGTGCAGCTGCCTTCCTGCAGCTCCCATCATCCTCCCCTAGCCCTGGCCAGCCAAGGGAGATGCAAGGATGACATTTAGGCAAGGCTCCCCCTGGCACCATGCCTGTCCATGGCTGTTCTGTGGCAGCTCCTCATGTTCAGATCCTCATGTTCAGACCCAGATTCTTCAGACCCTGCACTTACTTTGGTGTTTGCTCCCAAAACTGCTTTGTTGAGTAAGCCATTGCTCCCTACCAAAATGCAAGCTGCAGACATTGCTCTGCCCTTGCTCTGCAGTGTTTTCAGCTCCTGCTCTCAGTCTGTGGCTTTCAGTTCTTGCTTTCCTCTCTGTGGCTGGAAAGTCATGCACTAACACCATTATCCAAAGAAAGCATTATTTTCCCATCTTTCACAAAGGTAATTTGAGCAATGCAGGCGATGCCAAGCAAGTGGGAGAATGAACAACTGGAATGCAGGCAAGTGTCTGAAGCAAGTAATGCTTTAAGGACAAATCATTGCAGAGAGAAGAAGCTGTTTGGTGAGAACTGTGTGCAAGAATGGAAAAACTAAGCAGATTTCTTTAACTGCCAAACCTAATTCTTAACTCTCCTATGAGCACAACACATACCAAGTGCCCTGGTGACTTGCTCAAAGAGATTTATGTAACATGCACCTAAACCACAAGTCACGTGGCTGGCTTTCCGGTCTTATACTTTTTGATCACGGAGGGGTGAGTGTATTTTAGTTTCCTCAGCCATGCTGCAGCATTTAGCAATGCTGTTTTAAATGACCTTCCACCAACATGGCTCTAAGGTGGCTCAATCAGCAAAACCATAACGCCAACTTCATAGGCTTCAGTGCTGACCCTGCTGGGGGGGAGCAGGCTCTGCCAATGGACAACAGGAGGATCCAGCTCCTGGCCAACACAGTGGGGACACTGCCCCGCGGGCGCAAGCAGGTACGGGGTTGTTCCCATGTGCTGGGAGGGTGGTGGCTCCTTCCAGCCTGGAAAGCCGCTTTCTGCCTGTGCCTGCAGGTACCAGCAGAAAAGTGCCAGTTTCCCCAAGTGACAGCACAGGTTCACAGTGGCTCCTGGTGTCAGGGTGCTAGAAGGATCACCACCAGACACCTTTAGCCTAGCTGGTTTGGGGATTGCAAAAAAATCTTTTCAGCTTCGGCAGTGTGGGAAGCTCTTGAGAGGAGCAAGCAAAGAAGTGTTCTGCCCGCAGGGGCTTGGGCGCATGAAACGCTTTTGCCGCTGAGATCTGCCCTGGCTGTATTTCTTCTCTGTTTACAACAGCACTGCGAGTCAAAATAGGCTCTTGCTGTCCAGGAGTTCCTTTAAACTGCATTTACTTCAGTATAGCAGCCTGGCTGGACTGCCCTTTGTGCTGCAGTGCTGACAGAAAGCACCTGAGTTATTTCCATCTGGCTTTTGGAGTATTTTGCTACAACGGTTGGACTGGTTGGGCTGTCTCTGGCATCCGGGCTTTTCCTCCAGAACAGTATATTTCTGTTTGCAGCTGGAGTTCCACTAAACTCTCTCTTGCTGTTGCTCTAAATTGCCAGGTGAGCAATTCCATCTTTGGTCTATTTGTCTAGCACGAAGGAACCTAAATAGGAAACGTTTGAGACACATTGTAATCTGGAAGTACTATTAGAAAACTGGTACATAGTATCTGTGCACTTAAGGCTTTGTTCAGTAAAGGAAACACACTTAATCCTTTTCTTTGTACAAGTGTGGGGAGATAAAGGAAAGCCAGAGCCAAACTAACCTTGGGAACGCCACTGCTGGGTAGCATCCAGCCCCCACAGCTGCAAAGGAGTAGCCCTTTGTGCAGCAATTGCTGCTGGTGCAAGGGGAAGCTGGCAGTAATGGCTGTGACACTGCTGTGTTTGCTAAAGATGACTTACAACACGGGTATCAGGCCTGACAACTGGTCTGCACAGACCATATGTACCTAATGCTCGCTGGCCTGCAATTAGCTGTTTCACCTGGTGTGCAGTTTATATTACACATGTGGTCTCTCCCTCCTCTTCTTTTCTTTCAACAAGTGAACATATGTTTCTATAGGTGGTCATGCTGTGGCATCATTTTATACTGCTGAAGCCCAAGATGTGTGGCTGCATAGACTACAATCATTTCGGGGATAATGTAATTCCTTATTCGTGTTTCATTTTTATGGGAAAAATCAATGTTTAACACTGATCCTCGCTTTCTCCAGAGAATTCTTCAGGCACAGATCTACCTTCCTTGAAGCAGGAATCCTAGATACTTGTTGCCATGACCATGCACCAATTGGCTCAGAAATGCTGTGCAACTGCCACAAGAAACTGCAGAGAAAATTGTCTGCAGCTACGTTAATTTCTGTGTGCTTTCTGCCTTTTCTGACAAGTGATAACTTTATAAATGCCCACAGATTTTTAGTGGGAAGGTATAAAAGGAAGGTGAGGTCCTAGTATAATAGAGATGTGATTTGGGCGCTTTAGAGATAATAGTTATAGCAGTAATGGGAATGACGGCAATCCCTGCTTTCCAGAATCTTGGAGCCTCACCCATTTCAGCGTTTTGCAGGGCTCCTACTGTTGGAAAGATGCTCTGGTGCTGTGTGCCCATCAGCCTGCCCCAAGAGCAAGAGTGCCTGTGCACCCCTGAGGAGGTAGCAGCCCATGGCACAGGATGGCCACATGCCATGCTGCAGCGCTGGCTGACCCCTTACTCCATGTGGTGCACTGCAGTACAACAAGCTGAATTGTGAAGAAGGAATATTCCTTCTGTTATTTGAAAACACGGGGCTGCTATATAGTGTGTTTTGGGTTGGGTTTTTTTGTATTATTTATTTTTCTTCCTGTTCATTTTGTTTGTTTGTTTTTTTAAGTGTGCAAAATAAGACAAGAGCATTGTTGACATTGCTAGAACCAGTGGAAGGTCCATCTCTGATGCCCTGTTGGATGCAGGGGTTTCTTGAGTGGTTGTGCCTCTTGTCTGCCCCAATTCTGGAGTCCTCAGAAATTACATCTCCAGCACTCCGGGGAAGAGTTTTCTGCTCCAAGCATTTTTGATGTCAGATTCAACCTGAAATTATCACCACTGCACGAGAAAAGCCTTGTGTTTCTTTACTTTATGTTGCCTGGTGGTAGGGCAGCTGTCAATTTTAACTTATTGCAGGGAAGATTGGATAGCTAGTGAGCAGTTTTCTAATGAAGTTGGAACAGGTACTGCATTACCATCTGCCAGTGAGGATGCCCAGATGTTTTCTGGAGGTGAACAACTGAAACAATATCCTGATTTACTAAGAGTACCCATGTTCGTTTTGTTTTAGCTTTATTTTTGGAAACACTAAATTTTGTATTTAAAAAGTTCAGGAAAATAAGAAAAACTGAGCTATAGCCAGTTTTTCAGGGCTTAATTTCCAACATAATAAAAACAAACATGAATTCCTTAATCTTCCTCGTGCCAGTTAATGCAATCCTTCACATCAGAATGTGTTGCAGTTAATACTTTGTCTTACAGCAATATTAGTTAAACATCCTCCGTGGACATTTATGTCAGACCTGTTATGGCTTGAAATTGTTCTCTAACTCACTTGGAAAGGAATGGTAGGGTGAAGGAAGTCTTCTTGGGCAGGAGGGAGCACCTTTTTCCAAGGTTTGTGGACCTGGAGGTCGTTGCTGTTGGCTGCTGAATCCCTGCTGTGCTCGGCTGAGCTTGCCATCAGCATCTAACAGGTGGCTTTGAGCATGATGAGAAGCTGTCTTGAATCCTGGACCATGCTGCTTTTCCTCCCTATCTCAAAGTTTAAGTTCTCATTTGACCGAGGGGGAGGCTGTGTTGGTACAAGCTGGGGGTGGGAAGCCAGCAGCTAGTTTTAGTTTTCTTCTAAACTACTGATTTTAGCCATGTGCCTCAAAGAACCATGAGCCTACTGACCCCTTTTTATTCCCATTTCTAATTACAGCTTGCCTTAGCCAGATCCAGCTCTTTGGGTGACTCCTCCAGGCCACAAAGGTATGATGATATTCCTCTATAATCACTGTTATTTACTTATTCTACATGAAATGTGTGTTTTGGGAATCTTCCCATTTAGCTGCCCTAGTGGGATAAGGGCACAGGGCAAAGAGTGGTACCAGCACCTGGGATGTGCAAGTCAAACTGTTGACATTTAGTCTGAGTAAGGAAAGAGCAAGCACCACCACTGCAACATCTGAAGAAAGGTATGATGACACCCTGCTAGCACAAGGGTGGGCAATGTTTATTTTGGTTGGAAATATGGAGTGCATGAAGTGGCAACCTGGCATTCATTTGGAATTCTGTTCATTCTTCTTACAGACACCTTGTTGCTATATTGAAAAACGATAAAGAGGCATTTGGGTTTGAAATCCAGGTAAGACTTAAATGATAAGCTAATTCATCTAAAAATAAAATATGCTGCAAACTCTCAAGTGTCACATCCTCAAAATTAGGTTAAGACAGCATAAAGCAGAGAAAGGTATCTGCCAGCTCCTCATGAAATCTGAAGAGCTTACAGCAACAACACAGAACTAGGATGCATTTCCAAGTTCGGTTTTGTTTTCACAGCAAAGGTCACAGATGAGGATTTCTGGCCTTCTCACAAGTCAAAGTGTTGAATGTAGGAGAAATCTCATCCAAATCCAAGTATGAGGCAACGGCAATGACTTCTTAGTTCCATAAATGAGTATTTTTAGAAGAATTGTATATGAGACTATTTTAATATAAAGAGACATCCAAAAACCTCTCTCTTAAAAAAATACCTTCTAGTAGCTTTTTACTACCTCCTTTAAGATATATAGGCATACTTATTTTCAAAGTAGATGTATGGTATTGGTATGTTTTTTAATAAATAACTGCTAAGCATCAGTTTTTGAGTGCCAAGTCATATAGGAAGGAGTTCTGTTAGATGTAGAAGTCAGTAAATCATTGCACAGGAAAACCAGAATCTTATCAGGAGCACTGCTAATGGGAGATTTTTGTTCTGTAGATTTTTGTGAGAAAGGTAACTCTCAGATCAGTAAACCTGATAAAATCCTGGTTATGAATAAAAGATAACCTCAGGAATAAAACGATGAAGTTTTGGGAGCAGCGGGTAGTAGCAATGCCAAAGAGCTCTGCCTGCCGGTGGGACCTGCAGGCAGGAGCACGTTTGGAGAGATCCTCCTATGTCACCTCTGTGTTTTGATCACCGTGGCAGCAGGGCATCTTCGGAGTGCTTGCCTGTATCTGTGCACAAAGAGAAAACAGTATTTTTAGTGAAATTAGTGTATTAGGAAAAGCTTAACTTTTTCAAATTTGTTTCTGTGACTAATGAGTGGGTAAGCGTTCAGCTCGTGAACAGTGGAGAGCTTTCAGAAGGGAGGATAATTGAGTCAATTATTGGGCTTTTGTATAAATTGTCAGGGCAGATTTTCATTATATGTGACATTCTGATTAAAAATAATTGTTCTTGGCACATTTTCTTCCTGAACATTCAGCATGAGCAGTTCTCTGGAAAGTCCAGGCTATGCAAAGGCAGCGTTTGTCTGATACTAAGGATTAGCCATTATTTAGAGGCTGTAATTTCATTACTACAAGTTAAAATTAGGCAAACCACAATAAGATGATGTGAAACTTTAGGTCTACCATCTGCAGGGAGCTCATGAGAACTGCAGTGATGGCCAAATGCCAGAGTTTCTCGCGTGTTATCACTTCTTCTACTTCCCACTTGTGGATCAGCGCCTGGGTGCGGCTCCCAAAACACCCAAAGTGCTTGCAGAGTGGACACTCTGGTAGCTGGTCTCTCCCCTCCTCTGCAGCCGTTTAAAAGTTAGGTGTGCCATCCAAAACCACAGCCCAGCCAGCTTCTGCAGTCTAAGAGGAGAAGGCACACATGGGAGGGAAGTCCATTCTCCTGGAGTGCTTCTCTTAGGGCCATCAATCACACCCCAGAGATGCCCGCCTCTCCTGGTGGCTCTTGTGGGGACATCCTGACACCTCTGTCCAGACTCTCCAATTAGGTGTGATGAATCCCACCCTGCTCGTCCCCTCGTATCGCTCAAGCTGGCCCAATCTTTCAGACTGGTAGGTGAGGGTGACCTGCAGCTGCATGTCCTCCGAGACCCTCATGTTTGACTTGGTGTTCTTAATTTATCCAAAAGTTTAATTATTGGTCCAAGGGCTGATATCACTGTGATGGTGTGATTTGGGCAGATAAGCTCTGAACTCAGCCAGCCTTCGTCCCTATTTGTTCCGTACTGATTGAGTAATTTGGGAATCTGACATGACTTCTTATATTGGGGTTAGATGTGGCTGTCAGGTTTTCAGGAAGTTGAGCTTCACTCTTAAATTTTGGTAAGAAGATGTGGCTAAATACTGATACCTGCATGTAACCAAGAAGACATTTCCTGTCTGCAAGATCTGGTCAGGTTGCATTGCCTACTTCTGCATTTTTCTAAATACGTCAGCACTGATAATCGCATGATAGATTTATACTTAGGATTACTTGATGTATATTGAAATGCATAAGTCAATAACAAAAAGCACTTTTGAGACGGTGTGGTGATGTGGGTAATGACTTTAAGAGGCCGAAAGAGCAAAAGTAGGTTCAACTTTTCCTGGTTTTCAGTTGCCCTATTGTGAATAGATCGATCTGGAAGGACCAGTTGGCTTCATGCAGCATTCACAATGAGTAGGAGTCGATCACTTGAAAGCCCGAGTCACATCCTGCCATGCTGTGGCTGAGAACATGAAATATCCTTCCAGAAAGCAATCTGCATCTATGCTAACAGATATTCTTGACTGAAGTTACTGAGTTTTTGATACTGAATAACCAGCTTGCTTTAAAAGCTTGGGGTTTTTTTTTTGCAAAGTCACTCAGGTATCTTTCAGGTGTCTGCTGTTCTCTACCGTAATAATGCAATTTCTAATTGTTAGGTTATAACATTCTGCTGTTTGCACTTGCATGATAATACAGCCTGCTCATCGCAGACTTCTCATTTCAAAAACGTGTAAAAAAGAATATTGATTTTTAAGTTATTTTCATGGCTTTTATATTGGTAACTGTCACTTTGGTATTAACAGACTATAAGATTTCCAAACCAAAATGATTACTCCCTGGAGGTGTGCACTTGTGTCTGCAAAATTCAAGAAGAAAGTCCTGCCTATCTTTCTGGCCTTCAAACTGGTAACTATTCATGTTGTTTTCCTGCTGTGGTGGCCTTACCTTGCTTCCCTCCCACTTAACTTTTGTTGTAGAGCATGTGGAAGGCATGCATGTGCTAATTTTTCTTCTGTGCATCTCTAACAGGTGATATCCTTGCCAGTATCAACGGTGTGAACACTGATGGCTACAGTCACAAGCAAATAGTGGACTTGATAAAGTCTTCAGGGAACTATTTAAGGTAAGCATCTCTCCTTCAAATGGTTTTTAGCTTAAAAGACTCTCCAGCTGCAAGGCAAGAAAGCTTCTGGTGCCCCCCTGCAGTCCTCTGCTGTCTCAGAGGCTGCAGTCGCTGTGAGTCTGTTTGTGCAGAGCCACACTTCTGTTGCATGTGAGGGCTGAAGACAGCCACAGAGGAGAGGGTTCAGCATGTGGGGTGCTCCCTGTCCCCACGTGCAGCTGCTTCCTGAGCACCCCATGGCCCCATGCTCTGCAGTGCGTGGTGGTACATGGCTCAATGCTCCTCTCCACTTCAGTGCCAACATTGCCTGCTCTTCACAGGTTAGAGACTGTCAATGGGGCCATGTTTGTGCGGAAGATGGAGCTCGAGACCAAGCTGCAGCTACTGAAGGTAATGTAATTAATTAGTTGATCTGTTGTTGAATGCAGAGGCCTGTTGTGTTTCACTGCTAATAGAGGTAGGTCCATGGGGCTAGGTGTCCTGGCAGGGGACAAACACCCATGTGTCCCCTGTCACCAGCACCCCAAGCCACAGTCCCTATAGTATTTTCTGTATAGTTTTTTGGTAATATTTTCCCTGACAGTAATTTCTGTAGCTCTCTAAATATTTCCATTTCTGCCTGTGTCTCAGCTGTGCCCAGCTGGTAGGCAAGCTTCCTCCGTAAGAACAGAACAGCGTGTTTTAATATCCTCTGTACTTAGCAGAAAGGGAAGGCAGGCTTTCCCAAGCAGAGCCCAGGCTCTTCAGGGACAGCATGCTGATGGCACCTCTGACTTGTAGAACCTCTCTTCTCCCAGCTGAGTCTGAGGCAGCCAGGCTGGCAATAGGTTTTTGGGTGCCAGTGACCCAGCATGCCTCTCTGCTCACCCCACTGCAGCCACAGCACTGCAGGGGCCAAGGGCTTTCCAAAGCTGGGACTTGGTTGACCTGAGTGAGGGATTTTTCCTTATGGTGACTCTATGCCAAACTCTGCACACAGGAGTATGGTACTTTAAAAAGTTCATTAAAAATTACTCTGGCTAGAATAAGCCTCGTGCCAAATGGGCTAGGCTTGCCAGAGCTGAGCAGCAGGGACAGTTTGCCATGTGTGCCATTGTCTATAAAATGTAAGTCCTGCCACGGGGGCAATTTCATATTTAGCATTTAGCATGTTTAAAACAATGTCTATTTAATTGTCTATTTAATTGGTTTGCACTGCATTTATAACAGTACAGCACCATGTGTTGTAATTCGCTGCATGACACTGATGCTGCAGATGAGCAAGCATTAGTTGTGGGGCTGGAGGGTGAGGAAAGGATGGATTCTTCCCAGCCTTCACTAGTCTGTGGCTGGGGGATGCTGAGGTCAGTGTCTGGCTGTCCAGGCAATATCTTGGTCGTCATCACATCAGCCCAGATGATGGGCAGGGGTGAGGAGATCCGGGTGAGACCTCAATGAGCTCAGTTTCCCCTCCAAGGCTTGTTAAACTGATGGGCACTATGGAGGATGCTTTTGGAAATGGCTACAATGGTTTTAGGCATTGCTCCTTGGCAGACAGCTGTTATTTTCTCTCTGAAGGAGGTAAAACTGACCAGTGGGAGGTAGGGGGCTCTGGGGTCTTGGCTGGTGTGAACAGCTGGGAGAGCTGAGCTTGGAGGCAGTGCTGCTGCTCCCTGTGGGGCTGGGACAAACCCCTGCATGCCCAGTGTGTCCGGTGAGGTGGGAGGCATTGGGAGGCTGGTGTGACTGCAGGCGCCATGCTGGCCTTGCGTGGAACTCTATGTGGCCACATCCCTGGAGCCTGGAGGTGTTTGGAGATGCTGGGACTGACCAGCTGGATGGCTAGTCCAGACATGGCAAGAAAGAACCCAGAGCCAGAGCATTCATCACTGTGCTAATAAGAACACAGCAGCAGGATGCTTCCAACCTGGCCATGGTCAGTACTCCATGGCAAGTCGTTAAGTCTGGTCCCTTGTAAATCTGGATGAAATATCCAGTAAAGTCACCAGAAATTGGCCATTCCTGCCCATACATTTACAGGGAAATCATAAAGCCAAAATCTCAAAATCTGCTGTGAATGGTTCTATTTCAAGAAGGAAGCTTTTACAAAACATCTGGTTCCCAGAAATGCCAAACCTCTGCAACAAGTGTTGCTACGGAGTAAAATAGGGCGTGAGCCTGACCCTGTGCTCTTACATCGGTGTGCTGCAGTGGAAAGGATCTAATTCTGTTTGTCACTGTCTCTAGTGCCTTACTGAAGGGTGTGCCCTGTTGTTGCAAACCCCTGTAACCGCAGTGAGACGGCGATGTGCCTGTGAGTACAAGGCATCACCATAGGCTTGGACATGCAGTTGCACAAGCATCTCTTACATGCAATTTCCTAGGTCTCTGAATTACAAACTTCTAAAACCTACTGTATTCAACATTGTGTAGAGATTGTAAGAGCAGACCTTGGACTAGTTCCCCTCAAAAGCGGTCACTGCTCCTGTTTTGCAGGCTTTCCCACAGGGCATCCCAGTACATTACCACCCTGGTGCTGGGCTGGGGTTTTCATTGTGTGTTTGATTTTTCCAAAGTGAGGGAAAAAAAAAGTGAAAGTGCTGACAGGATTCCCCATGCAGGTCTGGTCAGTTTGGGTGTACAAGTGTGTGATTTGGCAGCCTGTCCGGCTGAACGTCTGAGGTGCAGCAGGTTCAGGCAGGTTACTGGGGAAGTACCTACTGCGACTGTCTCCAGGCAGAGAGGCTCATCAGTTGTTGTTATTTCTTTAACTATTCAATAGTTTGGTTTTACATCAAAAGTTGATCTGCAACAGAGGGAAGGAAAAATATTACTGTGTTGGATGGCATTAGGTTGGATATGCACAGGGTGGTGTTACCCTAACACGAGGCTGGGATGGTTAGCTGGGCTATCCCCACGCTGCACTGCAGGATCCAGGAATGAGGAGCGGGGCGCCCGTTCGTGGCTAGTGGGTTCCAGAGCTGTAGAGGGCTAGAGGAGGGTGGGCTGCAGAGCCTGTCCTGTGCTGGCTGAAGGCAAGCATCACGCTCTACAGATTTCAGACTGCTTCTTTTCGAATCAGATGTGTACAGCACCTCACTGAGCACCCAGGATATGAGTGGACTGTGGAGAAATTTGTTAAACTCCGGGAAAGTTGTCTCTGTGAAAAAAGGGACATAACAAGTGCTGCCTGTAGCACCTGTACTTTCTAAATCGTTTTCTTTACAAGTGTTTTATGCTTGTGCAAACATGTATGAATGACAGAGCCCTCTTCCTCCTCCACAGCAAAGTCTGCAGCAGAAATGGGTGGAGTTGCGCTCTCTGCTCTTACAGGAACAACGCTTGCTGCACGGTACGTCCTTGTTTCCGGGTAGAAAACCGCAGGGCTGATGAGTTCTTCTGTGGAAACAGTGTCTCATCTGTAAAAAGCAATTCTTTAACCTGATTTTCATTTGCTTTCGTTTTCCCCTGCAAACGAAGGCATGGGGCTGCCCCTGGGAAAGCTTTTTTTCTGGGAGTGATAAATTTGGATGTTGCTTGACTAATGCAGACCAAAGGCTCTTTCACATGAGTTCTGGGTTGCAAATATTTTATCCATTCTTATTTGGACTTATCAAGGTTTTTTTTGCTTGTGTTTTTTATGGGTTGTCTAGAGAGTGACTTTGATTCTACATGTGGGGGATGGCAGGGGCAGAGAGCACCCCACAGCTGGGAAACAGCTTCCCTTGAGGGAAAGGGGCTGCTCCCTGCACTGAGATGCTGGGCATGACATTTCCCTGCGCCACTATGGCACATGCATCCTGCTCTCCAGCATTGAGCAGACACCGGTAAATAATGCTCCTCTTTGGCTTCTGCTTTCAGGGGAGGTGAATGACAACGCGCTGCTGGGTGCACTGGAGCTGGAAGAGGCCAGCTTGCTCAGTGGCGGCAGCACGGGAGGACGCCTCTTTCCGGTGAAGCCTCGCTTCTCCAGTGAGAGCAGCTCCCACAGCCGGCTGAGCTCAATGACCGTGGACAGTGAAGACAGCTTCTACCAGAGCTGTGCCTTTGAGGATTCAGCTGCAGAGAGCCTGAGCCGCAAGTCGAGCGTGGATGATGACTGCTTCTTCCCCAGGGATGGAGATGGTGCTCCTGGGAGGTCGTCACTGAGGAGGATCCGCAGTATCAGCCTGGCCAGCAGCGGGTCCATGTCTCCACTCTGGGAGGGCAGCAGCTGCACCAGTACTTTTGGGACCCTCCCGAGGAAAAGCAGGAAACCCAGTGTCCGAAAGAATATTTTGAAGTTCATTCCAGGCCTTCACCGGGCGGTGGAAGAGGAAGAAAGTCGAGTCTGACATTGCGTGTCCATCTTTGATGCTCAGGGCTCTGCACATGGGACTGCTACATGGCCTGGGACCGCAGGCAGCAGCTCAGTGGAGGCACGCAGTGGGTGATGCGTGGTGGCACTGCATGGCAGTCCTCGAGACAACAGTACTGATGATATTTAAAAAGCTCCGGGATTTTTAAGTATTTTAATTCTTAATCAGAGCACACTGTCGACCTCTTCATTAACGTGAAAAATGACTCTGAAATGTGAGAAACCTTTGCAGAACTTCCTCAGCATAGTTTAGTGTTAATAACAGTTTTTAATTGAATGCAACATTGATTGATAGCTATTTATTTCCTGTTACCAAAGTCATAGTCTTCCAAAGGTCTTTAATAAAGCAAATGCTTCTACTAAAACGAGTGACAGGCTCCCCTTAGAAAGAGGCCAGAGGCCAGAGCATATGGCAGAGACAGACCCTGGGCAGTAACATTTTGAAACGAAGGGCAGAGATTTACCCATGGTAAAAAGAAAAAGAAAGGGTGAGCTCCACAACTCAGTTCCCAGTCTCCAAAGCAGGGATCGGTTCTGCTGGACAGCTGAGCTGACAGCACTGATAGATTTACAGAGTAAATGCTGGCTACTGTCAGTTTCTCACTCTTAGCAGCCACTGTATAAACCCTGCAATAAACTGGTTTATTGGTTGTGATTGGACCAGCTGCAATCTCTGCCAGTAGCTGGTTTGGCATGTCTTGCCAAACTTGTCTTGCTCCAGGGATTTGAAGTAGAAAGGAGTCTGCTGAGCATGCACACAGCCCAGGCTCTGTGCATAAGGAGCTGGTGATGTTCATGTGCTTGCTGGTTTGAGCAGCTCCACGTGTTTAGAGCAGGGTGCATCAGTCACTAATGCACCCCTTATAAGCTCTGATGTTGAACGAGTGTAGTGGGGAGCACCAGCAGCATTGAGCAGAGGTGCCAACAGGCTGGTAGCTCTGTGGAGAGAGCACTCCCCAGGGAAAAGCGGTGAGGTGCATATGTCTGTGTGATCTGGGAGGGAGGTAAGGGGGCCGTGGCAGTGACTGCTGTGGGAGGCCGCAGGATGGGCAGCGAGGAGCCAGCAAAGGGTGATGGGTCTCTGCATCTCCTACTTCCCAGCACAGCTCTGCGGTGCCAGCCTTGCTAGAAATAGAGCTTTCTGCAAGGTGTTGGACTGGCAAGAGTCACCGGAGTGTCGGGGTCTCCCTGCACCCCTGGAGGGCATGGTGCTCTGGTTGCCTGGCTGGAATTTTACTGGATTTGAGGACATACTTGTCCACTTATCATGATGTAACGATATAGCTCAGATTGATCTCACCTCTTCAAGGTGAGAGAAGTAAAGGCAGATGATTTTCCCTCAGGGATGAGCAGGATTGCCATGTGCCTGGAGACAGTTGCAGGTTGTACCCTGGGGACCTCCTTAGAGGGTTGTGCCTGGGACATGATCCCTCTGAGGTCCAGGGACCGCAGGAGATGGCCCTGGGGCTGGTGCTTCCACTGCATTGGCAGGAAGGTCATTAGGTGTTCACATTTCTTCACGAGCAGAGACTTCGTCAGTAAGAGTGACTTGATAGCTCATATAAAGTGATTTAATAAATAAGCGCTTAAATGTGAAGAAAAAGAAAAATTGCATTTCCCCCTGAGGCAGCAGGGAAATAGGCTGTTTGCTCAGCCCAAGCAACCTGATTATGTTTTTCAAATACAATTTAAAGAATTTTAAATATAATTTAAATACCTTGTATGAATCATTCATCTTTTGACCCAGCAGACCATGCAGCTGTTTACCACTCGGGTACTGCTGTGGCAGGATTTCCTGGTCTTTTCATAAATCTCAGGCTAAATCCAATAGTTTCCCTCTGAGATGAACCCCAAATAAAAACAACCTGTTCCCAATAGTTCTCTAATTAATGAATGTTGCTAAGCCAGCAGAATCCGTATTGGCGTCTGTAATTTCTCTTAAAAGGATTAAATAGCTGGTAATGCGGCAAGTATCCGGGAAAGCTGAAGGGCAATCAGGAGAACCGCTCACGAGGTTTATACATATGGGAATGATGTTCTGTCTGGGCTGCTGAACCAAACACCTGCAGTTCAGCCTGCGAGCCCTCTGCTATCATTCATCCCCCAGCCCCTGGGCCTGGAGGTGGGCTTTGGTCTGACACCTGCAGGGAGCCAGAGCCAACCTGTCAGCCCAGGCTGGAGCATTTCAGGTGCTGGCCTGGGCTCTGGGGCTCATTTGCTAGACATCATGTTTGTTGCCTGTGATTTTGCTGTCTCAAGATAGAGTTTTACATTTCTTTGCCAGTAACACCAGCTGAAATGAGAGAAAAAATAGGAAATATTATTTTTATTTGGACAAACTGTGGAATTAAATGCAGATGTATGTGTGATCGAAAGCAACTGTGGGCAGAATAACCAGAAAATCTGGTGAAGGCTGTCAAAGGCCCCCAAAGAGAACAAATAGCTTCAGCACTTAGAAAGGAACCTTGAACTTAGTCTCACGTGCAGTTGGGTCGCTTGGCTTCAGGTGCCAGACTGCACTGAGGGAAGAGTGCTCTCCATCACCTGCATGGGGATGTTTCCAGCCAGCCAGAGTCGGCACGCTGCTGCATGTGGCTGTGAGTGGCTGATGGTGGCTTGCTCCTCTCCAGCAGAAGCACTCCTCTCTCTCTACCTGGCCAAGCAGTATTTGGACCCAGGACTGTTGTATGTATTTGTGTCAAAAGACAAAATATCCCTAGCCCAGTATGTCTGATCAGAGGGTTGAAGCTTTCTTCAGTGGTGCTATGGACTCTTCACCTGGGTGAAAGTCAGGGCACTACCAGAGCCAGGCCAGAGCTTTTTCTTTGTTGTGGAGAGCATGGGCTGACTGGTCTGCAGAGACCAATGGAAGCGTGTCAGCCTGACCGGCGCCTGCTTTGCTTTCCCCACCCCCCCCCCCCCCCAGCTCCTGAATTAATGTCTTCTTTTGCTTATTGCAGCTAGTTTGTAGGGATGAAGTGGTAGAGGTGGGGCTTGACAGGGTGCCTTGGTCACAGCCTACATCCTCTGCCTTGATTCATAGAGGAAGGAAAAAAAGGTATTTAAAACACTGTATGAACTCTACTTTCTTAGGCTGCATCTAGAAATTAGTGCAGCTTTGTGGTCCAAAGCAAGATTCCTTTTGGTTTGGAAAGTTGTCCTATCTCAGGAGATACATGCTTGCTTTTAGTGTGGAAAGGCTGAATGAGCCTGGGCATTCAACAAGATTAAGACTGAATAAATGACGATTTTCCAGCAGTTGGAAGAGCACACTTTGGTCACTACAAGACGACAACATGATGTTCATGGCCACAATCAAAAACAGGATGTGGGTGACAGGCGGGCTCCGTGGGGTTGCTGCAGTGGCATCAAGAACAATGGTGCCTCAGCCTTCTGAGGGGAGGAAGGAGCTCACAGGCAAGCCAAATAGCTCAGAGAGCAAAACAAAGGAGAAAGTTCTTTTAAAATGGCATATCTCCTAGCGTGGAGCAGTCTGAAAGGATCCCCGCTCAGCCTCACAGGAGTCATGAGCATAGGAGGGTGAGCATACAGGAAATGAGGTGTGGTGGCACTGGTTCAAGGGCTGGGGCTCCAACCAATGTGTGCAGAAGTGCTCTGGACCTTCAGCAGAGGAGGTATGCTCACTGATCATGGATGGGGTCATTGAAGGGTTTGCTTGATTTCCTAACAGCCAAGGGATTACCTTTTCCCTTCTTATCCCTGTGGATATAAGGGTGTGAGTTTACTGCTGAAAGCAGTGTGGCTGCTCTAAAGAATTCAATTCCTTCGTAAACTTAAAACTTCAATTAATTTGCTGAATGCTACTGAGCCTGACCCTGTAAGGGTTCTTAACTGCTTAACCTGGTCTTGCCCAGATCTAGCCAGCCTTGCCCTTTTTATATGACCTTTGCAATATCTCTTTCCTTTTTTCTCCCCCGGGCTCTCTTGGCCTGAATTTCTACTGTGGAAGTTTTTTTCCACAAAACCATGAAGCACATTGTGGCTTCTGTTGGAAGCATTTCAAATCCAGAGGAAAATTATCCTGGCTTGAAGGCTGTACTATCCTGCAAAAACTCTCCCCCCACGCATTAAAGGTCCAGCCCTGGAAGCTGCTGAAACATGTGAGGAGTTGCTGTGTTTCCCTGTCTGAGCCATATTTCTGCATGTCCTGGGTTTTGTTCCTTTTCAGTTGTGCTCAGAGCAGGTGGCTATCCCTTCAGCGACCACTTTTCCACATGCCTCTTAGGGCTGTGTTTCTGCCTTCCCACACGCGGTTCTGCTCTGCTGATTTCTGCTTTTGCACCTCACATTTCCTTTCTCGTGCAGCTGGTTTAGAAGTTTTCATGCATAGCAGCTGTTTGTACCCAGCTATTGTAGCATTGAAAAGAAGATCACAGCATGTAGTTATTGCAGGTGACTGAGTTTGTCCTTCCTGCCACTTATACATATATAAACCCAAGAATTTATTGCTATGCTCTCAGCACAGAGCTGCTGCTTGTTACTGCTGTCTGCGTAGAGCTATGGTTGTGCTACACACAGATAAGCAAAAGTAAATCAAACTCACCATAGGCACCTGGTCAGCCGCAGAAATCACCGTCACAGTGAGAACAAGCCAGTGAAACCCAGGCAGAGCCCATCCAACAAGCCCCAGTGCTGAGGCCTTGCAAAACTGATGCAAAGCAGATGGCCCGTGACAGAGGATGGCAATGCCACACTGCTGCCATTGGCCATGCTGGTCTGCACAGACAAGAGATGCACCGGTGGCACCTGTGGGCTGGAGCCAAGAGCTTCTCCAGTGCAGATAGAAGTGTCGGGGAGAGCGGAGGGCTGGGATGTTCAGGCAATGCTCTGCTTGGGGAAAGGTCCGCAGCCTGAATTGGTTCTGTGAAGTTTGGCTCTTTTCAGTACAGGCTTCTGCTTTTTCAAAAGCTTGGAGGCAGAAATGACACCACCTCAGGTTTGTGCAAATTGAATGTTTTCATAGCCCTGAGAGCTGGCTTTGCCCAGCTTTGACTATAAATAGCTGCCTGTGGTGGGAAGAACCCACAGCTACTTTTTCCTTTTTCCGAGTCCAGCTGTATTTTTAAGCAGGAACTCTGCCTGCTTAAAAACACTGCTGGGGATGCTGCGGCCTCCAAGCGGCGTCCATGATCTCAGTCACTGAGATGACCTGGGGGTGACAGGTGACCCTGAGCTCCTGGGGGCAGACAGAGGAGAACAACCTGCATTGGCAAACGCCTTCCATCAGGCAGGAGCTGCTCTCCCCTCACCATAAATCCCTTCGGGCTGCTTGCGCAGTGTTTGCCAGGAAGAAAGCAGCAGCTGCCTATTTTTAACACTCTCAAAACTTGAATTACTCTGCCTGTGCCCATTGTTTGTAACTAGCGTACCCTTGTTGCATCACTCTGGCATGTATTCCTGTTTTTCAGAGGAAACATGCTGCTCCTTCTGCAACTCCCCTCTGAAGCCAAGCATGGCCAGTGGGAGCAGCGGGAAAGCAGGAGCATGTGTGAGGGCTGGCTAGTGCCTGACACAGCTCCAGCAGGGGAACACCCCTGCTTCTGCCTTTCCTTTCATTCCTCTGCTGGATGAAAAGTTAAATCCTGAAACTCGCTATAGAAGGGAAATGCCAAGGTATGTTTCTCTTTTCATAAACATAAGGTATTTATCTTGCTGACAAAATGGAAATGCTTGATTGCGTTTTGTTGACACGATTCACAGGAGTTTTTCTCAGGGGGGGTTCAAGTGAAATGCAATCCTTCCCGGCTGTGCTCCGCTGTGGGAACATTTGTCTCCGGTGCCACCACGCCTGTCATCTTGCCTTGGCTTTGGGTGGCACTGCATCTCCCATGGTGACCCCGGCTCATGTGGCTTCTGCTCTAGAGCTGCTCCAGTGACCACGTGTGGTGCATGTGCTCCCCAGGCAGCCATGCGTGTGCGTGAGATGCTCCTGGAAGCTTGGAGCAGAAACTGGGCAGCAGAGAGTTAATGACAGAGGAGACTGCAGAGCTCTGCAAACACCCTGCCATGGCGGCCTCTTCCTATTTTTGGCATGAATTGGAATTACTGGGGCTCAGCGATGATTTACCTCACCGACTCTCAAATCCCTGTTGTGCCTCAGAAATCCCAGGTGCTGTTTCTGAAATTTTAGTAAAGCATAGCTGGAACGGAAACTTCCTGCGCTAAAGGTCACACGGAAAATGATTTATAATAGATTCATGCAAATCGCGCTTCGACCACGAGGTGCTCATTTGGGAAAATGTGAGTTGTTGAGAATCGATTGTGTAACCAATAGATGGCACCAGGAAACACCTAAAATTGTTTCAACATCTTCCTGCAATCAAGAAGTCAGGCAGGCAGGTTCCTGGGGACATGAAGACAGGATCTGTCCCCATTCCCATGGGGGTTGATGTGGCTCCAAGGTTAGCAGGCTGCTTGCTTGCCAACCCTGGTGCCATGTTTTCAGCTTTGTGTGACTTCAAATTAGGAGCCTGGCTGGGAGGCTGTCCCATGCTCAAGCCAGGATTTGTTCTGGCTGCACCAATGCAGACACTGCCCCTTCACCCTGTGAGATGATCACATGCCCACTCAGCCCTTGAGATCATGGTGCAGCAGGGATGCTCCCAGGCATGCTAAGTCCCAGTCATGAAACCATTTTCAGTGGTGTTTCCACACTGGGGGAAACCCTGGGGACAGGACCTGTCAAATGAGAAATCATAGAATCATAGAATAGTTAGGGTTGGAAAGCACCTTAAGATCACCTAGTTCCAACCCCCCTGCTATGGGCAGGGACATCTCACACTAAACCATATCATCCAAGGCTCTGTCCAACCTGGCCTTGAACACTGCCAGGGATGGAGCATTCACAACCTCCCTGGGCAACCCATTCCAGTGCCTCACCACCCTCACAGTAAAGAATTTCTTCCTTATATCCAATCTAAACTTCCCCTGTTTAAGTTTTAACCCATTACCCCTTGTCCTGTCACTACAGTCACTAATGAAGAGTCCCTCCCCAGCATCCCTATAGGCCCCCTTCAGATACTGGAAGGCTGCTCTGAGGACCCCACGCAGCCTTCTCTTCTCCAGGCTGAACAGCCCCAACTTCCTCAGCCTGTCTTCATATGGGAGGTGCTCCAGTTCCCTGATCATCCTCGTGGCCCTCCTCTGGACTTGTTCCAGCAGTTCCATGTCCTTTTTATGCTGAGGACACCAGAATTGCACACAATACTCCAGGTGAGGTCTCACGAGAGCAGAGTAGAGGGGCAGGATCACCTCCTTCGACCTGCTGGTCATGCTAAATCACCTGCAGGGCCCCTTAGATTATGTCAGAGTTATAGAAACAGCTTGATAAGAAGAGAAGGTATTCTTCTTCTCCCCAGCCACCAGTCTGTGCTGGGTACCCAGTCTCTTCTGAAGGTACCTGCTGTTGCATGTTGTCAATTCACTCTCAATCCTCGTTATCTGTTTTCCTGGACACATTTTTTTCCAGCATACGATTGATTTTATAAAGCAATTACACCAAGCTCATTTTCATAACAATGATGAAAAGTTGTTGATTTCAGGATGCTAACTCACAGATGAACAAAACCAGTGGAAAGGTTTTGGGTTCATTTCTAATCAAGGTCAAAACTTGAGAAGTCCTAAAGCACAGAGATGTCAAAAATGTGGTTTTGTACCAACACAAAAAGTCATTCACAACAGGAGATTATACTCTTATGTAAACCTGGTTTTGGGCACAGAGTTGAGACAAGTTCAGCTGCGGTCAGAAAATGCCCCGGTGCTGCTTGGGCAGTCTTCCTACTTCACTTTGTGAAACGTCCCTGTATCACTCCTGCTAGCTTTAGGTCTGACTGATAATTACTGTGTAAGTGCTAATCTCATCCCTCGTCCCATTTATATTCCTCTAAAGAGAGTTTCTACTGCTGTTGCCAGAAGATGCTTCTGCAAAAGGGGGTTGTGTGGTGGATGTGGAAGGGGAAGCACAGCACTGACCTGCCTCGGCACTGGTGGAGCAGCAAGCATCTCATTGCCTGTCTGGCTTGGCCCTGGGGACCTGCCACCTCAGTTCTCATCTTGTCACAAAACATCACATGGGCTTGTGCTTTTGGTTCTCATCTTCTAGTTCTGTCCTTGAGGGCTGATCCCTTGAAGATGCATTTCACTGAGTATGTAATTGCAGCTGCTCAGCATCTGGCAGGACATGGCCCTGCCTGTAAACACGTGTGGTGGCAGAGGAGTGTGGTGTTGTGCCATATGCAGGGCATGTGTCCTTCCAACCAGCCGGTTTGTTCTCCAACAAGTGCAAAATGCTTTCATTGTCTGGCCAGCGGCACGGCAAGGTTTATCAGCACACAAACCCGATGGGGAATGCTAAGCGGGTTAGGTGGCAGCAGCTCTGTGGAAGGTGGTCACCCTCCAGGGATTAGAGGTCAGAACAATCGTCGTCCCTGTGACCAGGCGGAGACACAAAGGGCCATTGTGCCAAGAGTACAAAATCCCTGTTTATTACCGCAGGGCTGACATGCTGAAAGACCCGCTCTCCATGCCAGCACAAAAGCTTCCTTGCCTCAGATTGTTTGTTTATGTAAATTAAAATGGTGCATTTAATTATGCAATGGGACGAGCCTCAGCAACAAGTGAGGTGCTGATTGGATTGCCCCGTGGCCAGAGCCCACTGGCAAGTCCTTGGCACATCTGATGGTGTGACCGTGGACCCTGCTCTGCTGCAGCACCCACAGGAGAGAAGACAGACGTTGACCATTTGCACAGGGGAGCAAAATCCCTGTGGAGAAGGGGTGAACAGTATCGCTCCCCACCCCGGGGCGCAGGACCGGGGCCCCCGGAAGTGCACGGCCCCGGTCTGCTGGCACGCCACAGCCCTAAGCATGACAGAAGAAGTCCCATCAGCATCTGGCATGCCCGAGTGCAACGGGAGTGTAACCCTGGAGAAAGGCCCACTCCAGGTCATTGGTGAAATAGCAAAATCTGTTGGAATGGTCCCTTGCACAAATGCAGAAATGAGCCCTGATGATGCTCCACCTGCAGAAGAAAACCAGGGGGAAAATAGAAACTCGCTGGCAGAGGACACAGTTCATGGGGATTTTGATGAAGAGAAGCAATGCAAAGGTAAGGTACAAGGCTGCCTTTCTCTAAGTGCTTGGAAAGAAAAGCTCTATTTTATGTATAGTCTTATGAATAATGATACGCACTATGTGTGTGAGTCAAAGTTCCTAACCTATGGTAGTTGTTAATGATGAATCAGAATGATTCAAAGTTAGGGACAAATTTGAGCTAGCAGTTATACAGGATGCAATGAAAAGCATGTAACTACAGAAACAAGCAATTTTTTAATCTGCTCTGAAAAACTGCTGCCAATCTGCAACCATTAAAACCTAATTATTCTCACTAACCGCTCCATCAGTCCATTTCTTGTGCTTTGTATTTCCTAAAGAAAAGCGAGTGGAAAACGATGGGACAGTACAGCAGGGATCAGCTGATATCCAGGACACGGGGACTGATGGCCAGGAATCAGAGGAAGGTAATGGAAAAAGCTGTGGGACAGAGGTTTTCCCATAGCATAACAATGAGTGCCCGTCAGAGACAATCACATACAGGTGGTTCTTGGTTTTGTTTCATTCAGTCAGACCCTTATGTCCTGGAGAGCAGTGACTCATTTCTCATCCGCAGAGTTGCTGTACTTTAAGAACACGTTGGGTATCTTTTTCTTCCTGGGGTTTGCATGTGTTTCCTTGACTATAGGATATTGAAACAAAGTGGGGTCATCAGCCAGGAGGTCTCCCAACAGCCTTGTGAGGTTGGGAGATGCTTTATCTTCTGCTTTGGGAAGGGGAATTCAGAGGATAACCTCAGGAGGCTGTCAGTCAAAAATATGTGGCCAAAACCCAACCACATTCCTGCCTGATTCACCAAATGTCTAAATCCCCCTGACACCCAAGCATCTAGCAGAAAATTCCTCTCTTAAACATCAACTCCTGGGTCCCTCTCTATTCATTCCTAGGTGAAAACGGTAAAAATCAGTTGGAGCCAAGTCTGGATCTCACACCTGCCTCCTGCAGTGAGTGGGGAGGCAGGGGGCACTTGTTCCCCACACCCTGTTACAACTTAAAATGTATTGCATATAAATATATACGTAGATAAATCTGTTCAATTAGACCATGCAAAATGCAGCCACTCCTCCAGAAAGGAGGAGTATTTTATTGAGTGTTATTAAAAGAAAGCTACATCTCTCTCTAGGTGGGCTTTCAGCATTGCTGTCCTTCCATGTTTCCTATGTCTTGCTGGTTTTGGCAGTGTGAGATGAGGGGATAACAGTGAGATACTGATAACAGTGGTCTCCCCACCCTGCAGACCCAGCCATAGCTGGGGGCAGAGGGCTGGTGGCTCTATCCCACTCCCCAGCACCCAGCCATGCTGGATCTCTCTTGTCATTTACACATCTACCTGGCTGCAGTAAATTGGTATTTTCTGTATGTCAGCTGCCACATAAATATGAAGCCCCTCCTTGGAGAAGAGGAGATTAACAACTCAGGGCAGCTGTTGCAGTCCTGGCAAAGCTACTGTTATTGAATGTGGCTCTAAAAGATGTATGGGCCATGCCCTGTAAACAGAAACTTTGATTAAGAAAAGGAAAAAATAGGAACATTTGTCATGGGTACAATAATATTTTATAGCAACTGTGAGGAGGTGAATCATGATGGAGGCTTTCCCACTTAGAGCTGACATCCATATTCCAGCTGTGTTGCTTTATGAGAGCACAATAAAACCTATTAAGCACAGCCCTCCCCCCCTGCACCTTTTCCCTCCCCAGCCACAAGCACTTTATCTCTAAATTGCAGGCAGCTTTTTAGTACCTAACCAATTTAGTCTAATTAATACTCAGGACCCCACAGGCAAAATGTTGAATAGACCATTTGTTGTGACACTAAAGCATCATTTAACACAAAGACAAATGCCAAACAGGACAAATACGAAATAGCCATCTCAGCCTGGTGGGCCACCTCGGAAGGAAGGACTATCCCAGGAGGGCTGTTCTGGGGTCCTGCTTCATCATGGGCATAGCTGGGCATTGGGTGCAGAGCAGCCTCTTTCTTTTCCTTTTTCCCTTTTCCCTTTTCCCATCTCTGTATTTCATTTTTCCTTTTCCCTTTTTGCTTTCCCCCTTTTTTTTCCCCTTTCCCTTTCCTTTTCTGTTTCCATTTTCCTTTTCCCTTTCGCTTTTCCACCATATCAGTCAGACCCAGCACTGAGCACTGTAGGAAGATGGGACCCTTGGTCCCATGGTGGGTTCTGCAGGGAAGGGGCAGCAACTCCAGAACAGGGAGTTTGTCTAATTGAGCCCAGCGCCTGCCCAAGGCACTTACCAGAGAGCTTTGGGAAAGTCGGAAGGAAGTTTGGAAGGGCACAGCAGCAGGGCCCTGCGTTGGGATGTTTACCAGCTGTGGATCCCACAGGGAGGAAGCAGATCTAGTGCATGCAGGGAGGCACAGTGCCTCTGGTCCTGGGGTTCAGGGGGGGATGCTATACTGCTCTTCCCTCTTCGAGGCTAGGCCATGGACTTCTCATCACCTCCCCCTTTAAAAGACAGTAGTGGGGAGAGCTCAGTGGGAAAGGTGGTAGAGATGGGCATTAAAAAATGCAAAGGCTGGTGGCCTTAAGGGATAAGTTTGGGAATGTACAATGCCTTTCTCAAGCATGTGCAAGCACCCGTGGTGAGGGGGTTCAGCTTGGAGATGTGGGGCACCACCAGGCAGTCTCTGGAAGATGGGTGCTTTGGTGGCAGGAGCTGGTAAGACACCAACTATGATGATATATCAAAAGCATGTAGGATGGGGGCATGAAGGCAATGCTGAGCCTGTCCTTACCAACACCCCCTCTGTGTTGCTGCAGGGCCAGGCAGCAAAGGGCTGCCTGCGGGCAGCAGGGAGCCAGTGATGGGGATGGCAGCCAGCACTGTCGTGGAGGCAGCAGAGACGCTCGCAGCCAGCACCGATGGGAGGGGAAATGCCACTGAGGAGGAGGAGGAGGAGGTGGAGGACGAGGAGGATGAGGAGGAGGAGGAGGACACTGAAGAGGATGAAGTTCAGGTGATCGAAATCAAGAAGGAGAACAGCAAGGCATCCCATCTAAAGCAGTATGACAGTGGCAAGGAGACATCTCCCCTGACCACCCCTGGCTGCAACTCCCCAGTGGAGAAACCGGGGGAGCAGCTCAGCCTGGGGAAAAAAAATGATATCTCCAGGCACAGCTATTCTAGGTACAACACAATCTCCTACCGGAGGATTAGAAAAGGAAACACCAAACAGCGAATTGATGAATTTGAATCCATGATGCACTTATAAACTGAAGTGGAGAATGCTTAACGAGCCGAGTGTTCACTCTGGTTTTGATTTTCTTGTTTGTTTCCCCCAAGGCATGTCTCTTCACACAGCATGAGGTCACTGCTCTTTTCCTTTTTGTATATGATTTCACAATACACTTAAAATTTAACATCTTTGCTTTGGCAGTGGGCAGAGGCATCCATAACACAGGAAAATAAATAATCAGTTTGCTAAATATAATACCATTTGATTTTAAGTTTATCCTCTTATTTTCTATCCAACTTTTGTAACCATATTCAAACAATAGAATGTCTTGAACTGGCTGGGGTTTCTCTAGCTGCCGACACACACGTGATCCATGCTGTCAGCTGTGCTGGTAATGAGTTGGCAGCAGCAGCTCACTGGCACTGGCCAGGGCAGGGTGAGTAATAAAAGAGACAACTGTTTGCAGCCCCAGCACACTCTGTTTTGCTGTCCGTCCATGCTGGTGTCTCACGGTGCACTGTCAGACACCTCTTGCTAGCAACCATCCATTCCTACCTTGTGCTGGTGGGATAGAGGGATATTTGCGTTCATGGGCAGATGCTGATGTGCAGGAATTACAAAAGATGAGAAGGCATCACAGCCCCTGTTCCCGCACTCCCATACCTAAGGCCTCCAGTGGGTAGCTGGATTCCTTATACAGCACTGTAGTCAGTACCAGATAGGATTGGTACTGTCTGCTGGCCCCTGCCTGCTGGGGTGAGAGTTGTCCATGTGGATGTGTTTAGACATGATGTTGCCCACCCACTGCAGCCCCCACCATGGCCACCACCAGCTCCTTCAGTGCTCCATTCTCGCTCGCCTGCTCTGGGTGCTAGCATGAAACCATGGGTGCAGCCAGCTGGAACAACAGCTGGCGATGAAGCAGCTCCTCTTCCCCACCGCCCTCCCTCCACGCTGCGGTGGCTCCCAGCCCCAGTGCCGTGGATCCCATCAGTGGTGGACAACTGTGGTGCCTGACCCCTCCTGCCTGGGGCAGAGGTGCCTTTGGGGAGGTGGTACTGGTGGCTGGTGCCATCCGCAGTGGCACAGCTGGGCTCTGGGACACCCTGGGGGGCAGTGGCTTGCACAGTGTGTATGCAGGGCATGGCACACGTCTGTGCATGCTTCACCTGGCAAAACTGACCGCCACCAGAAACCTGAACTTTCCCAATGCCACCAGTTCAGACTCTCTTACATGTCTTCTTGATTTCATGCTTAGTTTAGGTGCAAAATTTTAAAGACTTTTTTGTCGAAGCCAGGCAAGTTTTCTGCACTCATTGTTTCTGTGTCATCTGAACACAACATTTTTCCGTTTTTACAATTCTTGGTGTAACTGCAATAACATTGATGCAGTCTTTTTTAACTGTTTTACAGACAGATTTGTCTTGAGTTGGGACTAAGCTTTGCAAATGTCATCCCAGAAATCATCTGGGAAAGTTGAGAGCAGCTGACAAAGGGAGAGGAGGTAAGAATGAGGTTAGACACTGGCTTCAGCTGCAGTGGCCTTCTTCAGCCATAAGTGCTTTTGTAATGATTAGTTTTACGTCTCCAGCAGCACTGAATATCGTTTTGACTTTTCTTGTGCTACATAGAGGCAATTATTTATTGGCAATGTGAAAATAATAAATGGCAATTCTGTATTGTACAAACCAGACACAGCCCTCATTGTGCTATTCAGACTTGTTTATTCGCTCTTCGGGTTGTGGAAGTTCAGAGGTTTGCTTGTATGAACTTATACTGTGGGTTTGTTTGTGTGCTGACAGCTGCCCCCCATCGCTCCTCTTGCAGTGGCTCCTCTAAGAGCGACACATTTCTCTTGAAGACGCGGCCACTGCCTGGGCTGTCGCTGACTTGCCGAGGCTGTGGGTGCCAAAGAGCTGCTCTGAGCTGGCCAAGCTCAGCTTCAAGTACTGGCACAGTGGTTGAGGTGGGGCTAGTGGCCAGTACCTCCCTGCCATGCCATGAGGACTGATTTGCACTGCGGAATGTGAGTGACAAATTTGCTTTACTGCAATCCACAAGTGCAATAGGGAACAAAACAACAAAACCCCACAGCAAAATAAACATCAGAGCTAAAGTGCGCACCTTTGTTCGTTGCTGAGAAGCTGGTGTTTTAAAGGGATGATGTTCCAGCAAGGCCAGGGGCTGATGGGCAGGATCTGCCTGTGACCATCGGGATCGACAGCACATACAGGCGCTTGTGCCTGGCTCTGGAAAAGCTGCTGAGGCTGGATGGGTGGGATGTGAGGCCCTGGTTCGTGCTGATGACCCAGGTGCCTTTCAGCAGTGTGAGACACCAGGAAAAGCCATCTGCACCATAGCAAAAGGCACGGCCGCTGTAGTAGGTACTCTTCAAGGAGGGTGGAGAGATCAGCACTGGGGCTGAGAGAGGGAAAGCCGCAGAACAGGCAGACACCCAGAGGGATGGAAAGCCGGAGTTCAAATACTTCACACAATCCTCAGTGAGGAGAGTGGAAGGAGAGACAGTAGCATTTTGTTGCCCAGGCCTTTGCTGTCGTGATTCCCATCTCCTCCAGGGAATTGTCTGGATAAGCCGGACACCCTCCTGGTCCCTCACACGGCTGCACAGGCTGGCTGGGCCCCCTGCTTGCTTTAGCAACAGGTGGGTATTTTTTCTTTCTATCACACATCTGTCTGTAACAGTTTTAACATCTGGCTTATACCCTAGGTGACAGTTAAAACAGTTTCCAGACATTTTGGGCAAGTGCAGGGGTGAGATGCCTTGGTAAACTGATTGTGGGCTCGGGTTCCAGCAGAGTGTGAGGTCTTGCTGAAACTGTCAAGAAACTTGGACTAGTTTTTTACCTTGGAAAGCAGCATTTGATCAGCTGAGAACTGCAACTCCTTCATTTTGCTTTGCTCAGTAGCTTGAGTCCCGGGATGCTTTAGGGGCCTAAAGGCCTCTCCTGCAAACACTCCCCCTCCCACCTAACCCTCAGGGTGGGTGGGTGCAGTATGCTGATCAAGGGGTTACAGGCGTTTTGCGGTTCAGCCTGGCAGTAAGTTGGGCAGGAGGAAGATGCTTCATCTAATTTTTTCCCTTTTTTTAATCTTCTTTTTTTTCTACTTCTTTTAACAAACCAAATGGGGCCTCCAACCATGCCGCTTTGTTTCAGGGTACTTACGGACAGAAGCACAGCATGATATGCAGTGTCCCTCCCTGCCACAGCATTTGTTCTTGTTCAGAAAAGCTGTGTCTGTTTCCCATTGCCGACATGGGGGAGGACGGTGGTGCCTGTCCCCAGCATGAGTAGTGGTCCTTCCCACCCATGGTACCTTCCTCCTTCCCTCCATGGTCCCAAAGCCTCCTCATGCCCCCCGAGGTGTGATACACACCCAGGTGCCATCAGTGGAGATGGTAAAAGGAGCGGGCAGCTCACTGGGTAGAAGGAGACTCCTGTTGCCACATCCGCTGAGTGTGCTGGGAAAAATGCTCTTGTTTCTGGAAGACTAGGCTGACTGGTGCAATCTGAATGCTTCTTAATATTGTGTAGCAGCAGGGCCACTGCTCACTGCCAGCAGCCCCTAAGGCATGCTCCGGTCTTTAAGCAAAAGATACCAACATGGAAGTGAGCATCTACACAAACAGGGCATCAGAATGCAAGTGACAGGCCTGGCAATGGAATGTGACCATGACATATGACCATTTGGTGCCTACTTGGTGACAAATGATTGAATGTCAGCAAACAGAATTTGATGAAATTCATGCTCCTGATAAAAGATGACTGCACAAACAACATCTGTGTCATTTTTTCTGATGGTGACTGCAGGCTATCTGCACTAAAAGAGGGAGAAAATCAGGAAGACAGTTGGAATAGAAGCCAATAGGGAAAATCTGCTGGGCCAGTCAATATTTTGGCAGACTCAGCCTGTCAGATGCTGTCAGCATTAATCCACCATGTGAGAGGTAACATGAAAAATCAAAGGAAAGGTACAAGGGTTTTGTGAATGCAGGTGGAGCCTCAGCTGTGGTCAACAGCGGCATGAGAACCAAGTGCGATGCTCAGCCCCATGGATCCCCAGCGGTTTGTGCTCCTCACCCCAGCGCAGGACAGCAAGGCATAAGGAGAAGCATGAGCTTCTCCAGTGACCATCAATGTACCACAAGTATGTATCGATGTACAAGGATGTACCACATCCCTGTACATCCCTGTACCACATCTGTACAGGGAGCAGCCTCCCACAGCAGGAACTTCCTGATGGAAATGGGGAAGAAATCCAGTCAGGCACACATTAGCACTAGCCAGGGACACATCACTGTGCTGTCACAGCAGAATTTAGTCTCCTATCAAATCTGTCCCTTCAAAAACTGTATGCCTTTTGGGGATAAAAAGCTTCACAGTAAGAAAAAAACTGCCCTTAACAGTAAGTTCAGAGGGACTTCTGGTGTGCAGAGCCTGGCCATCCTGTGTGGCTCGGGCTGTGCAGCAGCTCATCCCACTGTATTAACCTCTGCAGAGGTCCCTCTGAAATGCGTGTACATACACACGTATATGTGCACACACTCGTGTTCTGCAACCCTTTTTGAATGAAAGCCCTCACTGCGTTCCTCCATCCCAAGAGTCTACAGGTAGAAGTTTCAGGTTGTGAGACGTCCTGGCAGAGGTCTCTGCCCTCCCTCCATTTCCCTCCATTGCGGGAGGATGCCACGATGGGGAGAGCTGCCTGGCTCATGCTGCTGGCAGGTAAAGCTTCCCTTAGGATGGCCCTGGCAGGAGCAGGGTGAGCCACCCTGCTTGGGGCTGCACCGAGCATCACCAGACTCTAGTACAGGCACCAATGCAACACAGTACGCTGGCCAGGGGCCAAGTAAAGTGGCAGTGGTGCTGGGGGAGCCACTAAAAAGCCATCGGGGCTCAAAGACACAGCTGGCCTCTGCTGCATGTCACTGGCAAAAAGCAGGACAAACCCCTGATTTGCCTCCCCAACAGCTCCTTTCACCTCCAAGCAGAGCAAGACAACCACATCCACACTGGGGGTGTGGGCAAGGCATACTCACTGCCTCTTCCACAGTCCCATTTACCTCAGCTGCTGGGCAGCTTATTGACCCATACTTGCCCCCCATTATTAAAAGAAGGCTTTTTCGATAAGCAATCAATTCCTAATGGAACCCTGATACTCATCTGTCAGAGGCAACGCGTCCCACAGGGCAGGATCCTGCAGCCAGACCCAGCACGGGCATGTCAGATGGATTTTTTTTAATGCGTTGGTCAATAAACTTCCATTTTCTGTGGAAGAATAAGCAGCCCCGTTCGCTGTTTACAGACTACTGAACCCTGGAAGTATTCCTGTAGCTTATGCTGTTGTCCGGAGGGAACTGCTGAAGGTTTGCTTACAGTAGGATGGGGGACTTTAGAAAATATTTCCATTTAATAATACAGAAAATTATTTGAGCTTTTGCCGAAGTCTCTCACAGTGAAGGAAAAACACGCCTATGTTGCCGACATCGTTAAAGCAGATGTGCTGCTCTCGGTATTCTGATCTCTCAATATGCTGGTTTAAATTACAGATTTCAATTATCATTTGGAAATGAACTTTCAGTTTTGTAATTGCTGTCACAAGTCACACAGATGTCCTCGCTGAATTCGCAAGATGAAAACACAGTGTTTCTGGTCCAACTGTGCTCCCTTCAGTCTGCATAGTAATTGCCAAACTGCCACTTTTGATAAGGATTTGCAGAGTCACAGGCATTTACCCTCAGGGCTTTGTGAGAGGGATCCACTTCCAAGCAAGCCGGCTGCTGGAGATGCTCCGAGATGATGTGGTCTGTCTGCAGGGGAGAGAAAGAGGGCTTTAGGTAAGCTTCAGCTTTAGGACTCATGTGGCAGCAGCTCTATTTTTCCACTGAGAAAGATTGATTCTTGATGGTGTGCCCTTTTTTCACGTTTCCCTAATACGTAAGATCTCTTTGCCGACTTACAGGAACTTCTGGGTGGGATCCAAAGCTGGCGCCTGTTGCCAAGCCAAGATCATACTACACCTCCTGAGCTTTCATTCACTGGGAAGGGAAAGATTAGTTCTCTCACTGTCCGAGCAGAAATTACCATGCAAAGGAAATCACTCCAGATGGTACATGCTATATAGGGGTACATACAGCAGGAGACTGTTTTTCATATTTTGGAGTTTCTTAGCTGGTGAACTTCAAGCATATTTACTGAATTGAAAAGAATACTAGATAATTCAGTGCTGAAGTTCAAACGCTGGGGCAGTAAATTGGATTGTGAAAGAATGATGAGTCTCAGTGATATCCATTTTCTTGCTTTTCACATCTGCTTGGCTTTATCTGCTTAACCCACATGGCCAGGAAGACAATGCTGCAAGTGCTGCGAAAGGTGAGGACACTTCTACGTCACCGCCTAGCATTGCAGTGTTACTTATGATCAGTTGGTTAATACCTAGATTAAATACTCCTGAAACGACATACAGAGTGCTGTCTGGGCAAAAGTTGGATCTTCGTGCATATAGGAAAGGCACTTCACAACTTTAGTAAGACACAATGACTGTGACATCAGAAGATAAAGCACACTAATTCCTTCAGTCAACATCACCAGGCACTGAGCTGCTCCTCAGACTTCCTACTGCTGGCACCAGTAAAGGCTGATGCAATCACACAGACCGAGGCTGCCTGTCCTGGGGAGGATGGTGGTGCCTGTGCCTTTGGGTGGCCAGACCCATCCCCTGCCACAGCTGGGAGCATCTGCTCATGCCCAGCCCCCTGCTCCGGCTGGGACCACCAAGTACACCCAACTCACGGCTTGAAGGGAGGTCGGCTGAAACAGGACACAAAAGTGTCTGTGCACTGGTACTGCTGCCTGGACTCCTAAGCAGATGACAATTTTAATGTATTTTTCACAAAACACCCAAGGCGAGCCTTGGCACTGCGGCACTCTGGCTTTTAAAGTTTCGGCTGTTCAGACTAAAAAGGAATGGGAACTTTGCAATATATGGTGAGTGTATAATTTAGCTATATTTTTTATTTTAAATTAAAAGTATTTCTTTCCTAAAGTATGCCATTTCATAGCATTTTGGACAACTACTTACACCAGGCTGACTGAGATTCAGTCCTGACTCACTTGCTCTTTTACAAGTGCAGGCAATGAATGTAAGTATCCATTCTTCTCCTTTTCATAAATGCTTTCTTTTAAAAAAGCACTGGTGAGCTGAACACCAATAAATATCAAGTAATATTCCAGAAAGTGCTATCAATGATTTCTACGTAAAACAGGGATGTTTCATTACTGCCATGTCAGAGTGAATCATAGAATCACAGAATGGTTTGGGTTGGAAAGGACCTTAATAAGATCATCTAGTTACAACCCCCCTTCTGTGGGCAAGGACACCTCCCACTAGACCAGGTTGCTCAAGGTCCTCTCCAGCCTGGCCTTGAACACTGCCAGTGATGCAGGATTCACAACTTCCTTGGGGAATGTTTTCCAGTACCTCACCACTCTCACAGTAAAGCATTTCTTCCTCGCATGGCCAGCGCCTCCCCAGCCCCCAGGCACCCAATGTTGAAGCACGCGTCACTTGGATAAGATGCAACCCAACGGCAGCACGTGCATCTCTATCCCATTGAGGAAACGCTCTGGTGCTGGGGGACCAATACCTAACTCCAGGTGAAAAGAGAAGACTTTGGCAAAGCCAGGACCAGAGGGCCAGGGCATATCCTGCTCCTTGCACTGGGCTACAGCTGCCCATCAGTTTGCACACCAGCACCCTAACACAACCCAGGGGCCACAGGCCATGGTGTGGCTGCCCTCACCAGTGCAGCACTTACCAGCTCTGGCTGGAAGGCTGCCAGTGACCTGTGCAGCCATGCCAGGCTGCGACTCCTGCCCTCGCAGCGGCCCAGGCCCAGTGCTCCCTCAGTGCCAGCGTGAGCGATGCAGAGCTCTCCGTGCTGGATCAGCCTCAGCCAGGTGTAGTTGAACTTCTGGTTCTGTGGGGAGAGACCAGGAAGAGCTGTGACCCCACTTACCTTCCATCAGCAGGGCTGGCTGCATGGGGATGGCAGCTGGCAGAGGCTCCCCAGCAGACTCTCTTCTCTCCTTTCTCCTGTCTTCACCCAGAACCAGGGGATAAGAAAAGCTGTGATCCATGGGAAGACCTTTCCTATGGATTTGCAGAGCAAGAAAGCTCAGAACAGCCCTGGTGCAGGCTCTGAGAGTGACTCCTGGCACAGCAGCCTTGACCCCAAAAGTGACTGCTGTGTGCTTCTCTGCCCTGCCATCTGCCCTGGCTGCACCCCAGCACCGAGATGCAAACAAACCCCTGTACATGATAAGCCCAACACACAAGCCAGCCTGTGACAGAGCAGAGAGCAATTAGCAGGGACCTGCCTAAGAAACACTACCTGTAGAGGAAGGGAAAGATTGTCCACAGCGGCGGCTTCCCCCATCGAGCAACAGAGTGCAGCTGGATGTTTTGCAGCAGCACAGAAAGCATAGGCTTGCATTTAAATGTTTCTCCCTATTTTCACATGCAGGCTCATGGCTTTATCAAACTTTCCTATTCCAGATGAATTTGCTGGTTCTGGGGTTGTGGGCTGGCTACAGACTTTGCAAACAGGGAAGTCCTGCCCCTTGCTGTCTGCAGCCATGTGCCCTATGGGAAGGAGTGCTTTAGCTCCTGAGGGAGGGGCAGGTCACCACAGGAAGGTACAGGAGCTCTATGCCACGCACAAAAGATAGTATTACATACTCAGTATGCAGGGTATCCTTACCTTGTTGTTAACGTCACATGCCTCAAAAGCTAGAGTCGTGTTTTCCACAGTGATGCATCTTGCCATGGCTTTGTTAACAAGCTGGAAAACAGAACAAAATTCAAATTCAGACATAAATTCCCAAGAAAGAGGAGAGGCTGCTATACTGCAGTTAACCTCCTGGATTCAGAGACACTGATTGATACTATGCACTTAAGTAAGTAAAGCAGAGATGATGTGTTGGAGAGGTACGTAAATACGTATCAGGTCCATTACACATGTTCTCTACCAATAAAACCTTGAAACTAGCCCTTACTAGAAACATTAAAGGCTGGATGAAACATGCTCTTTTCTGGGTTTGTTTTTTTTTTTGACATAGCTCATGTTCCTGTTGTGCAAATCACCAATCAACAGCTCCCAGCAGTAACAACTGCAGAATCTCTTCCCACTGCTACCCTGTGAAGGAGGGGAGCAACCAACACGTGCAGCTGACACAAATGCCTGGTGGTCCCATCCCTGCCCCAGCTGGTCCCCTCCCAGCTAGGGCACAGACCCCACAGCTGGCCCCAGGGAACAACTCTATCGCTGTATGTGATGTGCTTGATGCCCTACCTCAAGGCAACTCTTCCTGTTTTCCATCCAGGTTGGTTGTCTTGGTACCCACCATCAATGGAGAAACGGAGACACAGTCCCCTAGAGCGGGAACCCTGGCAGGAACATCATCATTAACTGTAACTGAACTGCTGTTACCTTGCCCCGGTGGGTGTAAGAGAGGACAGGTAAGCACTGCACTCTGGGTAGCGCAGAGTTTCCCTCAGCATGTGTATTCAGCCCCCAACTTGCTGCAAGTGAGCATCAGGCTCTGCTCCCTTCCCTGGCTTCTCTTTGCTTTTTCTCCCTGCAACCATCCCTCATGGGTGAGCCAGCACCCAGCAACTGCCCAGCACCAGCATCTGCACAGAGTGAGGTCCGCAAAGGAGCACTTCCTTCACGCTGTTTGTATGGCATGTTCAGAGGTTGCTCAGGAGTACGGTAAGTAATATGGGAAAGCTGAAAACACTGGACTGAGCTCTGCCAGCCCACTCCAGTTCCTGGGCTGAAGTCTACCACGCTGCAGGGATTCATGGCCATAAGAGGACTTGGTCGGCTGCAGTCTGCAGGCACCATCACCAGCTCCTCAAATAACTCCGTGGGGCCACTCACATCTCTAATTCCTTGCAAACGTCATTCCTTCTCTTTCAGAATTTCTGAAGAACTTATGAATTAATCCCCATAAATAAATAGGCTATTTGGAAAACAGTTCTCAAGTAACTTTGGACAGTGTTCAGCACAGCTGGAATTTGCAGAGCTAGCTGAAAAACAGATTTTCTGCCCTATTAAATTTTGAGAATGAAGATAAAAGAGGTGGCCTGAATCAGGACAAAGCAAGGCAGTATCTTGAAAGTTTTCACAAACACCTCTGACAAACTGAGGTTTTGGTTCAGGTGATACATGGTCTCACTGCATTGCACTGAATTTGACATTGTTTTACTGCTCTGATTAAAAAAAAAAGAGCAGAAAAAGTGAATACTTCTCAAAAAATGGGTGGGGGTTTATGTTCTCGGATTATGACTACTAATTCTTTTTCAAAAATGCCACTTAAGCCCATGTTTCACTGAATCCTTCAGTCTAATCCAAACAGTGATTTCTGAAAAATGCACAGACATACAAGTTTTGGAGCCAGAGAGACAGCCCTTGGCTCTTCTGCTTGCAGCCACTGTCACACTGAGATGGATGGATGCGTCTGAATGGATGCACTGCTCATAATCTGCTGAAGCACCCCAAACCTGCAGTTTCCTACAGCTTTTTTGTGAGAGCTGAGAGGTCACCAGAGGAAGCATGGCATCCCTCCCCATGCTCTACCCTCCCACACCTTCATGGCTTGATCATTAAAGCAACACACTGCAGCTGGCAGAGAGCCTGACCTGATCCCTAGGGATCCCTGTGATGGTGAACCTTCACATTAAGCCCTTGGCCCATAGACAAGCCTGAAACACAGCCGAATGGCTGATGTGCTGTTTCCTGGCTCCCAGAAGGGCTGGTGCAGTAACTGTGCCTTGGCAGGGATGGAGGGGACAGGCCATTCTAGTTCTCACTGTCCCAGCCGTGCCAGACCTGTGGTCACCGGCTTCTGGCCACCTCCTCTCAGCAAGTATTGCTCCTGCCATGGCACTGGCAGACGGCAATGGCTAGGACAGGCAGAAAACCCTTTAGCTTTCATTCCTGGAATCATTGAAATTCTTCTGACAGACCAAATATTTTACTTTTGTAATTGCCATTATAAGTATTTGCAATCAAAGCTGTATCTTTTCTGGGCAGAATGTCTGAGGTTTCTGAATGTCCAAAGCAGCAGCTAATATTCAGCTTAGGCTCAAGCCTGGGCCAAATTCAGAACCCATATTTTATTCTTGGCTAATTGACCTTTTAATGTTGGTAAAGTGACACTGAACACCTGAGGAATAGCTACACAAGGAGGACTTGGTGCCAGAGATCTACAGGAGTCTCCCAAAGCAGAGATGGAGAGAAGGCGGAACAGAAATGGAGCCTGACCCACTTATCAGCCAGCAAGAGCCTTGTGGAAGCAGGACTTAACATTTAAGGTGTTTTCTGCCCACTTAGCCTTCCCGAAGCACAGGCTTCTTGTGCGCTGCAAAGATGGGATCTGGCTCTCTCAGGCTGCAGGCATTGCATGGGAAAAGCGGATTTCTGCTGCACTCTGCTGGCAGCAGAGCACCGGTACAAACCTTGCCTGCTCCAGGCCCCCGGGGCAGCCCGATAAACCACTTCCCTTTCCTGCCGCGGCCAAAATGCTGTGCAGGTAGGGAGGATACTGGCTCCTCACCCTGGAGCACATCCCTGAACGTGTCTGCCACACGGGCAGCTCATCTAGGGTTGAAACTCTCAAATGGCTTTTTATAGGGAAATTGTCTCCTGGAACTGTGACCTATTTCTTCATAAAAACACTAGGGAATCCAGACCACCATGACATATTAAATATTCAGTAATGTTACCAAATGCCAGGGAAACAACTCAGCGTACTGGCAGTGTGTAGCTAGCCACTGAAAACATGTTCAAATGAAGGGCAGGAAGTCATCTGGCTACATACCAGACCACTGGCTTTAACCAGGGGAGCTTCCAGGTCTGGGTAGACATTCTCCAGGTACCATCGGAAACTTTTGCACTGAAGCTTCTTTCGCAGTTGGATTTGTTGAGTGAGGTCACCGACATCCACGTTTTTCAAGACTAGATGGTAAGCGTGGCCATAGAATAACTCCTTGTACTCATCCAGCCAGACCTCTGCAACGCGGGCCAAGTTCCTCTCCACTGTTCTCACACGATCTTTTGGGAAGGAATAAGGATTGTCGTTCCTGAAAATGTGCCCAACTCTGGAGCATGGAACAATCTCAATCTCTCCTCCGCACATCCAGACCTGAGAAACAGAGGTTGCTTTGACAGAAACACATGCAAATGTTGGGTGCTGGCATTGTGCAAGCCAGAAGAGAAATAGAAAACTAAGTAAACTGCCAGGCCAAATGGCGTCTCCCATGTGGGAGACCCTGGCTGAGCCCCACCACCAGAGCCAGGGTGGCAGTGATGCAGGTGTATGACAGTGACATACCTTGAATGAAATCTCCATATTTTCACCTCCCCAGACATCCAGCCCTGGGTCATACATTCCCAGCTCAAAAAAGTACTTCTTATTGATGGAGAACAGGCCACCTGCCATGACCGGGCACCTGGGAACAGAGAGCCCACACGGTGGGTCAGCTGGTCAGGGAATGCCCATCCCCTTCCCTTTGCCTTGACAAGGGTATCATTGAGAAGAGGGGCTACTAAATGCTGGGGGACGGTACCTGAGGCTGCACTTACAGAGACAGCAAGACACTACCTGATCAGTCACTTTGCTGATTCTATGATATTTGAGTGACTTTACCCAGCCTGAAAACCATAATGGCACATGGAAGGGAAAAATGCAATGATACGTTCCCCCAGCCCCAGCAGCCCCAGCAAAATTCCAGCAGTGCCACACGAGGTGAGAAAGGCTTGTTGGGCTTTGCCCGTCTCTGGTGATGTGACTGCCCACAGCATACAAAGTGCCTGCCTCGTATCCTTGAAGGCAAAGGAACAACGTTTGGCATTGAAGGAGCCTTTGGCACTAAGTTATTAACAAAGGAACAGGTCGGACGACAAAGCTCTCGCGTTTGCTTTTTTTTTACCTTATTATATCAGTTTCCTGGATTTTATTTTTCTCGATGATCTCTTGCGGAATCTGCTTCCATCCAAAATTCATTGGCCAAGTAAAAATCCCACGCTGAAAATTGTCCACGGTCATGTAACTAAACAGAGAAAAGATTGGGATGACTAATTCTGAGTCACATTCCTGATTGAAATGTCACCCTTAATGAGTGAAGATGAATATCTGTACATAATTAAAACAGGATTTTAACAAATTTCATCAGGAATCCTCTTCATGTACTAAAAGTTATGAAAAAGGGAAAAGGTGTGTGGGATAAATGAAGGGGCTAAGTCCACTGCTGATGTTAAGACCTGGTGCACAGCAACATGACATATCCCTTGTGAGATGCTGCTGAAGGTCAGTTAGGAGGTCTGGACCTGCGTCTTCCTGTAATTAGTATGTTGGTGATCCCAGTAAGAGGTTTCACTCAAGCCACTGGCATGGATTTTGGATATCCCAAGGCCACAGGCCACATTACCTCATGTCCTTGTCACTGATGACCTCGATGACAGGGCAGGCGACCTTGGTCCGGCTCAGGCGGACCCTCTCCAGCAGCGGCTCCAGCCACCCCACATTGCACTCCACATGTGAGTCCAGGAACGTCAGGATGGTGCCTGTGGCAGAGGCCAGGGTAGGATCAGGCCCCGGGTGCCCCTTCCCTGTTCCCATCCTATGCTGGATGGACACCCTGCGAGCTCACGGTAGTGCTGATGGTGCCATGACAGAGCCATAGCTCCCGAAACCCTCCCAGCCATAGCTCAGAGCATGTTTTTGCTACTCAGCCATGGAGGCCAGCAGAGTGAAGTGGGATGGCTCCTAGCAGAAATGGCTATTTCAATGCCAAGACAGCCTGGCCTGTGCAGGCAATGGAGGCAAGGCGGCACGGCTGGAGATCCCAGCTGTGGCTTGCTAGGGCTGTGCTGAGGTGCTGGACAAGACATAGCTCTACTACTTGTCAGATCCTTGTGCTTTACATACCAAAGAGATGCCATTATCTTACTGGGAGGAGACTAAAACTCAGTGCTCAAGATGGCTTATCAGCACCTGTGGGGGTTCCAGCCAAGACTGTGAAATGGCTTTCATCCTACCTTTGGCAATCTCTGCTCCTGCCAGTCTGGCCCGTATTAGACCATGCCTCTCCTTGAGATGGAGAATCTTCACTTTTGGGAACCGCGACATGTATTTGTCCAGCTTCTCCTTGAGGTACTCTGCAGGGAAGGAGGAGAAGGTGAGGTTGACTTAACCAATTTCGCACCCACTTCCAAGGTGAAAAGCAGTGGGCAGAACGTCCCTGGGAGCATCTCCAGACACACCAGGATCCTCTGGGCTGGGGTGTGAACATCTGGGCACAGCTGCAGGGCTTCTGGTGTCACAGACTGAGCCTGCTCTCTGGTGAAACTCCCAGCCACATCAGTGCCAGCAGGTTTCAGCTGGAGTTTAAAAATCTCTTCTGGAGACGTGTGTCCCCAGTACTCTGTGGTGGGCATGCTACTTGGTCCTGGGGACTCACCATGGGCTGTCTGGCTGCTTTGGATATGCCCTTCCAAAGGATGGGCTGCAGGTGGTGGTATCGTCTCCTGCTCCAAGGCACGGACTTGGCTTCTGCACAAGCCCAGTACATGCAGCAAAGGCAGGCATAGCCAGTGTGGGTGAGTGCAGTGTCTTGCTGCACACACAGCACATGGACAGTGGAGAGCAGCAAGTGCAGGGGTTTTGGTGATAGGCCATGAGCAAAATCTCAGTGGCATCACTTGAGTAGCTCATCATCCAAACCAGGTGTTGAGCCGTTGCTCAAAAACTCCAAAATGACTTTATTTTTCTCCCTTGTGCTATAATCGCAAATAAAATCTGGTTCTAAATACTTCTCCTTTGCCTATTTTTTTTTTATGCTCTACACATTTCTTGCTAGCAAGCACCGTATTTAAAGACTTTGCCTGGGTTTAAACTGCACAAGGATTTGCTGTAATGTATCTCCACTTCTCAGGGTGCTTCAGTGATGGTTTCCTGTGGCTGTGGAGGTAGCTGGTGGTGAACTCTCACAAATAAGAGTGTGAGACGTTGGTGAGAAAACTGCTTTGTTCGGAGCCAGACATCACCCACTTACACTGTTCACTCTGTGGGAAGGACCCCCAATCGCTGCCATAGATGGGCTTTATTAGTGCTCTCTAGGTTTTTTTCAGGAGAATCTAACTGTTTGCATTTCAAAACCAGTTAAAAGCTTTGAAAGTCTCCAAAGGTGAAACATCTGTGGACACGTTTGCTGTAGGTTATTGCTGCTGCTACTCGAATTACAGCAATGCTGAGCACAGAAGAACCAGCAGCTGGAAAATTACATTATTCCTACATTTTTAAGGGCTTAAGTCAGCAGAGAGCCAAAGCATTACAAAACAGAGGTTCAATATCATACAAAATGCCTGACTGCATATGCAAAGCTGCTGTGCATGTGCAGATGTCTGGCTCACCACTGCTTTTACTGCAACTATCATGTTCTCTGAGCAACTGGAGAAGTGCAGCACTGAAAACGTGGGGCACTCATCTGGAAGGTGCACAGAGAAGGATGACTGCATCTTCATGAACGTACAAGTCCTTGGCCCAGGATGCCCCAAAGATGGTGCTCCTGGACTGCAGTGCGTCTACCAGCCTCCCGCACATGTGCAAAGCCACGCACATGTGTAAACTTAGTGATGCAGAGCTGTAAACGTAGCAGCTGTTTAACTGAATGGACTAGGATGGGAGAGACGTGAATGATAAAGGCTGGCAGACGGCTTGGCAAGAACTGCAGCTTGATCCACCACAGCCACTCCCAGTGCCCATCTGACCTCTGATCCCCCTCATCTGGAAAGAACAGCGCAGGCTGGGGATGCACTTCAATATAGCGAAAGGAGAAAATGTGATTTCTCTCTACTATTCAGAATTGAATTACAGAGAACAAATTGCATTTTGGCCTCAAGTTATATTAGTTTCATAAAGGCAGAAGAAGCTTCACCTACTTTTAGTGCTGAAGTCGTCCACCAAAATGACTTCTTCAATCAGGTGTGGAGGAGACCTGCTGAGAACGCTGTGAACTGAGCGGAGGAGGGTGGACCACACTTCATCCACGAAGCACATGATGATGCTGGTGTTTGGGAGGTCATCATGAACACGCTGCTCAGAGCACCTGTAATGGCAACACAGGCTCACAGGTGATGGCCATTCACACTCCTGAAAGTCTCCAGGCTTACTGCTTTCTGGGAAAACATGCAGGGAGAGGGGAGATGCCAAATGTGAAATAGATAGGCAATGCCCTGCAACAGGATTTTGTTGGGAGAGGGAGCAGAAGGCTGAGTGGGGGGAACTCCCCATACAGTCCCACAGGGCCCTTCTTGTGGGCAGCCTCATGGGATAAGTTGTGCTCACTCCTTTCTAACAGGGACTTCTTTTAACTCCCTACCCGCAGTGACTATTTCTCCTCTCAATGAGCAAGATGGTTGAAAGGCCCCAAAAGTGAGGCTGATTGCAGCACTGCACCACTGGTCTCGGGGGCTCCTGCATGAAAAGGGTCCTGGTATGCTCCGAACACCCACAGTACTTGGCATCCTGCGCTGCGCGGGGTAGCCCCGTTGAAAGTAAAGAATTGGTGTTATGTTCAAAATGCAGGGAAACAGTCATTTATTTCCATGAAGGGTTACTCAGCACACCAACTCATCAAACATGCAGACAGTGAGGAAGAGTTTCCCAGTCCAACTGCTGCACATCACTCAGGGCATCCTGGAGAAAGGTAAAACACTCAAGCGTACAAATTTTATGTACAATGGTACTGGCAGGTCTGTTCCCTGAGCACCCTGTATCTCACGCCCTGAGCACCCATGCCTTCCCTGGGACACCCAGCCTGGCTGGGCCGAGCCCGCATGCAGCACCTGCTCCCCTCACAAACAGCCAGTGATACACATCGGTGGGTTTGAGGCGTGATGAAATTTCTCCTGTGCTCATGTGTTTGTCACTTCATTCTGCAACAGCCAAAACCTCAACGGCTGGATCAGGCCTGTGTCTTCCATGTTTGAACAAAAGGTCAGTGAGCAGCTTTTCTCATCTTCCATTTGCAAGTTGAGCACTGCTGTGCTGCGCGCCTTGGGGAGCAGGGCTTCCTCACCTCTGCTATCTCCAAGTGGATCTCCAGGCCTGCAGAATGCCTGGCAGAGCACTCCTCTCCGCCAGACTGCTCCTCTTCCTAAGACTGACAGTTTATCCCAGAATATCCATGAATTGCTGGGACTTGCTTTCTCTCTCTTGTCAATGAGCTGAAGGCTGATAGCAGGTTTTTCTCTCTTCCAGAGCAGACCTCTGCAGACAGGACAGACACCAGCCAATCTGCAGATGTGGACAATTTCTCAGTGATGAATCAAAACCACTGTCTATTCTGCTGTTAACAACAGAGAGAAAATAGACAGGTACATGGGAGCATATGGAAAACTGACTTCTTCCATCCCAGTGAACAGTCCCTCGGGTTTGGCTGGTGCTGGCTTGGATGATGACATGCAGCTCAGACCATGTGGTGTTTTGAAGGAAATTCAGAGGCATTTCAGGGCTTCACAGCTAATCAGAATTGCGCCGGTAAGTGAAAATATCCCCAGAATTACTCTCTGTCACAATCCCTGGGATGTGTCTTTCCTTCTCTTTCTGTAGCCTGGCTCACCTCAGACAGCAGCCAAGGCTGGCTCAGCCAGGAGGGGATGTGCTGCCTGATTATGGTTTGGTTGCAAATGTTAAGGGTGTTGGCCCGTGGTGATGTGACCCCTCTGCAGTATGGGGAGGGAGAGTGGTTTGGGCATGCTGGTAGGACTTGCAGGGTTCAATGGAGAGAAGGCAGGGGCTGAACCAGGAAGGTCACTTGCAAGAAGGAGACAGGACAACAAGGGACAGCTAAACTAGGAGAAAATAGATGAATTGTAGTTGCTCCTACAGCGAACCCAAGGAGGCAGCTTGTGGTGGGAGGAGGTACAAGCCCACAGATAAGGTGGCAGCTGCTGAACACAACAGCTTTCATTGCACGGAGAGAGGGATGTGAAAGCAGCTGAGAAAACACAGCCGAGACCCAAGCTACAAAGTCTGCATGCAGTCAGGCAGGACCTGCTATGAGGACATCTCTCTTAGCTCCTTCATCAGCAACAAACAGGCCTTTGGCCAAAGCCTGCACGTACCCTTGGCAGCTGGAAAGCGCCCGTGTGAGAATGAGGAGAAACCTCAAATGGAGGAACATCTTTTCCTCCATTCTTGCCTAGAAAAGTAGGATTTCTGGGCAGAGAGCACTGTGTTTGTTATTGCTGACCCCCAGCTAAAGAAATTTCATCATGTCCTGTGTGAGTTTGGGCTCTGTTTCTTTGCTAAGTATACACATATATATACGTAACTATATATTTTTTAGATATGTATATATAATTAATATATATAACTAAAGGGAAATAGATGTCAAATCCTTTTGAAATTTCTCTCCTAAACAGGCTTTTAAACAAAAATAGCCCACAGCCTTTACATTCTGTTGATACCACTCTGAAAGTCAACAAAATGTAGGCTCTGAAGTTGCTGAAGTTGCTTTGGGAAAGCATTACCTTCGATCTGCTGCCCCTGAGCTTAGAAGCAGCCTGGCCCTGAAGACCTGACCTGCAGGGGTGCCCAGCCCATCTTTTCCCAGCTCAGTCAGGCACAGCTAGGGTCCTTCCCCATGCCTGCCAGCATGGGTGCCAGCTTACCCAGGCTATACTCCGGTATGCGGTGTGCAACATTTTTTTTCCCAGGCCAGGAAATCTTGGTCCTTGTCTAAACCTGGATGACTCAATTGTCCCAGAGAAGCTATGTCAGTAGCCTGGGGAGGGGTCAGAGGCATATGGGGACCTTCACTCACAGCACTGCAGTGTTGGGCTCAAATGGGGTCCAGCTCCTCCTTGGTGGGACTCTTCCTGCATGCACTTCTGCAGAAGCTGAGCAAGCACCACCACGGTAAGAAAATTCAGAAAACAGCAAGCATTGCACACTGGTAGGCATATTGAAGGCTGTGACAGGGCACAGCCAAATTGCTGGCCAAATTTCAGCGGCCTAGTTCCGCACTCCAGCTAGGATCAGAAGAGGAACTGCAGTCTAAACTGGGACAGACTGGAAGCAAAAGCAGCAACATGCTGTTTCATCCCTGAGAGCTGCCAACAGCCATTGGAGTGAGCTGGCCCATAAGGCCTGATATCTGCCATGCCAACCAGCCAAGGGCAGAGCCTGCACAGGCTCCTGCCAGCGCCAGGGCACCCAGGGCAGCTTCCCATGGCCGTGTGCCCCAGCGCAGCAGCATGCATCCCCAGGCAGTGCTGTCAGTGACGTGCCCTGTTTGGCCAAGGCGTTCCCCGAAACGCCCAGACAGCAATGCTGTTTCCTTCTGGGCAGGTGTGTGGCACCCGTGGCATGCAGGCTGCACTTACAAGCATTTCTGGGTTCTGCTCCACAGCTTTCAGGACTTTTGGTCAAAGACCAAAACACAGTGCTTTGAGCCACCATGGCTCCATTTCTCTGCACAGGTGGCTCCTGTAGCTGGCATCCTCCACTCACCATAAACAGTGAGCACGAGCAGTGCCATGGGAAAGTCTGTGCATTGGCCTGTGGGATGGGAGACAAACCATGGCACAACTCCCCTTCCACCACATCCATACACTGCAAGTGTGGGAACAGAGACATGGGAGAAGAGGGTCTCTGTGTGAGGCAGGTCTCTCACTTGCCAAGGGGCTGAGAGACGTCTGCAGTAGGAAAAACTGAGTATAAAGAGATGAACCTGCCATTCATCTGAAGCAGCACCTTCCCTGGACCCTCCCCACAGTGGCTCAGAAGAGAGCCTGACCCCTTCCATCAGTGGGCAAGGCGCTGCCCACATCTCACCCTTTTCCTTTCTATGGGCACTACAGGGAGGGAGTGTCTTTTAAATACAATACTGAGATTTGCAGAATTAGCTATGCATTTCACCAGAACAGCTGTAGCTCAACAATTTTCCAGCTCAAACCTCTGCATTCTCCCTATGTATGCCCACAAACTCGAGTTCCTGAGCCGCCTCCACAGAGTGGGTACCGATGGCAGTGCTCTGTAGCACAATGGCAGCAGACCTGCTGGCCTGCATAAAGGATCGCTCTGAGGCATGTCCCCTGGACCACCTTGACTGCTGGCCAGTGTGTGCCCCTTTTGACCACATCAGCGCTCAGCCCGTGGCTTTGCTTTTAGGGCTCCAGCAGTCCCTCCAGGCAGAGGTGGCTGTTGTGGTGCCTCTACCTTGAAGGAAGGGCAGCGGCTGCTTGGAGGAGCGAGAGCACCTCCAGGCAGGGGGCTTCTACAACCAAGAGAAATCAACTGGTGCAGGGGTGCTCTGGGAGGAAAATGCACAAATACTGAAACCAAACAGTGCTCAGTGTTGCACCTGAGAAACCAGATAAAGTGTTTTAAGGCACAAAGAGGCCTGCGCCACACTGCCCACCTAATGTGCCCCAGCCTCTTTGGATGGCAGGGCTCACGGTTAAGACGATCTGCAAACTTTACTCAGTTTTAGTAAGAGGCTGCTCCTACGTGGAAAGGCAAAAGTGGTCTCACAGCTAGAAGCACAAAAAGAAGGTCACAGTGCACCCTGCAGCCCTCCCCAGGAGCCACTGAGCGCAGCACAGGTACTTGTGCAAGGGAAGATCTTACCCGGCAGGCCTGGTGTCCACTATGGCTCGGTCTACGGGAATCAAATCGCTGAGGTAGACATTAAAGTTTCCTTCTTTCCATCTACTTTTTGCTTCTTCTTGCTTGTCAGCAGGGACTGAAACAGGGTGTCCAAACTGGCCAGGAGCTTGGGGGTCTCTTGGGGAAAGCGTTGCATCCATGGACAAGACCCTGTGGGTCCCCGGGCTGCCGGTGCCCGTCTGTTCCTGTCCGCCCTTGCCAGCGGCACGCGCCCTGGGAGCTGCTCCTTGCGTTGCACCCCATGTCCGGCCACCCAGTGCTGCAGCCCCAGTGGTGGTGTTCGCAGCATGGGTGCTGTCCCCATTTTTGTTAGCAAGCTGCCGCTCTTTGTGCGTTTCTTGTCTCTCTGTGATGTTCCTCGCAGAGTCAGATCCCAGGCGTGAGGCTGCTGGGCTGTCCAGTTTTATCCCCTCTTTGCCAATGAGGATGAAGTGGTTTTCGGAGGAAGTTTCTTTCTTTCCCACTTTCACTCGCTCCCTCCCAGTCAGGGCTCCCAGCTCCGCTGACCGAGGTGGCAGGCCGCCCTTCACCAGCGTGCCCGCGGGCTGCTGCAGGCTCTGTTCAGCGGCATGCCCGGGCCCCTGCCCCGCCGGCCCCCTGACCCCGACCAGCCGTGCAGGCTCGGAGAGCCCCGCGCCCGGCAGGGCTGGGGAAGGGGGCTCGGCGGGGGAGCCTGGCCGGGACGGTGATGCCTTCAGCGACCCAGCTCTGCTCCCGGTGGGCTCCACTACGAACTCCGCCGCTGCCTTCGACCGGGGTCCGCTCGCTGCCGGTGCCGCCACGGCCCCTGCACCGCCCCGCAAGTTTACAACCGACCCCGGCGGGGTGGGCCTGGTCCCCGGGGGAGCGGCGGGGTGCCCCTCGGCGGGCCGCCCCCTGCCCCCGGCGGCCGAGGCCGGGGGGCTGGGCGCCCGGGGAGGCTCCCGGAGGGCTGCCCGGGAGCCCGGCGTCCCTGCGCCCCGGCGTCGCCCGCGGCGGAGCCCAGCGGGGTCGGCCTGGCTGCTGCCCGCCGGCGCTTCGGGGCCGCGCCAGGGGCGCGCTCGCTCCTGCCCGCGGTCCGCTGCCTCCTTCAGCAGCCGCCCGCCGGCGTCGCCGAGGGAGAGGCGGAGCGCGGCCATGTCGAGGAGCAGCCAGACGACGGAGGCGGCGAAGACGAACGCCAGCGCTCGCCCGCTACCGCGGAACAGCCGCCGCAGCCCGCTCATCCCCGGAGGCCGCTCCGGGCGGGCGGGCGGACGGAGCACCCGGACCGGCGCACCCCGTGCCCGCAGAGAGCAGAGAGGCGGGCCGGGCTGGGGCGCCTCTCGCCCCACCCAGCGCCGGGGGCCAGCGCTGTAACCCAACACCGGAGGAGGCTCGGCTCGGCCCGGCCCGGCCCGGCCCGGCTCGGCTCGGCTCGCTCCGGCCGGCGCTCTCCTCCGCCTCTGCACGGGCCTCGGCGCAGCGCTGCGCTCCCATTGGGGACCGTTGTGTGCCATCCGCGGGGGACACCGTGGGGGCTTATGCGGTCTATTCCGGGGTGCGGAGCGTGCGGAGGGTCTGCTCCCGGTGAGACAGCAGGTCTCGGGGCAGGGGCAAGGCACCCCGGCCAGCCCGGGTGGGAATGCGGATGCAAACTGGGCTGCAGCTAAGCGGTCCTTGCACAGAAGTGAAGCAGTGTAAGTAGGTTACGTGGCAGCAGCCGCAGAAGTGTGGAGGTTAAGGCTGTCTGCCGAGTACGGGGTTGTTTTCCCCGTACCTGCTTCTATTCCAGGGTGCACGAGCCGCGGCTGAACGGCGCTGGCTCAAAGAGGGAGGCAGAGCCCGGCAGTCTCTCGAGTTGGGTTAAAAAGAGCCGGGGCCAACCGGACAACGGGCTCTGGTGGGGCTGGGGGCGTCAGGGCGGGGTGGTCATCGCGGGCAGCCCTGGAACACCCCGGGCAGCCCCAGCGCACCCGGTCGGGTCTGCGGGGCCGGTTGTGGGGTAATCCCTGGGTGCAGTGCCTCCGGCCGTCCCCCGGTGTCGGGGTGGCAAGGGTGACACCCGGCCAACGCCACAGCAGCTGGCTGCTCCTGCAGTGGGGCTGGGATACTCAGGAGATGCTCTGCGGGAGGTGATGGTTCGTCTGTCACGGTGAGCTCCGCATGCTGGGACAGCCACGCAGGACCCCCGTGACTGGATTGCACCAACTGAGCAAAACCAGGGCCCGGGGGGCCTTTGCATCCCAGTGCTGCCAGGAGCTTTGCAGTGGAGACCCTGCTACCAGCAGCCATTGGCCCACTGCCCTGCCAGGGAGCCTCTATGTGCCGTGCCAGGTCCCCTCCATTAGCAAACCTGCGGACAACGCTGCCCAACTGGTGTGGCATCCACTGCGCCTGTGCACACGGTCAAGTTAAAGAGCTGTAAGGTCAGCTGTAGCATGTGAGCATCAGCTGTGAAACCCCGGTATGGGCACTAATTGAAAGAGGAAAAAGCCCGAGCTGGTCAGTATTTTACAGCTTGCTTGAACTCTGGTATTAATAAATTTAAAAGAAATGCATGGGATCCCAAATCACAGGGCAGGAGATATTGTTTTGTTGTTTTGTTTTGTTTTGTTTTTTAAATAAGGGGGTCCAACCCACTGCAGTGCATATGAATATTGAAAGGAAAAGAAATGAGGGGTGAAAAAAATACATTCATACTTTAAACCCCCAGTAATTTCGAAGTCCAGCCTATGGTTATATTGTGAGATTGAAAACACGAAATAAATGGCAGTTCTGGTGTTTTTCCAAGGCTTTTCTTTGTAAAACAAACTGTCTTCAGACGTGGCAGGCAGTTCTGATTTCAGTAGGATTTGTGTGTGTGGCTGGTGCATGCTTAAGGACCTTCAGTAAGCTGGAGTGAAGGATAAGATTGCAAAAGGACTGCTAAAAGGGGAAACAATTGAGCAGCTGTTTGGCAGTAAGGAAGCTTGGAGGCAAGATTGAACTTAAATAATACCTTTGGTTTGGAAATAAATGTTTAAGCAAACTATGGACTGTGGGTCCATTCTCCACGCTGGCATTGTTTTTCAATTTCTGTTTTTTCCTTCCCTTGCCGTTCCTGACCAACTCACCCAGCAGCTGGAGCACTTGGATCCCACTCCAGCGTGCCACCCTGGTGTGGCTGGGTTCTTTACTGCTGTGGCTTGGCCATGGCACCAAGGGTCATGCTCTGGGCTTTGGGTGCATGTGCCCTCCCCCCCCCCCCCCCCCCCACCAAGGAGCCAGCCCAGGGGTGCAGTGTGGCTCAGACGCAACTATGCAGGGGACCTGGCTGTGGATGAGCTTTAGCCCCCCAGACCTCAGTCCCCAGGACTGTGGGAAGCATGTTCCTCTGCAGATGGGAAAGGCCAGACAGCCTTTTTTCTAACAGGGAAGCATGTTACAGGCAGCATCCAACCCTTCGTGGGGCAGGGAGACAGACCCTACACATTCCTCTAAGCCTCAGCTTCACACTTAGGAGTTACGACAAAGTTGTTGCTGTTTTGGTATGGTCAGGCATTCCCTCTGCTAGCTCTGTGCTTTGGCTCTTCTCCCTGGCAAGTATAAGTGCTCCAGATAGTTGAACAGATTCCTTGACACAAGACAGCTGCTTTTGTAGGGAGGAATTAATTTAATCAAGGCTACTCCATCATTAAAATAATCCAAAGTGTCAGATGGAAAAGCAGAGAAGGAAGCTAACTTGAAAACTCAACATTTTTTCCAGCCAGAAGTGTCTCAGAAAATGAGCTAACTCTGTAATAAGTCACTCTGTCTCCATATATTTCAGGAATGTAGAAAAAGTACTGTCCAAAGAGAAGTCTTGAAGGACTGATCTCTTCCTGAAGCTTGGTTGGCTTGGTAAATTCTATTTCCTCTCTGGAACATAAGAGACCAGGCAGAGGTGAAGATAACACTGTGGTCCACAAAAGGCAAGATTAGACATGTGTGGTTGCTCCTACCATCCAGATTACAAGGGGCCCTTTTGGCTGAAATAGCAGAAAATAGTGCAAAAAGCTACCAAGCTCTTCTTTTGCTACAAGGCAGGACCTTAATTACTTGGTTACTTAATTACTTCCCATCATAGAGCACAACATGGGCAGCCAGCATGGATGTGGACCCAGGCACTGTGTTAAGCAAATCATGTTGAAAACAACATTTGTTTAAAGAAACCTGCTCTGTGCATGGAAGGGGACAGCAGCAAAGCATCGTCATAGAATCAGAGAATGGTTTGGGTTGGAAGGTTAGGTTGCTCAAAGCTCCATGCAACCTGCCTTGAACACTTCCAGGGATGTGGCACTTGCAACCCCACAGGGTTCAAGGCCATATTAGATGGGGCTTTGAGCAACCTGGTCTAGTGAAAGGTGTCCCTGCCTGTAGCAGGGGATGGAACTGGATGATCTTTAAGGACCTTTCCAGCCCAAACCATTCTGCAATCCTATGATTCTCTGTCTCAGGATGCTGGCATCTCAAATGCTGCAGCTGTCTGAGCAGGCTGGCTCTTTCAGTCTAGCTCACATCAGATCTTTGTACATGGTCCCAGCTACAAAGTCATGCTTTAGTTTCTGAAATACAACCATATCTACCAAATGTTAATAAACTACTAGAATAGTAGTGAATACAATTCACATTTTCTGTTAAATCACTTCCCAGATATAAGTTGTTAATGTAATGAAGTAGTAGGTATGTGCACTATATAAACACAGATGCATCCAACAGCATGTTGGCAAGCGGCAGATAAGCCTCAAAACTTAAGACTTGGTTCTCATGTAACTGCTGGAGAGGGGAGTCTCTGTGCAAATTCCCTGTGCATTTGTTTGACATGTTACTAACTGTAACCTCTGTGGTGGGATATCCTATTTTTCTTACTACGGAAACTCAGTCAGTAAAAGATTAGGAAACACTGAACTTAGAGTACCCTAGTAGTTCATCTGTACTGCCAGAGTATTAGTGATTTTCTTGAAGTCTCCACACCCAGCAATTATACGGTCAGACGAGAATGGAAACTTTGGCTTTGAAACAAAAGTTCATGGTTGTGTTCCGCAGGAAAACCACAAAGATGTAGATGTGGAAAACTGGGAAATACCAGGCAATTGTGTGTTGAATGCTTAAAAATCTGAAGACTAAGACACTGAAGTTTACATTTCTATTTTGAAAGGTTTCTGGATTTTTAAGCTGACCTTGTTATTCTGGGTGTGGGTGATTTTCAGTGTGTGATGGCTGTGGATGTTTTTTAGGTGATGTTTGCTAGGTGGTTGTGTGCACAAAGTATGACTGAGAGCAGCCTTCCCCCAAATGGAGCTGGTTATGTAAGAGAAGATTAGAATAGACATTTATGTTTATCTTTTGTTATAAATAGTGACCTAGATTCACCAAGATTCTCATGAAATATGCTGCTGTTACGTGCATGGTGGCATGCGAGGGTGCGAGGATGCTGGTGAAGGTGGCTGGGGTACCCGCACACAAGGGGGAACGCGCCGGAGTACATTCACTGGGATTGGGAATCGAAATAGCAGCGGGGCTTGGTAATTTGCATAGAGGTCATGTTTTGCTAATACGTGTCTTGTAGAAGCAGACAGCATGTAAAAGAGGATGGTTAAAACCTGACCCAGTAATGTTTTTAAATTTCAAATTATGCATAAAGTATGCATTAAATTAATTAGGGAATTCATTAAGAGGAGAAGAGTAAAGAAACTAGTTAGCAGTGTGCAACATTTAGTAATGTAAGCCATTTTCTATAATTGTTATATATAATTTGTCTCATAACATTATCCTTTGATAAATTATTGCAGCATAATATGATATATGTAGCTTATTAACAGTTTCATTAATTACTATTAGAGGAAAGACACTCTGAAATCTGGAACACATAAGAACAAATGTTGAAGCAGATGGTTGAAATTAGTGAAAAGCAATCGGTTGCTGAACCCTTTTACCTAATTACATTATTACATCAAAATAGTTAAACTAAATTTGTCAAGTTGTCGGCAAAGCGCGTGGATGTTTGGAGCTGCCGCCACGGTGTGAGGATCGCTCCTGGCCCCCAACTCCCTGCGGGGTGCAGGAACCTCCCGGACATCCTCCACTGGCTCCGATGCCCCTGTGCCATCCTGGACCTCCTGGCAGACCTCAGACCTTGGCCTCCTTGCCCCTCACCTGCATCCCAACTTGTCTTCCTCCTCCTTCCTCCTCATGTTCCTGAAGAGCATAGTTTCCTGCACCTTTCCTGCACAGTCTCGCTGTGCCCAGGCATGTGTTCCCAGGAGTGCACAGGGTCAGGTCTAGGGTCAGCAGCTTTTGTGGAGTTTGGTTCAGCCAGGTCAGGGATGGTGAAAAGGCTGCAAGCAGCAGGGTTGGGTACAGGGATACCCAGCTCAGCTGTTTGGGAAGAGATGGACACGCTTGCTAGAGAAGCGGTGCCACCCGTGATGGGCAGCAGTGGCAGAGGTCATTTGTGTTCTTCGCATTCCAGAGAAAAACAGCCTCTGTAGACAGTGCTCCACAAGTACAAGCATGTTAGCAGCAGCAGCCCTGGTGGAGTGATTTCGGGATTCTGAGTTTCAGAAGGAAAGATTTCAACTTTCCAGCTGACTCTGTGAGGAGGAGAAGATCTGTTTGGAGGGAAACAGGAAAGCTGTGGTGGAGCGAGAGTGACTTTTGTAACTCTTGTAGGTACCGATGCTAAATGGGTTTCTAGCCTCTTTGCCCAGCTTGCTGCTGGGCTTCTTTGTTTTCTTGATACAACCCTGAAGGTTCCTTTTGTTTTGGACCAGGACCCATGAAAGGATGTTTGGAAGATAAACAACCCCCAAAGAACTGGACAAACAGTGCCTGAGTCTGCTGGGGTACCTGAAATACAAACCTCGAGCCATGAACTCAGTCAGGAGAGGCACCTTCATTACTGTATGCTGTGAGCTAGAAAGCTTCACTGATTGCCTTTGCACAAAGATTTGTATAAATAGGTTGCAAGGACATAATAGGAGTAAGGACATGTGAGGAATGCCGAGTGTGGCATCAATTTGTTCCTTTGTTCCTGTAGGTCCCAGACACCACATACAGTTACACGGTACATTTTTGCTGGTGCAAACAGATTTACAGCAGCGTTCTGTTTAAGCTTCCTGAATTCCTTCTGTTTATACACTCATAAATACAGGGAAATAGGAAGCACATAATTCCTGTGTCCTTGCAGCCCAAATATCAGGGCCCATAGAAGGGTACCCTTCCTCTTTCCCTAGCTAAAGCGTTATCCAGGGACTTGTGTTTCTGGTATGTAAGGGCTAGCCTCTCCTCGACCTGACCAGAAGAGCTTCCTGGATGGGGAAGATTACCTTCTGCAGAGGATTTTGACACTTCAGTAACTCTGACCTCAATTATCAAATGTGTCCAAATTTGCAGGAAAACTCCAGAAAAAATAATTACTTCAAAATCAGGTATATAAGAGTAATGACTTTCAGAATTGTTAAAGGAGGAAATTTAGTAAAGAAACAACATTTCAACAACAGGGACATGAGTGTGTGTATTTTGATAGGAACCTTTTTTTTTCCCCCTCTTTTTTCTCTACACTAAATTTCAGTAAATGTGGACACCTTCCAGAGGAAGGGGTGGACCCTGCTCCTTACCCCTCCATCCTGCCCACTGCAGCACTTCCCTGGGCTATTCCCACCCTGGCCTGCTGGCTAGGGAAAGCCAATATTGTCCCAACACTTCCAGCAGCTGTCTGTTAGAGTCCTCGGAAGGGGGTGAACATTCCCCCCTTGCCCAGGACCCCCTGCACAGCCCCACAGCCACCAGCTGCTCTCTGCCCTTCTGGTCTCTACACATCCAGGTCCCCAGCTTCCCTTCCTGATGCTCCACCTGCAGAGTGTACCCCAGAACAGTATCTGCCGCCCTGCCAGTGGGGTGGCTGTGGCCATGGGGGTTCCCAACTGTGCCGTGGGGTGGCTGCAGAGCGGGGCAGTCCCCAGCCCTACTGATGGGGCAGACCCTGACCGTTTGTTTGCTCAAGGCAGCTGCTTCTGCATGCCAAGGATGGTGGCCCTACCATGAATGCATTAGCAGCAGAGTTCAGCCTTTCAGTCTCAGCCTGATTAATGCATGAACGGATCCAGATTTTTGTAAATATATACTTCTGTATGTGCTCAGCTCATGGGGCAGAGAGTTTGAAGCCTGTTCAAAATAAGTATTTAATATCTGAGGTACTTGACAGCTCACCTTAGCTATACATTATTTTCTCCGTCTCCTGCCTGAAAGGCTAAACCCGTTAATAAAGATATCAAAAGTGCTGGTTCTATAGAATGAGTTTTAGGTGTGCAATCATGTAGACCTTTGTTAGCTGGTGACAGTGGACATTAGCACCGACTGCAACTTTCCTCTAATATTTGCATGGCACAGCAATGCAAATTTCCTCTAATATTAACAGGGCACACATCTGTTAGTGAACAGCAAATACGAGGGGACTGGGACATTGCTGACCTATATCGCTAGTGGGAATAGAGACAAATGTCTCCAAACCCTGTTTTGGGGATGTCTGGCTGGCTGCAGGCACACTCACCCTGTCGAGGCATTCCTGCGGCTCCTTCTCCATGCTGCTCCCGAAGTGAGACAGAAAGCCTTGGCAGGGGCTCTCCTGCCTGCTGCCCCCTCGCAGCAAGCCAGGGCCTGGAGCCTGGGAGTGCCGAGGCTCTTATCCCACCCTTTGATTTTTAATCTGACATCTGAGTGATGCTGGATGAGATTTGCAAAAGCATGTGAGTGAGGCAGGACATCAGGTCCGGGGCAGCTCCTGCAGGAGGGGCAGAAAGGCCTGGCTGTTGTCCAAGCACGTGCAGCCCATCACCAGAAGTCCGATAAAATAAACTTGTAGAGCTGTTTATCAATATACAGTCAAAGATAACAGCCTCCCTTCTGGGTCTCAGCTTGCTCCTTCATCTCTCTTTGAGGGATAATGTTTCACCATTTGGGGACTTAAGCTTCTGGGTTCATGTGTTAAAATGAATCACTTCTTGTACTAGTTTCTGTGCATAATCTTTTAAGAAGAGAGGGACATTTTCCTCAGTACAGGGTGTGTGTTTGGTCCCAGCTCCTGCTTGTGGTGCGTTGGGAGCAGCTTCCCACTTGTCTGTGTAGCAGGTGGATGCGTACTTCTGGTCTCCCCTGCTCTCTGCACAGCATCACTTTTCCAGTGCAAAGTAAATATTTAGGAATTTGTAATTTTTTTACCCCACACATTTCTGGGAAATGCTTTTCAAATGTTTTGTTCACTGATCTTGCTGATCCCTCCAGTTAGGACATTGGCAAAAATGAAGACTAGCAGGGAGTTCAAAAGGGTTGGCTAACAGAACTGAAATGATTCAGTTCAGATGTTTTTTCCTCAGCACTTCCTTCTCTCTGGCAGTAAGCAAAGGTTTGAAAACCCTTTATGATGTAACAGAGCCCTGCATCATTACTTGGAGCTGCCTATACTGTGAGCATCCTTTCCTCCCCCAGGGGAGATGCTGTCTTGAACCCTGGGGCAGAGCAGAGTGTCTGTGCACAGGTACAGGAGTGCTGCTCTGCCTGAATGTGATCCTGCTCCTCCAATGCTGAATTAACTCTTCCTTTTGAGCATCTGTTCCACCTTTCTCGGAAGACACTAGGCTGCGTGTGCTCTGTATCCTCAATAGCTCATGCAACACATTAGTATTTAAAAAGTACTGTAATTGGTAAAGCAACTGATAGCAGCAAATGTATATTCCTTATATGATATTTTAACATGAGTGATCACAGAAATGGATTAACCTAAAAAAGCCTCGCATAAAATCCAGGCTAACCAGGTGGTCACTGTGCTTGGCAGTCTGTCCTGAGAATGAGTGACGATGTTTTGGTAGTTTGATGGCCGTGAAACAGTATGTCATGTAAAGACAGTCAGCATGGATGCCATAAGGCAGTCTGTCATTGTCTTGCTGAGCAATTCACATGCATGATGTATAAGAAAGTAAAAATAATCAGTAATCTATCGCAAGCCAGGGAAAGTAATCAGTAATATGTAATATATTCTTCTTCAAGTTGTGAATCAAAATGGTTTCCTAAGCAATTTCAAAAGCTCACAAGTTATTTAAAATAGAATCCCTGGTCTGGTTCCTGGTGTGTCCAAAACGAAGCCCCAAGCATCCCCATCACACACTGGTGCCTGTAGGAATGAAGAGGCACATCACACTGCTGCCACCGACCCTGCTATATAGAAGCAGCAAATAACCAGGATCTAGTTCAAAGTTTTTCTCCATCATAATGATAATAAACTGAGAAACTGATCCTCCCACCATGGTTGGTCGGGAATAAATCTGGTGTTGTAGGATACGGACATAACACAGGAGGATGTTTTTGGATGGTGCAGGAAGGCAATGGGGCACAAGGGCAGGCTGCCTTCCTCCCTTTCAAAGGGGCAGAAACAACTGCAGGTTTAGGGAAACTGAAGTAAAATTTCCACAAGTTTTCCTTCATGGCTGACCATGCATGCCGTGCTCCACTAGTGTCCGGGTGCACAGAGCTGCTCCTGGGAGGCTGGGGGCTTCGCACCCTCCCTGTGGCCCACAGCTCTCCCTGGGCATCGCTGCGGTGGACTAAGAGCCCTACCACAAGTGCTTGACTGGGAATGCCGCTTCTCTTACAGCAACACGGTGCATTTACGTGTTTTCCCTCGCAGGATCTGGAGGGGATGTCGGAGAGGACTGCAGGGCTTGGAGGACGTGGGGATCGCTCTGTGCAGCCGCGGGGCAGTGGCGATACACCCTGCTTCGGAAGGAGAAACCAGGAGCGTTCCAGGAAGCAGCGGTGGGGAAAACGGATGCACTTCCTCGCCGCCGCAGGGTGGTGCTTTTGCCTGCAGCATCGCCCGCGGGCGGCACGTAGCTGCAGGTCGGGGCCAAGCCCTTTGGACCCATGGCCAAGAGCTGCTGCTCAGCGCGGGGCCAGAGGCAAGGCTGGGCTCCTGGCCGGGTCTCTGGTGGGTGGGAGCAGCGTGCCTGCCTGCGTGCCTGCCTGCGTGCCTGCCTGCGTGCCTGCCTGCCTGCCTGCCTGCCTGCCTGCCTGCCTGCGCGGGCTGCGGGCTGCAACTCCTGAAGTGATTTCTGTAACAGCAGATAAAGCTGTTTCACATCCTCACAGCCTCTTCCTCGTGGGGAAGTGGGTTGGGTTTTCATAGTGACTGAGCCAAGGTGAGTCGTGCTCTACAAACACAGAAATTAAATATTTTCCATATGTTTTATTAGCTGTGTCAGAAAGTTTTGTAGCAGAGGTGCAATTGCCTATCTGCTTTCTGCAGGACACCTTTAAGTGCTCTTTTTCCCCATTCCACTGCATGTGAGCAGTTTCAGCCAGGCTTTACCCACCAAGGCATAAGCACAGCAGTCCTGTGCTCTGTCCCTTTGAAGAGCCATGCTGTGCTGTGCTGGAGCAAGAGACACTTCTGCCACTTTTTCAGCCTTGGTCAGGCAGAAGACATGAGGACTCACCCAGCCTGGGGACACCCCTCATGAGAGGCTGGACCCTCCAAAATCCCCATGGGATTGTCCCTCCCCAGCACTGGGGGTTCATTAAGGATGATATTAGAGAAGAGGCTGCGGTACCTGGGCTGTGGGCTGGGTGGGTGTCATGGTTTAACACCAGCTGGCAACTAAGTACCACGCAGCCACTCACTCACTCTCCCTGACCCCCAGTGGGATGGGGAGGAGATAAAACCTGTAGGTTGAGATAAGAACAGTTTAATAATTAAAGTATGATATAATGCCAATACTAGTACTAGTACTAATTCCAATACCAGTAATACTGCTAATGCTAATACTAATAACGAAAGGGCAATAGCACAGAGAGAGATAGAACTTAAAAAACCCACAACCAAGCAAACCCAAAACCAAGTGAGGCACAATGCACTTGCTCATGACCCACAGGCTGATACCCAGCCTGACCCTAGCAGCAATCGGTCCCTTCTGGGTGACTCCCCCTAGTTTATATACTGAGCACGCCTGCTGTGGTATGGCATACCCCTTTGGCTAGTTTGGGTCCTGCCTGTGCTCCCTCCCAGCCTCTTGTGCTCCTCCTCCCTGGCAGACCATGGGAAGCTGGAAAGTCCTTGATTAGTGTTACCAGCATTGTTCTCAGACTAAAGCCAAAGCACAGCACTGCACCAGCTACTAAGAAGAAATTTAACTCTATCCCAGCGAAAACCAATACAGCAAGCTTCTGGCTTGCTCTGTTGAGAAATGTCAGAGTGGAAATGGTGCTACTTGCCTCTTCTCACTTGTCCCATGTTTAGCGATATTTCTGTTTTTGTAAGGGCTTAATAGACTTTCACTTGCATTTTACAAAGGTTGTGGCTCTGCCAAGAGTTGGGTTTGTGGCTGTCCCAGGTGGTGGCTGGGGCCACTTTCCAGTGGTTGGGCTAAAGTGGATCAAACAGTTTTATGAAATTCCAAGAAAGATCCGAGCCCTAAAGCTGGGTGCCACTCTGTGTAAAGCACAATAGGTTGTTTCCATGCTCAATGTTAAAATCTGTCATTGGCTGTCCATGTGTCACCAGCTAATACACCACCAGTGCTTAACACCCTGACTTCTTATCCCCCGTTGTTTTCTTGAATTGCACATCCTGCAGATGGAACTGGTGGCTTTGGAAATGGCGTTCAATCGTTTGTCCAGGACGCTGAGGATTTCCGATGTTTGTTCAAGTCTTTCTGACGGTCATGTTCAAAGACTGATTCCCATCCTCCAGAGGTCAGACAGTGTGGAAGAACCTGGAGGATGGATTTTTTAAAATGCTGTTGAAGATCTTGGGGCACAAGCCTGTACAGCCCTTGGCAAGCCTCATCCTAGACAGACCAGTTTCTCAAAGACATGAAGATGGTTTCATTCATAAGTGACTTGAAAATTCATTTGCACAGGTGTTCCTCGTGCTGTCACGGTCCTCGATGCTCAGGGCCAGTGACACAGTGAGTGTGGGCAGGAGACACATGAGGTGCTGGGTGCCTGGGAGATGCGTGGCTGCTGGTTCCATAGCTGCCCATATCCTATCTGTCCACCATTTGATGTGCTGCCATGTTCAAGCGCCTTTTGAAAGTTTGGAAATTTGTGTCTGTTGGTAAGGAGCCGCGCAGAGTGGCCACCTTGGGTGAAATCAAGCAATTCAGCTGGCTTGGACTGGAGCTTTTTTGGAGTACATGTGCATTTTAGCTCAGTTTTTACACTAAAAGGAAAGGAGACTGGGACTGAGAACATATGGCTTAACGATGGATTTGGAGATGGTCATTTGCTCTATTTTCCACCTGAATAAATTTAAAGGCACAGCTGAAATTAACATGTCAGATCTCCATTTGAAATGTAATCTACTGTCATGTGGATGCTATTGAATATGCTAATAATTAGAACCTGACACCTTAGCTTAAGCACAGCCACTAGAGCCAGAGATTCATAGAAACATAGAAGAGTAGAATCAAAATCATAGAATCACAGAATGGTTTGGGATGGAAGGTACCTTAAAGACCATGCAGTTCCAACTCCCCTGCCACAGTCAGGACACCTTCTGCTAGACCAGGTTGCTCAAAGCCCTGTCCAACCTGGCTTTGAACACTGCCAGAGATTCAGCAGCCACAGCTTCTCTGGGCAACCTGTGCCAGCACCTCCCCACCCCAACAGGGAAAAGCTTCTTCCTAATACCTAATCTAAATCTCCCCTCTCTCAGTTTAAAGCCATTCCCCCTTGTCCCATCACTACCTGCCCTTGGCAAAAGCCCCTCCTAAGCTTTCTTGTCAGCCCTTTTAGACACTGGAAGCTGCTCTAAGATCTCCCTGGAGCCTTCTCTTCTCCAGGCCGAACAAGCCCGGCTCTCTCAGTCTGCCTCCAGAACAGTCTGTTCTCCAGCCCACGAGGCATCTTTGTGCCCTCCTCTGGGCTTGCTCCAACAAGTCCACGTTCTTCTCATGCTGGGGGGCCCCATGGCTGAATGCATCATTGCAGGGGTGGTCTCATGAGAGTGGAGCAGAGGGGGAGAGTCCCATCCCTTGACCCTGTCACACTGCTGGTCATGAAGCCCAGGACATGGTTGGCTTTCTGTGCTGCAAGCACACACACTGCTGGGTCACGTTGAGCTTCTCAGCAGCAGCACCCAAGTCCTCCTCAGGGCTGCTCTCAGTCCAGTCTCTGCCCAGCCTGAGTTTGTGCTCAGGATTGCTCTGACCCAGGTGTGGGACCTTATTGCTTGGCCTTGTTGAACTTCATGAGGTTCACATAGGCCCAACTCTCCAGCTTAATTCAAAGTGATGGTGTTTAACTTACTTTACCGCAGTGCTGGAAATAAGGGCACTGAATCTTTTAGATCCATTTAAGCAGATTTATTTACATCTTCCTTAGTTAAAGTGAGTGCAGTTTAGTCACATAGTTCACTTTTATGCGTTCGGAAATGAATTCCTTTAAACACAGTGTTTGGGCCATAACAGAGACTGCCTATATGGTAATTGATTTAGTAGAATGAAATTAAATGGAAGTATTTAAGAGCGTTTATCTTTTTCTCTTCATCTGCATCCCTGACTTCTAGCAGACTTGCTCTGCCAGAGGAGTCACTAAAAGCTGAGGGAAGGGCTGGTCTTTTGTGCCAGCTGGAGAATCCAGGCATCATGTCACTGCCTGCGACCTTCTCTGGTTTTCCAGGAAGACCAAGAGAAAGCTCCTGGTAAATAGCTCCACCAGCCGACAGTTAAGCACCAGACAGCACAAACCTGAGGGATTTGTGAACTACCACCATGCAGATGGGAGAAGGGCTGAGAAATGAATGCAGAAGTATTCCACAGAAGTCCATCAAAATCATAATGAGGATAATTCACAATAGGTTCCAGCTCTGCTCTGAACCCTGAACCAAGTAATTAAATGTTCTCTCATTTTTTTAAAGAAGCTTATACCCATTGGGTACTTTAAATACTACTATGAGTAATGTAAAATAATGATCTTAAAAATGCACCTGTGCTGCTGTGAGTTTTCTCTGCAGAAGGGTTTCAGGTTAGCCAGGATGAAGGCGTCTCTGGTAGCTTTTCAAACCCTCTGTCACGCTGGCGGTGGCCTCAGATGGGCAGAAGGAGAGAGAAAATGTGAAGCTGCAAATACAAAGCATGAAAAAATTCGTAATGGCTTAATTTCTCCCTGAGCATCAGAAGGCGTGTGGGAGGAGAGTGGGAGTGTGTGGACTGAGTCACTGAACATAATTCCATGTGTTTGGGTTTTATTTTAATTATCCACACCAGCAGTTTTCAGGAAATCTCCCACCTTTGTGCTCCTCCCAGCACACCCCGCTGGGTACCAGCGCGGCCGCCAGCGCGAAGGGGAGGCATGGGCTGGCATTGCTGCCGTTGCCTGCCTGTTTGCCCAGCACATAGCCAGCATCCACCTCCTCTTCCGGCCCGAGGCATGGGCTGAGCACAGCCGTGATGGCAGGGCTGGGGAAGAGACTTACTCTTCAAGCAGCCTGGCCCTGTGCCATCCCAGACACAGAAGGTGAAATTACAGCATGAATGGCTGATTTATTAATCACAGGCACCTTTTCATAAAAAGGCAGCTGTATTTAATACTACTCTGCCTTTGCACACAACCTTATACTGCAACTGCGCATGCAGGACATGCAGTGAAGACTTAAGTGTTCAAGAGATAAAAAGATAGATAAGGCTACTGTTCTGCACCTGGAAGAAAGCACCACATGTTTGTGTCATCCCTGCTACAGACAGCAACATCCCAAGGATGTCTGTGGTTACGGGTACCACAGAATTACTGAGAAACCCCTTCAGCAAAAGTGCTTTACAGACAGCAAATACATTTCCTCATGCAAGGTGCTGAAAACCATTATGGCCAGCTCTTCCCTTTGCTTTTCCTAGTGCACCAGCCACTCACTCGCTAGTACTGCAAGGACTGTATCTCAGGCTGTGATCCAAGCCCTGCTATCCTGACGGACTCACTTGTCAGGGAAGCGGGAGGTGGGTGCACCAGTAGTCTCCCAACAGCTCCTCTCATGGCAGGGGTCCTTGCTGGATGCTTCTTTTCTGCACGTTCTCCACTGGCTCATGAGCTTAGTCTGTACATTCTGGAAATCCCTTTTCAACTCCAGCACGAAAGGCGCAGACCAATGTTCCGACTGCCAACAGGACCATCCGTGCCGCTCGGCAGGGACTCACATCCCTCCACTCCAGCAGGAACCATCCTCCCCAGGGGGGGAGGTGGGGGCAATCCCTGCCCCACATGCAGAGCTGCCCTACAACTCCCGCCGGGATGGGGCTGCCAATTTCTGCAGCGCCATCTGTTGCTGTCTCTTCTATCTAGAAATCTGGCATGATGTCCTTTTCCTTTTCCTAGTTAACCCTTTTGCTGAGGGGAAAGAACTAGTGGGAGCCACGGATGAAACCAACAGCTTCCACAGTGGCAAGGCAGAATGACTTCTGAGTTGAGAGGGGCTGAGCTGCAGAAATATCTAACTTCAGAAATATCAAGTTACTTTGCCTCTTGGTAGGGGACCACCAAGGCATATGTAACTCATTTCGGGGCCAAGGGAAAGGGGAAAACATTCGTTAGGATTTGGAAGTCTGGGGAGAGACTAGGGAGTTTGTGCAGATAAGCGGCATGGAGGCTTTTGAGCTTCAAATCCAACTCATTTAGGTGAGCTCAGGCTCAGCACTTAGGGGCTCTGGTGACAAAGTCAGACGTGGTGGGTACACAAATGATCTAAAGATGCAGATTAAAATTCAGTATCATAGTGTCATCTTTAAAATAAAAGTGCTTAATTTCTGAGATAAACTCATGGGTTGGGGTTGGTGACTGACATGAACCTTGGTGCTTGCACTGGATTTACTGCTTGTGCCCCCCAGCCGCTCAGGTGGAGTTGTCACACAAAAGACAGACAAACCTCTGTTCTGTGGCAGCTCGAGCTGGGGACTGGCTTTTGCTACTGATTTCTTTAATTTTGACAACATTTGCTCAAGCTCCTCTTTGCTCCATTGAGCCGGTTTCTTTTGGAAAGACACAAATGGGCCAAGACACTCCCTGTCCCTCACCACTTGCCAGGTGCTCTGTCAACTCCCAGTTCCTGACACTGAAGATGTGTAGGCAGACCCCAGGGCAGCCCAGCACCAACCACAGTTATGCACATGTCACCTCCCCATCTCCCCATCACACCCAGAGCTGTGGGAGACAAGCGGCTTTTTGGCTGCCCCTTGCAAGCTCTCATTCCACCGGGAGATAGCCAGGCTTGCCATGCAGAGCCGAGCAGGGCGAGAGGTCAGTGTGCCCCCCTGCCAGAAGGATGGGTGGAACTGATGGCATGAAGATGGTGCTGGCCGCCCATGAGAGCCGCTGCCAGCAGCATCCCAGTGTGAAACCAACGTACCATATGGTGAGTAGGTATGACAGCATCTGAGTGGGGTGGTGGGCAGCGAAGCGGGACCGTATATGATCATCCCATGAGCTTGCGGGAGGAAGGATTCCAGGCCCAGAATATCAGTGCAATGCTGTCCTGAGCTTGTGCACATATGGCAGAGAAGATATACCATTATGAGTCATTGAGAAATGTAATAAAAATAGTGCTGCTTCTGTGTAAAGAAAATAACAGGTACTAATTAATCTCTATGGCAGAGGGGAGCAGAGAGGAGAGCTGAGGCAGGCAGGGGACTGCCCTCAGCATGTGGACAAGGTGCAAGGGAGCAAAGCAAGGTGCTCCCAGTGCCAGCATGTCGGGAGAGTTGACAGAAAGTCTGGGAAACCCTGTGAGGTCTCAGCTGAAAAGATATTTTCTAATGCTATTTGTAATGCGTATGCAACTGAGCAGGCGCTTTTTTTATTTCTATTCCACAGAAATTAAATTAATTTTAGAAATGGCACTATAACTATTTTCCTGCCTCAGGGACCATTTGTTTTAAAAATCATTAAAGATTTTTATATGACACTGCACTGACATTTGATGTGAATAAATTAAGGGAATTAGTATAAAACTGCGTTCTTTCTTCATAGGCTTTCCAGCACATATCTGGGTGCACGTACATTTGGTAAGGTAGCCTGCGTAAGGGCAATGGTGTCTTCTGTGTCTGGAAGGGGATGAAGGTATAGCCCCAGGGCAGCTCCACCACTGAAAGTATGGTGCAGGATGATATCCCTGTGGCTGTTCTCAGTATCTGTGCTCATCCTTAGAGGGGGCAAAACTCATTACCCCGATGCAGCAGTGTAAAGCAGCCATCACAGGGGAATAGTTCAAAACAGAGACACCATCACTGCATTTCACCTCCTCCCTCTGACTCCACACATTCTGACCCGACTCTGGAGCCAAAGCATCCCTGCTGGGATTTTGCACAATGCCATGGTCCCAAGCAAGCAGCCCTAATGCTCTCACCGGGGGCTGTCAGGATTGCTGCCACATGTGGCAGGTACATGCTCTGCTTTCTCCTCCCTGCCTGCTCTGTGTGCCTGAGTCCTGCTGACTGCCCGCATCCTGAGCATTCTCATGTCAGAGCAGGACTGGGCATTTCCCTGGCACTCTGCAGTGGGATGTGGCAGCACCAGCTCTGGCATGCTTAGCTGCGTGCCACAAATCCTCCTCAGCACCTTCAGTGCTTCTTGGGGACCCAGAGCAGATATTTAGTTTAATTTAAGATGGGTCCAGTGGCTGACGGCTTCTTGGTGCCACTTAGCCACTAGAAGAAGTTGTGCTTCAGGCATGTAAGCGAGAAAATCACTGGTAGACAAACGAGCTTGCAAGAAACAGTGTGATGTTGTGATCAGAATGTAACCTGGATTCAGACTTCAAGTAAGAAGTATTGAAACTTTATTCTTTCCTCTCTTTTAGAAGAACACTTGGTGCCTGTTGTGGTTATCTCTTGGGATGAATACTTGCAGATACTGCCTGTGGAGATGTTACTGTGGCTGTAACTGCCTAGCTAGTCTTTAACTCCAGTTTTGCTGGGGTCTTCTGGAAAGGCATACTGCTTTATTTTCTACAACCCCAACATTTCTGATTGCATATAATTGCCGTGTGCACATTACTGAAACCAGCAGGGGAAATGAAAAGCATCGGAAGGTATGTTAAAGGATGACATACTTTTTTGTGTTCTGACCCCACCATGCGATATTTAAGCAAATTGCATTATAACATTATTATTTTCCTCTGTGGACACAGATGGTCAGGAAGGTTGCAGTGATGCACAAGCCCCAGGGGTCCCAGCCGAGGGGATGGACATGATTAAGACTTGTGGCTGTGGAGCAAACCCAGGGGAGAAGGCTGGGGGGACAGAGGCTGCAGCTGAGCAGTGCAAGGCTTCCCTGTGCACCCTCAACAGCCCAGGCCACCTCGCAGCCGTTAACCCTGCACCATCCTCTGCTTGTCCCCTCTGCCCCCTTGAACATCCCCTCACATCCCCTCCAGCGCTGAGCTCACTGCTGAGCCTACCCCAGCCCAGCTCTAGAAACTCAGGGAAATGTGGCAAGAGAGAGCCCAGGACTTCATTTTCACTTCCGATAGCTGCTGCAAAAGAGACTGCGTTTCACATGGAGAGGACTGGACAGTTCCTGCTGAAATCAGTGGCAAGTTTCTCAGACTTATCATCATCAGTGAGAACACATAGATAGAGGGAAGACACTTAATGAAGTGCCTCTGTATGCAATGCCATTAAGGACAGATTAATGCAATAAACTCAACATACCTTAAAACCATTTGGGAAATGAAGTTAGTGCAGGGAGCAGCTGCTTTTCTGTTAGGAACAGGACCATGCAGGGACAATACCCAAACTGTGTGCTGATCTCCAGTGTCTGCAGGTGGGCTCCCTAGCAGGATCTGCACTCCAGCCTTCACCTGGACAGTAGGGCTGGATTTGGATTCTTGTGAGTGTTTCATGTTCCCACTCCACTCCCAGGATCTCAAACCCTGGCTGTGGGAAGCCTCCAGCAACTGGGTCTCTGAAAATGAATGCCAGTTTTCTGGACGTTAGGAATGAAAGCAGGACTTTACAGTTATTTGCTGAGTCCAGTTTTCAGGGTTCAACCCTGATCTTGTTGAGGACCAGTAGTACCTGTTGGGGGGGGGGGGGGCAAGCCAGACATCACAGCCCCTTAAAGACAGGCTTCAGAGGTCACCTACACTTTGAGTGGTCCTATCTTTTTCTCAGCAGACGTATATCAAGGTGCTATATAAGACAGCTCCCTCTTCTCCCCTCTGTTCTGCAGCTCTCCCCATTATTGCATTCCCCTTCCTGCCTGCCCATGTTTTTTGTGAAATGCCATGGCCCAATCCGGCCACCCCAGCCTGGCCATGGCCTTTCTGATGGGGAAGCGCAGGAGGACTGTCCATCCCACAGGCTGGATGGCTGCCCATAAGCTGGAGCAGCTCATTAGCCTTCTGCATTGGAGAGCTCTGCAGAGGCAATGCCTTTCAGATGCCTAGCTGCACTGCTGTCCTCGAGGCTAACATGGAGTATGACATGTGTCCAGCATTGCCCCATTGGGGCTGTGGAGCTGTTTCTCTGGCTCTGGCTCTAGCTCTGGCTCTGTCCAGGCTCAGGGGACCTGGCCAGGAAGTGTCTGTCTCACCTGCAATGTCACACAAGCCCCTGGTTGCGTTCAGCATCCCAAACCTCTCTTGTAGGGGGTGGATATGGCCCCTTCAATGGGGCTGCTCTGCAAAGCTGTCGAGCCTGAGTTCTACTCGTCCTCTATATGGACTTCAGCAAAAGGGCTCCTGCTGGAAGCAGCAGAGCTGCCTCGAGCCCACCTGCACAGACCAGGCTCCCTTCTGAGCACTACCGTGTGCAGCCACTTCAACACTTCAACACCCCAAGCCCACACCCTGGGCAGCAATGCCAGCTGGCCCCAGCTTGGGTGGGCTCAAACACAGGGGTCTGGGTCAAAAGCTGCTCCCCTGGGCTGCCCCGTCCATGGGCTGGCTGTGCTCCCTGCCGGCCACTGCCTCCTTGTCAGCCTGGGCACAAATCCTGCTGCTCGCTTGGCAGGGCAGGGCAGGACCTGGGATGCTCCAGGATGGGCTCACAGGCAGGTACCCTCTGTTCCACCAGTTTCCTAGGGTTTTGGTGGGTGTCGCACTGTTTTGTCAAAACAACCCCTGACAAACGAGGCCTGGCTAAAGGGGATTAGTTTAAAGCAAACCCTTATCTTTTCTAAATGTCAAGAAAAGGCAGTTTTGGCTTTCTGAGGCAATGTATGACCTGGGCTGCGTCAGTGGGGTCCTCACTCACCTCCGCTTGCCTTACCGCTCCAGCCAGTTCCCCAGGGCTGAGGAGGGACTCCTCCTCCCTTTGGCACCAGGCTGCATGCAAGCGTGGAGCCCCCTCAACACAAACCCAAGACTTAGCAGGCAGGTGTGTTTTTCAAACTTAACTGATATTTTAAAGCACTGGGACCTTCAAATGTAGGAAAATATTTGGCATTAACAGTTTCAGCAACATGTGAATTGGTATTTCACTGCTAATGGTAAGAGATGTGATGTATCTCCAACTGAAGGAAATGGGACTGTGAGTCAGCTCAAGGGCGCAGGGGAGCCGCTCAAAGGGAAGAACAAGCATGACACAAACTGTAGTATCAGACAGGCAGCATTCCAAACTCTAGTGCTTCTGAGGGAAGCAGGCATAGCCTGCTCTAGGGCTAAGGGTGTGGGATGCAGGGTGTTGGATTCAGGATCCAGCAGTGCAGGGTGCAGGATGCAGGGTGCAGGATGCAGCAGTGTAGGATGCAGGTTGCCAGGGTGCAGGGTGCAGGATGCAGGGTGTCAGGATGCAGGGTGTCAGGATGTAGGGTGTCAGGATGTAGGGTGCCCGGAAGTGATCTCGGTAATTGTTGAAACCCAGATAGGAGGGGAATGAGAAGAGGTCGTCAGCTTTCCTTCTGTCATCTCACACTTGTACAGCAAAGTACTGTTAATAATAATTTAAATGCTTTGGTTGTCAGTCACTGCTCTTTCTTTGTAAATGTTACTCATTTCATAAATAAATCAAAACCTGCAGACCCTAGGTTTTCAGAAACTTGAATGCTTTTGTTAACATTGTATGAAGCAAATTCACAAACACATGATTTATATTATCTCAGCACAGCACAGGAGATGATAGAACATACTATTTAAATTAACTTCTCTCCCAACAAATGAAATCAATTCTGTTCTTGGGTTACTTTTCATCTGCCTTTTGTCTTGTTGCTGAATCTTTTCTATTTCTTTCACTCATTCATCTATTGTGCCCTTTCCTTGATCTGATAGCATTAAACATATAATTAAGTCATAAAGGAGGGAACTGATGAGTATAGCAGATGGTAATTGCTTCCTACATTTGAATGAAATGATATGCATTGCTACAATTTACAGCTCTCGCCTCATATTTTATTCAGGAACCTTTTATCTCTTTTCCTGCAGAATTATTCTGCAATAAATTTAGACATCTTATCAATAGCTTGGGTGATAGTAGCAGAAACAGGAAAAAACTGAACTTTGTGCATCTTAATGTTTAAAATGATTTTCTACAATAATTGAATTATCTACCAGTAAATATCATTTATAGAACCTGACTGACTTGGCTGTTTTCCTCTTAAAAGCTCACCCGATGATTAAAGAGAGAAATTGGCTTGTATAATTACAACTTACTGAACTAGGAGACGTTGGGAACCTAATAAAGCTACTTCTCTTATCGGTGAGTTTTATTTTTCCATGCTCTGAGGCTTTTGCTGGGTTAAAGGTGTCAGAGGAAGGGCAGGCAAGACTGCATGGAAGGATGGCATGTCTCATGCCATTAGTGTGTGGTACACGCTCGGAGGATGAAACTGGTAATGTTATGGGAGTTCACGGTGCACTCCCTGTTTCTCTATGCTAAAAATTAAAAATAGCATGTTTAAACTTATTTTGTCTACAAACTAAGACTGTTGGGTTGCTGAGATCTCAGGGCCTGATGGGCCCTGTGAGTGCTCTGGTATCAGCCTCTGGTTCCAGCAGTGCTGCTGGCCCTTTGCCTCTCCATCCGGCTTGAGCTGGGCACAGGCAGGAGGATGCAGAAGCATCTACAGCTGCTGAAGCTGCATGGCCCTTCCAGAAAACCTTGTGTAAAGTGGATTTATTTTTCTATCTGGTTCTTTAGAGTAGGAGAATTTGTCACTCACATGGAAAATGGAATAGGCACATGGACCCAAAAAATGCCAGTAAGGGAGAAAAGGGATGCTTTGGGGAAGAACATGCACACTTTGATACAATTTGCTAAAGAGCCAAAGGGAGAAGAGGCACCGGAGCGTAACTAAACCATTTGGTTTTATCTAGAGGAAAAACTGGAAGAAAAAAGAAGCATCTTATATTGAAGTTTTTGGTTTGATGTCTAAGTTCAGCAAGAAGACTACTTAGTTCTATTCTATTTCTTTGGTTTTATTCTGTTATTTATTAGCTGCAGCCACAGCCCAAAGGGCGAAGGCAAGTCTCACACCAAGGGTGCTTTGTGCCACTTTATTCTTTGAGTTTTGTTTTGCTTTTAATGTTGCTTGTGAAAGCTCAAGCCACCCTTAGGGCTTGAAGGACTTGTTACAAGGTTTCCCCCTGAACCTACTTGGAATGAAACCAAAGTCCCGTCCCATATGCCTATCTCAGACCACAGGGTGCCTTCCTATGCCCCCTAGAGGACCTGTAGAAGAGTAGCGGAAACCACCCCCTGCCAATCCTGTATCATTTTGCACTTAAAAACTGTGATTTTTCAATCATTATTAATTTTAAACCTCCAAACTCAGATTCCCATAGCCTGAAAGTTAAACACAAAGAGAGTGAAAAAGTGAAATACTAATGCAAACCTATGATAGTATTATGGGGTTGATACTAAATAAATACTAATACATTGTGGTTGACCTGGCAGGTAACTTAACTTACACACGTGGCATATCCCAGTCCAATGCAGGGAGGGCATCCCATTCCTCATCTCCTTTTTCCTCTTCGGTCCTGTAAACAAGCTGCTGGAGAATCAGTCAGTCATAGAATAGTTAGGGTTGGAAAGGACCTTAAGATCACCTAGTTCCAACCCCCCTGCCATAAGCAGGGATGCCTCGCACTAGATCGTGCCACCCAAGGCATCATCCAACATGGCTGGCAGTACACAGTGCAGACAAAGTGCTTCTCACATTGGGTGCCAGAAGCCTTGCCCAGCCTTCAGAGATGGCTGTGCATGACCAGCATGAACCAGGAAACCCATGGCTGGGGTGAAGAGTTGGCTGTTGGGCATCTGCCTGCCACTTGTTCTCAGCAGCCTGCAAGATCTTCCCACAAAGGCACTTGGTGTTTGTTTTTTAGGAAGGTTCAGTGCCACACACACCATGGCTGGCATGCAGGAATGTCTCTAGGTGTGGGTGGCTCTTATGGTGTGACGGCAGCACAGGGAGGGAGCCTTGCGGGCACTGTGGCACCACTACTTGGTGATGGCTGCATTGTGCCTTAGCCAAGGCCAGTTTCTGACCTCCTCTTCTGCTATTCTGACAACACTGCCAATGTTTCAAAATTTTCCAGGAAAAAATGGCTCTATTTTTCCTTTTCTTGTGGTGGTGAAGTAGAAATTGCATCACTGTCTTTGTGACAGTCCAGCTGTGAAACAGCACAAGGAGGAAAATCTCATGATGGGGAAAATGAGGAGGGGCTCTACAGATGACTGAGGCAAACCTCCTGCCAGTAAGAGAGAAGGATTGCTCCCTGCGGCAGGACAAATCCCAGGGGGTAATAAGGCAGCGTTTCTGCCGACATTTCTTGAGACAGAAATGGATGTAGCCACACATGGTCATGTTCTTTTTTTTTTCGTAGAAGATTGTTATAATAGTATGAAATTCAACAATATTGGCAAGAAACTGGTCTTATGTCATTTCCCCCGTCATCTTTTTTATTAGGTTAAAAGTATGATTGATAAAAGTAACTTCATTGAGATCACATTCTCAGCTGCAGCATGGGCAGAGGTCATTGCTGTTATTAGACCTGCTTGTGTGGCTGCAGAATGGACAAGGCTTTAGCTACAAAGGCTGTTCTTGAGGTCTGAAACTGAAGCAGGGTACTTTGGGCTAAATATTTGGCCCCAAATGAGCAGCCACCACGGTGTTTCCCACCTGGGGAGGAGAGGCTCAATGCAGGCCAAGGATCTGGCCAACCCGGTAGGATAAGGCAGGGGGAAATATCACCCTGAGACTTGGGAGGGGAAAATCGCACACACAACCCATGAACGATGTGGGCAAAGCCATGGAAAATACTAAATAATGAGGTGAGCAAGCTGGTGGTCGGTGATACACCAACAAGCTCTGAGTGCACCCGTGTCTGGTGGCCAAGTCCACCGTGCCAAAGCTGAGTTGGGGAAAAACTTCTGAGTATCCAGAAAGGAAGGAAAAATGGCTGGGAAAGGTGAAATGAGCCCTGATGGACCGGTGGGAGTGTCATGGGGTGGGTGCATCCAGGTCTGGTGCCTGCTCCTCAGGAAGGGAATTTACAAGTCAGAAAGTGTCCAGAAAACAGCCTTGAGAGTAACCAGAGATAGAGCAAACCTTCCCCAAGGCATGACGGATAGGAAGGTGGTCTCATTTATCCAGGCTAACCCTCCATGCTCTGTGGGCTGCCTGGCAGAGGAAGCCCACAGCTCCAGCTGAAGGAAGGGAAGATAAGGCGACATGAAGGGCAGCAGCAGGAAGCAGAGGCTGGATTATTTCAGACTGAAATATGGTTCAGCATTGTGCAGGCAATGAACCACCAGAACAACCAGTCCCAGGAAAGGGTTGGTTCGGCGCTATGGCAAGACAAGATTTGTTTTTTTCTTTTGAGAGAGAGATGTCAAATCAGGAGATACAATCTTGGTATGGATGGGTGAGGTTTTTGGTCTGGTTTCAAAAAATCTCTGGCTGTGTTATCTCATGTCCCTTAAATCCCACAAGCCTGCTGACGGCTTGGGGTTGCAGATGCTACTAGCTCTCCTGTGCAATGCCGCTCCCTGGGACAGAGGGACAGACTGGGAACGGTTTGCCCCAGGTGAACTGAGCAGACAGGCTGGCTTTACCTTGCTGGCCTTTGCCTTTGTCTTCCACCTGGGAAAAAGATGGGCTCTGTGAAGCCCTGGGGGGACATGCCCGTGAGCAAAGCCAGTGCTTGGCTCTTCCGTCTTCATAGGGTCAGTGCTGTTTTTCACTACTTTTTCTTTCACTACTATTTCTTGGGATTTGAATTTTCAGTACCTAAGCAGGTGCTAAAAAGCACCCAAAATGTGCCACAGTTAGTTATTGCCTTAAAACGTAATTTCTGCCATATTTAGCTAAAATTAGACATTTGTAACAACTTACATTTGAAGCTTCTATCACTCCAGCTGAAGAAGTTTCAGGACTGTTTTATTTGCAATGTAAGCCACTGTTGCAAGATGTTGCATTATAAAGCCGGTATGTCCTGAGTGTATGTGGCAGCAAAATCATGACCTGACATCATGTAAGGCATCTTAACTTCTCATTGCTTTCCTTCTGTGGAGTGAGGCAAGAAAGAGTTGTCAGTAATAATTTCCTGAGTGATTTTTAAAAACCCGTGACTCCTTCCCTTATTAGTTTTAATAAACTCACTGCTCCCTAAGCTTGCTAGGAAAATTATTACCTATCAGCAAGACAGAAGACAAACATATGAGCTATTGACAGCAGCGGAGAGTAAGCCCCTCATGATGGCTATTAAGAGACAAGCATTACCTTTTTTCCACAGCCTACCTGAAATTAAGTTCTTTTTGAACATCGGTGTTCTGCCGAGCCCTGGGAGTTCACGTCAGACAATCTCAGCGTGTCCATACGCAGGTGGTTTGCAAGGGTGTGATTTGGCTGCACCCTGGGCAGGTGTAATCCTTCCGGGACCCTGCTCCTGCTCCTGCACCCATTGCATCCCTATTCCACCCTCTCCCTGAAGTATCTCCCCTTGCTGAGAGCACCAGGAGCAGGGCCTGCCCCTGGGGATGGTGAAGGTTTTGTGATTAGCAATCTACTGAGCTTTCTAATTAGCCAGGTCCATGTGATACAGCATTTCCAGATCCTTGTATAGAAATCCCGACAGTCAGAAAAGGATGTGTAAACCTTCCCCTCTGCCATAGCTCTGCTCGTTTGTGAAGATCAGAAATGCCACAAGCAGGACCAGTAACATCAAAGTCCCATGTATACTCTGTACTGCCTGTTTTCAGCCAGGACACTGCTTTTTCCCCTGACACTTCTGTAGACACCTCTCTGTAAGAGGGCAGTGCAAGGGGAGGAGGAATAGTTATATCCTTCTGGGCAATACACGGAACAGCCCAATGGAAGGCGCAATAACCCTATGCCATGAATGGGGAGAGCAGTGGGACGTGGTGCCAGAGGTGCTGGGGAGCAGAGGGTGCCTGCGCAGAGGGATACCTCCCTCTGACTTGTGGCTTGGTGTCATCAGGCCTGCTCCAGAGTGGGAAATATGAAAGGCATCTTATACACCAGAAGTATTCATGATAAATGCCAGGTTTGTCCAAAATGAAATACAAGGAAATACTGAAATCCACTGGTTTGCTCCAGTGGATGAGGCCAGCCAGGAAGTCACAGGCTGGCGTGCAAGCATGTCCCCACACCACCACTGGAGGGCCTGGGCGGGCATCGGTGCTGTCTGCATACTGTCTCTTGGCTATTATCATGCAGCTGGAGTTTAAGATGACACAAATGATTCCCAGCATTTTATGAAGTGTAACTTTTTCTAACCTTGGTAAAAAATATAGGCATAATGCAGATATCCCACTGTTTGCAGAGAAAGGAAGGGGACAGGAATAATTCAGATTTTGGGAGCTGATAGGCTGAATTTACAGTTGCGTGTGGCCAAGCTGCTACTGATGCTTGAGTTTCCAATTGCTGGTAATAGACTGGGGAAAAAAAGATAATGTGTTTGATCGATCAGCATGGACAAATTTCATTTAGGAGATCAATAACAGTTTATACTTGACAGAGCGGAGGGACCACATTTATTTTTCCCTTTGATTGAATAAATGTTTTCAATGAAACTGCAAATGTAAAGCAATCCTAACCATTTCTTAACTTGAGGCACAGCTTTCTGCTCCAGTGTTATTGCAAGCAATGTGTATTTAAAACTAATATACAGCGCAACGGATAGCCAGAGGCTGGAACTGCTGAATGAAACTAATGTGCAGTTTATTAAAACAGAAGACATGGAAAGTGCACAGGCTAGTTTTCCTGACTCCCAGCAATGTGAAATACCAGAAAGAGACATAACTTGGGCACATTTTTCAAGGTTGGGTAGGAAAGGGAAGATTTTTTTGCGAGATTTTTTCTTTTTTCTGTATCAAGCATAATTTCTTCAAGCCTCTGAGAAGACATGTAGGAGGGTAAACACGCAAGAGAAAACAGCTATGTCTCCACTAACATATGTTGCCTCTTCTCCCAAGCAGCCACCACATCTCCACGCTCTCCTGCAGCAGCATGAGAGACCAAGGGTCCAGGCCAGGGACTGTCCAGGGTGGGTTGCAGCTCCAGCTGCTCCCTTTGGCATGGTCTTTATTGCCCATGTGAACTTGTAGGTGCACACTGCTGGCTAGGAACACACATCACAGCCCTGCTCAACCACAGGAGCAGCTCGGGTACCTGCAGCCCTTGCACAGGCTTCTCCCACCAACGGCGGCCACTCTGGGTGGTGTGGTGACATCCCACCTTGTCCGACATACCCATCACCAGCTGGGCGCCACTTCAAAAGCATCTGCCTTTTCTGCCCAGCAGGCAGCGAGTGCTCCAGCATCTCCAAAATCCTCAAAAATTCCCCCTTGGAGCAGATCCACCCAGGCGGAGCGGGCAGAGCCAGTGTGTGGCTGGTTCCAGCCCCTTGGCTGGCCCTTGAGGGGGAGTCATACATCCCTGTCCACTGCACCTTCCCCTCTTGCTGGGGCTGGGGGCACAGGACACGACCTCAGGAGTGTTATCTGGGTATTACTAGAGGACTGCTGGCTTACCATGGACCCAGAGGTTTGCTGAGGGTCTCTGGGGTTTAACTTCTGCAAGAGAAGCTTTTAATTCACTGTAAGGAGCGTGACAGCCACAGCAACAGGTGAGCAGGTGCTTCTCCTGATGTGCGTGCCTGCAGACACTCAAGGTGAGCGCATATGCTCTGCAGACCCTGCCGGTGGCTATACATCAGAATTGCTCCTGCTGGGCCTGCTTCACTCAGCAACATATGGTGGTCTTGCAGAAGTGTTCCTGAGCAGGGAATCATTAAATAACACACTTCGTGATCACAATAATTAACGCTGATTTTAGCTTTCCTACTCAAGGGAGTTCTCATCTCCCTCCCTGTAGGTTTGGGTAGGCTGAAGGAAGACTTGCAGTAACTGGCTTTTTTGACCAATGTAAGACCTGGAGCAGAACGTGGGCTTAGCAGGCAGACCCTGCTGACCAAGGACCAAAGCTACACAGGGCTTTCAGGTGCAGCTGCTTTTGCAGGGGAAGCCAGTTTTGTATGGGTTTCTTTCCTGTTAATGCAGAATTCTTCCCCCTTTTCGTTGTTGTGTTTCATGAACTCTCTTAGAGAGGCTTAAAATCAAATTTGGCTGGTAGTGGATAGTAATTAAGTTCCAGATGACGCAGATAATAACTTTCCCTTGCAATATGGAGCAAATGCCAATAACAAATGCAGCTAGTTTCTAGCTCCAGATGCATCAGATTGTTTCGTTAGCTGACTTGCTCATCAAGGCGAGAGAGCTGAAATAGCGAGAAGCCTGTTTCAGAAAGGGATCCGTGGCCCGATGATTATTTTAGGCATGCAGCTTGGAATTGTTTAAAATGCATATTGTCTGTGTACATTTCAATAAGGCAAATGCCAAGTATGAACGCCGTAGGGCTCCTTGTATGTCAGATGATTAAGTCTTCAAGACTTGCAGCCATAGGGTCATTATCGATGGTACTTCCAGGTCATTGTGTGCACAGCAAAGTTAGAGGCAATGGTTGACCTTTTGACAGCACTGCAGGGTAACAGAGCTTCGGAAGACATAAATAACTATTTCTAATTTGTTTCTGTGAGGGGTATTTATTTAAAAATGCAAATATATTATAACATATGTGACTTAAGGATATTCAGATGGGAAAGCAGAATGCATTTCCTCCCATTCTTTTTCCCCAGTGAATTTCCAAATGAAATGCTTAATGGGGGAAAAGGGAAGAGATGGAATAAATAATAATAATAATGATGGAGATCACTTACCTTGTTCTTTTTATGATTGTCTAGTACCTTTTTGTCAATGACATGCTCCATGCAAAGAGTCTTCTCATGGATGAATTAAGTTTACGATATGAACAAAAAACATGCAGTAAACTGCTTGTCAGCTTTGTTTCATTTCATGCCTAATGTCTAGCATAAAGATAATGCATATATGACCTTATTTTATACATAATATACTGCAGCACACACACAATCAGGAAGCTTTCAAGAACCTTCTTTCTTTCGTCTTCAATAAACTGTAAAACCAGACCTTTTAAAATCCTGCCTATTGCACTTTGTGGTGACCTGACTTAAATGCAGAAGCCATTGGTTGACTTTATTTTTATCCTTGCAGGAAGAATAGTTGTTTATAAAACTCAACAAGCATAAAACAATATGCTTCAGGATTATAAATAGCATTTGAAAAGGTTTTTAGATTACACACTGTTGCCTGAAATACTACAGGGCAAAAATCTTCATCTTTATTCAGGTATATGAGGAGTTTTGATCAGGGAAGGACAGTCAGAGCTTCAGGATGTGGCCATTAATAACTTAATAAATCAGCAATGATATGATCTGATGGTGTTCAGCTTCCTTTGAACACATAATCAGTAAGCACTTAATTGTTAGAACTTGTATAATTACAGCACTGCCATGCAGGGGCTGCGCATTCTGTAATAATATAATTTCCTGTATTTGCAGTGGCAGGAGCTTTCATCAGAAGCAAGCTATCAAACTGTAGCTCATCAAACTAGCTACGATGTCAATGCATATTTCGTATGTCTGACTGGTCATTTAAAGGAATGTCTAGAGTCCTTAATGCACAGAGCAGGTAAAATAGAAAGTATAGCTATTTATGCGTACATTTATATAGATATTTAGAAACTGACCCTGAAGTTGCAAGAACTAAATGCACATACAAGCGTGGAGGGATAGAATGAATTAATGTCACAAAATAACAGGGTGGTCACAGGCAAAACAATCCCGTCAGCACAGCAGCTGTGTGTAACCATCAATGTGCAGCTGTACATGCCACCCTCAAACTCAGCTGAAGGATTTGCATCCTCATAGCCACATAAATGGGGTAGTTTGCTGCAATTTGGATAGGGCCAGGGTTTCACCTCTAGAAAGTCAATAGTTTGTGTGCTGGTGCCCTGGTGGCATGAGATGGCAGTGTATGGTCACTATCAGATGAGCAACAGGGCTCAACTGAACGAAGACAACACGTACAGCAGGCATCATGATTTAACCCCAGCTGGCAGCTCAGCTCCATGCAGCCACTCACTCATTTCCCCCACCCAGTGGGATGTGGGACGAAACTGGAAGGGTAAAAGCATGAAAATTTGTGGGTTGAGATAAAGACAGTTTAATGGGACAGAAAAGGAAGAAAGTAGTAATAATGATAAAAGAATTAAAATATACAAACCAGATGAAGCACTATGCTCACAAACATCTCAGCACTTCCCAAGTGATGCCCAGCCAGTTCCCCCGGCCAGCTCTCTCTCCTGCCCTCCCCTCCAGTTTATGTATTGAGGATGATGACATATGTATTGAAATATTCCTTGGGCCAGTCTGGGTCAGCTGTCCTGACTGTGTCCCCTCCTGGCTCCTTGTGCCCCACAACCTCCTTGCTGATAAGGCATGAGAAAGCCCTTGACCTAGTATAAACACTATTTAGCACCAACTAAAAACATCAGTGTTTTATCAATATTACTGATAAAGCAGACTGATTACAGCATTGTACCAGCTACTGAGAAGAAAATTAACTCTAGCACAGATGAAACCAGGCCAGTAGGACCCTCTGCTGGATCTCTTGCTCTTGCAGAAAATGTGGCTTCCCTCCAGGTTTGTAAAGAATAGACTGCTGAAGAAGTTTGGGAAGGGGAGCTCTGTCTCATACACCACATACCAATGGGTTGGCTGTGGTTGTATAAGATCTTTTTATGCAGCAGATGGTGTGCTATTTCGGAATGTGTATTCTTATTTCTGGTCCATTTTCCTCTGTGGCTCTTGGTGGTATTTTTACATATTCATCAGAGCAGTCAGAGCTCACTGTTTCTGACACTTGTCTTACGTTGTGAGCATGTGTCACTGTTGTGTTGTATTGCATACGCGCTGATGAGCAGGAGAGAAGGGAGAGTGGTTCCTACTTGCAACGTCTTTTCAGTTGCACGAGGTCATGTCCAAGAAAGCGTGCTGCCAGGAGGGAGCAGGCTGTGCGGCTCTGCCAGCCTCTGCAGGAACGTTCCAGCTTAGACTTCAGTGGTGTGTGTTGCACCAGGAGTGCTAGGCACAGCAAGACACCACGCACGCAGCAGAGTTCTGAGTACGAATACACCTTGCCAGCGTGCCATCATGGCCATCTTTGTTCAAGAGTATCTTCCACTCCTTTGAAGCAAATATAGTGCCAGCAGTGTGTACTGCATGAAGATGACCAGGCGCAGGAGAAGGTGAGACAAAACTGGAGCTCTGCTCCAGGTCACCATCTGCTGCTGCTGTAGAAAACCTGCTAGTAGGGAGCAGCTGCAGCAGGAAGAGCTATCCCACCAAAAGGAATCAAGTCCTGGTGTTAACAGGTTTTGCCCAGCCATCTTTGTTGGAAGCCAGTCCTGCAGGAATTAGAAGTGCAAAAACATCACCCATGTCCAAGGAGTGGGGTGAGGGCTTTTTCACAGACCTTGGGAGGGTTTGGGAACAGGATGGGCTGGAAGCAGCTTCTCTTCCCCACCAGGAGCAGTCCAGGCAACCTCATGTGTCCACAGAAAATGGTGTGCAGTTGTTCTGCAGGTCCTGCAAATAGCAGCTGAGTCGTTAAACATGAAGAGTTTCTGCAAGTCTGGAACAGTCCTTCCTGCACAAAGGACTTCAGATGGCTCTGAAGTCTAATGCACCAAGGACATAACCTCCGTAGGCGAGGCAGATGGGGAGCAACCATCCTAGGGATAGCATGCAAGTGCTTAGGATGACCCAGGACAACTTCGTGATCATGCTGTCTAATCTGGTGGTTAATGGTCTATGAAACGAGAGGTTCACAGCTGTGAGTGTACATGGACAGTGTAAGGGTGAAGGTTCCCCAGCCCTGAGGAGACACATGCAGGCATTTGTTCATGCTTACCACTGTTTTCAGAGTGCTACAGCTTAGCTCTGCCCTTCTAAAATTAGAAGAAACATAGATTAAGTTTGTTTCTTTGTTCAGCCCTAGAAAGTGCTTAACCTCCTTCTGGCCATGTGACTCAATCTAAAAGGGAGGAAGAGCAAAGCTGGCAGAAACAGTGTGCGTCAGCCGCTGAGGGGACACCAGTTGCTCGCCATCAAGCTGGAAAAAGTGAAGGCTGCGATGCACGTGCCTGCCTCAATGACCAGGAAACCTCTCTTCTAATGTGACAGTGTCTCTTCTTCCAGTGCAATGGCAGCTGTGTCCCTCAGCACCCCTCGCTAGCACAGAGTGATGACAAGGGGGACAGCGGATAGAAGTGAGGTGCTGCTGTTCCAAGAAGAAGCTGACGTGCCATTGAAAAGGAGCATCTGCCATTTTGTGGACACTTAGGAAATTGCTGTGACATTTGGGTGACATTTTACTTTGTGCTCTGACCAATTGCCTCTTACCTGGTAGTGTCAAACAGCGAGTCTGCTGCCAAGTCATTAGGAGGGAGCCTGGAGAGGAGGTGATTCCCACTCAGGAGGGCACACTTACGGTGGCACGTGCCCTGCACTCGCAGGGCTCATCAGGCAGCTGGAGTGAAGGCTCATGCTTCACTCATACTGCCTTTGGAGCGTATCTCCAGGTGCAAAAAGGCCAGAAGCACCAGTACTGGCCGAGATGGTGACCCAGTGCCAACAGCTTTGCTTGCCTGCACATAACCAGCAGATCCCCAAAGAGCATCACTTTCACTGCTGGAGGGCTGCAGCAGGGGCACGTGCGGCTGGCGGGAGGGCTGAGCCTCATCTTGGCTGAGCAGATGGCCCAGGGAAGAGACGTTAATTAAGAGCAGGGCTCTGCTGCATGCAGGAGTCTGCTATTTGTGCTCATGAGGAAGATTTGCAGAACGGCAAAAGCTGGAGGGGCCTTCCTTGCCTGCCAAATAGCAGCGAAAGCAGACTTGAAGGCATGAAGCCTGGATCTTGGCTCTTTCCAGATACAAGTTATTCTCCCCAAGAAAAATGTCACTGTGGCTGAGCAGCTCCTTCCCTGAACCCACTGCTTGCCATGTCCATGCCATGTCCCTAAAGAGTGAAGGGTGGAGAGCAGAGATGCCTGTGGAAATAGTGGAGGAGGCACCAGGAGTCATTAGCTGAGATTTGGGGCTCCCCACACCTGGGAGCACCCTTGGGCCTAACCCCCACTCCGGGAGCTGGTGTGGTCACATCCTGCACCCCAGCGCATGGGACCCTCAGGACCCATTGAACACACCAAGAGTGCTTCAACAGGTAGCAGATCAACATCAATAACCAAGGTAAATGTAGAGGAGGAGGCCCTGATTTGCTGGGAAATGGTTGTGGCTGAAGGTATCACTGCCAAGCATGTACTGCTATCCACATCCCTCCTGCATTCTCTTTCTACACAATCACTAATGTTATAAACCTTTGGACAGCCTGGCAAACACAGCAGGAATCTTTACATCCCATTCCCTTTCCACCTTGAAGCCTGAGCCCAGCACTCCCCACATCGCGAGCCAGTGCTATCCCTCATTCCCCTAAACCTACCTCCTTCCAGCACCTCCCAGCAACCCTGCCAGACCCAGTAGAAACCTTATTGAATAGTTTTGGACTTATTTTTTTTCCTGAAATTAGAACCAGTCTGAAATCTTTCATGGGCCAAAAAGGAGGTTTAATCGCTTGCGTTATTGCACAAGAAAAATCCTGCATTTTGTTGGTATTATGAATTAGCAGAAATCTAAAAATAGGGTTGTCTACACATTGCTTGAAAATTGTTTACAGCAAATAATGAACAAAGCAAAGCATATTGCCAGAGGCCTGGCTGTTGAGACACTGTATCGCATTATTAATTAAAATACAAGTCAGCTTTTTCCAGTACTTGTAGCCTGTGGGTATCCAATGTACTCCACTTGATTGAATCAGGTAGTGGCAGCACAGGCATTTTTTATTTTGTGCTGGAAGGGATAACAAAAATGTAAAGCTGTTTTCTGCTACTTCGTTTGAAAAAATATTATTTTGGAATGAAAGCGTAGCAGCTGCAGCAGCCAGGCAGGAATAAGAAGAGGTACACACTTTACTTCTGCACTAGGATTGAAGCACGGGGCTGCATCCTCAGCATCTCTCCAGCACGACAGCATGGGCAGCCGTTTCCATGGCCATGGGATGCAGCAGTCCTTGTTCTGGGGAAGTGCACTAATTTGAAGAGGAGAGCCATTTATCCTTACCAGGAGTTTCCCCCCCTTATTTCCTTTTGGGGATGAGACAGTGAATGGCCAGAAACAAACACGGTTCTGACTGTGATTAGTCACAGGGTCCTGCCAAAAAGATGATAGGATATCAAGGAGCCATAAAATGTAACTGTACTTTGCGTGCACACTCTTGTGGGAATTGTGACTGGTGAGTACAATTAAAGGAAACCCAAAAACCTCACCTACCCCTTACCAAGGTCAGCTACAATCAGAGCTGTTCAGTTCTTCCTGCAGAAAGCACAGGAACTACAGACCTGTCACCCAGTGCTGGCAAGGGGACATGACCCAAAACAGTGCAGGAATAAGATACCGTATACCTGAAATCCCAGTATATTTGAGAGACACACAAACGTGTATATAAAGACACGGTCAAAACATAGCGTGACTTGTGATGATGACAAAATCATCACATGAGGCATCCAGGTCATTTGCAAACCCCATCGATGTCACCAGTAGATGCTTCTGCTGCTGCCCCAGCAAATGCAAGAGGGGTGTGCGAAGCTGCTGTTTTCCAGTGTGTGCCCAGAAAGAGCCTCTCAATGGCCCTCCAAAGTACCTGTGTGACTTGGCATCCTGTCTGTAACTTCAAACATGACTTGCCACCATTGATATTATTTGACTTGCTCCAGGTCTCAGTACCCAACTGAGCCACAGGGACTGCAGGGGAGTTGTGCAGTCCCAGCTCCCAGCACAGGCTGAGCCTGGGCAGTGGGACCAAGATGCCTGGCTGTAGGAGATGACTGCATTCATGCGTTGAAGGGTTTAATTTTTGGCCCATTCCCAAGGGCCAGATGTCTTTTTGCTCCTGTAAAAAAAAAAAAATAATAAAAAAAATTATTTTTTATCTATTTCCAAGATAATAAAGGAAACAAATATTCTTCCCACTTGAAACAAGCAAACAAAAACCAGAGCCTTCTATGTGTGAAGAAGCAGCAATAGCAGGATCATTGTGATATTTGAAGACTGGCAGATGAAGGACAGAGCAGGTTTGGATTAGCCACTGTGTTATGGCCCAGAGAAGGCTGAGCTCCATTACTGAGCTTCGGTAGCTTCCAGCAGCACGCACTGCCCTGCAGCTGGAAAACAGCCCAGGGCTTTTCCCCCATGGAAATGTTCAATTTTGGTTGGTGGCTTTTTTGACCCTCCATTAAAAGGAGGAAACAGGACTACCGCACTTAGAAATACCTCTGCAGCTGGTGTCCCATCTGAGAGGCAGCTCAGCCCGGGGAAGGTGAAGGCCACAAGGTACCTTGGCTGCGTGAAAGGCAGCAGCAGTCCAGCACCCTCCCAGAGACTCTGGTTTTGAGCTGTTTTCCTGCAAAAACCACAGAATTACCATGGTGATCGGACACCTCTCAGCCCCCAAAATGCGCCGCTTTGTCAAAACTCTGGTTACCTTTTCAAAACCTTTTTGTCAGACTTATCTGTTTTAAGTAAGGAGATCTTCAAGGGTCTCCTGGTAGACACAAGGTATTTGCTGCTATTCTTCCCTTTATTTCAGTATTCTGAACTATGAATACTATATTAAAATACTATGAGTATTTTAATATTGCTTATTCATTTAACTATCAATATTTATCATTATAGTATACAAAATATATATAGGATGGGTGGTGTATCAATGCAGCATCGCTGGAGCAACCTCAGGTTCTGGAATTTCCTGACTTTTAAATGCTCTACCTTGCAACATTAACATTGCACTAACACTGGGGGTTTTGCATTTAATTTTATAAAGGCCAGGGGGGAAATAAGCTATTTCCCTGCTGCCCATATTTGAAATCCATGCTTAAGTGCACACTGGGTCAACCCCTAACCAGATGTAAGTACACAACCAAGTTATTGGATTTCTTGATGATGAATAGAGATCAGAAAATGCACCTGTCTGGCTGCAGAGAGATTTGCATAAAAATGAAGATTATGTACACCTGCATATGTAAAATATTGATGAACAGAATCAAGTGTGTGTATGTGTGCAAAACCACAACACTAGCTTTCAGATACAGCACTGCAGAGCTGCTTCAAACCCAAGCCTCCCCTTCACGGGAGATCAGTAAGAGAAGCAGGCAGCTCAGCCCTCATTAGCTGATTTGATTTCCTGGCACAGAAACCTACTGGAAAGTTGCAACAGCTCTCATCCGTCAGTTGGTTCAAGATTAGGCTAGTAAGTGTGCTAATTGCTGCTTGTCTTCTGCACTGCATCCGAAAGGCTCCAGTAGCAGGAGAGCTGAAGAGCAGGATGCCCAGAGCAGATGTCCCAGAACAACACTGCATCCCAGGAGCTCATGCATCACCTCGTTTGCAGCTCCCCAACACATGGGTCCAAGCTCTGTGTGTTCAGGTGCTGGGTGGCCACTGCAGGTCAGGAAGCAACAGTCCAAGCACAGAGAGCCCTTCCAAGTTCTCTTCCACACACAGGCACCCATCCTTTTTTTACATGTCTGTGAGAGGTACAAATACTGGGAGAGAGGAACGGGGTGCAGTGATGTTAAAATCAGACTCCACATACACTGCGTGCTGCCTATACTCACCAGCGCCTCCAGGTGCTGGTCCTTGTGCATTTCTGGGCACTGGAGCATCTGAGGCTGGACAGAGAGCAGCATAGGAGAGTACGGAGACCAATCATGCAGTCACAAAAGTCTGCCCTTCTCTTGGGCCATCCTTATCTGGGAGGCTCTAATTGCAGGTGCTAAATACCAGCTGCCAATCACCTGGTGCCCTGCACTAAGCACACATCCCAGCAGCTGTCAAACAGGCATTTTGCTTTCCGTGTTCTTGTCTTGTGTCCCTATAGCCCAGTTTTCAGCAGAGAGGAAGGCATCTTTCAGCCACCGGCCGGGCATAAGACAGCTCCATCCACACCTGTGCAGCAACACTGGGTACCTGGACATGAGCCATCTGCTCCAGAGACCCACACACAGCTGGTGTGGCACAGAGGGCCACCGTCACCCCACCACAACACCTCTCAGTGAGGATCCACAGCAGAGCTTTTGTCTTGCAGCAGACTGTAGCTTCTGTTGCAGGGACAGGATTGCCTTGGAGAAACACCTGGTCCTTCCCAATGGAGGCTTGTTCATACTGCCAGGGATGTTGCTGTTAATTATCTCTATGTAAGAAACTCATGTATTTGCAATCTGACTGGTGTGGCTTTAGCTACCAGTCCAGGTGTCTTAGCCTGATGAAAGAAAGAAAATGTTTACTTTTAGAGATGCTAAATTCACCTCTGAGCTCCCTGATGCTTGCCAAAGGATTCTGAATTTCATAAACCCTCCAGCCCTCTGAGGTGAGGTTTCCAGCCCAGCCCTGCATCCCCTCCACTCTTTTCCCAGCATCTCTGCTGGGGACCAGCAGAGCTGGGTGCAGCTTTCCAGGATGCAACAGTGCCCAGGAGGCTGCTGTGAATTCCTGGAACCCCTGGTTGTGCTGCTGCCATTACAAGTGGTGACCAGACATGAGAAGCTCTTTCTTGGGTTTTCCTTTCCTAGGTAATATTGCTTGGCTTGAAATTTTATTCTACCCAAAAGGGGGATGCTTCCAAGTTTATTTCTCACCGGTTTTATATTCCCTTTAATTTAGAAAAACACATATAAATAGCAGAAGGTATATTTCGTGTGTATACAACTGCTTCATTATTGTGTATGAAATTAAAATAACATATTGATGATAATTCTAGCCTGCTTCATTGTTAGCAAACAACGTGAGCACTGCTAGATCTGCTGATCCTCAGCCCTGTGCAGACACAGGGACAAGGGACTGCGGCTGGGGCTGGGCTCCCCCTGCCTCCCCAGAGCCCGTTGCTCCCTCTGCATTTGCTGTGGCTGCGAAGGGTGGCAAGGGGACCTGCGACTGGGGCTGTGGAGCTGAGTGAATGCACACATCGCAGTTGTTACTGCTTCACGGGGCCCTGGGACGCTCTGTCTTAATGGCAATATTGAGCCCATAAAAGAATTACAATTAATTAAGCATTATTTTTAAATTAAGAGAAATTTCTTCTGCATCAGGGCAGCCTCATACCATGGCAACCAAGCCTTCCTCATCACTCAACCCTGCAATATTGCTTCCTGGGAATGAATATTGCAGTACTGACAGCAGCCTGCATAGAAAAGAGATGTGGGGGTGCTGGTGGCGTGGTCCCATGGGCCACCCTGTGTCACACTACCTCCAGTCTCCACCTCTGCTGCAAGGGTGTGCAGCAGATGTCTCCCTGGGGATGCATCAGCCCATGCTCCCTGGGGCATGAGGCTGCTTGTGGCTCCCTGTGTATAGTTGCCCTCCATGCTGGAAGGGATTGGTTCCTTTGCTCCGGTCCAGAGCCTTCAGCTGCCATAGGGAGGATGAGAATTTTACGGCTTCATGGCAGGGAGCTTGCACGGGAAAGAAAGTACATATTGTAAAGGGACCTTACAAAATAGTAGGCTAGCAAATACCAGTGATAACTATTTTAATTCATCTCCTCTGACATGAATAGGAACTTTCTTTTACAACTGAATATAAATAGAAGTTGGACATAGCATTACTATATGAATAAATGAATTAATCAATCAATGACAAAAGCATACTATGTAATCAAAAGATTTTTCATGTTAAGATTAATTTAGTGTAATACACGCCTAAATATTACATAAGCCCCCTTGACATTGAGTTATAAGACTCGGGGATGGGAACAGGGCGGGCTGCATGGCGCTGGAAGGTGGGACAGAGCAAGGAAGCGGCTCACCAGCCTGGCAGCCAATAGCATGGGAGATGCTGGCAGCCCCTGCTCTCCAGGCAGTGATGCTCCCTGGGGGGCCACCAGGCCAGGCTGGCAGACCTGGCTTCTCCAGCCAGCTGGGTGTGCTGTGGGCAGCTCCAGTCATTGCGGGGTCCACCCAGTGCTCTGGCCAGGTGATGATTTCCCATGGAAATAGAAACTGTTCCTTAAGGGTACACTTCTTCTATAGGTGTTCCATGTGGACTGAAGGGAAAAACTGTATACTCATTTATACTGCGAACAGGAGGCACAGATTTCGGACTTTGCCCTTGCATACCCGTGAGAAGCCAAATATTCCTACAGCATCAAGCACTCCCCCTCCCTGGGAAGCGCTGGCAGCTCAAGGCCCTTGCTCCTTCCAGAGCTGGCGTGTAAGGCTTCGCCTGCACAAGTTAATTAATCTAATGAGGCAACTTCTTTAGATATGTTATGTGTTCTGTATGCTTTCTCCCAGCAAATGATCACACATCCTAAAAATATAATCTTCATTCTTCACTTGAAGTTATGCTTGGAAGTTGAGGTTAGACAAATCCAGCCTTGAAAGAAAACGCAATTTCCTAGCAGCGAGCATAATTAAACATATGGAGTCGTTACCAGGGAAGGTAGCACACCCCCGTGGCTTAGTCATTAAAACCAAATTACATATCTATCCCACAGATCTGCTTTAACTCAGCTTGATGGTGAGCGTTGATAGTGGTCAGTGTGATCATGTGCCCTATTGTCCCCAGTTTGTGCTGGCATGAAAGCCAAGGTTTGTCCTCGGCAATGCTCTGCAGTGATGCACTCCTGTGGGGCACCAAGGGAAGCTCACCTCTCCCGTGCCTGCATTTATTTGCCTATAGAACATAGAGCAGATAAAGTACTTTGTAGGCTGTTGGGATCACACCATCACTCATCTGGGAAGTACAGAAATAAATGGCCTGCTCCTATTTGTCCTGTAAGACTGGGAAAGCCGCTTATTCTCAGAGATGCACTTTACAAAATGTACCCATTGCCATGCAGGTCTGTGCTGTGCTGACCAGACCAAGGTCTTTGTGATCCTCTGTGTGCCCGAAGCCCACCACCATCGAGCCCATCAGGCTCCAGCATGGTCTCAGGCTGGCTCTGCCCAAGGCTGGAGCACATCTGCTGGAGCCCGTCCATGCACAGATCACCAGTCACTCCTCACGGTGAGCTGCCTGCTCTCAACACTGACCTCTGACATGTGTGTCTGGGAATGCGTGGGCAATTCAAGTAAAGTTAAGGGGCTGGGGAGCATTAAAAGGTGATGTGGGGTTTATTTGTTCAGTGCTGGTAAGATGATACCATCAGGGGAAGAACATTTTGATTTTGCATTTATGTTGTACATTGATTTCCTTTAAAACAGTGACATGGGCTATTGCTAATACCTGTCTAGTTAATACTTAATGGCAAATCCACTCTTACAGCCAAGGAAGCAATATTATAATACATGTAGGAAAACATACTTCTGTACCTCTAATACTTTATTTTCTTTATATCTAATCCCAATTTGCATAGACTTCAACTGAAAAAAAAAATGAGATGAGGATCAAATACACTATCCGAAGAGTCTCTTGCAGGCTAGACTGAGGTTAGACTTACTCTGCTGGTGTTGCAGGACATGGAACACCTTACTTTCCAGTATCTTAGAAGGACTGCCACGACTGAACTTTTTTTGCAACACAAATTATCTGCAGCAAAATGCTCCCCCTAAAACTGAAAAGGAAGCCATGTGGTCAAAAGCCATTGAGGGAAAGCACCACACAAATGAAAGCATCCTTCACAGAGAGGGATGTACGTGATGCTCAGGTGTGCAAGATGCTCTGATTTGAAAACGGGAGGCTCATCCCCAGTGATTCCCAGGAGCTGCAGCAGGGCTAACAGTTCCCAGCCTGATTGCCTGCCTGCCATGCTGCAGCATAAGCAATGTCAGCGTGAGAGAAGGACATAAGGACAATGATGGCCAGAGACCAAGGCAGGGGATGGGAAGGACATGGGTGCACCTCTTGCAGAGCGCTTGGCTGGGTTGAGCCATGAAATAACTTTCCATGCAGCATCTCCTTCAAGCGGGATTCATGGTTCCGGATGAAACAGGAACTCTGCTTTCATTTTTCTTGCTGGTGAGTTTGCCAACACCTGTTTCAATTAACCTGAAATTCCCTTGTCCATTTGCAACATGCTTCTGCTAATTTTCAAACTTTTTACAAAGTGAGGCATTTTGGATAAAGACAGGTGGAGACAATGGATGCGGGGAGGGAACTGAAATTAAAAGATTTGACTATGGGAGAGAAGGAATATGTGGTTAATACCATGGAAGGATGAAATCAGAGCAGCCAGGAGGGGGAGGAAGTGTTCTTTACTTGGGGACTGAGACGGAGAAGGACTTAAAAGCAGAGCCCTTCGAAGCTGTACCGGAGCTTGCTATGGGTACAGCCTGAGCTCCTGGGGGTCTAGGCCTGAGATATTGAGAGATACTAGTTATTTAGCTAAAATAAGGAAGTTTTAAATAGATTGAGTCTATTGAGGGATGGGATGAGCTGCTCTGCTCAGGGCCTGGGCTTGGCTTGGTGAGGGCATGAAGCAGCTTATCAGTTCCATGGAGCCATTACCATCTCGGACTGATCAAACAAAAATGGACTTCCCTCTGGTCCCACATTTACCTTCTGAAGTCCTGTTACAGCTGCTACAGATTTGTCAGTCATTGCTGCAGCCCTTGTTTCTGAGCACAGGAGACTGCCGGAGGTTTTAGGACCATGCTGGCAGGCAGTTCTCACTGCAACAATCCAAATCCTGTGTACAGTCCTGGGACTTCAGGGAGACTCTGGCAGGTTTGTGCACACCACACTGGTTTCAGGTGTGGGCAGTCAAATCTGGAGACAATAAAACAAGCAATCCTGGTCCAAAGGGATGGAGCAGGGGGCTGGGAGGCTGCAGGTATCTGCTGGGACTATGGCACCTCCGTGCTGGTCTGTACAGCATGCTGGGGTCTTCTGTCTGTGCAAGGGGCAGCAGCAGTGCTGAGCAGGATAGCTAGGCAAGGCTGCACATCCTACATGAATATATATGATCTACAAATCCAAGAATGAAGGTGCTGTGTTTCAGAGGCGTTTGGTCCTTGCAGTGGAGCAAAGGGGGTGCTGAAGCCAACGCAGGCTTTGACCTGGTAACTTTAGAAAGAGCTCTGGAGTAAACCACCTCACACTAAAGTACCTGAGAAGTGTTGCCTCCTCCTCGGGCTGGGACAAAGCGGGTTTGGTTCTGAGGGAGAGCTAGGGGCAGTTCCTGTCCCCATTCTTGCAAAGACAGCCACGCTGGCAGCTTATGCAGGCAGGATGGAGATTGGCTCTTGGGGAAGCACAGAACCCTCCCTTTCCCGCTAACCCCAGTGCTCCCACCTCAGTGTTCCCGTGCAGTTATCTTCTCTGTCACCAACAAACCACAGTCCTGCTCTACTCCTGGTGGAAACGCCACCAACCGGCCATCAGGCAGACGTGCCCTCGGGGTGAGTGTGCAAAGGGCACGGCTGACGCTGGCAGGAATTGCTCCTCTGCATTGCAAAAGCAAGTGTCAGTCCTTGTGCTTCCAAATGCTGGGCTGCAGGTGCAAAGCAGGTAGCAGGAAATGCAAGGCTTTGCTTTGCACCTGCAGGAGAAATGAGCCTTAATTTTTTGCAAATTTACCCCATAATGAGAAACATATGTTATAGAACATGATTTTCTACAAACCAAGCATTTGCTGCATAGTTTATGGTTAAGTCTGAATGTAGTCACAGCTGTCATGGGAATTATGGGTTCCTTGATTTTCATAATTAAAAAGAGAGAGAGGGAAAGAGGGTGGAAAGGAAGCCGGAGCCCAGAGCCTGGTGCTGTGGGCACTGCCCGCGATGCGCAGCGGGCGGCTTCGCTGCGGGAGGGAGAATTCCTCTGTTGGAAATTCACTGAAATACTTCCTATAGCAGTAGGTTATGCAGGGAACACCGTCTGCCTGATTTGGTGGTTAATTAAATAAAAGAGATTCCAAATAAAAAAAAAAAAAAAAAGATTCTGGGCTTGGGCCCTTGGGAAATCATTACTGACTAGTGACCTCTCTTAACCTGGATAAGGTTCATGCAGGAGATGTCAAAGCGTGAAGCATAGCAAATATCCGTGAGCATGTACAATTACAGGTTTATTAAAGGGAAACAAGGACCATACAATAAGTGGAAAGGCCTGTTTTATGGGCCCAGCGAGCAGGTGGCTGTTTTCAGCAAAAGCCAAACTGGTTTCTGTAGGGGCTGTGCCCTGGAGCTCCAGCCAAGCTGTCCCACTGGGGAGAAAGTGTTAAGCAGCTCTGCAGCTACGTGCTCCTGCCAGCACTGGAGATGTTTTACCTGGAAACAGCAGGGGATGAAACAGTAGTCAAGGAACATATTGCAAGTCTGACTGGGGAGAGAAAGGGCTGCCTGGGTAGAACTGGACCAGCTCAAAGCCAGAAGAGGCTGGGGCTTCTCCATCAAGGTTATTATCCTAGTGTGACTACAAGGGCTAGAGGAATGTAGGGGGTCCCAAACATCATTTCTCTTCCATTTTTGGTGGGCATGATCCTCATGCTGTATCCCCTCTTTTCCCCACTGACCACGCTTTCCCTGCCTGTTGTGGTACTACCAGCTTCTGTGCCCATGGCGAACGGGAAGGGCAGGGTGCGGGTGGTGGGTGCTCAGCAGAGGGCTTCTTTCCCTTTCAGCTGCCCGCCTCTCCCCAGCATTCTTCACAATTACAGCTCCGTATAATTAATAATGTTTTCATGAAGGGCATTTTCCTTGCATTGGGAAACAACTGCAATCACATTGACTGTATATCAACCAAAATACAAGTCACTTGGGGAATAAAGCAAAGATGTAATTGAGGATCTGCTATTTATCACTCTTCCCAGAATTATCTAATTCACAGCACTAATACTTATGACACACACGCTGTTCTCAAGCACTTGTTTCATTGTCATCAGATTTTTTTTTTAAAGGAAATAAAACATCTAACTACTTTCAAAAGTCTTTTTGACTTTCAATCATGAGCTTGTTGCTTATTAGTGAGATGAATTTATAGGTAAGGTACTAATCTTTTATAATCATCCTTTTATAGGCAGATGCCATCAGGTTTGCCTAAGTAGTGACATTAACTATTATAGCTTTAAGTAGAAATCAGAGTGCAGAAATGTAAATAACGACTGGATTTTTAATAAGTAATTAGTGATGCAAAACCTTAGTTACAATATTTAATTACAAAAAATGGGTATGTTTCAGCACACTCACTCCCAACTGGAGCACTCTGGTACATCTGATGCATGCAGATCTGCTGGCATTAAGCACTTACTCGGCATTTTGCAATCTCCTTGTGCGGATCGGGAGCTCTGGCGTGGCTGGGTCTACACAGATTTGTGCAATTGGATAAGAACCTGAGAGTCAAATCCTAAATCCTATCTCTTCATGGGGATTAGGCTGTTCAACTAATTCACTGAGGTAGGATTTTTAGTTATTCGACTAGTCTTTCAGACTGCACCCTGAGGGAAATCAGGCAACGTCTCTCCAGCTTGTACACAGCAGCAGCCAGCCCAGGCACCCGGCTCCACTGGCAGGTAAGCGATGCCGTTACTGCTCTGGGAGTCAGGGCCGAGCTGCTCAGGCAAACAGCAGCCCTGCCCATCACAAGTTAAGCGAGTGGAAAGCTTTCACACTTTGATGCCTGTAGCCCAATTACAGGGAGATTAGCAAGTTTGTTTTTTCCCGCCTTTAAGTAGCATCCTACCTACCCTCCCCTCATCCAGCTGAATGCCGTACTATTTTATGAAATCTCTAGTGCCACTTCAGCAAGACTGCTGATAGACATAGGAAGGAGGGGATGAAAGAAAAGAAGTAGACAAATAAAGGACAAAGGGTGAAATGCTGCTTGATTTAAGTAGAACATCCTTGGGAGAAACTCCCCTCCAGTTCACCAGCGCTGAGCTGGAGGCCATTGCTAGCTGGCCAGTAAGAGGCCAGCACTGCAGGATCTGTCCTTAGATTTGCAAAGGACTTTTCCTTCAATCCTCACCTCATTGGAGCCTTCAGGGAGCTTCAGTAACTAGGGCTGTGATTGCGTTTCGATTATAACCCCTGCCATGGGAACTCTCTGCCCAGGCTGGAGGTAGGATTTGGGTCTTGGACACAATAGGAAATGTTAGCCTTTCCCCTGCGGCAGTTTGTTCTGGCTGGTATGCATTGTGCAGGCTGTTTGCTGCTCTTTCCTGCAGGAGTCGAGTGTGGTCCTGGGGTGTCCTACAGGGGAAAAAGTGGGATACATGCCCTGGCGTGCAGGGGGAAAAGCCCATACTACACCCACCACTGCCTGTGAGCAAACTGCATGCAAGGGGCTGGAGAGGCTCTGACTCCCACACAGCTGAGTGCATCCCTTGCCCTGCTGGGCTGAGCTGGGGGTCCTACTGTGTGTGCGGGCTAGCTGGCAGGTGGAGAGACAGAAAGGGAGCTAACCTGACTGCTCTGCCACGGGGACACGGCTCAGGCACCCTCTCTGTCCCTCACTGCCCAGAGTGGGACTATGCACAGGTGAGCAGAAAGCAGCCTGGGAAAAGCCCCACAGGCTGCACTGCCTCCTCCAGAATGCTGTCAGGCAGCCAGTCCTGCATCTATGGCTTAGCAGTGGGTGGCTGCACCCCTCCAAACTGCGCTGACTTCAGGTCGGTTCTGGTAAGCTCCCCTTTGGGTCAGCTGTGAGCTGGACAGAGGGCTGGACAGAGAGGCCAGGGTCTGGTTTGAGTGCATTTCTGTACTCTCCCCTGCAGGCAGCAGCATCAGTTCCCCCAGTAACTCGTCAGAAGGAGGGAATGGGAGTGCACTATTGCTCTCTGGCTCCATTTACTATCGAGGTCTTTTATTTTTTGAGTGGATGAAAGAAAAGGGTATTATGAGCATGTTGCAGAAAGTGGGGAATAAGAAGCGCAGCAAGCATAAAATAACTCAAAACAACAGGCGTCTTTCATATGGCCAGTGCGGCCAACAGAGGAGCAGCCGTGCGGCTGTGGAGCCATAAATAACACTGGGAGGGATGAGAAACTCAGCAGTGACAGAAAGAGGAAAAATACACGCTTTCAGATGTTGCCTGGCAAAAGGGGCACCAGCCCTGTGTCCCACTAATGATAATTAGGATTTTGTGGAGTTTTGTAACACACCAATCCCCATTCCTGAAACTTTGGAAGTAGTTGCTGGGAGTTGAACAGTTCTCTGACACTCATTAATACCTGATCAAAGGCCAGATATTAGCTGTGCAAATACAGGCAAAACTCTTTTGCATAAGAAACATCTTTCAAAAGTTGCAAACCTCCCCAGAACCAGCGGTTGGGAGGCATTCATTGTGTCACACGCATTAATTCAGTTGGCACATTACAATGTTAAACTAAATGACATTATTACAAAGCTGTGCTAAGAAGTGTTGACAGGTCCATATGGTAATTTTACAATGTATAATGAACACACAGACTCCTTTCTTGCAGAAATTTATAGTTCAAATCTATACCCAGGATATCCAGTTTTATTTCCAGAAACTTAAATTGACTTATTACGATGTAGTGAATGTATAAATTAGTTCCAGTAGTTAAACTGAAGCATTTCCCTACAGACTCAATTAGATTCATTAATCTACTGTGTAGACCTGTAAACGGTCCATTGTTCTTTTCCCCCCCAAAATGTCAAAAACTATTTCTCTAACTATAAAATATTTTCTACAAAACCTGTTTTAAATGGGAAGAATTATTTAATATTAGGAACCCAGATCCACAAATTATTTCAGCGCCCTTGTTCTTCTTCAAAAGAAAAATAGGGTTCAGCTCTTGCCAGATAATTTAGTGGGACGGAGGCTGAATTCACTCTTCTATTAAGCTTAAGAGCCACTGGCATAAAACAGATCACTTTCTACCCTCATTCAGGAGAATAAATCATCTGCAAAGGGGATCCTCGCATGCTTCTGTAACCTACCGTACATGTTGCTCTAAACATGTGTACATGTGTACAAACATGTTTGTGTACAAACAGATGCTGCAGAGGGGTGGCTGAGACACTGGTAGGGCACAGCACCCTCAGAGACCCATGCCGGGATTGCAGAGGAGCCACTGGTAGATGCAGGCACTTTCCAGCTCCCACAGGGACCGAGCCAGGGAAGGGTGAGCTGCAAAACCCCTGCTCTATGTGGGGACCACAACCCATGTTTGCAGGTCAGAGACGGTTTTTAAAATACCCCTTCCTCAGAACAAAATCCACTTTTTTTCACCTCTATCTGCATGGACCCACCATGATTTGTAGTTTCTTCTTTTCTGTTTCCACTGCTTTATAGAAAGGACACAAACCCAAGATCCAAGTGACCAACAACATGCCTTTTATTGATGAGGCCTCATCATGCCAGTTGAACTCTGCAGCAACAATTACAGGGTACCGCTCCCAGAAAAGAGGGGTCAGAACAAACCTACAGTCCTGACTAAGAGAGCGGGTGAGCTCTGAGCCTGGAGAACTGCTGGGAGCACCTCTGCATCCCAGCCTCTGCGTTGGCATGATCCATCACTGCCGAATGAAGTTACAACTAGCTTCAAGCTCATCTCCTGAAAAAGTGGCTGTGTGAGGATCCTGCATTTGGAAGGCGGGAAGGAAGAGGGAAGGAAAGCAGCAGCTTTTTGCATCTTCAGACTTGCTGGTTTAGCCTTGCCACTCCATGTTCTCATTGTCAGACATCTGATGCCTCATTCCACACATTTCTCACATAGAGAGCCCATTGACTTTGAAGGGAAGTGCTGCAGGGAAGTGCAAGGCTGGAGGTGCACCAGCAGCAGACATGGCACATGCGGTGCTGCTGGTGAACACGGACAGTGTGCATTTGCACTTGTGTTTGCCAAAGATGCTGAAACACAAGAGCCTAGACTATTATTATCTTCATATTCACTGAAAATATTCAAAGATAAAAAGGTTGTTTCAAAATATCCCTTCCAGCAGAAAATTCAACCCTCTCATCCCATAGCATGAAAATTAGCTGGTTTGAAAAATGCTATATTTTATGCAGAAATGGGAGGGAGGGGAATGCACAGCCTGGGGTGCTGGGATATAGCCAGGCAATGCCAGACCTTGTACCGGCACTTCCATCAAACGTGGAAACAGAAACAAAAATGCACTGTATTTTCACAACTGACCACTTACATGGCTAGAAATAGTTATTGTGGAACAGGAGTGTGGCCTCGTTCTGGGGAAACTCAATCATTAGACATGGATTTCTAGAAGACCCCATGAAGAGTAGTTTTGAGACATTCAGAGCAATGTCCTCAGTTGTTGAGGCCTTTGATCCTACCCTGCTCCCTGTGTTCAGCTTTAGTGCTGAAAACTATTAACTATAGGGAAAACTAAAAACCTAAATCAGAACCCAAGCTAGAAACAGGCACAAGATATCTAACATGGAAAGCACTGAGGTTTCCTCTTAAACTGAGGAATATTCAGAAAAAAAGACATAACGAAGCAATTCCTGGCACCTGGTGCCAATCCTGCTTTGAATCCCAGGATGCTTCTCATCCTTGTCCACGTGAGCGGGAGCCACACTGAGTCCACTCCTGCTCCCCGTCCCCTGGTTGGGAGCAGGGACACTTATCCCAGATCCGCACAATCCCTGTGGCACCAGGTCACCGCAATTGCTGTGACATTCCCCATGTGTCAACATCATCAGAGAAATGATTCACCCTCCCAGACTGGAACTGCAAAATCTGGCTGTGATGGAGGGGAGTAAATTGCATTTCCTTCCCTCTCATGAATTAGCAATGAAATTCCCTGGTCCTGCTTCTCAGATTTCCACTGCAGGGAATGTACAAAGCAGGAGGACCACTGTAAGATTCTTCAGGTACGAGGTCGCGTTTGCAGCATTTGTAGTCATAAAACTTTGGCTGTGACTTTTACTCTGAGCAAATTTTATATGGGAGTCACTGAGAAAGAATAAATATGAAAGGCTAAAATGTCATTTGCCATCCCTTGCAAGCATGACCCTGACCCTACATCCCTGCTCTGACTCCAGTGCAGGCGCTGCTTGCAGATAGATTCCAAGTTTGAGGGTTGAATTGTGCTCTACTTTTAAAAAACGTGCAGCAGACACTGTGCTTTCTCCAGCTTTTTAATACCTTAGTATTTCTTCTCCAGTGCCCCTGGCTACATTAGAAATAACTACCATGAGCAAAGAGAACAGCCTGCTGCAAGCTGTGTGAGACTATTTAATAGCAAATATATTCCCAGCGCATCCTAAAATCAAGGTGCAGGAGGGGAGGTAGTCAGGTTGATATTAGCATTTTTCTCCTGGGGGAGATTTCCACCCTGCCTTGCTGCATCCTCCGGCTCAGGAGATCCTCTCCCGCTTCCTCTCTCCCAGGCTGCCTTTTCTTCCCTCACCCCCCCGGAGCAATGGCATTTTAAAAACATCTCTGTTCTGCTCAGAGGGCCACTTTGCCCTGCCCGTCGCTAAGGTAAATGACCTTGGGAGGCTCATGGAAAGGGTGTAAATCCCAGCTGGGACTTGGAGTCCTGTCAGCAGGTAGCCAATAGTCAGCATGAGAAAGCCGTGTCATTTAGCTGCTCGTGCCACTGCCACCGATGCTATTGCTGCCGTAACTTGCATTTTTGCCTTGTCACCAGCCAGTGAGGAATTTGTTGTTGCCTGTTTTTAAAAGCATTCATCTTTGCCAGTTCAGAATACTTCCCTTATTTGACTTTAAAAGTTTGTGTAAACCAAGAAGCGGCCATACGTTCACGAGGGAGTCATTAGTGGCTGAATTTGATCTCTCTGCTTCAGCTGGATCTACAAAATAAGAAGTTTAACATTTTTTCTGGCAAAATAAGAGTATGGACTTAATTGCAGATGCAAGGTGCCAGAGGGCACGCAGCAGGGCTGCATTACCAATGGGGAGGGCTGGATTTCACTCTGAGCAAACTAAGGAAAATCTGTATGTGGAGCTGCTGGAAAGAAGCAGGATGCTCTCTAGAGCTTGGATGTGGCCAGGGTGAGTTTGGAGAAGATGAAGGCTGCAGGGCTGACCCCAGGGACTGCTGGTGGGGGACGCCAATGCCTGGTGGGGGTGGTGAGGCATGAACCTTGCCTGCAATTAAACCCTGTGAGTCAGTATTTCCAGCACTGGCATCGTCAACAGTGCTGTGCTGCAGAGCGAGGCAGAAAATACCCGCTTTGTCCAGCACAGGAGTCATCTGCATCTTGCACGAGGATGGTGCCTCTTGCAGAGAGGAGCGGTCTGTGGGGACGTGCTGGCCCCAGCCCCTGTCAGGCCTCCGGCAGTCCTGGCAGTGCTCCCGGGGGTACCAGCATGGCTTGAGGATGACAAACTCTTGTGAGCTGCAGGGGTCTTGCAGGAGCCTGTTTTCAAGTTGTCCCATTTGCTGGGATCTGACTAGATTGTCATTGTCCCTGGGTTCACGGGTCCCCATCAGCCACAGACACACATCCAGGCGGCAGCAATGTGACCCAGGACCCTGCCTAGGCCATGGTGCTCAGCACTGCTCTGGCCGTGCTTTGGCACCAGCACCAACGGAGCTATTCATGCTCGGCACTGCAGGGTGCATGTCAAAACTCCCATCTCCCCTGCCTCTGACAATATGGACTCACCATGAGTGCACAGACCAGTGCGGGTTTCGGGGTGTTTTGTGGCCAGACGCTGCCCATCCCCAAACCCTTGTCCAGCACTTGGCATAGCTGGTCACCACGGGAGCAGTGGCAATTGTGCTGGATGGGGAACACAACACATCAGCGTTTGTTCCTCTCTAACTAGAATTATTTTCCGTGGAAAGAACTTGAGCACTGCCACCGCAGCTCTGAGTCACTCCCCGGTATTTCTGCTGACTGGTGCCGAAAGAAAGTGAACATTCATGAAGCGGAGCTGGGCTGCTTGGGGAGTCCGCTTAAACACCACAATAGGAAGATTGTGGAGGAAGAATTCGAAGCAAATAATCTGGAAAATATTTAAGATAAATGCGAACAGAGTGGTGGGGGTTTTCCTTGTTTGTATTTTTCCCTGGGAGAACTCAGATTAGAGCAAGAGCAGCTACTGAACTGCTGGAAGGGGCCATGGCCGCCCGGGGTGCCACATGTTTCTGAGGTGAAGAAGTCTTGGGCAAAGTCTACCTGGGACAAGGCAAGCGGCAAGGCAGCAAGTTGTTGGCTGCCAATGTTTGGAAAAAAGAATGATAAAAAATATAAATGTATAAATACACAAATAGGCATGTGTATTTGAGGGGCTGTAACTGCTCTGTAGATGCACCCTCTGTAATGTTGGTATTTAACCAAGTTTAGCCTCTGTGGGAGCACATGGCTGGGCAGCAACCCCATGGCCATAACCACGTCTGTCCTACGGGTGGGCAGGAGAGCTTTGCCATCCTGCTGTGGCCCCGGGTGCAAAAGCTGCCCGGAGCAGAGCTGGGACTGCAGTGGCTCAGTGAGTTGCACAGCACAGGGCACAGGAGAGGAGCAGCAGCACACAAGTGTCACTTCTGAACAACTTCTGAACAAAAACTCATCTGGAATATGGACTACTGCTAAGTGTCACAGCCCAGCTCACTTCGTTGACCCACGTTTTCATGAGATGCAAGTGATTGTCTTGCAGGTTGCACTGAAGCCTTTGGGGTGAAAGGGGTGTTTCCAAACCTTCCTGAACTGTTACAGTGCTTGCTGTCCCTTCCTGTGGCTCAGCTAGCCTGGCAGGGATCGCTGCAGAGATCAGCTGTGTTGGGAGTTAGGGCTCGTCCCTTCGGCTGCGTTTTGAGTAGAGGGGCCATGGGTGAGGCTGGGTACTGCAGGAACAGTAGTGCTGGAGATCCTACAGCCAAGCCCATGTGAATACACATCCCTGCTGCTCTGCCCACTGTGTTGCCCTCATGGTGCAGGAGCAGGACTTTGGGACAACCTGCTTTTGCCTTTGGCCCTGCCCAAGAAGATGTGTCTGAAAGCTCACCCGCTGCCCGTGGGACACAAGGATGCCTCCAAAACCTCTGCTTACATGGCAGAACTGTGGGGCATCTTGCTGCCAGGGAAACCAGGGACAGTTTGTGTCTAATGCTTGTCTATGGGAGGCGAACACTGCTGGGAGCTCGCGCACCAGAGGGACTCATAGCCTTGTCCTGACATTGCTGCGTGAGGACTCATCTTCCAGTTTGATGTGGACAGTGTACACCCTCAGATGTCTCCCACCTGCCTGCTTGCAGGAGACGGTGGTGACACGCTCCGGACTGACCCCTCTTCCAGAAAAGAAAGAGTCCTAGGCAGCGGTCCCCATTCCCAGCAGCTGGTGTGGGGAAGTTGGGAGAACCTCCAGGCACACCCCTAAGAACTGCAGCTGCCCTGCTGGTTTTTAAAAACAGGCTGAGCTGGCTGGGTCCTGACGTCAAAGATAGGGCTTTATCAATGTCACCTTTATGTTAGCAAACAGATTAAACGCTTCTAATATCTCCCATAATGGCATTCTGTATGGTCGAGATCACATTTGCGATAGTATATTTGATACAGTTGTAAACCTTGAAAGAATAAGGGCTGCCTAAGAGAATAGCTTTTTCTAGCTTAAACACATTACAGTTGCGAGTGTAAATCACTTGTCAGTTGATGGCAAATGTAACAGTGTTATAATCGGAGGAAAAAAGAAATAAAGTGCAGATAATCTTTTTCGCCATTTTCCTGGCAGCGTCAGCGGTGGGAGACTGACAGCCCTTCACTTGAGTGGCAGGTGTCCTTTGAAGCGCCTGTGAATCACTATCTGTGCAGACTGTTGAAATGCATATTTCCATCCTTATCGTAAAGGAATGGATGGGCAAGATAGGTGCTGTTAACATTGCAAATAGCTCCAGAATTATTCATTGTCAGCTCTGGGCAAAGAATAGGGGGAAAGTTTTATTATTCACCGTGCACAATAGCCGGATGCTTAATGATTCCCCGCTACCTTGGCAGGATTGTCTGCCGACTTCAGGCGCTCGCGGTGGGTGACACAGGTCTGGCCAAGTGTTAGAGCAAGATCATACGTCCCGGGCCCATTTTAATTTCTAATACATTAATCTTTCCCTCGCAGATGCACAATGAATATTCCGCAGCCCCTTGTTTGTCAGGAGCTGTCTGCCTTTCATCTATTCAGGTGGTTTCATTGACTCTGAAAGCGCGCTTAAAAGGCCTGATCAGTCAATGACAACTGTGGCACAATAGCAGGGGGCCCCGCTCCCCCCGCGCCCCCCGCACCCCGGCACCGCATAGACACGGCTGACACCCGCTCCCCAGGGACGCCCGGGCAGCGGGCGCCTTCCCCAGAGACGTGCCGGGCGTTATCGCACCGGGAGGACCGCGCAGGCGGATGTATCGCACCTTCCCAGCAGCTGAACCTGACCCCGCGCCGCTGCGCTCGCACCACGGGTCCTGCGCTGAATTAAAATGGATTAAGTTGGCTTAGTGCTGTTTTACAAGCAAGCTGCACGCACCGCACCATTCATTTTTAATTTTAATCCTTTGTCTTGGCTTGCTAATTACAATTGTTTTAAGTTCATTATCCCGATGCGCACATTGTTACTGGCTGGATCTGTGAGCTTGTAAGCTGTGTCCTCACTTTTGCAGGTAGTGACCCTTGAATTGTTAAATGAGCCCGTGCCAGCGCCAAGCAGCACACTCCGTGATCTACGATTCACTCTCAGCTCTCGATTCTTTTGTTTCTCATTAATTAAGTAGCAACCCCTCAACAGCAATGGGGACAAGCACTGCAGAAACACCAGGGCTGAGGCAGTGGGGGATAGCTGGGACCCCCCGGAGCTGCTGTCGGCTGCACTTGCCCCAACACTGCAGCTCTCCCTTGTGCTCGCATTCCCATGTCCTCTCTGACACAAAGCCCAGCCCTGGGCAGTGCTGGGAACTGAGGTCTGGCGTGTGCTGCTTCATCTCCCACCAAGGTACTGCTGCCCTAGTCCCTCCGGCTCCAGAGGAAAGCTGGAGACCACCCAAACTAGGCAGACCAATGGGGAACTCATTTGCAGGACACATCAACCATTCATTAAGCTGAGGACACTCTCCTCAGCTTTCGCAGGATCCCTACATTTGCTCAGAACCCCATGCATCAGAAAGTGACCCGATTACCTTTGGGCTTTAGGGTATAATCTCCAATTCCCACATGTGAAATTGGGCAGGAGGGATTAGCTGTGAATACACTGGGCTGGAGAAAACAGGAGCTGACACTGCTTGGAGCAATGTAACCACTGGAATGGGGCAGATGGCTTCCAGAGACCAGGTCCCAAATCCTACCTCTGCCCTCAGGCATGCAGGCATGCAGATGTGCAGGCATGCAGGTGTGCATACATGCAGATGTGTGTGTGTGCAGGCATGGAGCTGTGCTGACTGCGGACAGTGGGGCTGTGGTGCAGGAGGGTGTTCCTGATGCACTGCCAGCACTGCCACAGCCAGGCACTGCCGGGACCATGGGGAGAAAGTTGATGCTGTGAGTTCCCCCCCGACAGCTGCACAGACCTGGGGGCTCAGTGCCCCCAAGAGTGCCATTACCTCTCGGTACTGGAGTAGTCACAAGCACAGAGCATGTCAGAGACCCAGAGAGAGGAATGCCACATGCTGGGTGATGGAGATGCAGCTGTAATATTACAAAAAGATGCTCCAAAAGTGCTGAGCATCAGCTCACCCCTCATGTCTGCCTGGGGCTGCACGAAGGCATTTGGTGCCCAAAGTGGGGTTGGACATCCCCTGAGCCATGGCCCATCTGGCTCCAGGATGGGGGAGCTGCAAGTTATGCCTGACAAGAATTAACCTGCCCGGGTAAGCATCCCTACTAGGTCTGTGTCAGGGGCCTGCGGCATTCCAGATGGAGAAACGTCTCCAAAAGTGGAGTGAAGCCACGTGCAAACCTGCTTATGCTTAGTGCTGCAGCTACAAAGCTGTCTGTGCATGACAGGATGCCTGGGACCGCAGGAGAGCTGTGGGCTGGACCCCTCCAGTGAGAAGGGACCTGGGTGCTGCTTCTTCCTGAGTGCTTCTGTTTTGCTCGGTTTAAATGTAGTTTTCTCCCTCTCATAAGCACAGCACAAACTGGGGCTGCTGGGACCTGTGCAGCTCTGGGGATGCTGCCCCTCTGCCCTGGTTGAGCTGCCCCCTTTGCCTCAAGGGCTGGGAGACCCCCATCCCTGCTCGACAAACCCCAAATCACCCACGGTGCCTTATGAAGGGCTGCATTCTAATAAGACTTCACTGGCAGTTTCTTTTGTAGTGTTGCACTGTGATTAACCAGGCACAGGCACACACGGTTTGAAAAACTCCTCTGTTGAACATTGCACCGAGGCTGGCCTGTGCTCTCAATAAAAGCTCATTAAGAAAAGATTATGAACATATAACAATACATTTTAAGTGCGCTGCAATGATCCATAAAATTGGTGTGGCTAATTAGCAGATCAAATCTCTATGAGAACTGGATCACTTTAATATCCTTGGGTAGTTGAATTCTGTAGGTATTTTACTATCCACACATGTTTAGTAAAATTAAATAACAGTATAAATGTTCAGTGGGATTAAAACAACAGTAAAATGAAACCACACAAAATGAATTTATTTTGTTAATAGAATAACAGAGAATCCCAATGTTGATATAACATTACACAAAATCTAAAGCAAACACAGTCTGAATCCCAGTCTCATTTCACATGTAATTAACCTTTCTCAATCAAGCTAAGCATCCCTTATACCTCCTCCACAACGGCTGTGCACCCACATCTCTTCCTTCACGGGGATGAAAGGCAGGCATCAGTTTGTAGGGCTGCTTCTTCCTCGCAGCACGGCTGGGCCAATGCTGGTGCTGGTGCTGGTGCCAATGCTGGTGCCAGGGAGCACCGGTCCAGCACCAAGGTGGGGCTTGGCTGGGCAGCCAGTGGGTCCCTGCCCAGGGGTTCAGCCCAGAGCAGCAGTGGGATGGGGTGACGGGTACCTGCTGCTGTCCCTTCCGTTGCATGGGGGGTGCTGGAGACTCCTTGCACCCTGAAAAGCCTCCAGCAGCAAGGCCAGGCAAGAAAATGCTGGGGATGGTCAGGGCATTTGGGAAGTTCTTGAAGAGTTTATGTCCCCTGGTGGATACACTTCCCTTTGGGGAATGTAATTTTTCACTTTTTTTATGGTCCTTCATATAAGCATCCAGGCAAAGGTGCTCCTGCAGGAGGGTTTGAATGTGCACTTTTTGTGTAATTCATTATTAAAACAGTTTACCTGGAGTGAGACATCAAAAAGAACCAGGGCTGATTTTTTTTTTTCCACTTTAGTTTGTTTGATTAAACAAAAAAAAAAAACCCTGAAAAAATATTTTAGAGTCCATCAAAAACCAGAGAACACCTTGACTTTCCTTCTATACGAGATTTAAATGCTGAAAAATATTTCCTTTCATCCTGGTTTCAAGGGTTTCTACCTCTCAACTGACCAGTTAAATTACACTTTGGCAGCTCTAGCAAGATAATGAATCCTGAAACTGGCAATCATGGTATTTTTTATATCAATACCTATTGTTTCTGAACAACCATTCTATATTATAGATCCCAATTACATTTTCAGTGAATAAAGAAAATAAATCCAGGGATAAGTGCATACAGACTGTGCTTAAAGAATAAGACCTAGGGCATGGAGAAGGTAACGAATTATTCACTACATCTGGACTGAGGAATGGGAACAGAAGCAAAGCCCATCCCTCCATCCTGTGCCTTGGCTGAAAGCCTCATCTGGCCGAGGGTGCCAGCCCAGGAGGGAGATGCTGGAGGGGGGAGTGGTGGCCCGTCACCCAAGGGACCTGAGCAATCGCTGGGGGGTGACAGCCCCCTGGGCAGAGACCCCACCAGGCACCATACCAAGCTGACAGCCACTCCAGAGCCAAGCTGCCCTTCTCGCATAATAGCACTTGAAGGCAAAAACACGTCCTGTGTGTCCATCCCACCGGCATCTGAACCGCTCAGGTCTTGACTGGTACTTGTGTGTTTTGCAAAACACTGCCCACTTTGTGTTTGCATAGCTGGCTGTTTTTGTAGTACTGACATGAAAAGTCGTGCTAATAAACAGTTCTATTTATTTAAGTATTTTTTATTCGTGTCTCCTCACCACCAGCAGCCTTCTGTTTGTGCTGCTGTTTATCAAGAAACACCATGTGAAAGTTAATAATAACATAATTATAGTCCTGAGGGAACTGGTGGATAAAGTGGCTAAGCCACTATCCATCATATCCAGGAAGTCTTGGCAGTGTGGTGAAGTTCCCAGTGGCTGGAAAAGGGGAAACATAACCACCTTTATCAAAAAAGGAAAATACGAAGACCAAGGGAACTACAGGCTAGTCAGGCTGACCTCGGTGCTGGGCAAGATGATGGAATGGATCCTCCTGGAAACTATGCTAAGACATAGTGAACCTGTTGGAACTAGTCCAGAGGAGGACATGAAGATGCTCTGAGGGCTGGAACACCTCTCCTGTAGAGACAGGCTGAGAGACCTGGTCTTGTTCAGAATGGAGAAGAGAAGGCTCCAGGAGACCTTACAGCAGCTTCCAGTGCCTAAAGGGGCTGACAAGAAAGCTTAAGAAGGGCTTTTTATAAGGGCAGATAGGGACAGGACAAGGGGGAATGGCTTTAAACTAACAGAGGGGAGATTTAGATTAGATATTAAGCAGAAGTTCTTCCCTGTGAGGGTGGTGAGGCACTGGCACAGGTTGCCCAGAGAAGCTGTGGCTGCCTCATCCCTGGCAGTGTTCAAGGCCAGGCTGGACAGGGATTTGAGCAACCTGGTCTAGTGGAAGGTGTCCCTTCCTGTGGCAGAGGAGTTGGAACTGGATGGTCTTTAAGGACCCTTCCATCCCAAACCATTCTGTGGCTCTATGATAATTTAGAGCAATAATTACATTTTTATTCAATAGCTATGGGAAAACACTGAGTTGAATAATGAGATAAAAATGAGCATCTCAGTCCTAACAGGACATTAATCAACATATTAACTGTGTAGGCAAACTGATTTGAGGTTGTTATGGCTTAATTTGTCTCAAAATCATTATTTTTTATGTATTGAGTAATGTACTTCAAAATATGTGTTAGAGTGATTATAGGTAAGCATTGCAGTTGCACAGAATAGATGTTACGCTTTATTCTGCTGTGAATTATAACTTTTTTATTGTACCCAGTGCAAAGTCTGCGCTGCCGACACCCTGGCATTTGGGAGTCAGGCTGGGATAAAGCTGAGATCTTCTACTTTATGTCTTATCCTCTACAGAGTATTTTTTCTTAGCATCCCTGTTTCTGAAGCCTTTAAATTAGCATATGTTACTTCTCTGGGCAGCATCCCATTGGCTATGGAGCCTTTCACCCCTCTTGGCTTTCCCTGTGAGTTTTCTTGGCTGCTGGTCAGGATGACTGATGTGGTGGTACAATATCAGAACCAGTAAGCCCTCGGCAATTCGGTACTTAGCAATGCTAATGTCAGATGCCAGACAAACTGGATATCGGACAAAGAGCAGCAGGATCTCAGCATTGTGTGGGGTGCAGAGCAGGCGGAGTGTCCACATTTCAGGAGACAATGATCCAGGAGATGCAGAACAGCTGGTGGGACACAAGACAGGCAAAGCAGGGCCCTAACAGGTAGTTTGGTGAGATTTCATAAAGGAAATATAAACCAAATTGAATGTCTCCCATCCGGGAAGCTGTTTTTAATACTGAGCACCCAGAGTCTTAAAGTGCTGCAAAACACATATGATGCGCTCAGCCATGAGGATTTTTCCCCTGGTGTTTTATTTCCCCCATTCACGGTGGATGTTTGTGTCCGTCTGACGTGGTAATCCTCACTCAGAGGTGCGAGTCCTGTGCGAACACCACACGCCAGAATCAGGCCACCCCAAGGTGACGGTTTCCCTGGCACTTCTTGAATTCTCAGTGCTCAGTTTAAGGTTTACAAATCTGTCAGGATTTTTCCCCAGGAGGACTGGAATGCTGCCAGAAGCTCGCAGGCACATCCTGGGGAGAGGGGAGACCCCATGCCCTGAGTAAACCCCCTGTGACCAGTGGCCACATCTCCCTGCGCCCCTGAGGATGGCTGGGACTGCTGGAGCATTGCCAAGTCAAGCTGAGCTGGGGAGAGGAGACTGAAACTATTCCTAAGCTCAGGGCAAATTTGGGAAGTGCTTGGAAATGAAACATGGTACATTTTAAATCAAGCTTCTGAAATGTAAGAACCGGGAGCTGGGATTCCTCTGTGATGGTCAGGAAGAAAAAATGCACACCCTGGCACCAAGACACCGCCTTCTGTTTTTGGCTGAACAGAATGGTTCAGGTTGGTGCAAACGGCATTTAGGGACAGGGAGAGACCTGGCTTCTCCTCTGCTTTGCCAAAAAAACCCCGTGTCACAATTTCTGCTTCTATGGGAGCAAAATCAGTTTCCCTGGTGGTGCCAGAAAATCCCCTGGAGCAGAACTCCCCTGGCAGCCAGGCCCCCAGCAGAGGTGCCAGCACTGTGCTCAGAGCACAGCATGCAGCCTCAGAGCCATGTCCCAGTAGCAAAGCCTGAGATGGCTAGGCTAAAGCTTGTCCTGAACCCATTTTCTCCTTCCTCTTTCCTTTTTTAACTCTTTCCCCCCTTTTTTTCTTCCCTTTTCCCTTTTTCCCCTTTCCCCTCTTTTCCTTCCCTTCCATTTTCACTTTCCTTTCCCTTTCCTTTTGACTTTCCTTTCCCTTTCCTTATTTTTTCATCTTTTTTTTTTCTTTCTTTGCTAGAAGTGAGATCAGGTTGCTACAAATAAGATGTGCTACTGCAGCCCTGACCAGATGTGAATGTTTCAATGACAGCTCGGACTTAGCACCCAGTTTTGTGAAGTCCCAGTGCGGGAGGGAGCCCAGCCCCTCTCTGGCCCAGGGAGGGAAGCAGGGCAGGGAACATCAGGCTGTAGTTGGAACTGTTCGTTCCTGCAGGAAGAAAGAACGTGAATTTCAGGGAGCTCTGTCAGAGGCTCGGCCAAGGGCTTGTCTCCACAGTGGCTCAAAGGTGAGCCTGGCCTCCTGGTGAGCCCAGCAGGCTCCTGGATCTGCCCCAAGCCCCTGCCAGAAGCCGGGCTGCAGGAAGCAGGGAGCTGGGCACCCGTTCCTGGAGCAGTGCTGCTGTGCGATCTTGAGTGCGGTCACCAAGCACAACCCAGGGGATACCCAAGTTGTATCCAAAGGGTGTCACAAAGGTGCAGGTTCTCCAGCTGTGGGCTAGGTTCACTCATTACTGAACACGCTCTGTGTCTGGAGGCGCACTGGGGTGCCGCTACCTGGGTGAAGAAGAGCAGAGCCCGAGGGGGACACCCAGGGCTCCAGGGTATCAGCACTGGTGCCAACATCCCTCCACAAGACCAGTGCCAGCCCCATGCCAGCTCTTCCAGCTCCCGGCTCAGGCAGGCGGCTGAGGGGATAGAGGGTTGCCTGCAGCTTGTTTTCCTTCCTGGCACAGCATGGGAGATGCAGATCCCTCCTTCCCAATTAACCATCTGAGTCCCATCCATCCCCATGTGACAGCCCATGCCGCCAGCATGGGAAACCCACCAGGTGAGGTGCTTCATCCAAGCAAAATGCCCTGGCTGGAGCAAACTGAAGCTGCTCCTGCTCCTTCCCAGGCACCAGCTCCCTAGGCCAGGGAGGGAGGCCGCTGGGTGTGATGTGTGACAAATCCAGGCAATGACAGAAACATGTAAATCTCTGGTATTATCGGCCCTCATCTGAATGTCTGTACAAGGTACACAAGTTGAAGGATTAAGTGCCGGAAGAGGTCTCGGAGCCAGGAAGGTGCTGCGGGCTGGCGTGACGCTCTGATTAAGACAGTGACAGAGTGCACAAAACCCCATTTGGTGGCGTGACATGTCAGATGGATGAAGAATCAGTCTTTGTCTGCACCAGTTCAGTTTTCTTTCAAAAAGCCTTTTAGATCAGCTGCAGGAAAAACAAGGAGGTAAGTAGCCCATTGATTTGATACAAGCAACATGCAAAGTACATAATAATGAAAATCAAAATCCTTTCATCGCATCAGTAAGGGCAGTGAACAATGTGAATTAATGCAAGCTGCATTTCCCTCAACTTTTACCTCCAAAAGTACTTCGCATTATATGGCTAATTCTCCTTCTACCCATGACTAAATTGTGTACTGAGCTTTACTTTTGTTTGACGTCAAAAAGTAAATGATAGAAAATTGGATCCAACAATATGTTCTGATTATTCCTGCACTACGGAGTGTTCTCCTAATGTGACAAACCGTGTTTATCCCACTAGGGAGAAAGGGGAGGGATCCCTTCGGATTTATCAGCGTGTGCAGTGCCATTAAGTTAAATAGCCATGTTAGTATTTAACACTGTCAGCAATATTTTTATTTCTCTTTTTCATGATTATTAAGATTTTCATTTGTAAAATCTTACCTAAATATAGTTTTGGTATTGGAGAAACAAAAGTTATTTTGGGAATTACTACTTTAATAGCACAAGCTACTGCAACCTTCAGGTCCTTCTCCCTCCATCTTACTATTTACCTCCCTGGCATGCAATTTCTCTGAGGTCTCAGAAATTCTCCTCTTTGGCCATTCTGCATATTCAGGTCTATAAACTGCTGCACAGGAATTGTTACCGGCTTCTTTCATAATGTGGTCAACACTTACTTGTGCAGTTAAAACACTACCCTGCAATTCCACATCATCATTAGGCAGGTTTTTACGCATTCCGCTTTAATTACTTTTCAGCACGGACGAGGACGCTGGACTCCTACGTGCCTTCTCCGGGTTCACATCAAGCCACCTCAGGCAAAGGGAGAGCTGGGCACTGCCCAGCCCCGGAAGGATGACAGAACAAGTATCTTCTCCTGATATTCCTGCCTGGCAAAGCTCTGTGGCACTCTTGTCAGCTGGACCACATGGCAGGGACACTCACAGCACAACCAAAGCCAGCTGCTTGAGCTGTCAAAGCAGCACCTCCAGGTGCAGTCTGCTTTCCCTGGCTGCGGAGGACAGAGCCTTGCCTCAGTTCTTGCTCTGCTGCTCAGCTCTGCCAGAGTCTGTGTGTGTAACAGCACCATGGCACTGGTGGAACGGATGCTCCCATAGCTTCTCACCAGTTTGTGTATGGCTGTCATGGGGAGTGTCCCCCCACGAGCTGAGTCTCAGGCAGGTATCAGTAAGCAAATTCCTTTGGATCCAGAGAAAATCCATTGAAAATAATGTTTAACAGGAGAATATTATCAGGAAGGTCACATAATGGACGTTTATGCCAGTATGAGGCATGGTGCAACTGCCTTGGAAGCCCACTGAAATACCCTGTGTGGGTTTCTGTACATCAAACTGGGGGCACTGGTGCCTGGCAGAGACTTCCACGTGGCTGGGGAAGCTGCAAGTGTGAGAGAGTGACCCAAGGATGAGAAGAGAAGCAACTGTGTGGTCCTGCTGGACCCTAGATCACACTTCAGCTTCAGCCCCAGCTGGAGAGAGGTCTGTGATGGTCCTGAATTGCTGATACAGAAGAAGAGATGATATTTTCACAAATAAAAAATAGCAGCTGAAAGAGCCAGTGGCAATTGTCACTGAATTCAGAATAGCAGCTGGGCAATGAAAGAACACAGAAGACATCACACAAAATATTTCTGATGTTCAAAAATATTTGATAGAGTATGAAAAGAACAGGTATCATATTCTATTGCAATGCATTTAACCTCAAAGTCAGTAAACATTATGTAGTAATTTTACATTGCTTACCTGTTTCTATACTCTTAAGCAGAAAAACATAACGAATAATGCTGAAAGACTTGTTTTCTGGCAGTGTTCACCTACCTATAAAACACAAAAGTGCAGAGAGAAAACATTCTCAATGAGCACTTGTGCAAAATGCTCTTTGACATCTTACTTTAGGGAACTCTTCTGCTTCCTTTTAAACTTAATGTTTTCCTTAAAATACAGAGTTCTTTCGAATTTTCTTGTGCATGACCTCAAGACCAAAAGAGCTGAGTTGGACCTGACAGTAAATGTCATGAAAAATCAGCTGTTTTCCTAAAACCTTTTTAAAGAAACCTGAAACCTATAACCATGTGAATTTCTATAGGGTTACAAGCAGAAATCGAGTCTAGATGCGCAGCATCTCCTAGGTCTGTGCGGTATGTTATAGCAATGGAGGGTGCTGGTCTCCTTGGTCTGTGGGATGTGTTACAGGGACGGAGGGTGCCCTGCAGGAGCGCTACCCGGGACAGACCGACCGCTGATGCCCTGGCCCGGCAGAGCCGCCACCCGCAGCCCCCGGGACGTGCTGCCCTCACGGGCGCGTTCCTTCGAGAGGAACCAGGGGCGAAGGGAGCAACATTCCCCGAAGCCGTGAAATCGCTTCCGCTCTGCGGGAAACCCGCACGGAGCCGCTGGAAAGGGCAACGTGAAGGTCGCATCTATGGGCGCCGTGCCTCCGCGTACCGCCCGCCCGGGCAGCCGAGGGCGGCGGATCGGAGCTCACCCCGGGGCACACTGCGCTCCGGCGGCTCAGCCCCGGGCGGGGAGGAAGGGGGGGCCGTGGGCCGGGAGGGCCCCGCCGCTCTGCCGAAAGAGGGCAATGTTGCCGTGCAGAACTGGGCAGCGGCCGCGCCGGCTCCCAGCGCTTCGGTGGCGGCAGCCCCGGGCCACGGGCACGGCCTCGGGTGGGTCCCTGGGGCGCAGAGCCCTCGCCGTCGGATTTGGTCCGAGCCCGCACCCGTGGCGTGCCGCAGCGTCCCGATGCGGGCTATACCCGGCGGAAGAGATGAACCGAGGGAAGAGTGGTACCCGGCGGAAGAGATGAACCGAGGGAAGAGTGGGTACCGCTGGCTGGGTCCCAGGTTACGAGGCTTTGCGAAGAGCCGTGTGCGCTGTGCTGTGCTTCCGGACTGCCGCCCTGTACCGCCCTGTAGCCTTCAGGCAGCCTCCGTGCGAAACAACCCCGGTTTCTAGGAATGATAAACCCAGTTTTTACTTCTCTAAGTAACGAGAGGCTCCTTTGGCAGTGCCCAGTGGCAGAACGGGTGGTGCGGGCGGAATGAGGCCTCGTCTAGGGTTTACCGTCTTAGGCAGGCACCAGGGCCTCTGTTCGTCCCGTGTTCCCAGATGTTGCTGTGCACGAAAGGCTTAAGGAGAGCGCACTAGCCCAGGAACATCAATAAAAGCCGGGGGGGGGGGGGGGGGGGGGGCGGGGGGGAGCTGCGGCTGCTGAGGGTAGTACCAGGAAAAGCCTTATTGAACATTGACTTAGTTTACCGGGAGCTCTGCTTTTCATTTCTGGAGTCAAAGCTCTCCCACCAGCCATCTCATTTGTGCTGCCTCCCTGACATCTGTCAGTAGCTGTACCAGAAACAGTCTGTTATTAAAAGAATAATAACTGTATGGCAGGTTTCTGAATCCAAGATCGTATTTTATTTCTCAAATATTCATTAAAAATATAGATTGTATTTTATTGAAAGTGGCTTTTAATGAATAGTATTCTTGTTTGCGTACAAGAGGTAGCTTCCAGTGCAATTCTCTGACAGTAATTGTGGTCTGAATAGAGACTGCACAATAACTGAGTGCAGTTAATGGCTATCCTGTGGATTGAGTGCTCCACTTTTGTCATTATCAGGCTACTTTTTAAAATGCAGGAATTAGTTAGGCCAGCAAAGAGTTAATTATGTTCCTGTGACAGGAAACCCTCAAAGCACATTAATTGTGAGAATTCTTTGTCTTTAATGCAAAGCAGAAATTCGAAGGACCTTGGCAGATGATATCATAGAAGTAGTTACTCAGAGCATCATTGAAAAGAAAGGGAAAAATAAAAGGAACGAGTGCTTGAGGGAACCCTCCTGGTAAGTAAACTCCTATCACTGCAGCAAGCTGGAATAGTTTTGGAGGCATGTACTCATTTCTGGGTTGCTGAAGGAAAAAATAGGCAGCTAGATACAGTCTTTTTGACTCTGCTCATTTTCCAGCCTCACTTTTTCCTGGCATTTTTTCACAGTTTCTAGCTCTCAGGCCTTGGCAAAATCAAGTTAAAAGAAAAACTTCCAAACTTCCAGAGCACGATGCCAAGGCTGTGCCTGCAGTGAGATGCAGAGCGGTGCAGAACACTGAGTGTGCAGACTCCTGGTCTCCAGCCTGAAGAAGTGCCAGCCCTTGGGCTGAGCTCTCAGTGAGGGTCCCATGCACCCACCTAGCCACCTCCTGGGAACGCAGCAGCAGCATGTGTGCACCAGCCTGGGAGGATGCTGGTGGTGTGCGAGCAGCATCACCTCTGTGCAGCGCAGGCAGCTGCTAGCAGCTTGGCAGGAGCTTGGACACCTCTCACCCCTCTGGTATCTGATGGCAGAAATACCACATCCCCTTGCTGGGGAAGGGAATCTGGGAGAAAAACCACAAAGAAGCTGCCTGAGTTGGCTTCACACCAAGAACGAATCAAGTCATCGTGTCCTGTGTGTTGGCGTTGCCACAAGACCTGTGAGAAATTGTTGATTACTGGGCTGAGGAGGCACAAAAGCCATCGGCACAATCAGAGGCGGTGTAATTAGCTGCAGTATGTAAAATATAAATTAAATAACACCTCTCTAATGATCAAACGCCACGCTGAGTTGGGTGCGTTAATATGGCAGGTCACGTAGCTCCCTGCACAGGGAGCACTGACTGCTGCCATGGCTCAGACAGCGTCTGGACATCCAGCAGCCTATGTCCCAGCATCAGCATGGGCTCCAGAAGTAATGGGGCATAACAACGAAGAAGAGCAACACCCTCAACTGCCATGGTGGGGAGAGGTGCGGGGCTGGCTTGGACATCTGGTCAGCTTGATGTTGGGGAGCTGGGAAACAAGCTGGGCCACTTACCTGCCTGTTGCAAACACTCTTTCCTAGCTATTTGACAGCTAGGCTAGGCCTTTAGTTGTGAACAAAAAGGCTTTATCACAGCCTGTTCTGCAATTTTAATACTGTACTGATGCCTTTATTGGAAGAACTGGGCCATGGAAGATTGTGGTTACAGAACCATTCAAAACCTGGAAGTTAAACTGCAGAAGCCCTTGTTACATAAACTTAAGGTGGTGATGGCAAGGATCTGGTCATAGACACGGTGTTTTCATTAATGAAGCAGTGAGCTGCAACAGCACCCAGAAATTCAGTCCTGCCTATTTTAAAATTAAACAAGATCAAATATACAAAAAGCCCGAACCAGTCCTACAAAACAAATCAGCCCTAAAAGCAGCTTGGAAAAAAACACAAGGAATAGACAATAAAAGCATATCAGGTAGCTTCCATTAAAAATCCCCGAGAGCTGGATGTGCAGAAGGGGAGTTGCTGTGTGCTGTAGGCTGTGGTGAGAAGCACAGTTGTTGACAGCAAGAGCCCAGCGTAGCTGATGTGAATGTGGGACCCTGGGGAGTAAGAGGACACAGGAGGGGACATGGTGGGACATACAAAGCCTGAGCCTCTGTGGCCCCCATCCTTCCTGAGCACCAAGGCACAGCAGAGCCTTGGGCAGCTGTGCCACAGGGTGTCGGACAGCCAGTGTGCCAGGCTGCAGAGCACAGAGACAGGCCAGCAGACACTGCTGCTTTCTTTCCAGTAAATACAATTTCCTCAATGGCAGCAGGAGTTTGGAGGATTTTACCCCTTTCGCTCATTACTTTCTTGGCTTTGACCCTACATTATAAATGTCAATAGCGCCTTGACCCTTGCGGGTTAAGAAAGTACCAGAGATTGGGGTTGAATTCTCAACTGCCTGAAAACCGAGTCACGCTCTGATCAATATAGTCCATTCTTCATTGTCAATAGCATTTATGGAATGATAAGGGAGCTGAAAAGTTGGGTAATAGTTTAAGACAATATTAGATTGTTACTTTCCATTATGTGTTAACAGCACTTCTCATCATTACAGCTCGTAGCCAGATTTCGTTCAACACTGTTCTTTTCAGTTGTTGCAAAGTTTCTCCCATTTTATTTGCTAATTTAGCATAACAGTTTAACTATGTCAGAATCAGGTAAGTAATGCATCTTGACAAATAGCCCAGTCTTTTCCTATTGCAAATTGTGGCCATTGCAAGTTATGAATAAAGCTTCTCCCGTTCAAAGCAGGAAAGTTGATAGTAAACACACTTATAAATACAAGCTCTGTAGAAAGAGACAGATTGAGCACTACTATACTTGGGGTTTACAGGGAAAAAACAGGCTTCAATGAACATTTGGTTACTTCCTTTTTTCTTCCATTTGGATTTAATTTGTCAGTTTTAATGCAAAGTGTTAGTGCTGGAATCCAATACTGTCAAGTTACTGCTATGTACATTTCTAACAGGGTTAGAAATACATTACCCTTAAGAGCCAGACAAAACTCTGGATGCTGCCAGGAGCGGCCACTGCCATCTCCCTGCCCTGGCACATCTTTACAGGCAGTGGTAGCACCGGCGTGTTATTTGCTTATGCTGACAACTGGTGTTGTCTCTGGGCTTTCATCAGGACGGGAAGGGCAGCAAATTTCAACTGTCATTCCTGTTCTCTGCTAGAAGATAAAACACTGTTCCAGAGGAGGATACCAATCATCTTAACGTGTCAGCTTTTGGGCTTCTTTGAAGGTAAATTTATGCACTACCGATTGATCTCTGATGTTATTGAACTTGACAGTGAGTCAAAGAGATGTTGTGAAAGTTCAGTGTGGATAGTTCCTGTATGTTAAAATGCGCAGACATACATAAACATATGAGAATTTGATAAGACCTGTGGCTATCATTCACTCAAGGCCAATTCCTCAACCACTGAGACAAAGCTAGGAGTGTGCTGTGGTGTGCGATCTCTAGTCTTGCTGACATCCAGCCTTTTTCAGTAAAGCCATGATATGCATAAGTGATTCTAAATGTTTAAGCCCCATTCAGGTCTGTGTAGAACCCAAAATTCAGCTCAGTTTCATAGAAGGCTTCGCAGAGACTTTTGCACCATTGTTCATCAAACAAATGTTGCTTGTGTTGTCTGATGCCCCTGGACATTTTTCAAGCAGAACTGCTGTAACCTGTGGTTCCGATTGGAAACCATGAGGACTCTGGAGTTAGGAGTTTGCGATGGCTAATGAGCCGTGGAAAATTACTGTGATTTTCTGAGTGAATTAGATGTGCCACACGAGCATTTGGTGCAGTGCTAATGCAGCACATCCTCCATCTCTGGACAGAGACTGCTTGGTCTGTATGGGCAGCAGGGATCCAAAGCACATGTCCAAGGCTTGGGGTGAAGCTCCCAGAGGCAGGAGATGAGCAAGGAGGAAGCATGTGATTTTCATGGTCTGTAAGCTGACAATAAGAAGAAACAGTTGCCCAGGACTGCCAAGCCGTGGCAGACCTGCCAGCACCACTGGCTGTATGGGGTGCTTCCCTGTGTGGGATGTGCGTTATTTAGGGATCTAAATAACTCAGGAGGAAACTCTCCAAAGGTTATGGAAATGTATGCTTCATGCCAGCTAAAACCTTAGCTGTCTCCAGTTTCAGAGCTGAAGGGGGATAAATGGTTCAAAGATATTATCTGAGTTTGTTTCTAACCATCTCTCTTCACTAGAGGAGCCTCCAGTGGTCCCTTTTATCTACGTCAGATGCTGCTCTGTCTGGTGAATGAAAGGGAGGGAGGTCTCCTCACAAATTACACTAATAATTCTTTTCCAGAACTAATTAACTTAAAAGATACTGTACTGATTGCAGAAAAGGTGTTAACAGGAGCTTAAGAAGTTGAAAAACAAAATTAACCTGCATTTGAGAAAGGCTCTCTCTTTAATCTGAAGTTTGTGATGTACAAAATACTCTAAACAGAGCATATTGAAGCAAATTATTAATTTCATTTTTTTTTAATGTTCGAAAAGCCACTGTATCTGGAAGAGGAGTGAGAAGGGATATCAGGAACTTCTGTTTCTGCTTCCGCTTGACACTTTGTTCTTTTCTGATAATACAAGATATAAGTTGCACACCTCCGGAGTGAGGGGCAACGCTTGGTGTTAATTCTCCCTCCCCACCACCCCAGCGGTCCGAGCTGTCGGACTCCTCCACAAGGCAACAGCCCCTGGGGACAAAGCCCAAGGCTTGCCATTGGGGAACCCCTCTATTTCCAGAGGAGAGGCAGAGGGATGGAGACAAAATCCATCCCCAGGTGATCAGCCCTTGATCACATATAGTGCAGTACTGCACCTGGGGCTGCAGCTGCTATGTAGAGTGGTGGAACCATATAATGGTTTGGGTTGGAAGGGACCTTAAAGATCATACAGTTCCAACCCCCTGCCATGGGCAGGAACACCTTCCACTAGACCAGGCTGCTCAAAGGCACTTCCAACCTGGCCTTGAACACTGCCAGCGATAGGGCAGCCACATATTCTCTGGGCAACCTGTGCCAGTGCCTTATCACTCTTGCAGGGAAGAACTTCCTAGTATCTAATCTAAATGTACCCTCTGTCAGATCTCTTTTCCCAGCTAACAGCTTGATAGTTTGAAATAAACCGTGACAGTCTTCTTTGAACATTGTTTTCACATAAATTCCTTACAAATCGTAAAATGAAACTTTTAAATCTGATTCCTTTAAATTTGGTAGCACCCTATATTTTAAGGCATTTTGGACATTGATGGTAATATTTCTTGTCTTTCATCCTATTTTCCCGCACTGTCCCCTTTCTCCTTTTCTATCTATCCTGCTCTACCCTCTGACTGCAGTAATGTCTCTGAAGCTTTGCATTTACACCCACATAGTCTAACGTCACTCTGATTTACACCCAGGGTGGAAGACAACTGAGCCCTTTGAGCTCCCGGCAGGCAGTTTGTGCCGGGAAGTGCGAGCAGCCCTGGGCGGGCTTCAGGACGTTGGTGGCTGGAGAAGGGCAGAAGGAGCTAGGCAGAGGCTCCCCAGCACAGGGGCTATGCAGGGGGCCTGGTCCTGTTTTTCTCCTCTGTGTCCCCTTGTGCCAGCCACAGCTTCTAACGAGTTTTCCGATGGAGGAGGAAGATGGATTATATTTTAATATCTAGAGACTAAAATTAGTTTATATTTTAGCAAGTTAGCACTTCTTAGCAGCTGATTTACTTTTGAAGCTGCAAAACCCTTACGCTCGCAATTAATCACGCGCTGGTCGTTTTCTTTCAGAACCGTGCAGTTGGGCTGTCTGGATCATAATAAGGGCAACTGCAAGTCGTGTGGCCAGGAATTACAGCCTGTGTTCAGCTCTGTCATAACACAGTTCCTCATCTGCTCATTGTTCTTAATGCGATAAAAGAGTGTATCTTCTCATTTATTCATGGATATAAGTGTATTAGGGATTTATTTAGGAAAACCGTGAAAAGATTGTCTATTCAGAAGCAAATTTCTTGCCATTCCATGTGTGGGATAGAGGACTTTAGGATGTTAATACGGTGGGAAGCACAGAGTGGTGGACAGCAAGCTCTGGCCAGTGGTATGCAGAGTCTGTCCGTTGGCCGGGGCTTGGCCTGCGTCCTTGGGCACATCTGGGCACGTCTGTTCGTTCTTGTACAAGCTCCTAATGAGACATTAAGGTGGCAAATATGGCTGTGCATAAACATGAGTTTGTTTAAACACTGTGGACCGTATACTTATGAGGAACTGTTTACTAATAAATCAAAAGTAAATTATTGTTTTCTGCTGATATTAGGTAACCTCTGCCAAAAAATTAACCTGTAAGCTGTTTGACATCATGGAGTAATATATCAAAATGCTGCCAGCATACTGATCCCTCACTACGCTGCTGCAACAAATCAATTAGGCTACCAATTCTGTTCATTAGAATTCATTTAAATCTCAATTAAAAAGTTAATTAAAAGTAAGAGTGAGAAGGAAATCATGTCTAACATTCTTATTAAACTCAAATCACCAAATTAATTTTAAATCCAAATCAACAATCAGAAGTGGAGATATAACGAAAAAGCAAAAAGCCCGATACAGTCTGGTCTCCTGTGGGAAGAGGGAAGGAGGTTGCGCTTTAGTTCTCCCAAAGAGAATGATTTTCTGGACCATAACGCCGAACACAGCCTTGTGCCATGCAGTTCCATCCTTTTTTGTTTTAAAATATAGGATATCTGATTGCTCAGATGAATTTGTCTTTGTCAGACCGATCCTTCAGTGACCCTGCGAGTTCGAACAAACCTTGCCCCCACTCTTTTCTTAACTCACTCCAAACTTCATAGGTTGCTTTTTCCTTCACTCCTGTGTTACCAAAGACTTTCCTGAAAAAAGAAACCAGGCCACCTTCTATGGGATTTTTAATTGCCCTTGCTGCAGACAGCTCTGCTGACAACCTTTCTGTCCTGAGGGGTGCAGGTCAAGGAGGGGGCTCCCCCCAGCCCTGCTGCACTAGGGATCTCTCACCAGCTCTGGTGGGGGGGCAGAGGGACATGGGTCCAAATGCATCCCACTCTAGCCGAGATTCGATGATGACCTGTGACTTTTTTAGAGATGGTTTTTAATTAGGGTGCAGAGCTTTCCTTGGCTGGAAGCCACGTAGTTATTTCTTTTGTTTTCTTAAGGTCCAAAAATAGAGCCCCTCCAGTTGTGAACATCCTCCTGACAAGCTACAAAAGCCTCAGATTAATTTCATATGCAGTTCTTGGCACCAAGGTCTGGGTGGAGGTGGGCAGGGTCCACCCAGCCTTTCAGTCTCATTAATCATTTGGCTCTCCCTGGCTGCTTGCAGCATCTTCTGGAGGAACCCTTCTCTTTATTCATTCAGACAACCCTTTGGATTAAACAGAGCCAGCTAAATGTCAAACCAAATCTGAGTCTTGATGCAGATAATCATTTCAATAATATTTCTCCATTTGTGCCCAAACACCAAGGGAATAAAGCTTTTCTGCTGTCAGGTAGTGTAAGACTGCAGTTGGTGTAAATGCTTGACATTGAGCCAGATGGCTTAGCCGTGCCGCAAACATATGTTCAACAAGCAGGCTTGCACACATTGGAATTTTATTATTTTGAACTGGTGAGGCATGCATATTTATTTACTTGACCCCCCTTCGGTGTCACTTTGGTATTAAAACAATCGGTGTTGGAGCGTCTCTGAGCAGCGGAGCAGCCCTGGTCTATCACCTCCATGTCGGGCTCCCACCAGTGCCCAGCGCTGGCCAGATGCCCGCCACTGGGTGAAGGCTCCTAAATACCCCCCAGCATGGAAGAGTTCACCTTCCCGGACAAATGTTTGCTCTGCAATACACCAGTAATTTTCCCAGTTTCTAAAAGCCGGGATCTCTCGACAGGTGATATATTATGTTCTGTCAAGTGCATCCCAAACATCTTGCTGAGATCACCAAATTGGAAAAAAATATCAGTGCAAAAGGGGAAAAATATGAACAAGATAAAAAATTAAAGTCTTTGGATGGGAGCAGTGGCAGTCAGAGCTGAACATAAGCACTTTTTTTTCCCAGGCTGATATTAAATAACTGGACATAAATCTAAGTAATTTCACAAAACAGCACCAGAATGATCTAGGACACGATCCAGAACTCATTAAAGCTTTAGGAAGCTTCCTCCTGCCTTACACATGCTCTGGATTGGGCTCATGTTATATTTTTGGGTCCCAGTCCTGGATCTGGGCAGAGCAGTGTAGTGCTTTATGACCAGAGTGCCCTAATGCAATAACAGGCGTGTTTATTCCTCTTGTAGAAAAGCACCAGTATACAAATTATGTAGCCTCAGATGGTTGTCAAACCAGTATACAAAATCAAAACATTTTAGGACATTGCCTTTGTGTCATTACCATCTTGTAGCCTGGGTGGGCTCACCCAGCTCTTGCTGCTGCTCATTCCCATCCCCACTGGGAGCCTCACTTGCTCCTGCCAGAGGGTGGTGGGGCTTGCTTGCCCCTGTGCAGCAGTTAACATTCTTAACATGCCTCATCACAATGCTTGGGCGGGTTGGGAGGGCTCAGGGACACTTGGCAAAGGTTGAGCAAACCCTTGCTGAAGATGGTGAGTAACTTCCAGCTGATTCAAGGGGCTCTGTATCCCACCTTGATGGGGACAAGGCCCCTGGGTAGCAGTGCCTGCCTGCTGCCTCTAATGATCTGCATTTAAAAATGCTGCGTGTTATCTATATTCAAGACCATTTTTGTATCACAAATACTACACCATTGTTAAAGTAATTCTAGCCCATGTAGGAATGTGAACAATTCATCCATTGCAAAAAGCAGCAGGCACGATCAGCAAAGCCCTGCTGGCTGGGGCTGCAGAGAGATGTCCTCACACAACAGTGATCCCAAAATGCAAGAGCAGTGAATTAGCACTTGGGAATGTGTTGTGACTCTCACAGAAAGCCGCAAAACTTGCTCCAGCAGCAGGGTAAAGGGCAGGGATTGTCAGCCATACAGGCAGTGGGTGTGCTGGCATCCTCACCTCTGTGCCTGGGCAGCATGGGCTGCCCTCACCCTGCCTCCCACACCAACTGCTGCCACAGCCCCATGGGGCCTGTCCACCCCAGGGAAGCTGGTCCTTGCACACCACTGATGTGTCCACTTTGGTGATGACTCCTGCCCAAGCACCATCTTCAGCTCTAGAAAGATAGACATAACATAATTTAAACTAGTATCCTGTCTTTGCCATTGGGCATTCAGAAAGAATCGGAGAAAAAACCTCACCGTGCCTGCAATTGGAGTAGGTCAAGTGCAAGAGCAGATGTGATAACGGGTGCAGCCTGTGCTCTTTCGCAAGTGCTGCTGCTGCTGCTGCTCTCCAGCTTTCCACAGCCATCGTCATTGTTGTCTGGGGCTGGGTTTGCGCTATTTCAGCTTCAGGGGCAGAGACCGTCAATTATTTTTGTCCATAAAGTGCCATGCGCATCTGGGATGCTCTTTAAATAGTAATAATAATAATGTTGTAGCTCCTGACAAAGCCTTTGCCCATTCTACAGTCCTCAAGCATACTACAGCAAATTGCTAAGCAACACTGATTTCCCCGCTTGTTTGCAATTGTGCGGTGCATTACAGGGGCTCCTGGCCCCCTCTCACCCCAAGGGGCAGTGCTGCTGGATGCTGCTTGGTGCCTGAGGGTGGGTGTTTGCTGGAGGTGCTCACCTGAAGTATACATGGGTCCTGGCGCACTGGGATTGAGTGGCTGCTGCTTCAGGATCTGCAAAACGCCCAGTGATCCAGTAATAGTGGCCAGGGGCCCAAACACCAAACTGAGAGTTGGGTCCCGGCTTTGTGGTGTTTGCTTAAAAGCAGTGATGCTTTCAGAGCAATGGTCTCTCTGTTCCTCCTCCATGCCTTCAGGTTTCATGCCTTCCTCTTTTTCACTGCCACTGTACATCTACTTAATTTATTTATTTACTTTCAAGAAGGATGGAAAAGGATGCCATGGCTCTTGTGGTAAAACGTGAAGGCTGGCAATGCCCCCGCACCCACCATGGCATGTCAGCTTCTCCTTACCTTGGGCAGCGTGATGATGTATTGCCTGTGTCTACAGGAGCGAATGGTGCGATCCTGAATTACACTGGCTGGATTATATATTTGTTGCATATGAAATCGGATTATCCTTAATATGAGATAAAATTCTTCTCTTCCTAATTTCTTAATCTTTGGAGGGACTAAAGGGCACATACAAATAGGCACAGTAAATGAGATATGCCATGCTGCGATAGCGGAGACAGATGTGTCATGTTTAGATGCGGTTCTGATTCCAGAAGTCCTCATTTCGAGCTAATCAGTGCTGCTAAACAGTCATTTTGATTTATATCTGTTGATAAATCATTCTTCCTTAGCACTGTCTGGCTGGGATTCAGTTGGGAGGAAAGGGTGCTTCCTTGATGCTCTAAAACTGGCTCCAGCAGCTTCGGCAGGTGCCCTAAGGAATTGCCATACCTTATCTGCAAATATCATGTCCATTCAGTGGTAACAAGAAGGAGCTTGACCAGCATTTTAGTGCTACTGCTATTACCAGAGTTTGTTTTGGTTTTTTTTACCTTGCAGTCAGTGCTGTCTGGGTGCAAAGCCATAACATCTGGGGCAGACTGAAACTGCTGGCAGCTGAGCCGGGGTATGGGTGGTATGGGCATCACCAGGCAGCGGTGCTGGGCATGGGTCCTAGAGCATTGCACCCATGGGCTGACCCAACCATGGCTCCCGAGCTGCCGTGCGGGCGTGTGGCCATGGTATCTTCATTTACCTCGGAGCAACCATGCAAAAATCACAAGAAAATTTATGGAGGGAGAGATTGCTCATGAATTTTCCCATATATTTTGCTAGGGTTTTAATTACTTTCTTCCACTGAACAAACCCACCCATCCTATTTGCATAGTGCAAGCCGATGATGGTATAATTTAAAATAAAGGGCCCGAGCCACTCTGCTACATTACCAGGGATTATGTTGAATGTGTGAGAACAAAGTACTTATTCTTATCTCTGTATCTTCAAGTGAAGTTTCCAGATCTACTTAAACCTAACAGCTATTTGACCAAGAATTTGTGTTGCGTTAAAGCCTAAATATATTTATTTTCAATTTCCCTGAATTCACATCCTTTCAGTGGAAAGCTAGTGGGTGTTTGTCTTCGATATTTATACACTGTCATTACAAAGTATCTGAGCATAACTTTGGAAAAATAGCTCTGTCATGGAACTGCAATTCCATGTCTGCAATTACAAATGCAGCTTTTGAAGAGTCTCTTCAGACTCCTTGAGAAGAGAGAATCCTTGGCTGAAAAGTGCGTTTATGGAACAATAGCAGTTACAGAATCATGGAGCCAACTAGGTTGGAGAAGACCTTTAAGATCTTCAAGTCCCAGGACTGCCAAGTCAGTAAAGGGATGCTAAATTTGCTGGATGTCATGGTGCTCCGTGTGAGCTGGCTGACCAGAGCCAGAAGGAGGGTAATGGGCTCTCCTCAGACCCTATAAGGGCCCCAGCACACCACTGCTGGCTGCAGCCCATATGTGGTGTGTGCAAGCTACATGCAAATTTCATATTGAATTCTACACATGGTTCATGCTACATGTTCATACTATAGGTTCGTACTGCTGCATGGCCAGTGCTGTAGAAGAGGGAAAAGAGAGGGTTGAACTGCAGGGAGGTGCAGTGCTGGGCTGCCAGGGGAATGGAGGAGCGGCTCACCTCCTCAACAGAATCCTGCTAGAAAATACAGAGTAAATCACACCTGCCAGTGCTTTTCCTTCAGAAAAAAAAATGAAATGGAAGCGGAGTTGACTTAGGATATAGATCTCTATCCTCTCAGTCATTTTTGTGCTATTTTTTCATAAACTTGGCTGCTTCTCGTTTGCCCTCTAATAATTCTCTGAAGGCTCATTTCCCCTGTATAACTCTGTGCAAACACAAAGTGGAGAAAAGGGTATTTAGACTCATCCTTCAGGAATGCTGTTTTTGAGAAAATGCTTGTTTACCTATGTCAGTAATTTTCAAAAATATAATGTGCATTTGAAGATCAAAGATAATCATGTGTGAAAACTCCAGCATTTCGATCAGGTTGAAACTCCTGCAGCATTGCATTTCCACTGCTGCTCCATACGGGCTTGCCTTATATCCTGAAAACAATGAAGAAGCAAGTGATCTGCCAGCTCTAACAATAGGAGGATTAATACTGAACACCTCCAATGGCTGATGGCATGGGTCTTTTGTGACATTATTCTTCATGAGTGAGAAGGGATCTGATAATTCATGTTATTAGGTCTTCCCTCATGAGTAAAGATAAATGTCATCAAAGGTAGGAGCCATTATGTATTCTATACAACGCAAGTTACCTCGCTACAATTTTTCCTCAGTATTTTCTTATTTTTTTATGTATGCAGGGAGGAATGCATTTGTAAAAGCTCATAAAAATTATTTTAAAATCTATTTTTAAGACTACAAAAGAGTGAGTCATTGATGACATGCTTGGCACATATCACATTCTCTTGTCTGCTTCCCCAGTTTGCAGAAATGGACAACCTTGAGGAGAAAATCACAGCTCTGGTTCCTGAGTACCAGAAACACATCAAGTTGGGTGTAAGTGGGCAGTTGGTAGCGAGGCAGGAGGTGACACCTGCACTGCCACAGCCAGTGGCCTGCCCATGCAGAGCTGTGGACGGGTCTCACAGTCAAAAACCTACTAAGGCCAAGGAGATCTTTAAAAGCAACCCTTTGAGAAATCTTAGGAAACTCTTCCTGAAGGGCTGATTTGTGCAGTCGGATTCCAAATATAAGACAAGCCTGAGCTGGGCTCACCAGGGCCACTTTAGTGTTACTGCATCAATGCACATGAGTTTTTTTGTAAAAAATAACTTATTCCATGACATAACACTGAGGAAACTGTTGGGGCATTATGGACATTGGTAATGTTGGGGACTTACAGACCATTGTGGGGTATGGGGGCCAGCTGCTCATCTAGTCTAACTGTGAACCCATTAGCACAGCACTGCATGACACAGAACGGTATGGCACGGCACAGCACAGCATAGCATGGCACAGCATTGCACCACCTTTAGAATAGTACAGCAAAACAGCCAAAAGAACATGATGTGTTGTTTTAATAAGTAGAAGGAAAATGAGGGCACTGTGTTAGTGATTCCAAAGGCAAGATGCCCACACCATGGGGATGTGCTCGCATGGACCTTGTCTATCTTGGCTCTTCATCTGTAGAGCATTCGCTCTGCATTATTTGTCCACATTGAGGCTCAGGTCTGCTGGCACCACCAGCGTGGTGGGTGGGAGATCCAGGGCTCCCCAGAGACTGCCCAGCTGCTATTGCCAAGCTGCAGGTACGTCAGTGAAGCACTAGGGAAGGTATTTGTAGTTTGTGTGCCACACTCAAGGCAGTGGTGCAGGACATTAGGAGCAGATGTCATCCCAGTCGGAGCTCCCAGCTGTGCCACTGCTGCTGTTTTACTTTTCTGTGGCTTTCCAGCCCCTGGGAGCCTGGGGTCGCTCCCACATCCTGTTCCCTGGAAGAGCACTGCGGCTGCACTGCCATACCAGGAACCCATGTGCATTATTTCTATGGGCTTGAGGACAACCTGCAGCATCATGGAGGTGGGACGATGCCTAAATCCCTGCACTGGGGGCTGGGCCTTAGGCGATTCATCAGGTAAGGCAGGAGAGGCTCCGTGCCCACGCCTTCAGCAAACAGGAATATGCACGTACACACAAGAGCAATTACTTTGTGCGAATGTGACAAGGGAAAATTGAATGTAAAGTCTGTTGTAAACAGCCAATAAATCTTGCTTTCTGTGCTCAGTCGGGGAGGAGCCCAGGTGTTTGTAAGTCCCTGTGTAGGTAGCGGGAGCACAGCTAGGCACGTGGTGAAAGAGGACGAAGGGGGGACTGGAGATGTCTGTGCCCTGAGTGCACTCACAGGCATCGCCCTCCCCTCAGGTTGTCAGCCTTATAGCGCCTGTCACTCCTATACCCCTGTGTGGCCAGGTAGAGGAAGAAACCTTTGGAGATGCTCTTGCACCAGCCCATGGCTCTCTGCCAATATGAGCGATGAGCAGGTGGCTCTGCAGAAACCCAGCTTGTTCTCCGAAGCCCCTGCATGGAGACTGAAGGGAGACGAGGAGGATGCACATGGGGGCAGCGGTGGTACTTTAGTGCTGGTATGTGCGTGGTGGTATGTATCAGGGGTCCTGGGTTTCCCCAGGGACATACCCTGCAGCCAGGAGCAGACATGGTGTGTGTCCACTCCTCGTCTCCGGCTGCCCTGGACACAGCCCCCATAAACCATCACATGCCCATGGACCATCCTGGCTCTATTATTGCATTTGCTCCCCTGGCATTTTTCCTTAAAGCCGTAGCAGTGCAAGCAAGCACTCCATCCCATGCCAAGCTGCCTTTGTCCCTTGGGGCTATGGAGGCCACCTCTGGACCCCCTCATCACCTTCCCTGTGCCTCATGGCCCCGTCAGCTTGCTGCCTTGTGCCCTCCAACAGGCATCAGGGTTTGGAGAGAGTGATGCTCTCCCAGGAGCTGCATTTGGGGATCCCATAGGCAGGATGTCCCCCCTGCCACAGCCCAGGATGCCTGTCCTTGGGCAAGGGTGGAAGCAGTGACAGGGCAGGCTGGAATGGTATCTGATGCTGGGGAGGAAAGTTTGTAAAGAAAGTACTGAACACAGACTTCCCAGGGTATCAGAAGGAAAATTTATGCATCGCCTTTGAGTTCAACTTCTCCATTAAAGCTTTTTCCCTATAATCTAGGGAGTTCTTATCTTGGTGACTTATGATGTTATGGAGGGGCTCATGCATGGAAAATGTCAATAGAAATAGTAACTCTAGAAGGGAAGGGCCTCCTAATTAGTCCCCATTTAGATTTTATGATGGCTTTGAGATCTGCTCATCCTGACAGTGCGCACTCTGGTTACATATTGTTCTAGCCTGAGGGAACCATAGGAAAATCCAGATTTATTGTACCTATCATACCAGCATATTTCATTTGCCATTATGAGCAGCCATCTCGCAATGATGCAGGAGTATTTATTACAGATTAAATTGTAGGACCTGGATGGTTTAGTGAGGTTCTTGAGGTATCATTTATGTCATTAACTGGCTCATTATCAGATCTGCAAATCTCAATTCCTTTTTTGTGCCTTGTTTAAGAGCGGGGACCTGGGCTGGGGCTCTGGCAGGCTGTGGGTCCCAGGGTGTGCATGCATGCCTGAACATGTGTGCGGGTGTGCGCACATGTGTGTGTGTACATGTGTGTGTGTGTACATGTGTGAGTGTGTGTGCATGGTGCCAGGGCATGGAGGAAGCAAATCCTTAGGGAGGATGCTCTCTGGGAGCTGGGCTCGGGTGGCTCTGGCTCCCTGGGGACTGTCAATGATGGAGCTTAATAACCAGCTATGCATGTGCGTAAAAGCAGGGCACATACCTGCCCGCAACGAGGGAGGTATTTCACCCTGTCCTCTCTTGTATGCTTCTGCACCGATTCCTCTCCATCAAACTGCAACTTTGAAAGGAAAAGCTGAGAAAGGCGGTGGTAGGAGAGGAGGTAATTTAACTCTAATTATTTAACAAGTCTATTCCAGGCGTAAGCTTATTACCAGTGGCGAAAGAATACGTTGGATTCCACCCCCCTTCCCCCCCCCCCCCCTTTTCTCTCTCTCTTTTATGCTTTATCTCTACTTGGAGAATTATTTGAAGAGGTTTAATCCAGCCTTGATTGTTGTTGTTAATCGGAAGGGAGAATAGGTTATTCTTACATGTACTCGGCTTCTCGGCTCTCCAGAAAAGTCATGGAGAGAAAGGAGCTTTCAGACTCTGCCTCTGCTCTTCGATTTAGTGATATTATTTGAATTTATTGTTCGATTCGACTCACATGTCCTTCCTTGTTGGTATTTGCCCTATTTACTCTCCTATATTGCTTTTTCATAAAACCAGGGAATGGCATTTAAGTTGTTGTGTTCTTTGGTATTAAAAGGCACTCTGTACAAGCCCAGGAGCACATCCCGGATTGCGGGGTTCAGGGCACAGACTGCAGCAGAAGGTGCCCCAATGTTTGGCTGCTGAGATGAATTATTTCATGTGATGGCTAATATTTGCAGGGAAACTAAAGTATGTGAAGTGGGTAATAATGCATGAGAAATACAATCTCTTCCCTCCCTTCACTTTGCAAACCAAAGGCAGACTTCTGAAGGTGTTTGCATGGGTTGATTGCACCTGAGAGTTATTTTTGCAGAAGTTATAATCTGGGGGCTCTGAACTCATGGTGTTAAGAGGACAAATACAGGCAGTCGCCTCCCCAGGACTGCTTACCACAGAGGTGGTTCACTGGGGCACAGCTGATGGCTTCAGGGCTCCGCGGGTGCCTGCACAGCATCTCCACAAAGGGAGCAGCTTCAGTGCAGTGCTCCAGACAGAGAGGGGACTGCTCCTGGAAGGAGGCGGGAGTGAAGTTTGAACCCAGTAAAAGTCTGGCTCAAATGCCTCCAAACCAGATGATTGGCACCCATATATTTTCTGACTGAGACTGAAAACAAAGCAAGCTGGCACACAGACGCCTCACATTAAGCTTGTTGCTCATAGCCCTGAGCTAATAAGGTGGTGTTGGAAGGTCCCTTCCACGGACCAGGTCAGCCCTCCCAAGAGTGCCAGAACCATTCCCCTGAAAAGAAATATGCATTTGAACCTTCAAAGTCCATAATACATTCTGGAGATCTATAAAAAGAGGTTTTGGAGCTATCTGCTCCAGAGTTACAATGTGCAACTGGGTTGAAAATAGAAGGTGTGAGAATATTTAGACTGAAGTTTATCAGAATCCCATAATCATTAAAAATGTTTAAATGAGATGCTTTCCTCTGTAAGTTATAAATGGCCCTGTCCTCTTTATCTAATTTATTTTCCTTTATCAATCTAAAAAAGGGACACTTATAAACTAAAAGGAGAATTGTTGGGTATTTATCTCAAAACAGTCTTCTAACATCTGCCTTCAGTGAATAAAGAAATCTTAAATGAGAATGTAAATATAAGTGGCAAAGTGAGTGTCTTCTTTTAGAGAATATTTTCTGTTCTGAACAGCTGCAGTGCCATTAGGTGATTTAGATATTTGGTGTGCTTTAGAACTGTAACTGCATCTCCAAGGAAGGCATCTGCAAATAGAAATAGTTTGGATGTTGTTTAGCTGTTCCCTCAGTGGGTATTCCAAAATGAAAATGGATTGTAATTATTAAAGGAAAAATAAATATCCCTTCACCTGGGTTGATAGCCAGTTACCGAGAACTTAGTGCTAAACGAGTCGTCTCTCCCAGCCTGTATACTACAGGTACCCTCGAATAAATACAAATCTGCAATGCTATAAATAGGCTTCTTGAAATAAGAGTCTTATCTGAGCCAGCTTTGTAATACTGCTCTCACCAAGCTCAGCCTTTGCAGTATAATCTTAATATTGAGCTTGCTCTTTAATCTCCATTCCTTTTTTAGGGTAGTCTAGACTGCTCCGGTGGCGGTGGTGCTGACCGGGTTGCCGTAGGAACAAGGAATTCAAGTAAATATGCTCACGGAGAAGAAATGTCTACTAATTAAATGTGAATAGCATCGATAAGGTGCCAGATCTGGTAGAATGTAGACCATAATATCCTTCAATGTAATTCATTAGAAAATACATATATATAAAATATATATAGATGAGAGATTTATAAGACATATATGATACATATACCTCTGTAGGGAGGGAGACATATGTTGAAGGCAGCAGCAACATTTTTTTATAGAAGTGACACTTGATACAGTTTTGTTCTTTTTGAGGCTATAAATTCGGTGATCTTGTGCGTATATCCTTTTATTGCATTTACATGGCAGATAAAGAGATTTGGTTCACTGCTGCAAGTGCTGGAAGCCCTGATTAATCCCTCACCAACCCCTAGCTTGGTTTTCATTGCTGGGATATGATTTTTCTTGTTGCTCTATGGGAAAGGGACCCGATGCTGCAGGAGGTGAGGGACTCCCCACCCTGCCAGGAGGATGCTCACCCTGTTGCATCACCCTGGACCCCAAAGTGGGGCCATGCCAGCTCTCCTGCTGCCTCTTCTAGGGTGCTGCCTGCAGTACTGCACCCCAGCAGGTGTGATGGGAGCTGAGGGGGTGCAGGAGCATCATTCTGGTATTGTTGATGCTGTGGCTATTTTGGAAGAATAATTGCATGCCACGAGGCTGGTTTGACACCAGTCGTGGAACAGTGGTGTGCTCCATCCTGGTCTGACCCCCTGGCTATTGCCTGCGCCGGATACAGCCCCTGCGGACTTTGGTGTTGGCCCCCAGGATAGGGATGTGGCTGGGACATGGGCATGGCTTCAGGCGCAGGATGCAGCCGCCCATATACCCTGCAGGGCTCAGCCATACACAGGCCCAGCCCAGAGCTCCCACCTTTCCTTATTAATCTCCAGACTCGCTATTATTGTTCTTATTCTGTGTGACTTGATGCCTCAGTTTACCCTGGGTACAAACGGGATAATAAAACTTCTGCTCTCCCTGCTTCCTCTTTGTTTCCGGTTTAGCTGATTTCTTTCTTTTACAGGCAAGGACTATTTAATGCTGCACACATGAATCCAATCCAGCCACAGCCTGGTAGGTAATGGGCTGTTAGACATGCCTGGCAAAGCTGGCTCATCAGGGATACTGCCAAAATCCCAAATTTTCCAACTACGTAATTCTAAAAACAAATGAACTGCAAGCATTGATAAATACGCTCATGCTACAGATGGGGAAACTGAGGCATAGAAAGAAGACACAGATTTTGTTTCAAAGCCTCTAGTCCACTTCATTAGTTTACCCTTTCCAGAATACTGGGGAAGTGCCCGCATTTGATAAGCACATTAATCACATTCAAGGGGAAAAACAAGGTTCACTTTTCATGTGTATCACCCACTCGCCTGGCTCTTTCGCAGTGCACAAACATCACCCAGTGCTTCCAGTCGTCTTCACAAAGCCAAGGACTCGGGGTTGAGATGCTGAAAGCACACATAAAATGAATCAACCATCAGAACTTACAGCAACACGTAGGAACGTCATTGTTCCCTGAAAACAGTGCATGTAAAGATTTCCCGTGAAGAACAGGGGTTTTACTGCATTTCTGCCAGTTGTGCAGACGATATTCTGCTTGCTGGCAGCAGCTTCTTGGTGGAGCAGAAGGAATATGTATTCTTCACCTGCATAAACACATAGGCTCTGTGAGCACGCTCATTTCATTCTCATTTTTAACTCAAATCCAAGGACTAAATTCACCTCAGTCATGCTCATGCTTAGGTGAGATAAATCCAGTGAGGGTCCCACAGATATACAGCAGTTTGGTGAGAGCCAGATTTTACCTAATTTCCTGACTCCCCTGTGTTTGCTGGGGAAACTTAGTACTGGTTTTTTCTTTTTAACACTTGCCTTGGCTTTTACATTTAGCCGTCTCCCCAAAGGGCATGGGGTCTGAGCAGGGCTCATCCTGCTTCGCTGACCCAAGTGGGTTCTGGGTTCTCTGCTGGTGCACCTTTACCACTATGATCATCAACCAGTGTCATGGCTTGGTTCCTCCCATGCACGTGTGGTATGAACTGGAAATGCTCTTCTTCCCCTTTGTGCCTCGGCGGGGTTCTGGGGACCGGGGGGGATCCCAGGAAGCCAGAGCAGGGGATGATGATGCCAGGGCTACCCGGTACACCCAGCATCCCTGCTGTCACCCAGCTCCTACCCTGGGGACACTTCCTGCCCAACAGTTTTCCTGCTGGTTGAAGGACCCAAGGGACAAGGAGTAGCAATAGCAGGAGGCTCCCATTCTGGCTGCAAGAATTGGTGGCCTGGAGCCTTGGAGTCCTGAGGGACCGGCCAGCGACCCCCTTAAAGCTGGGGGTCAAACCATGCCCTGGGCAGGTGGAATGCCTTCACCCATGGGTTCACCCCCTTGTTCACCCACTGGCTATCTAAACCAATACAGCGCTTATCTGGGGACCAGAGCTTAATGTGTAAGTAGTCACAAGATGAGGCCATCAGCTTTCTGACCTTTCACAGCATGGTCTGCATGGCCTCCTGTCCCCCATCAGACGCAGCCTGACCTTTCAGCACCTATGGGCACACATACTAGTGGGTACAGGGACACTGCAGCAGCCTTGCCATTAGTGGTGTCTGTCAGCTTGTAGCATGGGATGCAGATGATTGCTGGCAAATCGCTACACCGGTGGAAAAGCACCTGGAAGAAAGACAAGCTGATCTTAGTGCCCCCGACCATTTACAATTTATATGTCCTTGTCAGATAGGGAGTTTGATGACTCTAATGTCATGTTTGTCCTTCACCCTGAGAAAATCTCCTTTTAAAGATCACCAGCTCATCTCTATTGACAGTAACTGTGCAGGTCATGGTATTAACATGTGTTGGATTTTCAAAAAATGCTGATCTTTTTTAACCATATAAAAAAAAGAAGAAAAATAAAGCCCTGTGACTCCCAAACCAGTTGGGACTCAGACCAAGTCTGACTCTGGAGAGGAACTGGGGCTGAGTGTGGATGAAGCAGCAGCTGGCATCATGCTGAAGCCTGGTGTACTCCTCCAGAGCAGAATTTTTTCCTCTTCTAAGAAAGGCTTTCTGAAATGAGAGTATTTTCATGCCCTGTCAGAAGACCTCTGCTCAGCCCTCATACTTTCATTTCACATGAATCCTGCATGCGCAACTCCCAGAAAGCTGCACTGCGCTGGAAGAGAAATAGGTCTATCAGACAGACTGTGCAGAACAGCAGCAAGCCTGTTTGAGTGCATTACCTTGCGTTTCCCCCGTGTTCTGAGCTAGACAGGAGCTCTGACAGCAAGGAGCACAGCCCTATCTGCCTTTAGCTCTGCCTGGCAGAGCTCCCCCTGCAAAGGTGGGGTTCGGGCTGTGATCAGGACAGGCTGGAGAGATGAGCACCCTGCGCTCGCAGCCGGCATGTTGAGGGATGCAGCCAGCCATCCCTCCAACTCCACCACGCTTGCTGCTCGTATAATTGCAGTGTGCCAAAGCTGCGCCTGTGCTGAGAGCAGGGAGCTTCCAGGTGAGCATGTGCTTGTGATTCAGAGAGCCCTGTATCCTTTCTGTCTCCTTTCTCCAAAGCAAGAAACTCACATCACCAGAAAATAGAGCTGTTAGGTCCACTGATCCGTCACCCTTGCCAATGCAGGTTTGTTCTCTCCAGAGGTTTACCGAGTGCCTTGTTCAGCAAAGTTTCTGCCATTCAAGTGATGCCGCTTTCCCCACCTCCCATGGGAGACCATGAGGGATGCTCCACGAGACAATGAATTTTGAATTTTGGCCCTCTTTTTATTGTTTTATCTCTCAGTTTCACAGTTTTATCCCTCAGTGTTCACACATCCTTGAACCGCTCTGCACTTGACCACTCTGGTGCATCTACGTCTCAAAACTGCTGCTGTCAAAGAGCCATCAAAGTCAACAGGAGTTTCAGAGTGGGAAACTGAGGAAGCTAACCCACCAGGTCTGTAGCTGCAGTGTGCGCTGTGGCCAGCAGAAGCCAGGGTGCAGGAGAACTCCCCTCCCATGTCCCAGCAGTGAGCTGAGGGCTGTGCAAGTGCTCTGAGCTCTGAGTTAGAGCCAGGGATGAGTCTTTGCTGAGCAACCTGTTGCAGTGGAGACCTGCTGGTAGCTTTCCAAACTCACTCTCTTTCCTATAGGCAGGTCCAGCAAAGGTCCACCGCAGACTGGTGGCTTTGTGCTGGGGCGAAATGTTTTCGTTTGCTTGATCTTTTACAAATTTTGTGCTCATACCTAACCATGCTCAGGCCAAATGGGACAGTGTTGAAGAGGTGACCCCACTTCTGCCCAGAGGACTTGGCCATCCTGGAGCTTTGCCTTCTGCCACCCGGCAGCCCTATGCAGCAGTGGCTGGACCCTGCATCTGGCTGATAGCCCCACTTCAGGCACCCTCACCAGGCAGCAGGTCCTCCAGGGCTTGCAAGGAGAAGGTCACTTTCTCACCCCATGCACCACAATTGCACAGGCTAATTGAGGGCACACTGCTGGCTGTGGCACCAGGGTGGGGGGGCTTGGGGAAGCACTCGGTGTGCCTGTTCCACCAGTGTGCTGCACTCAGGAGAGCAGGAGAACAGGGCTGGGTCTCTGGGCTGGTGGGATGAGTCCTTTGTGGACAAGAACTCAATAAAATACTACATTTATTTAGGGAGACTCCTTAAGACGTAGTAAAATATCTTTGCAATGTGCCCTGTATGAGTGAAAGGTGGCAGATCCCACACTGTGACTGTGTAGGGCACATGACGAGCATCGCCCTGACTCCACAGAGGTTCCTGTCCTGTGGCTCCACCTTTCAGCCAGAAGTCTCCCAGCATTGGGGTCTATCCCCTTAGAGGAATATGTTACATTTTAAGAAGGAAAAAGCAGAGGCATTATGGAACCTAAGGATTTGTCACCTTTTATGTGCTCAAACAGCCATGTTTTATAGTCTCAACTTTACTCTTTGGAGAGCTTTGGAAAAGGAAGTAAGATATAAAACATTTTCTGAAATACTATCCCAAATGTTTAAAGGAACTATGTTAATATCACTTTTGTATTACTTTCCAGTACTGCTCCAGTGATCACAAGTCACAGGACAATATTGTCACTTTGCTCATTTTGGAGAAAGCTTTGAGCCTGGAGTTGTCACGGGAGCTCACTTCAAAGCATTCATGCCCTCATGTTGTGTGCGAGAACAGCAATAGTGCTAGGTGAGTTAACCACCAACTCTGTAAAGTTAAGACATTAAAAAGATAAAATTAAGATTCATAAAAAGTCAAAAGATGCTTTACAGGAGAAAGAATAGGTGTGTTTCTAACAAGAGTGCTCCTCGTGGTTCTCCATTTGGTGCTGTGACTCCTTCCAGCTCGCAGGAGCTGCCCAGCTCTGCGGAGAGGATCATTTCATCAGACCCTGAAATTTAGGGCAAATCATGGGGCAGAGAAGCACAAATCATACCTTGGGACTGTAACCCCTCCCTGTGCTAGGGGGGGCTTCTAGAGCCATGGCATGGGCCAGCCTCTGTGACCCCAGTACCATCCTTATGACTGCAGGGCAGCCTGGAAACGCGCTCACGCTTTGCGCTCATAGCAGGGTGATAGTAGGTAAAATGAAACATGCAAGAGTACTCCCATCTTCTTTCCCAGATGCTGATAGGCCTGTGGCATGGGAAGATCAGTGGGGTGAGTGGCACAGCCCCAGGGGAGCCGGACCAGGAGCTGCGAGCACTCACACCCACCAGCTGCCTTTGCTTGCAGAGGAGCTTGGTACTTAGCTGTGCAACAGAGGAGTGAGAAGAGGATGGTGGCTTTGGAATTTATAAGTTGAACGGACAGTGGCTTAGCTCAGGTTACAAAATGCAATGAATAAACAGTGCAGGAACATACACAAGTATATGCAGTCCAACCCAACCGCATTCAGCCTTAAAATAAAGGAAAACGGAACAACTGCAAGGGCCTGACCCTGCAGCTCTACTGGCTGGGAAGGCAGAGTGCATCGCTGCATTTGTGCAACCAGAGCTGGTGGCTCAGCATCGCATCTGTGGGGGTGCAGTCTGTACCCAGGGCGCACGTGTGACTCCCATTAATTTAAGGGGAATTATATGAATTGTACAGCAAGAATTGACTATGCTCCTGAGTATTGCTGTTATGATGTTTACCATCAATATTCATGAAGTCTTCTTAAAAAAAAAAAAAAGCAGGAGCAGGGAAATTTTGCTCTAAAATAGAGAACTGCAACATCTTCTGGGGGCGCCTGTGAGAGCAGCGTTTTGTTTCCTAACATATTTCCACTCTGTATTTCTCAGAGTGGTGTCCTGAGTTATGAGGACAGTTACCGAAAATAGCAAATTGTTGTGATACCGCACATCATCATTGCTATGTTTGGCCTCTTCAGGAAATCTATTGGCCTTGATTAATAATTTGCTTTGGAGTTTTCCAGCCTAGACAACATCCATGTATAAGCAAACACGTAACTTTAGAATAAAGACTCTTACAAGAGCCTGTTTCTCCTTTGTGTAGTGCTTTATTTGGGTGGATGCACAAACACGGCTTGAATCAAGCACCAAAAGAAAAAATTCTATGTTTTTTTCTCCCTGTTATTGCTGTACAAGTATGTTGCCTCGTATACGTGTCACAGCATCGCTTATGCAGACAGCTGTAAATGCTTTCTGCACTGGTAGGGAAGCAAGGGGCAGTAGGGCTGCGGGTGGGGCTGCCCTACTGTACATGGGCCCACACTGGCCATGACCTGTGCCGGGGCTGTGCCGGCGGCAGGTGGACACTGCTCTGCCCTCTGATTGAAGCCAGCAGAGGGGAAAAAAGGCAGCAGTGGGCCTGCGCCTTCTGTTGCTGCCTCCAACTGCAGCCCCGCAGCAGCCTGCCAACAGGGCACTGCTCTGCCAGTTGTAAATTTTAATTGGCCATCTGGGGAAAGCACAAACCACTGACTAGAGATTAATCAGTAAATTAACCCAGGCATAATACACATTTCCCAGAGGAGCCCAGGCTGCTCGAGGCTGGGGCGGAGCAGCCGGGGATGCGGGAGGACTTGTGCAGGGATGCTGTTATTGCTTACCGCCGTGCCGCCGAACATCTTCCCTGTGTCCCGAAATTCCCTTCAGCGTGACCTTGGCTGTGCCCCTGATTTGTATGGCAGTTGCAGAGAGGTTTCCCTGTAAGTGCTCAACACAGATGGCACAGGTACCGCTGTCACCGGAGGAAGAGTTGATGAATCAGTGAATGTGACAACTTCCCTCTGGTGAGCTGTTCACTTGGCTGTGGAGGCGCCTCTGGGAAGAAAATGCTCGTGTACCTGAGGCTGTGCCCAATGGGGATTGTAGGGGGGTCGGGTTTGTGCAGCCAGTACTCAGCCTGTAAATGGGGTTGGGGATAAACAAGCACCACCACCACCGTGGAGGGCAAGCTTTCCATCTCTTTGTCGTTATTCTCCTTCTGAAGAAAGGTTTCAGGCATCCCTCTCAAAGCAGGAAATTCACATCTGTCTTGAGCATCCTGGCCTGAGTGCCCCTCCGGCTGCAGAACCATGATGCGGGCAGGCCACGCGCAGCAGAACCTCAAGCTGTCTCACTTTGCCCAGGGAAGGGGCAAAAACTGCTTTCCCCCCTGATGGTCATCTCCCACACTCGTGGCATGGGTAGTGGGAGCAGCAGTGGGGAGCTGGAGTGTAAACACTGACTAGGAGCAGCATTGCTGCCAGTCCAGGCTGCAGAAGCCTGCTGGGTTTGGATTCAGACATGTCACAAGGACCTTTCCATCCACAGCAGCATGTCAGCAAACACACCGTGGTGATGCCGGATACCAAAGTCTGGCTTGTCCCAGTGCTGTGGATAGCACTGCAACATCCCTTATGCCTGGTGGTCCTTAACCTTGCAATGGCCTGTGTGTAATGGACCAGGATCTGTCCCCGCTCCCTGGCTGTCTGCAGGCAGCCCCGCCAGGGCTGGGGGGATAGAAGGCGAGAAGGGACATGACCCATGTGGCTATGATGCAGCAGGCGTTCCACCAAGGGAGAGGACCAGCCCTCCACACACCCCTCCATTGAGAGCACCACTTTAGCAAAGGTTTGTGTTTATCAGCTGAATTATCACATGCATTTTACTTGCAAGGAAAATGAGAGGAATCCCACTTGCAGTGTGATGGTTTGGGGCAGAGATAGTAATCCCCTCGTATCACAAATGCTGTGTGCAGCATTAGACCGGGAGGAGACTCTTCCCATGACACCCAGTGGTATTGCATAGGTTTATAACAGCTTTCCTGTCCCTTTCCTAAACATGCACGATAAAAACTGTTTCTGTTGGATTGTTTAAATTCAGGTGGGTAACTGGGGGAGAAATCCTCACCTACTTTCCATTTGCACAATTTCTAGCACAGTCCTGCCGGATGTTTGTGACTCCTGAGTGCTGCAGCTGAGCAGGGGAAAAGAAAAAGAAAGAAGGGAAGAAGGAAAGCAAAAGAGCCAGAGACAACAGGGAAAATCAAACCCATCAAAATCCAGCCGCATAACAGGTAGTTGGTATGTGGCTCATTTCCTCATGGCTAGTGCAGCTCACTCCGGTGCAAAGGCAGCGTTGAAGTGCAGCGAGCTCAGTGTGGGGAGCTGCAGCAGGCGCAGGCTTGTGCCCTTGCAGTGGGTTTGCTACTCCACTTGATGTGCTTGCCAGCTCCCCCATTCCAAATTCCCTGGCCAAATACTGCAATGGCTCCTACAGCCTTCTGGGTCTGGGGAAACACTGGTACCCTGCTGTGCTGAGAAACATGGCATCAGGGACTCTGCCTGGACATGGACTGTGCCAGAATGTCTGCCTGATAAGCGCCCAGCTGCCGCAGAAGACGAAGCATGTTCCTTCCACTCTGTTATCAAAAATCTCCCTCAGTGACAGAGTCCCCTGCCAGACACACACTGCAACCTTCCCAAGCCTGATCCTTAATTAGCATTCTCCTAGTTAGTAATGAGAGTAAGTTTATCCTAATAGATGTCCTGATTGATTGAATAAATGCAGCTCATGCTATCAGGTGAATTGCATCACACACTTTGATTCTTATTTACCCCCAGACAGAAATCTGAGCAAATTCTTTGCTCAGTTTGTAAAGTGCTTTGGGATATTTGCAGAAAACAGCCCTCTGCCCATAGCTTACTATCATCAGAGTGAGTACATCTTTCCTACCATACTTGCTGGTTTGGGGTGAAGGTTTGTAGTACGGTTCAGTTTATTAGCTCTTAGGATTTACTCTGCTAGCTTCTGCTACCATAAAGAATGAACCCTACTCTTCTGAATTTAAACAATTCTCCTAATGAGTTATTCCTTAGCTGTGAATATATGGATGCACTGTTGTATCACGTCTGTGATTTTGCATTTTCCCCACTGTCTCTTCTGTCTGACATGATAATAAGCTATGTGTTAAGCCAGAAAAAAGCAATTTTCTCCTGAGGTTAATTTCTTTGGATTGCCCACCTGAAGTGGGGAGTTGCATATAAATTCTGCTTTGTACTGAAGTGGAGAAGATTGAGGTAGATTTTTGGCAAAGATGATACAGTGCAAATCCTTATTGACATACTGGGTATTTTGTTCTGTCTTCCTAACAATTGCCTTTGGAAGAAAATTATATTAAAGCTGGTCTTTGGCTTCCTTGGTGCCAGAGCCTGTGTGCCCAGTGTGCCTATTCCAGCAGGGAGGAAATCCTCTGTCTCTGCGGAAGATCTGAGCTGTGTTGGTCATCTACCACCGCTCTGGAGAGGTCCATGCAACTGGGGTGAACTATAGTGTGAGATGCACCCAGTGAAGTGGGGCATCACTGCCAAGCTTTGCACAGAGTGGCAGTACAGTGCTGGAGAACACACAAACACTCCGGACAGAAGCAGTCACTCGTTTGTCCATAAAAAACATAGCATCATCTCCTTCTAAGACAAGCCTTCAGAGATACCGTCCTCTTCTGCTGACCGTGCTGTTGTGGTGTGGTCCCACATCACGCGATAAGGAGATGTGCCTTTTCCCACAGCACCCATCTCCCATCTGCTAGGATAGGGCTGGGGCCAAGCAAGCAGCCCTGCTGCCATCCCCACTATCCTCACTCCTGCAGTGCTCACTGTCCTCATGTGGTACATCATATCAGGTTACTAAGCCTTGCAGAAAGATTGAGGGGTGGCACTGGAGAGTGGGGTTACCTCTCTGGTTCCAACTTTAAAATGAATATGGATAAAAAATGCCAGATTAGCAGGTATTTAATGCTACCACTTACAAAAACTTAGCTAGGGCACAGTGTGCAAGAATAAACTAATTTCAAAGATCACAGATTGTGTCCAACGCTTCAGGTGGCTGCTCTTGCTATTGAACTGCAGCTGCTATCACATGAGCTTAAGCACATGCTTTAAGTGCTGCAAAATCACGGCCCAGTTGTCAGCAGGAGGCTTCAACAGAAACACATGCGGTAAAACTATGTCCCATCAGGAGCATGTTTCACCATGGCAATGTTACCGTGACCTGAAGATGAGCATCCCACCAGTACAAGGATCCTACTGCCCCGGTAGTGGGGGCTGCTCCCAGGAGCAGCGGGGAGTTACACCATGTCACTCATTTGGGAAGAGTGAGATCTAGGGGAGCCTTCAACCTGTTGTGATGGCACTGAAGGTACTGCAGTGCTTTGAGTGGGTGTTCAAGGCTCTCTGGCACGGGGAGGTGTAAGGAGAAGGCACAAGCCTGGGGTGCAGATGGGAATTTCAAGAAGTGTATCCTCCACTGAAGTCAGGCAAGAAGATTTCTAGTTCATCCCATTGAAAGAAATACATTAAAATTAATTTATTCAGCTAGGTAAGGGATAGAGGGTTGGAGAAGGAAAAGGAATCACACAGCAAGAAAACAAAATATTCAGCTGGGGAAGGCACTGTACTTTGGTCATGTGAAGAAACATTTCACAAGAGCAGGGACCTGTCAAATGCCAGAGAGAAGCTGGCTTGCTTTCAGACAAAACAAACAGAGGAAAAACCTGCCATCTCCACTACCATGATGGAAATACCAATTCGAGGGTCCCATGCTCTGAGCCTCCTTGCTTACTGTGGCACCATACCATTCAGGTAGCTGGGGAACGGAGCAACTGAGCCTAAGGTCTAGAAACATTCCATCCGTTATTTCCCGGAGCAGCACACCAAGCTGCCCAGCCTCAGCTGTACTCAGTGTTTCATACAGAGAAAAAAACTGTGGGGTTTTTTTCTGTGTTGCGATTAATATGTAAAACTCCTAATTAATGATGGGTCTCATAGCAGAATGCATAAGTAATTCTTTTGTATTTGATAACAGGGTGCATTTGAGGGGCTCTACACCTAATTATTACACACCAATTTCCGTAAAGGGTGGACAGCTCTGCTTTTTTGACAGTATCTGATAGAAGCACTTAACTACATGCAAAAAACTTGGAAGGGACAAGGGAAATGATTCAGACTGGTGATAATTCTTTACCCTTACCAAGAAAATAGAAATGGTAGTGACCAAGAAACGTATTGCACTCCAATGTGTCCATTTGGTGAGGCTGGGAAAGAGCCGGTCCTTCTTTCAGTAGCACCCATGTATACAGGCAGAGTGTTTTGATGGAAGAACATCAATGCTTTAATAACTATGATTATTAAAGTCTGATGAGAGAAGGAGACCTATAAGAGCATCTCCGTGCTCCCTGAGCCCGAGAGCTGCACCATCTACTTAAATTGCAAAACCATCCAAGTTCAGTGCCCAGTTCGATTGCACAAATTCAGTGCCCAATGCAACCGAAAAAAGGAAGAAAAAGAAGGCAGGAATGAGATCATGTGTAGTGCAGATAGGCTGTGATCCTCCTGGACCTCCTGGGTGAGAGTCTCAGGGTGCAATTGGTGGTCCTTGTAGATGCTGGAAGAGATTAGGTTTTTCAGGAGGGGGTTTGGAGAGAAAAAGTTTGTGTATTGGGGAGGGCCAGGCAGACTGGTGTATTCCTACTGGAAGAGACTGTGAAGAACATATGCTTTCATTTAATGCAAGACACTTCGTAGATTATAATTGGGTAGCTAATTGGGAAAGGATGTTAATTGTTTATGAGAGGGAGGGATTAAGTAATTATTCAAAGCTGTTTTAAAAGACTTATAAATACTCCTTGACAAAGGCCTGGGAGCAACCAAAACGTTGGCTCAGTCATGTCCTCACCTCTCCAGAATTAGCGTTTATGCCTGTATGATAAATCAGTAATAAGGTGCAGTGCACTGCGGAGTGCTCATGAGTGCTGTGGGGTGGGATGACAAGGGGATGCCACACACTATGGTACCTGTGCCCAGACCGGCATTCTCATCCACTTCTCCCAGCTGTTGGGAACATGGTAGAAAAGCCTGGACATGGAAATTTGCATGGGGATGTACAAAAGCATGCATGTGCATACACAAAATTATGCACAAAGTCTTCTAAAAAGCAGTTCAAAACAGGGTTTAACCCAAAAGGCACTGCCAGCGCACCTTCGGCGGCATGTGTGCCCTCTGGAAATGCATGCATGAGCACACCAGCACCAGTTTTTCTACAATTATATTGGTTTCTTTAAAGACTGAACATTGATATCAATTATTTAAAATTCTGGACTGTCAAAATATATGTGAATAAACAAATCTGAGCGGGCAAACAACACTCACGTATACCAAATATTTCTTCTCTTCAGCATGCCTCTCCAGAAAAGCCTGAACGTGTATCTAAAATAATTAGATTTTGTTCAGTAATCAAACTCAATCAGATGGATTCTCTGTGAACTACTTTTATACCCACAATGAGGAATGTGTGTTGTTCTCTGTGCATTTGCATATTTTTCCATAAACCTAAAACCAATCAATTTTGAAGAGTTATGATAATATAAAGAATCTGAGGCAATTACATGTCTTTTAAACAGGGATTCAAAATGCATTCCACTGACAGTATTCATGTAGTAAAACAGTCAAAACTTCTTTAACCCTTTTAGTGACATCTCCATCAGGGCACAGTGACTGATGGCTGGGATGTCACTGGTGGCAGGAGCGGATGGCTGGAGGTGCAGGTGGAGGCTGTTAATTGCCCCTGGTCATTAACACCCCTGACGTGGCCCGTGGTAGGTGCTACCCTGGCCCTGACCTAGCTCAAATGTGGAGCTCGCATCACACAGCATGGAGCAGCACTGCTGGGGAACCCATCCCTCGGGCCAGTAGGTAAATTAACAGTGCCATATTTTCCTTAGTGATTATGCCAAATATCACATCAGCCACCAGGCTTGAATGCAGACTTCTTGGGGATTTCATTTTCATAAACAGGGAGGAATTATGCAAAATGCTATAGGTAAGGTTTAGAAATGTGGGGGTTTTTTTAAACATCCATTTGGTGGAAATGACTTTTTAACGATTTTTCTCTGTGGTTATGCCTGGCCACAGCAGCCTTTTCCATGTTTATTAAGTGGTCCAGACTTTGCCTTTCACATTGTTAACGCTTTGATCCAGAGAAGGCAGAGCATCTCTGGGAGCCTGAGTGCGGGGTTTCCAATGAGCATCCTAAGCTCCACATCCCTGTCTAACAAGCTTCACTTCAGAGTGGAGCTGGCCTCCAAACCTTGGCTAAGTATGCATAAAAAGGGATTTATTTTTGGTGTACTTGTGGCCCTCATTTACTTTAAGGAACCAGGAACACATGCCATTCTGCAGAGCCCATGCCCAAAGGACGGGGCAGCTCCAGAGCATTTTGCCATGCCTAAAATATTACATTTTTTAAAGTAACTCCCCTTTATAAAAGTCATAAGAAACTGAAATATTTTATCAGTGGAACTCTTTCATGAGAATGCAATGCTCCATGGAACCAAATCACCTGTGCCATTGCAGAGACATTTCACAACTCTTCATTTTGGGGTTTGTTTTCAACAAGAAGGTATTGCATTGTGTTTGGAGAACTTCTCACCAAAAAAAGAATTCTGAAAGCAACTAAAAGAGTTTAGTTTTAACAAGATGTGCAGGATTTGGGGCTGATGGCAGGACAAAATAAGCACACTGAATAGTGCACTGAAAAGACCGACCCACTGCCAGTCACTGAGGTGAAAGGATGGAGAACTGAGACCCATCCCACAGTAGTGAAGCCAAGAAGTCCTAAAATGGTTTCAAACATAACCCAAAGGCTACTGAAACCAACAGCACTTGGGAAAACCTCCAATGAGTACATTTTGGACTGCTTTAACTTCTAAGTTCCATCTTCCCATTAGTTCTTAAGACAAAACTGATCCCTTTCTCTTTCTCAGCAGGGTCCAGTTCTTCATTCTTGTATTTTGGTCTCATTTTAATACATTTCAGCAGTCTCTGTAGACAGCCTGCGGCAAAGTCTATCGCTGGGACATGCCATGGCTTTGGCTTAAACAAACTTTGAGGTTGCTCTGAGTTTTTTAGTGAAAATAGGAAAAGTATTCTTATGTATTTCTTGCATGGTGACAGATGGCACCTGAATTCAATGTTGATCCACACAGCATTTTTCTTTATTAACTAGCAAACCCCCTTTGACTTCAGAGTGCTCCTAATATTATAAGTTTAAAATAAGGAGCATGCTTTTTACTGGTTACAGGCTGCAATGCAACTTTTACAAACAGGCTGTGTTTTTAAAAGTATTTTCATTTAATGACCCAACCAGTGTTCCTTCAAAGTGGTGGATTGGGTTGGTGTCCATTCATAACTTTGGTGTTATGTTCCTTTTTACAGTTTTTGAGGGGTTTGGCAGATGGTTGTGAAGGATGAATTTATACTGCGTGAGTCTTTGTAGTTTTTAGTTTATACCACAGACAACACTTCTGAGATTTTTTTAAATGTACAAAGAAATTGTATCGTGAAAAGGAAGAGCTTATGGGTTATTATTTGGAGGGGAAAACAAACAACAAACAAAATCAAAACTTCATAGGGATTTTTAAAAACCTGCTCAAATTTCATATTTTTCCCTATTAGTGACAGTTGTGCCAGCAGTGGACAGAGCAGCTCTCTGGGGTACATAGAAGACCCAAACCACCGACTCTTGCTGGGCCAGAGGAAGAGAGTGTGTTTCTGCCTGTGCTTTTCCACGCTCTATGCCTTTGCAATAGCAAACTCTTTATTAATTGTAAAGCATTAAAGAAGTATTTCAGTGCATAAATAAACAAGCTCAGAGGATGCTGTGTTGGTTGTTTACATAGAGAAGACACTGAGTTCATCCTTTCTGAAGAGGGACATTCCTCCCAGGGACAGCGCCACCAGCCTTTGCCATCAAAGAACAGGAAGAAATGCAAAAAGCCCTGCGATGAGGAGTTACTCTGTGTTGTTAACTCACTCTAAGGTTAACACCAACATTTATAAAGAAACTACATCCACCTTAGTGGCAAGAATTAAAATACGGCTGCCAATTCCCCATCTGTATCTGTGTACATGACATGCCTCAGCTGAAAGACCTACACATATACGAGGAACAGGCTCTTTCATGAAAAAACAGGTGGAAAAAGAAGATATCTACAGTGTGCCTGGCAGGGAGGAATGCAAGTTTGCTCAGAACATATTGGAGACCCAGATTTGGAGGAGGTCATGCTTGTGAAAATATTACCACTGTGATATTGCCAAGGTCATGTCTGAAGGCAGGTTTGGACTGTGCAGGAGCCAGCCAAATTCAGCATGTTAAACATGTGCAAGAGAGCACACCTGGAGCATTACTCTTTTCCCCTTGCCTTCTCTCCATTTTCACCCTGGAGTTAAATGCTGTCAATGTGCATCTGCAATCCAGAAAGCCAACCGTATCCTGGGCTGCATCACCATCAGTGTGACCAGAAGGTCACAGGAGTGCTCTCTCCCCCTCTACTCTGCTCTGGTGAGACCCCCCCCCCCCCGTAGTGCTGTGTCCAGCTCTGGGGCCCCAACATAAGAAGGACATGGACCTGTTGGAACTAGTCCAGAGGAGGCCACAGAGATGCTCTGAGGGCTGGAGCACCTCTCCTATGGAGACAGGCTGAGAGAAGTGGGCTTGTTCAGTCTGGAGAATAGAAGGCTCCAGGGGAACCTTAGAGCAGCTTCCAGTGCCTGAAGGGCTACAACAAAGCTGGAGAGGGGCTTTTTGCAAGGACAGGAAGAGACAGGACAAGGGGGAATGGGTTTAAACTGATAGAGGGTAGATTTAGATAAGATATTAGTAAGAAGTTCTTTACTGTGAGGGGGGTGTGACACTGGCACAGGTTGCCCAGAGGAACTATTAAACAAATGCTATTTCATTAAAGTTTAATTTTGGCCTTAGCTTTTGGTCTGCATGTTGGTGGATCCAGTACTACAGGAGAGAGAGATATGGCTCACTCCCACCTTCTCTGTGAACTTCAAAGGGAGCAGAAGAGGAGGGATACATCATTTGCAAGGTTGGTATCTGGAGAACATAGGAAAATACAGGGCTGAAGACAGGAGGAGAAAACACACCAGTAAATGTGTTTTCCAAATCATGTCACTGGGGATAAAGATTGCACTGGCAAAAACTTTGTAAACAACCCAGAAAACAACATCCCAGTGATACCGCCTTTCTGGGCTGCAGTGATGCACTGATCCAGAACACAGGAAGAACAGGAATTAGCTGTATTTTATCAGCACTGATTCTTTCAGGTGTAACCTGTGCTCCTATCTGGGTGGGAAGGGAAGGGCAACCGCCACAAATGCTTGTGAGACCCAGGGACGTGGCAACGTTCACTACACACCCTCAATTCATGTAAATTCATATTTATTCGCCTTGTCGTTCTTCTGAAAGGCAGAGAAATCCATTCTGCATTTCTGTCATTTGTTTTCCTACCAGAGTATCTTTCGCAAACATTTCCAGTGTCCTCTCCCTTTGCAAATGAGTAATGGGGGAAAGTAACTTTGGAAATGACATTGCAATGTAATCATCCATATTGTGTATTGTGGTTAAAATTGATTAAAATAATATTGAAACTCCCCCAAGGGATTATGCAATTATAAGTCAAGTCCCAAATGGAAAAGGTTTTTGAGAACTTGGCAGATGTCTTAATGAAAATGAAGCATTATAGTAATATATTAGCGCTATTTGTATATTATTGACAGCAAGATCACTAAACTGTATAAATTACTGTCCAGAAGAATGGCTGAATTGTTTTCCTTTCAGGAAATTTTTAATCAAATATAATTTCAGAAAAATAATTGCTTAATTTTGGCCTTAGCTTTTGATCTGCACATTGATGGATCAATTATTAAACTGAGTTTTAGCCACTCGTTTGCTTTGAAAGTTGACAGTTTAAATATTTGATTTTGCACCCATTTTGTTTTATTACAAAATAAATTCTGGCTAATGCCATAGACTATTACTTGCAGCCTTGCAATAAAAGCTAGTAGAAGGCTCACAACTTTTGTTTGTTTGCCATAACAAAGCCACTTTCCTGGAACAGTCTTTCCAGAAGGCTATCGTGGAGCAAGAAGTGGGGATGCTGAGGAGGGCAGGTTGGCTCCCCTTAGGAAGGCAGGTAGTTTCCTTCCACTTGGGGAGTTTTGAACCCTTTAAAGCCTGCCTCATTAGGCATTGGCTTAAAAGGGTTTGGGAATTGTTGGTTGTTTTTCTTTTGCCCTGCACAAAGGGCCCTGCATAAATAGCAGTAAATACAGTAAATTTGTGTCAGTAGATTTATTCCTATACAGGAATTTCTGTTTCAGTGGTTAAGAAATAAACTGCTGGCCTGCAACCACACAATATTTTAATCTTTAATTTTAAAAATATGCTGTATTTTAATATCTTTTTTTAAACAGATACCAGTTTTTATGAAGCACTACATGAGTTGCTGATGGATAAATCACCCAAGCATGGTTAAAGAGACCCTAATCTCCAGATGGTACCAGATCCATTTAATTGTATCCTCTGACCTCATCTCACCTGAGCCTGCATTAAAATCATAATACAGTTCAAGTGTAAAAATGATATAGTGTTTATTCGTCCTGTTTATAGGGGGGCAAACACTCAGTTAAATTCATATGTCGAAAATTAGTGTAGTCATTTGAAAAGGTTGAGTTAGATCAAACTGACTTTCATCATTTTATTTGCCCTTTTTTATTTAAATGGCTCTATTGCTATAGTTCGACATCTTTAAATGATGGAGGATGCTGAGAAAGAGGGGAAGCGGGTTTCTGGGCAAGTTGAAGGCAGATTCCTGCATCAGCCATGGGGCCACATCCAGCCCCAGGGAAGGGGGATGGAGCACTTGGTCTCATTTTTAATTTGCACCATGCAGAACAAGAGAAGTCCGTGTGCATTGCAAATCCACTGCAAACGTGTTAATATTTTGGAGTGCCTAAATCTTCCCTCTGTGGTCTCATTTTCACTACTCTAGCACATGGGCACACCCCTTCCCACCTGCATGCCCCACAGAAGAAGTGCTTTGTCCTCCTGATATCTATTTCTTGGGGTGATCACTGACCACAGCCTCAGCTGCTCACCTCCCACCCTTGCTGGTATCCCCTAAACCAGGTATTTTTGAGGCAGGTGGTCAAGCTTTGAGGACTTCTGATCGTGGGAGTAATTAACTATCCATGTTCACCCTGTAGTTACAGACACAAATGAGATTACATGTGAAATGTGTATTGACTTGTGCATTGACCTGGCAGCTTCTCTTGGTCACACAAGAGCAAAAAATACTTCTCTGTGGTAGTGCTCTGCAATGGGGACAAGCCCAAGCCTGAGCCCAAGGGGGAGCAGAGGAGAAGCAGGAGAGGAATACAGACAAATAACCTAAATTATTACGAATGTATTGGCAGAGCCAGGTTAGCAGTTTTACTGTGGATATACTAGATTATGGAGAGAATTGAATAATTTATCCAGCAATTTTCACATAAGCAATATTATTAAAAATGAAGACATGAAAAAAGAGGTTAGTTATAGTGGAGAATATATATAGGCCATGAATAAATGTATTAGGCAGTAAGAGTAGTGAATGTTTTAGTAGGTTTAGACTAGATTAAAAAAACCTGTATTTGATTTCAACTAAGTCCTAAAATATCTGCTGAGAAAAAAAAACAGCTTACGATTGGCTAAGCCAGAATAGCTATGTATGTGTAAGCCAGAGGCATTGCTTGAAGTGGGATGGGTGCTCTTTGTCACCATACTCACACTGCCATGCGCACCGTGCCGGGAGTGTGCCCCATGGCCCAGCAGCACCGGCAGTGGTGTAGGGATAAGAGGGCCCCATCCAGGTGTCTGCATAAGCCCCACGCCACCCTGCATGCATGCTGGGGCCATACGCTAGCTTCCCAGGATCCTGGTAGCTGTCATGCTGAGCATGCAGGATGGGCTGGGATCAGGGACAAGCCTGCAGGTTTTAGTGGTGGCCGATGCCTCTTGGATTCAAACTTTGGGAATGCTGGGTGCATTGTGCACACTGGGATGCACTCATCCCAGCAACTCCACTTTGCGACAAGAGCTCCTGTTAGTCCATACAGAATATCCCTGTCTCTCCAACTGTGCACCCCAGTAGAGCTGACTGGGCAGAGGTGAGGGCAGCACTGGTGCAAGAGTCCTGCCTGCCAGCATGGATGGCAGCAGTGGCTGAGACCCTCAGTGCGGTGGGGACCAGAGGTACAGCCGTGATGGTGGAGCCCTCCACTGCCAGCCTTGAGCGGCAGTAGGGAGGGGATTTGGCCCAGTGCAGAGGTTATCTAAATGGCAGGAGAGGTCCACAGCGCAGACACAGGAGTGTTTATTTTTGTTTCCTATTGAGTTCCTTTTTATCTCTTGTCCTTATGGTTATCTTTTCTCCCCCCTCGTGTGCTTTGGCAGGGAAGCCGAATACTGATGAGGCATAAGCTGGTAAAGTCCCAAGCATTTCCAGGCAGTAGGTTTGGGAATGAGAGGTTAGTCTGACTAATTAGCCTGGAGGATTTTTGCTCCCCGGGCATGCAGGTCGGGGTATTACAATAACAGTCTCTCTGCAGACGGCAGCTTTTGTGCCGCGGGCATGGGTGGCTGCAAGCAGCACTGGCTCCAGTTCGGCACCCCACAGCCATGACCGCGGGCCCAGGGCCAGGATATGTCCCGCAAGCTGGGGTGCCTGCCCCCTCTAGAAACTGTAAATAATGACCACAGCAAGGCTTTGGAAGCCCCGTTATGTACATGCCTAAGGCATGGAGAGAGAGAAAAACACCACAGGCATTTTTATGGTCCAATTCTTAGAATAATTTGCTTTAAGACGAAAGAGAGTAGATGTATGTCTGGGGGAGCTGGCTTGTAAGTGGTGGTGTTCAGCTCCCACATAGTGCTGAACAGGGACTATTTCTGGGAACTGAGAACCATGGCAGGACGTTTTAGCTCATGGCTCTGCCAGGGCGGATGGGACAGGCACTGTGGCAATGCTGGGGAGGAGCGAGACCATGGACAGGGTGCCAGCAGGACAGGAGGGGAAACCTGAGGAAGCGAACAGCACCAAAACCATCTGCACTGTGCTATATAGGGGTGTGTGTATATATATATATAAATACAAAACCTCTATTTCCCTTTTATTTTATTTTGATTGTAGAGGAACCAGCCTCGAAGCTCTTTCAATTAGTTGTGATTTACTAACAGAATGGTCATGGAAAAGCTGAAAATCTGATTTTGAAAGCTCTTTCTGTTTGCAGCCCCTTGCTTGCTGTGGTTTGGTTGTATTTGTCTTTTAAATAGTTTACACTACATATCCTTATGTTCCTAAAATATGGCCATTATAAAAATTCTGAAGGCTAGCATCTTTCAGGGGAGCCCTGCATGCATTTATGTGTTATTCCGAGGTACTGAACTGAGCCTGACAGGTTTTGACATTGCTGAGTGAAGGAATGGGTTTGGTTTTGTTAGCTGCAGAGCCTTAACCCTGGCTCCAACCCTCCCAGCCCTGGTGGTCTCTGAGGTTCTCCACCTGCAGGGCAGTTGAGATAACGTGTAACTGAGGGACCTCACCAGACTTTGTCAGTGGATCCTTCCCTCATGACAGTGGAGCAACCGTCACCCAGAGGGAAGATCTCCTCTTCTTCCACAGCCACATGCTCACAAGACCACCAGGAAAAAGTGAGATGTGCGGCAGCTGGGCTCCATTTCCCTGGGTATGATGCATTTGGTGACCAACAGCCCAGCCAGCACTATGGCCCCTCAGCAACAGCTGAACAGCCCCAAGGGAGATGCTTGACATCTCCCAGTGATTTATGAACTTCTGACCCTCCATCCTCAGGAACAGAAATACCTGCTGTTCGCTGGGCCCAGCGGCTCAGTGAGTCCAGGTCTGAGGAGAGTTTCAATCTTACTTCCTTTTGGCTGGGACAGCAGCTCACAGATGAAAGCCTCCTCGTCAAATGCTATGGTAGAGGAGCTGTGCTGTTCCGCTGCCTCCCACCACCTCCCAGCCAGACTCAGGGTCAATACAGACAAATGCCAGTGTCCCACTCTTTTGAACAAGAAAATGCTATTTGTAGACATTGTAGTTTTCCTTTTCCTCTGCTGTTCATGTCAAATTAAGAGACGTCATGCCACTGTGATTATCCTAGTCTTCATTCCAAGCAAAAGACAGAAGTGTTTGGACGAGCTGGAGAGCACACTGGGGGCACAAAAGACCAAAACCTGCTTCCCACTGAGACAGAGAGTCTACTGACAGCTCCACCACTGGTGGTAGCCCTGATTCCTGCCAGCAAGCTGGCCAGTACCAGTTGTTATATACGGGTCCTGTCCCAGCTCCATACCATCCCGCTGGGGTTCCATTACCCTGTTTGGCACAGGAGAAAAGGGCACAGAAGAGAAGACCTGGGTTTCCCACAGGAGGACTGGTGCATTACCCTGACACAGGGCTGAGGTTTTGGCTTTCAGTCACAGGCAAAGAGCAGGCTCATTTTTTAAATACTGAAATTTAGGATAGAGAAATAAAACCAGTGAGTGGTTACTGGTGACAAAAGCTCACACAGTAGCAGCATGTGCCCCTTACCATTCACAAAACATATGCTAATTGGAGGTAAATATCATCTATCCTTGATGAGCCTTGCAAAGTCGGATCTGGCTTATAAATAGGAAAAAGTGTTCCGGATGCTATAAGTGGTTTGCAGAGCGTGTGAGAATCACCATGGACACTGGGAATGTCTAAATAGAGGGTGCTGGGGGAGATATGGCAAATGCTGTGACTCTCCCAGCCCTCAGGCAGAGGGCATCCTGAGGCTTTGGCCAAGCCCTGGCGCGGGCATCACCCAAGGGTGACTGGGATCCCACCATCACGACAGACTCCAGTGGCTGCCACCATCCTCCAAAACCCTAACAATCCTTGCTGTATGGAGCTGCGTTGGCTGAAAGGATTCGGATTAGCTGAAAAGTGCTCTAAATTGCCTGTATCCTACTGCGGGGGTTGTACCACCCTGGACCGCTGCTCCAGCACCTCAGATAGGATGACTTTTTGGTCGAATGGTGCTCTTGTTTGGGGCTGCTTCTTCACATCTGGTCGCCAAAGAGTCACTCTGTCACCCTGCAGCCTGCTAATGAGATCCCCCATTTAATTAATACCATAAGAATTTTAATTCTGACTGAATCAATTTAACGTGATGTGATTTTGTCAGCTCTATTCCCCAAGTAAAAAGTGAGCCTGATGCTTATTACATACATCATTTCACGGGCTCTGCATTCCCTGCTGACTTAAACAAATTCTAATTAAGACTAATTAAAGCATCATTTATGAAAGCGCTTGTGATAGCTATGCAAACATTCTGGGTGGGTATGCTTTGCATAATAATTATCCTAGTTAATATTAAGGCTAGGTCCTTGGCAATTAGGTCTTTGAAACAGAGTTATTCTGAATTTAGCCCTTTTCACTGTTAGCAATTAATAACAAAAAATAATGTGCTAAATTTATGTGGTGACTTCATTAACCGGATAAATTTAGAAGTAGTACTACTGTTTGCATTTTTAAGTGCAAAGATAATTTTTAAGCCAGGTAGCATTCATTAAGCCAGAGGAACAAGGTTGGAATAGTGGGTTTTGAGACCATGCTGCCACCCTGCAGGGAGGACAGGGGACTCTGTGTTATGTCCAGGCACTTCAGTTTGGGAATGCCCTATCCCTACTTAGACATCCTTGCCTTCAAAGTCTGGCTACAAAGCAGGACCTGGCAGTTGTAAAACATTTTTAGACAAACAAAAATTAAGTGCAGTTTGGTTCAGTTTGGTTCAGTCTGTTTTCCTGAGTCAGGTTTGGGAGATTTTCAGATTCCTGCAACATATGATGAAGTCTGGGAGCAGAGCACAGGAGAGCTGGAAAGAATGCTAACTCTGTTGCTGTTGGGTCCCTACTGACCAAGTGAACATTTCCTTAGCTGCTGCCCAGTTTCCTAAAACCAGATGTCTTCCCAGCCTAGTAAAAGGATCTCTCTGTGTTCCTGGTGTGTATGCGGACACAATGCTGCCACTAGGCAGGGTGGCACAGTGTCCTGTGTGATACCCAGGTTATTCTACTTTTTGCTCTTTTAAAGGAGATTGGCCTGTGGGGTGTACAACAGCTCTGCTCTCTAAACTCTTCCCAGGGGAAAAGACTTGGAAGCTCTGCTTTGAACCGCACAGTCTGGTGTGGAGCGTGACTCTACACGCCTTCAGGAGACACTGCAGGACCCAAGGTGACACTAAAAAAAGGGTTAAACAAACGTTTCTTTCACTCTACTTGAGTGTTTGGCGTTAGAAAATCACCAGCCAAACATGGATTTGAGTTCCGAGTTCTTGTTTTCTACCAAGGGACTAAGTAGAAAGGCTCTTGCAGGCAGGCTTGGCTTAGGTGACGTTTTTCAGTAGCCATTCCATACACTAAAACCTGTGCATCATTTCAAAGACATTATCTTTTTGCTGACTGATGACAAAGTTCTGCCTGGCCTATATCTTTCTCTATCAAAATTAAGGAGACATTTGGTACATCCAACTGATTCCTAATGAGAAGGGTTTATGCTCCCTGAGGTCAGCTATCACTTAGATAAGGCATCTTCCGAGGAAACCCCAGTGAGGTGGGTTAACGATAGCAATCTTCCTCTTTACCCCTATTTTCTTTAGACTTTTTTTCTCCGTTCTTGGCTGTTATCTGTAATTTGAAAAGAAAAGTGCCTAAAAGCCACCTTGCTCAGCTGCGACACCTCTCTCTGGAAGCAGAAGGGCTTGGTCTATGTGGTCGCTGCCCAGACAAGAACACAACTGTTCAGTATAAAATCATAGAATCATAGCTTGGAGAAGACCTTTAAGATCATCAAGTCCAACTGTTAACCAAGTCAAGCACAGCCAAGTCCACCACTAAACCATGTCCCCAAGTGCCACCTCTACACATCTTTTAAATGCCTCCAGGGATGGTGACTCCAATGTTCAGCAGGGCAATCAAACTAGAAATACATACTGTATAAACAGAGGAATATATCAATTTATGTTAATTTTGTCTGGTTAATTTTTAACAGCTTTTTGCTATATTAGCTTTCTGGATTGTACTATATGACTTTACGGTATTATTGGATTGACAGGCAGCTGGCGCAATAATAAAACTGCTATTCCCTTATCTGCCGAGGGCTCAGGGAGGGATGAGTACAAGACAGATATCTACCCACTCACCATTTAACGTGTACCGCTCCTCACTGAACATGCAGATGGCATGGCGGTCCCAGATTTCATTTGAGTTAATCTAATCCCTCCACTGCTCCCACTAGAAAGGAGGGCATTAGCAGCCATATGTCAACCAGATTTGTCAGATTATTCATTACAATTAATTGCTGTTCTCACTTAAGGCCTTTAAGGCTGTGAATTGCTCTGAATTCTATTGCAAACACAAAATTATGAGTAAAAGACTTTACCCCTGTCATTCAAATTTCACGCTGACCTTTATCAGCTTTTGGCTTTTCCATGGGTGCTGGGCTGAAAGCTTTCTAATTGGGGCTCCATTTCTTCCTCACTACAGGTAAGCTGTCGGCCAGAGCCAGCACTACAGCCTCAAGACAAGAGGAAAACTCACTGGTCCCAGCAGACAGTATTTAACTGCCCACTAATAATGCATTAGGAGGGTAATGAAATGAGCTGGGTGTCGTAATGACCCAATATACTAATTAAGCCTCTAAATACTGCAGCTTTTTAAGACATTTTCTGTCCTAGACAGACTATGGGGAACTGCATTTCTCTTTGCTTTATTTCATTAGCCAAACTCTCTCACAAAGTTATTACAGACGATCGTTACAGATCAGCCAGGCTGGTGCTCCCACAGAAGGGTGCAGGGCTGCCAGCCTCTGCCTGTTTGCGCCGCCTGTACCACGGCCTGGCTACAGGAGCTGCCCGCTGAGGAGCATCACAGTATTGGCCAAGGAGCCTTGATCACCAAGAAGTGCCTGGCACCACAACAGCCCAGCACAGCAGGCTGCCTTGCTCACTGGTGTGTTTGTAACCTCCAACAGCAGCTTTGGCAGATGCATCTCAAACCTTTGACATAAAACCTGTACAAAGGATCCCCTGCATGGGATCAGGTCGCAGTCTGGGTTTGCACGTCTTGCTCACTTGTGTGCTGTGCCCCTGCTGCAGAAGAAGCCCAAGGGCCAAGTACGTGGTTGCATTTTCCTCTGCCCTGGGGAAGGATGACTCCAGCATTGGCGTTGACTGACCTGTGCTCTCCTGTCCCTCTGAGAGTCAGACCCTTAAATATGGGCTCCTCACTTTCACCGCTTTGCTCAGTGCAATTTTCCAGGCTGAAGGGCCACTATTTAGTCAAAACCTAAAAGAAATGTAGTGAAGAACTTTGTGATCACTCTTAGGGGATGAGGAGCATCAGCGCAGGTTGGAGGGAGGAGGGACAACTCCTCCACAATGGAGAGGGGACTGGTCCTACACCCTGGGGCTGTTCCTCACCTGGAGAGATGATGAGTGGGCTCTGCTGGGAGCATGATCTGAGCCTCAGATGGGCTCAGGCTGGCTCCCCAGGCTGTCCCAGGTGGGAAAGGGAAGTGCCCCCGGGGTTTCTGCCAGCTGTCCTGGGTCAGAAGAACCACCCTGAGACACCCTGACATGTGCCTGCAGGAGCCCAGGCACCCTCCCAGGAAGCAGCAGGAATTTAGAGTCTAGATGAAAAGAAAGGCAATTTTTTTGCTAACATCTCTGCTCCTGTTAACGTTTGCTCTGTTACATCTGGAGAAATCAGCTGCAAATTCTCTCCCTGTGCCAGCACCCACACCTGTAAACTGAACTGAAAACATGCTCCTTGCATGGCCCCCTTGGAAAACAACATGGCCCTGTGGGAAAAAAACTGTCCAATTGCTGTTGCAAAGTGATCTATCCAAAGCGATTGGTGTGGATCCGGTGTTACGGGGTGTCCTGATGATGGACTGATGGCCCGTCCCCGCTGCCTGTCCCTTCTGCTACTCCGTCCAGCCCCTCAATGCTGCTCTCACCTCTGCTGCTCAAGGCAGAGCAGCAAAAACCTCTAAAATATTGGAAAGAGGGCTATGTAACAGAAAACTCCCAGCAAGGCTGGAGGATTGTCCACGCTTATTTCACAGCTGTAACACTGTCAAAAACAGGTAGTTAGTGGCATCACATCTCCCATTTAATGGACCTCTTGCTAGATGAACAAAAGCCGTCACTCTCCAGCTGAGAGTCCCCTTGTGTGCCGTTATGCTGGCTTCTAACTTTCCTCCAAGAAAAAAACTGCTCAATGAAGGGAACGTATTGCCCTCAATTTAACTTTTGAAAAGTTAAAAGCCTTGGCTGTGGGGGCTGCTGAGGCACAGGGGGGATGAGACCAGAGCTCAGGGGAGCACGGTGGGGATGCAGGGATAGGCAGATTGCTCCTGTGTGGGGCAAAAGGCTGGGGAACACAGGCAGAGCCAAGCTGTTTCTGATGAAATAGTAAGAGAGCTGGGTCAAGTCCAGGGTCGTGGCTGCTGCTGGGGAACGATGCTATCTGTGAGGTGGGGACACACACCACCGGCTTCAGCTCTGCTATAGCTGTTGCTATCATGCATGCTATGCACAGCACGTGGCTGGAATGGCCTCTAAAGATCCATTTCTGCTGGGCTGGCTAAAGAAAGGCACCAAAACACAAAAATTAAACCTCAGTGTGGGAAAGGTCCAAAATGATAAGTTCATAATTAACTAGTTTTCCCAGTGCTCTGCCCCAAGTTAACCTCACCAGTACCAGCACTTCCCTTATTCCCTTAGGTGTGGTTTTGGAACCAGCATCCGGGTGCTGCCTCTTCAGGCACCAGCCAGTCCTCTTCTGTGGCACACGTGATGTGATGTCTACCAAATGGCACAGCCTTGCAGGCTGCTGGCATTTCATGCTCTTGGTCATTTGCTTTAGCAACATGAAACGCTGTATGTCAAAAATCCTCCCTTTGAATGTGCTGCTGCGTCTGGGGGAGAATGCATTGCCATCTCACACAGTACATTTTAGGGATTCTTACACTCTGAGGTAGACAGACATCTATGCATATGCATATATTTATATATATAAACACACATTTATATATGTATATATACATGTAAATGCCTGTGCATGTGTGCATGTATATAAACATGTATTATATATATATAAAATATGTATTAATGAATAATTAGTGAATAGATAATCTCATGATCTGTGAGTACTTTGTATTCCAGTCTGCTCTCCACGTGAAGTGTTTGGATTCACAGTCTGTAATCTCACATCTCCTGCCAAAACATCAACCTGAATAATGTCTATTTACTTTTAAATCTTGCTGAGAGAGAGAATTTACAATTCATAGAAAGCACTGCCTACCATCTCATTGCATGATGCACGGGCCCGGGCAGGCACGTGGTTGCATACACTGACTGAAGGCAATATCGCAGGGAAAGGCAGCCAGGAGAGGTGTTTGGGCTGCTGTGGAGGGAATTAATACATCAGCAGTGAGGATGTGGGATGCACACGAAGCCCCACTGCATGATCTGGTGAGGTAGACATGCGGTGATGTGGACAAGGACAGACACTGGTGGCAGATGTCCCGCTGGTGGCAAAAGCCTGATGCTCAGTGCAATATTGGCCAGCAGTCACTGTTATTAAACATACAATATCCCTGCATGGAGTGATAGAAGAAATGATATAAAATTTCATATACCTAACATGGTGTATAAACAGGCTAAATCCCTATACATTTTAAACCTTCAGCAGTCTAAAGGTTAAAGCCTGTCAGCTGGATTTCACCGATTCCAGGAAGGAATGGAGAAGTCACGCCAACTCCTCATTGTATACCAGTGATCAAACATCTCCTCATTACACTTCAATATTGTTGCCTCTAAAGGTCACCATTGCTGAACATAATCACACAAAATCAAAACTGCAAACTTTATATATCATAGAGGTAGTAAATAGCTCGGAGGTTTATTTTCTGGTGCCTGAACAACATTCTGAGCCCATTTATAAATTCCTGGGTGCTGTGGCATGAATTGAGCACATTCGCAGTGACTAACAAAAGATTCAATTAAATCAATTTCCTGTAAAAAATATTAAAAATAATTTATTAGGTCAGTACCAACTGGTCTAATCAAGCAATTGTTCCTTGGTAACTTCAATTTGCATAATTAAAAAAAGAAGAATTTTGATTGTTGAAAAACCAGCAGATTTTAAAGAGCATGATTCCTAGGTCAGATTCCTTGAAACACTTCATCCTTGATGCAAAGAGTACCCCAGGATTTATTGAGAGGTTTCTAAGATGTGCTATAAATCCTGGATCACTCCATTATTTTCCTATTCACTGGTTTTACTCAGCATTCATTTAGCCTGTGTGCTGCCTCCCAAGCTGACAGCAGAGTGTGATCCCCAGCTCACAGGCAGGCTCTTCCACAGGGCCACCCAAGGAAACCATGTCCAGCTATTTTGACCTAAATGAAAGACCACACGTTTAGGTCTGGGATGGACACTTTTCCAAACTCAAGTCAAGTAAGACAGGAAAATTTGTACTGAAAAGGGTACCCTGACTGATAGGTACAATGTGCAGTTTTGCGGGAGGATGGAAAGAAAAATTTCCAACAGCCAAAATCATTTGCAAACCAGTTGTCAAGTTCATTCCAGGGCAAATGTGAAAAGGGAGAAAATATATTCCAGGAAGGTTTTGGCTATTAGATGGATGTACCTTTCAAAGGACCATTCAGCCAACCCAAACCAGAGTTTTTTGCTACTGGGAGAGAAAAAAAATAATAAAAAAATAAAAATAATAATAATAAAAAAAATAAATTAAAAAACCCCAGGAATGTTCCTGCTGGCCCAAATGGAAATGATTTTGTGCCAGTTTTCATCTCAGCCCCTGAACTAGAAAACCTGTATCCTTGGCCTGAAGGTCATGTCCTTGTTCTGGGACCTGCCCGTAGACAAAGACTGGGGACCCTCACCAGGGCTGATGCAGCCCTGACACCCTGTGGGATCTCCCCACGGTCTTCCCACCTCTGCAGCAGAAAAAGGATGAGGCTTGCCTCTCCCCACAGGACAGCCCTCTGCTTTGCAAAATTAAATGGGAGCATGTCTCACTAACCCAGCGACACATCCGGAGCTTTAGCTGCACAGCTTAAACCCTTCGCGATAACTACCAAGCTTATGTGTTAAAAGCTGATTCTCAGCACTTCATTTTAATTGTAGTGTAATGCCTGACTGGCTCATTTCTACATCTGGAGTGTTCTCTTCCCTTTTCTTCTTGAATGATGCTGTGCCAGTATTAAATAAGAGTATGAGCCAAAACCTGACCACCACCTGCTAGATAACTTCCTCTGCAAAGTGAAGACTCAAAGGAGATAAAAAAAAAACCCATTAATAAGATTATTGTGATATCTATATCTGTGCCACCAGGCCATCATTTGTTGAGCAGAATATTGAAATCATCACGAAATCCCAGCTCTTTGCTTCCACGCTCAGCAGTGCAGCAGGATCTAGTGCTGAATGTATTCCAGGAAGCAATGGCACATGATCAGAATATCAGTGACAGCAACAAGAAACCCAAAACCCAAACCCACTGCATACAAACAACGCGTGTGCCAATGGATACTGCACAAACAGCTCATTTTTCCATCTTTCCCCTAACGAGGCCTCATGCTGGGTTACAAGGAAGCCACCTGCAAAGTTCTGTGTTGATGGATGATGCTGGCTATGTCCATAAGCCGCGTATTTCTCCTGTAACCTATTTTCCTTCAGGACATTGCATGGACATGGAGGAGGCGATGGTTTAGGACTCAGCTGAATTATGGAGGCTGAACTGCTTACGCAGGAGCTTCCCTCACTCAGGTTTACTTCTGATTTATGTGCAAATTGGGTTTGCCTAACACACACAGTGAAATGTTTTACTGCAGTCCTCCGTGGCACAGGATTGCTATTTTCCTGGTGAGCTCATGTCTTATTTGTATGAGAGAAGTAAAAATCCTTGGGTTTCGGTACTTTTTGTATATTTTTCCTGCAAGCCATGGGCCAGCCTGGCAGGAGCACGGTCAGTGGATGCAGAGCCTCCCATTGACTTCCATGGAACTCTCACTGCTGCCATCCCTCAGCCCAAGGAGCAGCTGCACCTGCTCCAACAATGCACCATTTCCTTCTGCCTGTCCTCCTCTGGCCCAAGAGTCCTCCTGGCTGCTGACATTGGCTGAGGGCCATCAAACCATCTTCCCTGACCATCTCTGCACCTGCGCTCTGCCCAACGTGCTGGCAGCAGCAGCAAGCAGTGTCACCGGCTTTACTTGACCTCCATATCAGGGCTGCTTCCAGCTCCAGCACCTCTGTGCTGTGATGCTGGGGTACACCCGCAGGCTTGCCAGTCCCCAGGCCAGCTCCTGATGACCCCACACTGCCAGCCAGGCACAGCCTTGCTCCTGGCCACCACATGCCTAACACCTCAGCTGTGTTCCACATCCCCTTCTCCTCCCCTTCTGTGTCCTCCAGCCGTTGGTATTCCAGTAAGCCAGCTGGGCAACCGTGAATTTCAAATGGACATTGGAAAATACAGAAAAGTATGTCTGTGTGTGTCTGTGTGGGTTTTCAACCTCATCTCTGACTCCCTGCAGCTTGCTTGGCTTCTTAGAGGAAAAAATCCTTCACCTATTTGCTGTTATCCCAGCATTTAGTGTGGGTTGGGATCCTGCCCTCCTTCATGCGCAGACATGGCTCCAGTGGAGCCTCCTCCTTTCACACTCCAGCTGCAGCAGCAGGAGTGAAAAACCAGGGGGAAGCCCAGGAGGATCCCTGCTTGGCATGAGCAGGAAAACACAACTGAAAAGTCACTTGGAAATGGCAGGACACGTCCCATGGCAGTGCAGTATGGAAATGCAACGCCTTTGTACAGCACAATGAGGGCTGAGGAGGGTTACACCAGCACTGGAAACACAGCCCTGCAGAGAATGACTGTGAAGAGCCAAATGGGGTGCCAGGAGCCCCCAGCCACCCCCGGCAGCCAGGCTGTCCCCATCTCACACGGCCAGTCCCATTCCCCTATGCTGCCCTGCTGGGTTGGGATGCTGGGCATGGCTAGCTGCCGTGCTGGCTGGGCCAACACCAGGAGCAGGTCCCGGCAGGCAGCCGGGACCTTTGTTTTCCCTGCATTGTCCCCCGTACCTATTCAGTCGTTAAATAAATGTGCTGTGTGGCGGGTCTGCAGCGCGCTGATACGAGAGGCGGTCGGTGTGGTGCTTGTGTTTGTACGGGTGAAAGGTTCTATATCTGTTGTTTGAAAGTTAAACACAATGCAAGTTTGGTAAATAATGACAAGGTTTCTTGTTCTCTGTCAGTGAGGGACAGGGACCTTGGGCAGGAGAGACCCTGCCTGGAGCCAGCAGAGCAGGGATGTCCCCAGGCATACACGAGCAGTATCAGTTAAACACACATTGTTTTACCACTACCAGATTTACACCAAATCGACTGGGCATAGGGCTGGCTGCGTGCGAATGATCCCAAAGCAGCTCTGCTTGGCACCCTTTCGACAGGGCCTGGGGGTCCCTTATGGCAGTGTCCCCAGGTCCCACCCCACTGCAGCCCCTCCTGATCCCATGATGGGCAGCCACGCAGGCTGTGCTGAAGCAGGATTCGCCTCGTTCATTTTCCATGTGAAACGTGCTCACTGTTTTAAAAGGTCCATCAGGAATGGCAGGGACCACGGGCCTGAAAGCTCCTGTGCAAGGGGACGGCAATGAAACGTGCTGGAATAAATGGCTCCATTCAAAGCGGAGCTGAAAAACACTACATTGATCCAATGGTTTCAAACGGCTTTTCAATAGCTGCGAACAGTGGCGTCCCGCTGAGTTCAAAAGATGGTCTTGTCTGGGCTGAAACAAGGCCCTTTAAACACTGCCATCATTCAGGACGTTTCAGACACACACACTCTTTTGCTGCCTCCCTCCCCCTCTCCCCTGTGGAAACTTCCCCATATAATTGATCTTTTCAGGAAAAGAGAATAACAGACTTGGGGTCCCATCCTCTTACAGCAGGAGTCAATGGGAATTTGGCTAATGACTCTCCCGGGAGCAGAGTGAGTCTTCGATTTCCAATAGGGAAGCAGCTCAGTACTCCAGGAGAAGGTTTAATACAGTGCCTGGACTGCGGTGGCTGATGAGGGGGATGAAAGCCCCCTCGGGCACCATGCATGGCTCTGTGCACTGTGCCATAACCAGCACATGCTGGGACCCCACCTAAAGTGGGAGAGCACCCTGTCCCCAGAGCAGATGAGGAATGGGGTGCTGAGCACAGGGGCAACCCCAGTGCCCACTGAGCAGTTCAAGCCCTCAGAAAATTCATGTTAAGAAGCAGTTTCTCTCTGCTCCTTTCTGAAGGATGCTTGTTTTACAGCACATACCTCAGCCAGTGTTCATCAGGTGCTCTTCTCATGTTCTCCACCAATTCTCCCTGCAGAAAAGCCACAGTCCTATCAGGAGTGACGATGGCTGCACTGGGCTGTGTGTCAGAAACAGACCCATCATCATTGCCAGTGCTGTGGGTACCTAGTCCCTTCATGGTAACTTTTCCTTGTCAGGAGATGGCCCCTTGGCATAACAAGGACCACTGTGCCACGAACTCTCCCAGGTTGAAAAATACGTGATTCCACTAATATTTCTATTGAAAGCAAAGAGATGACTTAGAGGTTAAAGTGTCATCTAATCTGTGCCAAGAGATGTGGAAACAGATTCCACATTTTTCCAGGCAAACTATATAACAGCTATGTTGATCAATACACAGACACATCAGAGCTGGTGTGTTATGCTGGTGCCATGCAGACAGGTGCTTTGTACAATCTAATTTTGCTGCTTTTTACCATGACAAAAGAATTGGGTTCCTATGAATAAATCTGTAGCTAGACCACACACGATTATTAGACTTAATACCAATTGTCCCTCATTAATGTTTCAGCAGAGCGATTAGCATTTTGAGGCAAACAAGGTGTACTTAGTTAGTGGGACATGACCCAGCTGTCATTAAATTATACCTATGATTAATGATCTTCAGAGGCACAGAGCTTCAAGTGTGGGCGCGAGTGAGCAGGCAGGGAGGGAGAGGAGGTCGCAGCGGTGGTGGGATGGCTGCTGGACCTGAGGCTGCCGGCTGGGATGGGGTGAAAACAAGGCCCAGAGTGCTGCACTAGTTAAACCAAAAAAGGGGTGTGAAGACATCCCCTTAAATGGGCATTTTAGGATAATTTCCTTAAAAGCACAGGGGACAATCCTGAAGTAGCCACCCAGCACTGTGCCACCTGGTCCATCCAGATTTTCTGTTCTTCCCCCTCCTGTGCCTCCTATTCCCCTGCAGGACGACCCCCAGCTCCACTGCAGCAGCCACCTCTTTTAATGTGTGATTACTTCACCTGCAACGGGATGTGACATAACACAATCCCATTAGAATCGCCATCTCGGCATCATAGAATCACGGAACGGTTTGGGTTGGAAGGGACCTTGAAGATCATCCAGTTCCAATCAGGAAAGATCAAAAATGTGGGACTGGAGGCAAGTGGGTGCTGTGTCATTGCTGGTGATGCCCAGAGAAAGCTGAGTGTGCTGGTGGCAGGGGGATCCTCTCTCTGCCTGAAGCACCCTTGTGTCCCCCTGCATCTCGGTATCATGCATGGTGCATCAAGGTCACCAGAGAAGGTCTGCAAACCGGGCACAGTGCTCCGCTGCACCAGCCCTGAGAAGTGGGGCTGCATGTTCAAACCACGGTGTTGAGGACATGCCTGCCTGTTAGTGGGGCCAGGCTGGGTGCTCTGAAGGCAGATGTGCCTTGCTGACCACCCAGTTCAGATGCAGACCCCATTCATTTCATGGCCAACAAGCACCATCACTGGCCCAGTTTTCAGTCTCAGCACTGCAGCTTCTCATGAAATTGTATTATTTACAGAAAACCTTATAACTTACTCAGCAACTGAAGATTATTATTGAAAGTGTTTGAGGAAACACAAAGCAGAAGGTCATTTTATAGCTGAGGAACGTGTAAAAGGCAGGGGCCAGGAGTGTCATAAGTAGACGTGGCCAACAGCTCATGACAAATGTTAAAATATTTAGAGAAAAAGAATAATTTTTCCTGCCAAATTTTAATTTAATTAGGGATTGTTTGGGTTTTGTTCTTTTTAATGCAGTTGGTTTATGGCTGTTCATTGAGAAGCATCACTGCTTCCGCAACAGGCAGCAAATAGAGGTTGCAAGCTGTGCCATGCCATCCGCAGGCACGTGTTCCTCACATGCCAAAGGAGAGGAAGAAGGGATTCGTAACAGGAGGCCATTACATTGTGTCAGAACAAATTCGGACTGTGCATGGTGAAAAGTTATCTGTCTGTACTCACCAGAACAATTTCTTGGTCTTCCCCAACATTTTCGTAATGCTCATGCGTAAGCATTGAAGGAACAGAGGGAAAATTAACCGAAGCTGTGGGAAGAATGCTGAGTTTGCCATCTGACTTTGATTTATGATATTTTTTGTGGCATAATCAGATTTATTTTTTGTCTTGCTGGGCAGACTTCGCAGACACTTAGCAATGCAATCAAGGATTCAATGTTTGGCAAAGAATGATCAGAAGTGTCTGCCCAGTAAGTCTGCAGTGGGAAAACAAGCTGAAAAATGCTGGTTGTTGCTGTTTCTTTTTGGTTTGTGGGGGAGAGAACATTATGTGCGCTATGAAAACACCGCTGAAATAGCTCAACGTTAAAAAAAAAGGGAGGCATTGCAGGGGTCGGCTGTGAGAGCGGGCAAGGGAGGCAGGAGGGGACGGTGATGGTGATGGCAGCCACGGCACATGCAGAGATGCTTTGTGAAGCACCTGCTGCTCCGGCCTGGCTGCCCAAGTGACAAGGCTGGGGGATAATCTGATCATTTGTCTGTCATTTGTGAGCAAGGGCTCCCCAGTATGAGGCTCAGCCTTGGTGTGAATTCAGGGACTTCAGTCTCTGGAGCGTTTCCTGTTCTTGCTGGGGCTGACATTGATCAGGGAGGGGGCACGCAAAGTAAGCATGCCTCTTTGGTAAAAGGGTGTGCAAAACCCCTTTGGTAAGCTTCCCAAGGGGTTACAGCATCATTCTGTGATGGGAAACATGATAGATGCGATGCAAGGCAGCAGACAGGGTTGGAGTGATGGGTCATCACAAGTGGTGGGGCAGCATCGGCAGATGGGCATTCCCCACCACCACAGGGAACATGCTGCCTGCACAGCCTTACTCACTGGCCAGCCCTCACCAGACCTCATCTGCAGTGGGGGCTGCAAGCATTCCCTGCTACCAGTACCCCCATTGCCATGCTCCTGCAGGAAACTTCTCCAGGGCTGGGACTGCTCTGCCCTCAGGCAATGCTGCTCCTTCGAGTCTGCTTCCAGACTGGGATGGAAGCTTTTCCCAAGAGTAAATTTTAACTTGGACTAGAACAAAACATAGTTCTAGTTTACTGAAGTGCCAAAAGACTAAACTGAAAAAATCCATCAGTCTTCAGTTAAATGCAGAGGCTCGGTTTGTATTTTTTCCTGCCTGTGTTTTCATTGATGTCTGGTATCCATCTGCAGAGCACCACAGCACTCCACTGCCTCACCCTTCCTTTGCCTTAAGAGAGTGTTGCAGTTCACAGGATCGTCCATGCAAACATGATGTGATACGCTCAGGGTCAAACTCACTGCCATTGAAGTGAGGGGAAAATTTGCCATTGACTTCAGTGGATCAAACCCTTCATAACTAATTTATCACTAATTACATTATTAATGTTGGAGTTCCTTATAACACACCCTAAGTAGCAGCTGCTGTTTGAAGGGGTGCTGGCGGGACAGTGCAGCATGCCTTGCTGCAGGACCCTGTCCAAAGGGCACAGGGGCCATCAGCCCCACAGCCAGCACAGGCCAAGGTGATCGTTTGCATTCAGCACCACTTAGGCAGTGTGGGTTTTCTTAAAGCCTGACCTCAACATTCATTTCATTTCCTTTCTGAGGATAACTGTCGGCCTTTGCCACCAAAACAGTGTCAAAGCATGGTGTTCTGCTCATGAACATAACCAAAAATGGCAAGCAAGCTTCCAAAGCTTGTACTTCCAGGCAGTTTTAATTCCACAATGTCTTACCAACCTGAAGGAGCTGCATGCCCAGCATGGTCTGGCAGAGAGGTGGGGACGGGTCAGGATGGGGAGGCTGGGCAGCCCCTGTGCCATGGTGGCGGTGGCAGCACCATCAGGGTTTCCCTCTTCTCCTGATGCCCAGCGCTACAGAGAAGGAAGTGTGAGAGGCAAGATTGGAAAAGGCAGAAGTGAACTTCATGTGACTCAAACCAAAATCCTGACCACTGATGACACACCTCTTGTGAAGCGCATATGGCATTTGCAGCTCGCGTACAGAACAGCTCTTACACAACCCCCTGGGACGCAGCTCACCCCCAGCTCCTTCCCAGCAGGGGAGCCTGTCCCAGGCATGGCTGGGGCAGCCAGCTCGGCTCTGTCTGTCCTTTGGGAGCCTTAGACCTCTGCCACTAAACAACTCCACCTCGACCTCTCCACTGGCACATACACAAGGCGTTGCCCACCTGAAAGGAATGAGGGCTGGTACTCAGGGGAAGGCAACCCCAGGATGGGGCTCCTCGCTAACAGGAGTCCACTCACATTTCCTGTCATCCTTCTGGTATGGCACAGTCCGCACAACATCTCTTCATGAAGAGGGCTGATACTGGGAATGTGACATACCTTGGATGCAACTCATATCTATTATTTAAAACTGTCCTTGCAGAATTAATTAGCATCTCTTTTTTCGCCTCACTGCAGCAGATGTAGTAAGACAACTGGCACTTTGACAGATGACTATGGATATTTTCCTATAGAGACATAACTTGGGGAGCTTGGGTTCTCGTTTGTGAATTTTTTAATACAACTGTATCTGGCAGACGCCCAGAAAATCAAAGGGTAGGAGGGTTCAAGGATGAGAGGCTACCAAGCATGGGTACCACACACTGGTGTGGTTTGGTGCTGTATCCTCACACAAGGCCGAAATGCAGTATAAACCCTGGCTGCTGGTGTGAAGTACCTCTGGGATTGTACCATCAACTAAGTTCCTTCAGCCTGTCATAAAGCAGAACACTGCTAATGTACTTGCAGGTGATGGTTACAAAACACCCCAACGAATCAAAGGGGGCCACCCCCCTGAACCCCCAGGCTATGCTGGCTGGTGATGAGCAGGGAAGCCCTGGACCACCACCCTCCTGTCCTGCCCTCTGCCTGTGAACACCCTGGCCTTTGGACGTCTCCCTGGTGTCAGGTCCTTTCGCTGGGCTTCTCTATGCCATGCTCCAAGTATTGGGAAAAATCATAATGAAAGTAAAATAATGAGGTCCTGCCTACAGCTACTTTTGTGGCATTTCTTGTCCACAAACCCGAGAAGTGATTGCTTATTTACAATTGATTACAAGGGTGGTGAGATTTACTCACTTCTTTGGCACCGTCATCACCTCTTGTTCAAGACATGGAAGATGCTGCCAGGGAAAAACATCTGGTGACTGCAATGCCAGGCTCCATATCCCATGCAAAATGTGTAAAGCTCAGATGTGATCTCCAATCTCAAACCACTTTCAAAGCCTGCAGCCCAGCCAGGACAGCCAGCACTAATGCCTGTGACTGAAATAAGGTGTGTGCTTTAACGATATCTTTCTCCTCATGAGCACAGAGAAATTTCATATCCACAAGACTCTTTCATAATGAAGTTCAGGTGCTGTTTTTCTCTCCTAGAAAACTAGGTACACCCACATTTCTGCTAAAAATAATAAATACTGGTTATTTTGTGAGACAGTGGGTCGATGGGAGAGGTACACAAAACAATACCTCCTTTAACATGTATATAGTTAACATACAGAAGGAAGCAGACCTGTACCACGTATTCTTAAATAGAAGGTGATGCAAAGCAAAACCAACAAGTGTTAAAATAACAGGGCAGAGACTGCAGCAAGGTTACATCGCTGAGAGGGTGGAAGCAGTCTCCAGAGTATAATAGGTTTTAAATTGGAGGCCTCTACTTAAAACCCGCAGGAAATAAGAAGGGTCAAAGAGGCAAAAATTGCACAACTGTTATATTACTTTAAAAGACAATCTGATTTCTCCTTCAGAAATTGCAGCATTTTTTTGGAAGATGTCTTTGACAAAAGATGTCATAATTCAGGTCCATTGCTGAATGAGTGGCCAAGAACCCAGAGTTTTATTCAGGTGAAGTGTTTCTTTGAGTGCGCTGTAGAGCTGTGGCATTTCCACAACACTGGAAATGACCAGGTTGGGGGGGTTGAACCTGGAAACAGAATTGAAGTAGGAGAGACCTCTTCAAGACTGCTGCTAGATGCTTGTATTTGGAAGATGTGCAGAGGTGGATGTTGAGGATCCAGGGTGGGTGGCAGAGGAGCCTGGAGCTCTATACCCACCCGCATCCATCCCACCTTGGCACAGGCAGGGCCAGCAGCAGTCCTGCACCAGGCCCGTGCTCGAAGGCTGCACGTCCACTGCAGAAGCTAGAGGGAAGGTAGGGACAGGGTCCGCAGGTGGGAGAAGCCCTCCAGCCATGTGGTGGGACTGCAGGGGCTGGCCATGAAGCAGTGGTACGTGCATGAGGGGCTGTATGCTCACGTTGTGTTTGCTGCAGGGATGTGTTTGGGCAGCGCCTTTCAACCTGTGACTTCTTACCACCCCTATTTAGCAACCAAACCCAACATAATCCCAACCCCAATTCAACCCAGCACCAAGCCAATCCCAATGCCAACGCCTCTCTACCAGTCCTCCATGCAATGGCCCATCACAACATAGTCTGTTTTTTAGCCTATTTTTCTAAAAGCCGAAAAACCCAAAGAAATACAGGGGATGGTACAAAACGCATTTAGCTCTCCTACAGATATGTTAGAGTTTTTTTCTGCTCTCTGTAACATTCAGTCTCTTGCTCGAGATATCTAGTTGTACAAGTTTGGTGGGTTTTGTGTTTGGTTGGTTGGTTGATTGTTTTGTGTTGCTTTGTTCTGTTTTTCAAAGCAGCTACACTCTCCAAATCTCTCCCTGCTTTAGGGCAATATCATCTGATAGGAGACTACAGGTCCTACTATCAGGCAGGTTCAGGCCTAGTGTGAAGCTGCTGTCTGGTGTTACTATTCTCTTTTCTCAGGCAGCAAATGAATGAGGCAGATTCTCAAGAGAGCTTAAGTTTTTACCAATCTCTCCCAGCCAACAAAGATGTGCCAGCCATGAAAGCAAGGTTCAGCTCCACTGTGGCACAGTATTGGTCCATCCTCTGTAACAAAATAAAATCCCAGTAATGCAAATTTTCAGTAGACTGAGAAGTCTTCTTTCACACTTCAAATACTATTTTCTGTTTACATTTTTTCAGTAACTTATTAATATATGGGCTTAGCAGGATTATGCCGTGTCATGTGTCTCAATCGTATCCCAGAAATATTTAACACTACTGGAAAATAATAATTTTCTAACTCAAAAAACAGTGTTACAGAAATTAAACAATTGCTAAGTGACCATTGTGCTTTTTCATGAACCCCATCTACTTTATTAAACTGAAACAAGCCAAGATAGCCAATTACAATGCACTAAAATGTACCGTCGGCTGACTGAGAAAGGCTATTATATTTTCAGCTTCCATGTAGTTCAATGAAAATTAGAGTTCAATGTGTATTTTGAATGCAGTAGGTTATTACTATGAAGTTAATCATACCATTACTTTTTATTGTGGGTCAGTCCATAGAAGTTTAAAGGGACCCTGACAGAGAGGAATAAATGAGGCCAGTCCTGCTGCTGCCCTGACAGTGGGGTACTGTGCCAGGCTTCATGCCCCCTCCTGAAGTCTTCTCAAATTGTGTCACTTGTAGAATTTGCACTTGATTTTAGCAAACATTAAATGCTCTTGTCACTGAGAACTAATTAAGAAATCTGGACCACTGTTGCTGAGCTAATTTTGTTCAGGTTGACTGCATGTTCAAATCTGACTCTAGATGCTCATCTAATGTATACTGTGACCAACTATTTCGGTTGGATTAAGGTAATTACCTAGCTCAACACTTTTCTGATACATTTTACAGTAATGGAATCCGAAGCTTTTATACGCTTCTCCATCTTCACTTCAGAGGATTGGGAGTGTGAAGCTGTGCTTGAGGATGGAAAAGCCAAAGCCAGGCTAATCAGCAGCCTACAGGACAGTTCAGCCTAGGCTTACCGGTTTGGGAAGCAGCAAACCAAGCACCACTTTAAAAGGCTTTATTTTCATAGACCTCAGAAAGAGCCTCATCACTGGCAACAGTGATGCACTCTCTTGGGACCTGAGGAGCCAGCAACTCTGATGGGGCAGAGTGGGTGGGGGGCTTCTTGGACCCATTGCACTCTTCTCCCAGGTCCTGTACACCCCGAAACACTGCAGAGGAGGCAGGAGGCAAGCAGGGTCACACAGTCCTGGACCAGTGGGTGGTTCCTGGAGTGCTAAGTCCTTCCCTTGCTGTGGCAGGCATACGTCCAAAGCATCAGGCTCATCTCGCAGGCCACCAGGATACACGGCCAGCATGCCACATCCAACCAAGCAGAGGCCAGCCCCTAAAAAAGAGTCCTTGCTCTAGGAATATTAAAGACATTGTGACCACAGAGTAAAAGCTCTGTAATTCTGTAACACATCTGATGCACAATGAGCTCAGCCCAAGTGGAGGACCCAGAGGTGATACCTTCCACATGACCATGGCTCACATCCTTCAGACACAGCATCCTTCACCCATTTACCACAATCGCATCTCTAAAACTGCAGTCCTACAACTGCTCATCATGTTAGTACCCATGGTGAGATACAGGGATGCACCCTACGGAACAAAGCAAAGAGGTGGGATTTTCCACTGCGCCAAAACACAGGCAGCTAACAGAAAGCATTGGAAAACTCATTGTCATTAAACCAAACCACCAACCATTTCAGAGAGCAGCAGTGTCTGAATGCATGTGTGGCACATGGGACACTTGACATATCCCCTGTGACAGACAAGGTCATCACAGCTTTGCTCCCACCTTGGTGGAGGAGGCTAGCTAAAAGGGCAGGAGGAAGGTCCATCCCAGAGGATGTGCAAAGGGAAGGCAGATTGTGAGCTGGGAAGAAGGAGAAGGCTCCCTGGCCCTAAACCCAGGGTGAAGGCAGCAGTGGCCTGCATGTGGCTAGAGAAAGGACTCATCCTGGGAAGACAGCAAGGATGTGGACACAACTCTTCAGGGTGTATCACCCAACCTATGCCATGGCTTGTCTGCAGAAAGCTCCAGGGTTCACCTTGCCTGCTAACAAAAAGATCAAAGAACAGAAATACACCTTTCATGAACTACAATTTGAAGGGTTGGAATGTCTTCCTGAGAGTGTTAACCTAGAAGGCACAGAGCCACCACACTGTGACTTCTGCCGTTTTCTCCTATATGGATGGACACGTACCTTGAAGCTTCACAGCAGCTTGTTCCAAACCATTACAACTGGGGCTGCAACACAGGTCTCTTACTGGGGAGAAGCAGATGGGACATGGTAGCTCTTGTCCCCTCCTCACTTCTCCACACAGTGGGGAAAACAGCAGGACTGCTGAGTCAATAGAATCATAGAATCATAGAATGGTTAGGGTTGGAAAGGACCTCAAGATCATCTAGTTCCAACCCCGCTGCCATGGGCAGGGACACCTCTCACTAAACCATCCAACACAAGGCTTCATCCAACCTGGCCTTGAACACTGCCAGGGATGGAGCACTCACAACCTCCCTGGGCAACCCATTCCAGTGCCTCACCACCCTAACAGGAAAGAATTTCCTCCTTATATCCAATCTAAACTTCCCCTGTTTAAGTTTTAACCCATTACCCCTTGTCCTGTCACTACAGTCCCTGACAAAGAGTCCCTCCCCAGCATCCCTATAGGCCCCCTTCAGGTACTGGAAGGCTGCTATTAGGTCTCCACGCAGCCTTCTCTTCTCCAGGCTGAAAAGCCCCAACTTCCTCAGCCTGTCTTCATACGGCAGAGTTTTGAATTTGCGGATTTCCTACACAAATTCTTTCCATCAAACACCCAATCTCTCCTACTTTGTTCTGCTTAAGTGTTTTATTTCCACCTATTCAGTGGTTTGCAGAGTTATGGCAGAGCCTCTGCATGTCTGTTCTGTGCACAACACAGAATACTCTTCAACAATGTAGGAAGGGGAGGATGATGAAAGTCTACAGGCATTTTTTAAGTGACACAATCAGATTACCTTTATTGTACATCATAATTGTGCATTACAACCATGCTGAAGACCCCACAGCTATTTCTAGTTAAATTAGACACAGTGCCAAGAACAGAGCTTTCTTCAAGAAGGGGTTTTAAAGCTCGGGTTTGAACATCTTGGCATACATCTCGCATGCTCCTTGAGACCTCCTGTCACTTACAAAATGATCTCCCTCTCATAATCTACTTTTGCAGTCAATACTAACCACAACACTTCAAGAAAAAAGATTTTAAGCGATAATCATGAAAATTGATATGGACTTAACTTTTCATAATGTCATGGTAACATGCAACAACGAAAATCTGCCAGTGTTTATTGTCTTGGGGCTTCTGGGTCTTCATAACCAAAGACGCTGCTCACACTCATGCTGCTGCAGCTCTAGATGACTAGCAGAAAGGCTACTGCTGTGGCTGAAAGGCCATGAATTGTCCCTTCTTTCTGCAACCGACTGCTGTGTGGAAATGCAGGCAGAAGCATTACACAATAGCAAGTCAGCATCTTCCTCCTCCTCCTCCTCTTGCTGCTGCCAGTGCAGCCTTAGATACAAGTTTGGAGTTCTCTCTTTTTTTCCCTGCTTTCCTCAGTCACCGGGAGTTTTTAAAACACAAAAGGACACTATATTCCCCAAACTTTCACAAAGGTAAAGGTAAATGAGCAAAGCTTGGTAAGAGCACTGAATGGTGCTTGCTGTTTCAAAAATACAAAGGGAGACAGGCTTTTGAAATCTTCCTGATTTCAATCACTTACATTATTCAAGGCATTAAAATTTATCTACAGGCTTGGTACGTGAAGACCTCACATGCAGTCAGCTCAGGTGTTCCCACTTACTGACACAGCCCAAAGGGAGAGCTTACCACCTCTGAATATGGTCTTATGAAAAGGTGTGATTTCACTAATTGGTAAGAAATCCTCCCACCACAAGAGCTGGCCTGTGCAATTTAACAAGGCATAGATGTCATTGCATTGCACTGCATTGCATTGCATAAAGCTGGTGAAGAAGATACAGAAAACTTCTCCTCTTCACACAGAGGTCAGCTGCAGACTAGGACAGGATGTAAGATGCTCAGCCCATCTCTCACCCTTGCCACACTTACACCTTCACAAACAGGTAGAGATGGAGCAACAGAGGTAAACTCCCTTAAAATACTGTATCATCCTCAGTGCCCTAGAAAGGCTTTTAGTTATTGATTACATGATTGATTACACACTTCTGCTACAGCAGCAACCAAAGGGTCCATGTGCTGGACCACAAGATGCCAGTGGCTTTCCCTGCTTCCACCAGATCTCCCTAGCCTTTTCCTGCTCTGGCTTTGCCCCCAACAGCTGATTGCACTAATCATTATGTTCCTGAGCAGTAGTGGAGCTGCAAAAGTGTAAGATGAGGAATGTCTTGTAAAAACTGCTAAAGAAAGTCATCAGAAGCAAGAATACAAATGCAAATTAAGCCACTAACAGTGAAATGCAACAGATCTCTCTTGGGAAGTGAAGACCTTTGGTCTGTTGAAGAGAGACAGAAGAGCGGCCACAAGACCTTTGCATGCTCCACAGCAAACATGCTCAATCAGATGAGTTTGGCCTTCACTCCCCTTCAGACCTTGCCCTCCCTGTTAAGCTGCTAACAAGTGCCATTTATGATTGTTCTTTCTGGGATGCGGTTGCCTCTACTTCAGGAAATTGGATTGAGCTTATCCCTCATACACCACAAATTGGGCAATAACTTTCAGTCACTACCCACGAACTAGACTTGAGTCAGCCATCTAGAACTGAAAGGTCCTCTAAAGCCTATTAGCAGCCTCCTGAAATATCCAGTTACTAAATGGACTTAGCACATGAGACACAGGAGTGCCAATATTTATTAGGTGATCACGCTGTTTTCTCGATCAATTTCAGCCATGACCCGAGATGCGGTGTGCAGCACTGCAAAGCACAGGCAGCCAGAACGACTCTCTTTGCTGCGGTTTATCTGCTGAACTGCGGTCCTATATAGCAGATCTTCAGCTCATATGACTTGATTCGTGTCCATCATCACCTCCTGCAGCACTGCAGCAGGTCCCCAGCACGGATCTGCCCCCAGCCCACTTGGTCCTGGCTCACAGAGCCATGATGGGCAGTGCTCACAGGAAATGCACACCAGGGGCTCTGGGGCAGGAGCAGGCAGTGCTCACACAGACATGACCATGGGCACTTCTCAACCCGGATTAGATGTCCCTCACAAACCTAATTTTAAAAGGACTTATTATGAAATACGGGCCGGCATGGATTCCTAAAGAAACCTAACCACCCGCACGAGAAGAGGAGCCCTTGACCACTACAGCATGAAAGGGTGATCAATTGTTGTGGTTTAACTGAAACCAGGACATCAATAATGGGTGAAAGCCAGGCAGGCTGGACCCTGCTGCTTGATCTTCAGGCAGCCATTACCAAGAGAAGGGACATCTTAAAATTCATTATTTTTCTTCATTTTTTCTTTCTTTCTTTCTGTCATTCTATGATTTGAGAGCGAGTACAACTACAACTGCAACTTCTCCATTTGGTAGAATTTACTTCAGTGATTAAAATAGCTGCGTGGAATTAGCACGATTCTAACATTATTTTTTATCTGAAGTGGCAGAAAATCATTGCTCCTGGGATAATTCTTAACCTAACAGAATGACCTCTATGAAATACATCCAAAAGTTTTATGATTTTCCTCTTCATGCTAATTTAATGTAGTCCAATTGTTTAATCTTAAAACGAACACATTCAAAATGAAGTAATACAGTTTACAACAAGACACTGTAGGAAATAATTAGGTTGCAAGTTCTGGAGGCTTTAATATGGTTGAAATTATAGAACTATCTTTGAATTCCCTGTATGGTCCTATTAAATGCAGTAGGCATTGATGTCGCTAGCTGTCAGGAAGCAAAATGAAAAATAGTTTTAATAGCTGCTCTTTGACCTGTTTTATATTTTATGTCAATTATAACAGCACACAACCATGCATAATTATGAAGCATAGATGCATTAAAATGTACACATAATTTGTGTTCTTATGGCAACCATTGCATTAGGATCTAGAAAACAAACAGATGACTTCCTATTGTTGAGTTGTCTTAATATCGAATATGCGAGAGTTTTGGCTGTCTACTTGCTTTGTGTAATTTAAAAATACCCTGAGAGACAAACAAAAGTCAGTGTGTAAATGTACCTCTGCCATGTGTGCCAGGTCTCACACTGCAGGGAACGGCGCTCACAGCAGCTGATGAGTTAAGGCAGTCAGGCACGCAAGCATGCGGGCCTGGGTTTTCAAATGAACTGTTTCATCCACCGTAAAAGTTATTTGCTGGTCCGTGGAAGATCCACAACAGTCTTTTGGCTTCATCGGGGTCTTAAACAGGAGCGACTGCTGCTCTGGTTTCAAATGGGGACAGTCATCTTCTGAAGCAAGTTGATAAAGATGAAAACATCATCTAGGACCTAAAAAAATGAACATGCTAAACCAAAATTACACAGGGAAGAGCCTGATTTAAAGGGGACTATTTAATAAACAGTCCTCAGTTCTTCTTCCCAATCAGAAAATACTTGGATGTAAAGCAGAAAATGTAGATGTGGTCGCACTGCAAGAAAATGTCATCATAGAACCTCCACATAGAGATGGTCTGAAGTGAAAAAAACCCTGCATCTTCTGCAGCGTGGTCCAGGGCGCCAACAACTGCAACACATGCTCAGATTTTCACATCCTTTGAGGTGCTATTAGTGAAGAGGATGAGATCACAGCTTTATTTCTGTGCTTCAAGAGGCACCTGAACCACCTTAGGGAAGATGCTTCCTACTTGAAGTGTGTCTGTTAGCACTGCAGCCTGCTGCACTGCTGTGCCCCCCCTGCCCTGAGACTGTGATGGATCTCACGCTTTGACGTCAGATCTTGGTACCACTTCCAAACGCTCCTGTTCCCAACGCTGGCGTGCATCATCCCCTGGCATCATCCTAAAGACAAGTTCATGGAGTGTTTTTAAAGAAAAAATAACCTGTGAAACCCGGAAAATTCATCCTCTGTGAAACCAAGACATGTCGTATTCCTACTGGAACTGGAATCTTTCTTTTATTGAAGTCGTCTGCTCATTTCACAATTGCCAGAAGGTTGTGGGAACAGACAGGGCACAGTGCCGGTGACGCCAGCATGGGAAGGTCCCCTGAAACACTCTGGGTTTGCAGGAAGCACAGCTAAGAGCAGGGAAATGCAGAAAGCACCCGAAAGGGCATGCAAGCATCTGCCTTGCATCTGGACTTACCTAGCTCCGCCTAGGAAGACCCACACACATGGCCTCGCTGCTTTGTGGGTATGAATTCAGTATCCGAAGAGGAGGACTTAAAGAAGCCACCAGAATGTCCCTGTGTGCTGCAGACCTTCCCTGGCCACAGGTCAACGAGCCCATGCATGTAGTGCTGAACTGGCACACAGCACTGCCAGTTTGCTTTGCACATTTGAGCCCAAAATGCAGTCCCACACTTGAACGAAAGTTGGCAGATAAAAGAGCTTATACATTGACTCTTTAATAATGTATCCTCCTGCTCCATGTAACAAATCTCTGCCTTTCTGAAAGGGTGTGGGGAATTTCATGGAAAATCACATCTCACACAGAGACCCTGAGGACGATTTTCTTGGGTGTCTATAGGCACCTTCCTATTTTAATCTGTTTTAGAACGCTACCTATAGAATCCCAGTGGTTTCATTCACACTAAAAATGTACCTGCAAGATACAACTATTACATTCTGCTTAACATTCAAGGCAGGTCAATGATGTTTAACATTGCTTCCCAGCAGAAGAAAGGAGCTTTTCCTAGGACAGGGGATAAGAGAAGGATAGCAGTCGAAGTTCTTTACAGGGCTGTTGCTTTGCACAGAGCTGTCAGGGCTTGGAGAGCACCATGGCACAAGCCATCCCTCCCAGCCCAGCACACACTGAATCTGGTGTCTCAACACCCAGGTGGCCCTTGGTATGGTTCCCATGTCTCGGAGGTTGATGTGGCAGCTTCACAGCCCTTTGCTGTGCCGTGGGGTGAGCAGTTTAGAGCTAACCATTTCAGCCTTTTGAATTCAGGCTTAGACCAGATCTCACAAGTCAGAGTTCCCCCTGCCCTGCACAAAGGGACCTTTGGCTGAGGGTCTGCTGAGAGGGTGCTGTGCTGGCACACAGGCTGCTCGCAGGGCAGAGGAGGGAACATGGCACTGCATAGCTCTGCTAAAAGCCAAGACTTTAGCCAAAGCAGAGCTGAGACAATCAGTAGAGTACCAAGTTTGCTAGAGGTGTTTAGTCTCTACCCAGCATACTAACTGCATACTGCTGGTCTGAGCAGCTCACCTCACTTGAGCTCAACTCCAAGCAGTGCAAAGGATTCTCTCCTACCACAGCTGGCCTGTTCCTGGGAGCAGCAAGCAGTGCACCTAAACCCCCATTCCTTCCCTTTAAGAATACACCAAGAACCGAGGGATGATGGAACCGTTAGAGGGAGAAGTGTTATGCGGACAGCTCCAGGGTTTCTCCTCATCCCAGAATAGGCACATTTAAATTACGAGGGCAGAATACAGAATCCTCCTCCACTGACTGCCTAGCCCCTCCTGCCCCCTTCCCATGAACCCAAGTGTAATTGTGCCCAGCGGCTTGTCCTGGGTGTGCTGCTACCTCCATGCTGCTGAAGCCATACCTTTGGAGACAGACCCAGTGCAACTAGAAGACAAAACAAGGAGCACTGTTCTCCACAGAATAGAGACTTTCTGCCTTCTTTCCCAAGCACAGTTCTCAGCAAAGCCACTGGCTCACCATGCCATATCCAGACAACAGATGTAAAACATCACCTCCCTGGCAATAAGCTGCAGTTTGAGCACGGCATTGTCCTGACAGTGACTTCTAGCATCCATTCTGTCTCATCAATTCCTCTAATGGGATTTCTTTACAAACGTATGTATTTCAGGCAGAAGTGTTACCTGGTAGAATTTCATATGTAGGACATGACCTGCAATCTGATTTCCACTTGCTTACATATCTTCTTCATTATAAAGCTGGTTAATACAGCATCTTGGAGAACTACAATTTGCAAACTCATTTTATTACATCCCTGTCATTGCTGAGCCTCCCTGTTGTGGCTGAGGCTGTTCAGACCAGGTATTGCTATAGGATAAGGAGCTCAAGCTCAATCCCACAAGCTGCAGGAGGATCCACGATCTTCACCATCGGCAGCCACTAATGTATTTTCCATGGGTCTTTGGACCTTCGTCCTGGGTTTGGCTGGGATAGAGTTAATTTTCTTCATATTGCTGGTACAGGGCTGTGTTTTGGCTTTAATCTGAGAATAATGTTGGTAACACACCAATGTTTTAGCTGTTGCCCAGTAGTTGCTTACCCTAAACAAACACTTTTCAGTGTCCCATACTCTGACAGTATGGGATGCTCTGACAGGAGGGGCACAAGAAGCCAGGAAGGAGAACAGCCAGGACAGCTGACCCAAAATTGAGATGTTTCAAGTAATCTCATGGTTGGAAAATGCCATCTTCAACACACAAAAAAATCACCCTTAGCAATTCCAGGGCACGAGTGCGCTTTCAGCAGAAGAGCAGCTCAGGGCTTGGGGTTTTGTTTGGTTAATTTGTTTGTTTGGCTTGGTTTGGGTTTGCTTCTTTTTTATAAGAAGGGAAAGGAACTGATTTAGAGATTTCCTTTAGATGTACTTTGCTTTACACTCAAATATCACTAAGCAATTTAGAAAACAGAAATAAATCTGTACTCTCTAGGCAGTCACCAAAAGGTACGAGCGAGGACACGGAACACTTTGTATCCTTACCTCTATGTATAGGTGATGCGGTCCCCTGTGCTTCCCCTACCTCTCCTAACTGGATCCTTGAGCTGCAGATAAAGGCAGACCTGAAATGCGGGGATGGCACTGCACTTGGACCTGCTGGTGCTAGAGCCCTAACAAAACCATGGCTGGGAATGTGGCCAAATTCATTGCTCTTCTGTGAAGCACAAAGCTGGAGAGTCCTTGGCAGTGGGGAGACAACACTGACACGTGCCCGATACACTGGACTTCACCCAAGCAACCCAAAGGAATTGCTAAAACATTTTATTTTCTGCTTAGATAAGTTTTTACAAGTGCCTGTCCTGCTCTGTTTCATTCAGTGCAGGAAGTTCAAGAATATTAGGGTAGGAGAGGCAAACAAGGGAAACAGTAGTTAGCAATGAATGAACTTGGTGGTGAATGAACTCGGATGACGATTCCTAAAATGCTCAGAATAAAACTAGAAAGAAATGTTCTCAGACCCATTTGATTTATACTGCATGTACAGCCAGTGAGGAGTTTAAACCTGCCCTCCTGCAGTCACTTCTCAAGTTGGTTCTGAAGTTTGGCACAAACTTGACATCACACCTGAAACAAGAAATCTGAAGAATAACTGCTCCCTTGTCCCCACTCTCTGACGTGAGAGAGTGGGGACAATTATTTATGCACAATTAGTTACCCTTGATTTTAAAACATCATCTGTTATGTCAGCACTAGGCTCTGCCACAGCCCAGAGGTGAGTTTGATTAACGCTGTAGGTAGTTATCATCATCGAATCATAGAATCCTAAAATGGTTTGGGTTGGAAGGGACCTTAAAGATCATCCAGTCCCACCCGCCTGCTGTGGTCAGGGCCACTTTGCACTAGACCAGGTTAGTTATGTTAGGACAAGCACCTGAAGAAGTTCTACCCCTCTGGGGCTGGCACAGCGAAAGTGCATCCCCTCCAGTTTGGGTTGACAGGTGAGAGGAATTGAAGAAACACCTGCCTGCATAACTGACGTTACCTCTGGTTTTCCTGGGGTTTGCCATAACAGTGCTGCCCAGCGCCTAGATAAGTGTCAAGTGTGAACTCCTGGAGTAAAAACCTCCTGGAAAGCAAGTGTTTCACTCGGCTTTCCCTTCTTACAGCAGCTTCCTGCCTAAAAGCCTGGAAGAGGTAAGTGAGGAGCTTCAGCTAGTCACCAAGGTGGCTGCTGTCACTGATTTTACAGGGATCTGGAGTTCGCTGCTGCAGCGCAGGAAGAACTTCCCAGATTATTTACTCGGAGCAATGCCTCTGCTCTGCTGGAAGCTCCGATTCCAGCTCTCCCCACCCCTCACTGTTAAACTGTCACACACGCTTGTAAACAGGAGGCTCCGCCGGTTCCCTCGGAGTGGTTTGAGCAAACCAACATCATAACAAGAGTGTTTATGGAAAAATGCTTAAGCACTGAAGCAGAAAGGGCTTAGCACTGATCAGACCTCTCTCCCACCTTTATTCTTCACTATCCACATTGAAATGCAAATATCAGCGCAGGGTTTCCACCAGCGTGCCACTCACAAATTGAAAAGCAGTTTTTATCTATGCAAATGTAAGCATGGTAATTGAAGTTAATCAATCAATGCTAGCTTTCACTAAAACCTTGAACATGATTGAATAAAGTAATTATCATTCAGCAGAAAATGATGAAGTTGTAGACAGCATGAACCTTATTAAAGGAGGATTTTGAGTCACAATGGCTTAATTTAGCTAACAGCCCAGCCTTAGCCCAAGCACCACACTACCCTCGCTGTCTGGAATTGTTTTAGGGGCTGGGGGGCAGGCAGAAAAGGGGGGACTTTTTTTTTGTTTTTTTTTCATTTTTACAGTGTTGGATTAGTGAAAGGTACTTGTTACACTACAAAGGATAAGCCGTAATTAACATCCTTCTTTACTCTAAATAGAGCAAGGAACAAAGAATGCTATGAAATAGTAAAGGTGTCCAAGAGGAACAATAGGTGATTAAAACTATTATTATGCTCTAAAATAAAATAGAGATCATGGAACTCCCAGCTTTAGAAAGGGGCTGAGGGGGGGGAATACTTGAGAAGGGAACTAAATACAGACAGTAGCATGGTAAAGAGAAGTGACTGTAGTGTTTTCATTTTGTTGCTGCTTTGAAACAAGCTGTCCGCCACCACCACCACTGCTTCGTGCAGAGGAGCCCAGCCAGCTGCCCGCTGCCTCCAGGAATACACAGACACCCCATGGGACAGCAAAGCTTCCCAAACTCA